>NW_027513051.1:0-672500 GCF_048772815.1 Callospermophilus lateralis
TTGTACCCCTGATTCTCATTTTACATCTTCAATATATTGCTCCCAGAAATGGTGAAAGAAATACTCATGTCACCTCATTATCACAGTAATATTCTGGACAAAAAATGGAAAGGTCACACTTATGATTGTACCAAAGCCTAAATGGAAAGTGAACATGGATTTCTAAAAACATCCATGTCCAGGTTGCCTAATGCTGTCAATTGTCAATCCTATTGGTGACTACATATTTGTTTTTTTCCTAATTTATATATTCAAACTCAACCCTGTTGAAAATGTCTAATTCTATCACTCACTTTATACTTTGCCTGATTTCGTAATGTTTCTATTGATATCTGCTTTTCTACATATTTTCCCCAGTTCAACATAGTGACTGACTCTTCATATGTGCTGACATTTACATTCACTCAACAACCGAAAGTCTATTGCTAAAGAACTTTTGGTCCAAATCCTATACTCACTCTTCTTCCTAAACCTACCGACTATCTTCCTAATCCTACTGAATATCCCTTTTTGACTGGATGTTCTCTTCTAAATTCAATCATCCAATGTACAAGGTCCTATGCCATTGTATATCGAATTATCTGAGGCATCTTTGCAGAACATCATTCAAAGCTAAGTATCCCAATCAAGGGCAAAACCCTTCTGGGCTTCAAATCATACCTAGATTTCTGTTTTCCTACTTATATTTCACCTCTATATTCTTGTAAATATTGCAGGTTCCCAATTCCATTATTCATCACACAGAATCACTCGTAACCCAAATCAAACCTGTTTTTAACCCCAAGTATACACTGTTCCCTCAATCATTTTACAGAAGAGCAGGGACAGAGTGGTTCTTACAATACAGGAAAGTTGGGGACCTTCCACCTGATGAGAACCTCAAATGTCCATGCACAAATGATACCTGGAGAAGTTGTAGGCAGGTATGAAGCACCTGAGAGAGCAAAAGTCATCTTCTATGGCAAACAACCTGGTCAGGATGAAGGGATGTGTCTGAATCTGAATCTCTCTCTTCTTATTGTAGAGAAGATGGACCAAACCAGGCCTGAGTGGAGAGCTGTTCCCGGGTGCCAATGGTTGATATGCATTCTACCTTATGAAAGTGTCACAGGAAGTAGGGGCAACCTCCATCTTATGTTACCCTTGGAAGCAACTGTTAGGACAAAGTGGTTGCCAAGGCAGTGACCTCATTCAGTTCCAAAGAATGTGACATACCTCATTTCCTTGGTGATGGAACTCTCTGAACTTGGTATCCAAGAAGCCAGGCACCCAGAGGCAGTCCCAGTCCCAGTCCCAGTGGGCTCACTTGTTTGGATTTACCAAGGACAGAGTCAGTTTTCTTGGTACCTAATGATGTGAGGATGGCCAAATGCCAGGAGAGCTCTGAAGATGGACCTTTCCTGAGAAAACAGGTAGTGGCTAACCACTTTTTCCTGACATCTTCACAGAGTTGGTCAAGGAAACAAGATCTGAGAGAAGACAGGCCACTTCGGGGGAACATAGTATGGCCCACCAGTCAGAGGACACTTCGGGTAGTCACAGACCTACTTGGGGGAAGGAGGTGCCTTTGTGGGAGTGGGTGTGGGTTTGTTGTTTTGTCTCATGTTCTGAGAATAGATAGGAAAGGTGGTTTGTTTGGTTTGGAGTGGACAGTTTCTAGTAAGTCATTTGACACGGCGAGTGTTTCTGTGTATCCCACTGTGTCCGTTGTTGTAGACATTAGAAAAGAGAATGCATTAATGAATGTGTCCTGTCTAGGAAAAATCTTCCCATAATTCATCCTGCCCAATATATGAATGGACTGCAGCTTGTCTTATCAATGTGCAACACCTGCTATCTTTCTAAGTTGTTGTTTTCTTCCTGAATTCTGGCCACTCTCCAGAATAGGCTCATGGATTTGTGTCCAAAATATGTACCACCTCCAAGCTCTGTGACATGGCCATGTACTGGATAGCTGAAGAGAATGGCGAGCATCTCAGAAAACTCAGATATCAGTGTGACCAGGAAAGTCTCAGTGCAGAAACCCTGCTTTGGGCCTTTTGCTTACTTATTGTTGTGTTGCACTGAATGTCAGGAAGGTCTTTGCCTCAGGCCACCCCTTTGTGAAGCCTGAAGAAAACATTTTTCAAATGGAAATGAATGGGCCTCACCTGTGGCTCTTTGCTTAATTGCTTTGGAAAGAGATGTGTCTTTATCAGCCTCTTGGACCTGTGTGTGGCTGTGACTTAGATTCTCAGCACCTGATGGATCTTAAGAATGATCCCATGTGAGCTTCCAAAAAAAAATGTCAAAAAATATCATTCATTGTGGATGAAGTCTCTTGCCTTCCTCTGTTAGGTTCCTGCACTCCATCAAATGAGAATAGGGATTCTTTGGGTCAAATGAGTTCTTAAAAGCCCTGCAGAGGTGCTTGTGTTTTCGCATGACTCTAAATCACCTAAAGAATCGATACCTAAAATCAGTAGGCCTCAAATTGGAGAAACACAGAAGTATTAAAGGCAGGCTTATTTGTTCAATCCTGGTTCACAGAAACGGTGTCCAGGCTACCCTGACTTTAGGCAAATGAGGGGCAAACGAGCACATTTTGGACACTGTCTTGGGCTGCGCCCCTCATGGAAAACTCCAGCCAGAGTTTATGATGATTGACTATATGGAATAAGATGAGGGCCATGTGGGAGTGTTTTGGTTTTAATTTTGGTCATTTGTGTGGCATTGGAAAAAATGACTGGGTCCACGTGGGCTTGAACTCTGGTGTGATTCCCCTTAGAGACTGGGTTTTGGAACTGAACTCAGAGAAGAATTGCCATGAATTTTGTTGGGATTTTAAGAGGCCACGCATGAAAGTCGCTCTTGGAAACTGAGACCTAGGCCCCGGGTGGATTTCCACAGAGGCCTGGGAATCTCAGCAAGGATATCACATGATTTTATTCTTAAAGAAATGGCAGCCATAGTTGAGAGTCAAAACACACATGGACCTCACATTGTAGACCTCAATGGGCCTGGCCTAATGTGACCTTTTGTCCACTCTTTGGGAAGCCGTGCCTGTGAGAGTTCTCCAGAGATTTCATTGAAATGAGCTTCCACACCATTTAATGTTTGCTGAATGAACTGAAACCCACAGTGAATCCAACTTCATGCTTGAAAAATGGCTAGATAAATACCATGAAATTTTTGAAATTCCTATGACCAGGTGGCACTGGAGAAACATTGGATGTCCTGTTGCTGATCATGAGTATACCAGACAGTGCCTTGATTTACTGAGTTTCATGAAAATGGTGTAGAACAGAGATGCCAGTAAGTTGGAGCCTGCTGAGTAGTGGGTCTAGAGCAGTGGTGGGGAGGTGTTTGATAAAACATCCGTGGTAGGGCCATGTGGATCTACCATTGGATTCCAAATGGCTTGTAACTGACATGGTGCAACCAGCAGACCCTTATATGTAAAGGCATCTTGTTATATGGAGAGTTTTCAGAGGAAAATTAAGAATCAGGTTGATATGGACAAGGGGGCAATGGGGCAAGCTGTGAGAGATAGGAGCCTAGTTGGTGCATTCTCTTGCAGACCCTGATTCACCACACGTGACAGAACTCCCTCCAGCACTGTGTCCCAGGTTAGCTCCTAGTATTTCGTGAAACAAATACCAAACTCACAGTGCAGCAGCAAAAACACCACAAAAAGTGGAGGAGGACCGAATGGCTTCACAGTCCACACGGGGAGACACTTAGTCCCCAGTGGCCTCAGTTTACCTACAAAGAGAGGATTCAGCACTGCTTCATCTTGTTCATTGGAAAATAAGAAACCATGTCCTCCAGGTCACATAGATGCAGACCCAGCTTTGATGGTCTCACTACAGAGGAAGCCAAATCTCCTGAAAACAACATATATTTCAAGTGTGGAAGCTCAGAGGCAGTTTCTCAAAAAGTTTTTAGGCCAGCAGAGCTCCATGTTTGTGGAGTGTTTACCCTGTCCCTTAGTCATGGAAACTCCTCTACCACCTCCAAGGTTGTGAACTCCTGAGCATTTTCCATTCCAGATATATATTCACTGATTTTGTAACTCTTCTCCTCTAATTGTGTCTTACTTGGGGTGAAGGTAATGTCAAGGCATTGTTCTGGATGAGAGTGGGAGGATATTTCTGCAGCATATATTTACATACACATTGGATTCATTTTCCAATTTTCCATTCAAAATACTGAATCCCTGACACTAACCCATAAGTAGTAGACTCAGACTATTCATCCTAATATAATGGAGAAAATTAACCCAACACAATAGAAATACAAGCACTTCAGAGGAGACATGTTGTATAGTTTGACTTGACATTTGCATTATATAAGGTAGGAGTTATAAATCTAGTCAAATTTTAATTGAAATATTCTCCATGTGTTTTTAAACTTAACAAATATGTGAATTCTTGTTTCCCTTTTCTGTAGCCTATTCACACATGTATATTTATCTGCATATATAGAATCCTACCAGGTATCACACGTACATTTTTGTGAGGTGGCTGCCTTGGCAGATACAAATTGTGAGAAGAGTTCACTCCTCCTAAATGCTGTTGGAAATGAAAATACAACCTATAGGAGATTGTCCTAGTAGAACAACATTATACATTAACTCATGTTCAGTAAAATAAATATTTTTGCATTTGTGGATGATACATATTTACTGATGAATTTCGATTGGCATTTATATTGGTACTTTTTAATGTCTGTGAGTGTTGTGTGTGTTTGTGTGTGTGTGTGTGTGTGTGTGTGTGTGTTTGTGTATGTAGATATAGATATACTCTCCAAATTTTTCAAAATATGAAATATATGTGTCTAATATACACTCTCTAAATTCATTCATGTTCATGTATGTGGATTTATAATCCACTTTTCACAAGATTATAATCAGAAATATTCATCCACCTGAAATACATATTTGTTTCCTAGTACTGAAAACTAACTTCAGTGAATGGTGCATACAAATCCTAATTATTCTACAGTAACTGACCCAGTCTAACATCAATGCAAGTAGACTCCTATGGGACATGATATATAATTTGTCATTCATTTGTATTCGACACTGGTACATTATTGTTTCTTCAGTTTTTGCACATCACAGGATATACATTTCATCCACAAGTTCACAAAATAATAAGCATTTGTTTCAACTTTCACCACTTCTTGCTTCAGAACACATGTATTGTCAGGGTTACTTGACTGGTCTTTTCATGAGAAACTTCTTTCCAAACACATTATTTTGAATTTCCATAATCATTTTGAAGCAAAACTCACACACTCTTCATGATAAACCAAACACTAATATTTCCATTACATATATACCTGGTTGGAATGAATGATTGTATATCAATATACGATTTCCCTTAATTTTTCAGATATCAGTTCAATTCATTATTTAAAGTTCAAAAAAGTTATATTATTTATTCACAGTATGGTCTATTAATGCTTTTTCTCTATGTTCCTAGAAACAGGGTACACCTCTTTGTACCCCTGATTCTCATTTTACATCTTCAATATATTGCTCCCAGAAATGGTGAAAGAAATACTCATGTCACCTCATTATCACAGTAATATTCTGGACAAAAAATGGAAAGGTCACACTTATGATTGTACCAAAGCCTAAATGGAAAGTGAACATGGATTTCTAAAAACATCCATGTCCAGGTTGCCTAATGCTGTCAATTGTCAATCCTATTGGTGACTACATATTTGTTTTTTTCCTAATTTATATATTCAAACTCAACCCTGTTGAAAATGTCTAATTCTATCACTCACTTTATACTTTGCCTGATTTCGTAATGTTTCTATTGATATCTGCTTTTCTACATATTTTCCCCAGTTCAACATAGTGACTGACTCTTCATATGTGCTGACATTTACATTCACTCAACAACCGAAAGTCTATTGCTAAAGAACTTTTGGTCCAAATCCTATACTCACTCTTCTTCCTAAACCTACCGACTATCTTCCTAATCCTACTGAATATCCCTTTTTGACTGGATGTTCTCTTCTAAATTCAATCATCCAATGTACAAGGTCCTATGCCATTGTATATCGAATTATCTGAGGCATCTTTGCAGAACATCATTCAAAGCTAAGTATCCCAATCAAGGGCAAAACCCTTCTGGGCTTCAAATCATACCTAGATTTCTGTTTTCCTACTTATATTTCACCTCTATATTCTTGTAAATATTGCAGGTTCCCAATTCCATTATTCATCACACAGAATCACTCGTAACCCAAATCAAACCTGTTTTTAACCCCAAGTATACACTGTTCCCTCAATCATTTTACAGAAGAGCAGGGACAGAGTGGTTCTTACAATACAGGAAAGTTGGGGACCTTCAACCTGATGAGAACCTCAAATGTCCATGCACAAATGATACCTGGAGAAGTTGTAGGCAGGTATGAAGCACCTGAGAGAGCAAAAGTCATCTTCCATGGCAAACAACCTGGTCAGGATGAAGGGATGTGTCTGAATCTTCCTCTCTCTCTTCTTATTGTACAGAAGATGGACCAAACCAGGCCTGAGTGGAGAGCTGTTCCCGGGTGCCAATGGTGATATACATTCTACCTTATGAAAGTGTCACAGGAAGTAGGGGCAACCTCCATCTTATGTTACCCTTGGAAGCAACTGTTAGGACAAAGTGGTTGCCAAGGCAGTGACCTCATTCAGTTCCAAAGAATGTGACATACCTCATTTCCTTGGTGATGGAACTCTCTGAACTTGGTATCCAAGAAGCCAGGCACCCAGAGGCAGTCCCAGTCCCAGTCCCAGTGGGCTCACTTGTTTGGATTTACCAAGGACAGAGTCAGTTTTCTTGGTACCTAATGATGTGAGGATGGCCAAATGCCAGGAGAGCTCTGAAGATGGACCTTTCCTGAGAAAACAGGTAGTGGCTAACCACTTTTTCCTGACATCTTCACAGAGTTGGTCAAGGAAACAAGATCTGAGAGAAGACAGGCCATTTCGGGGGAACATAGTATGGCCCACCATTCAGACGACACTCCGCATAGTCACAGACGTACTTGGGGGAAGGAGGTGCCTTTGTGGGAGTGGGTGTGGGTTTGTTGTTTTGTCTCATGTTCTGAGAATAGATAGGAAAGGCGGTTTGTTTGGTTTGGAGTGGACAGTTTGTAGTAAGTCATTTGACATGGCAAGTGTTTCTGTTTCTGTGTATCCCACTGTGTCCGTTGTTGTAGACATTAGAAAAGAGAATGCATTAATGGATGTGTCCTGTCTAGTATAAATCTTCCCATAATTCATCCTGCCCAATATATGAATGGACTGCAGCTTGTCTTATCGATGTGCAACACCTGCTATCTTTCTAAGTTGTTGTTTTCTTCCTGAATTCTGGCCACTCTCCAGAATAGGCTCATGGATTTGTGTCCAAAATATGTACCACCTCCAAGCTCTGTGACATGGCCATGTACTGGATAGCTGAAGAGAATGGCGAGCATCTCAGAAAACTCAGATATCAGTGTGACCAGGAAAGTCTCAGTGCAGAAACCCTGCTTTGGGCCTTTTGCTTACTTATTGTTGTGTTGCACTGAATGTCAGGAAGGTCTTTGCCTCAGGCCACCCCTTTGTGAAGCCTGAAGAAAACAGTTTTCAAATGGAAATGAATGGGCCTCACCTGTGGCTCTTTATCAGCCTCTTGGACCTGTGTGTGGTTGTGACTTAGATTTTCAGCACCTGATGGATCTTAAGAATGATCCCATGTGAGCTTCCAAAACCAAAATGTCAAAAAATATCATTCATTGTGGATGAAGTCTCTTGCCTTCCTCTGTTAGGTTCCTGCACTCCATCAAATGAGAATAGGGATTCTTTGGGTCAAATGAGTTCTTCAAAGCCCTGCAGAGGTGCTTGTGTTTTCGCATGACTCTAAATCACCTAAAGAATCGATACCTAAAATCAGTAGGCCTCAAATTGGAGAAACAAAGAAGTATTAACGGCAGGCTTATTTGTTCACTCCTGGTTCACAGAAACGGTGTCCAGGCTACCCTGACTTTAGGCAAATGAGGGGCAAACGAGCTGATTTTGGACACTGTCTTGGGCTGCGCCCCTCATGGAAACCTCCAGCCAGAGGTTAAGATGATTGACTATATGGAATAAGATGAGGGCCATGTGGGAATGTTTGGGTTTTGATTTTGGTCATTTGTGTGGCATTGGAAAAAATGACTGGGTCCACGTGGGCTTGAACTCTGGTGTGATTCCCCTTAGAGACTGGGTTTTGGAAATGAACTCAGAGAAGCATTGCCATGAATTTTGTTGGGATTTTAAGAGGCCACGCATGAAAGTCGCTCTTGGAAACTGAGACCTAGGCCCCGGGTGGATTTCCACAGAGGCCTGGGAATCTCAGCAAGGATATCACATGATTTTATTCTTAAAAAAATGGCAGCCATAGTTGAGAGTCAAAACACACATGGACCTCACATTGTAGACCTCAATGGGCCTGGCCTAATGTGACCTTTTGTCCACTCTTTGGGAAGCCGTGCCTGTGAGAGTTCTCCAGAGATTTCATTGAAATGAGCTTCCTCACCATTTAATGTTTGCTGAATGAACTGAAACCCACAGTGCCTCCAACTTCATGCTTGAAAAATGGCTAGATAAATACCATGAAATTTTTGAAATTCCTATGACCAGGTGGCACTGGAGAAATATTGGATGTCCTGTTGCTCATCATGAGTATACCAGACAGTGCCTTGATTTACTGAGTTTCATGAAAATGGTGTAGAACAGAGATGCCAATAAGTTGGAGCCTGCTGAGTAGTGGGTCTAGAGCAATGGTGGGGAGGTGTTTGATAAAACATCCGTGGTAGGGCCATGTGGATCTACCATTGAATTCCAAATGGCTTGTAACTTACATGGTGCAGCCAGCAGACCCTTATATGGAAAGGCATCTTGTTATATGGAGAGTTTTCAGAGGAAAATTAAGAATCAGGTTGATATGGACAAGGGGGCAATGGGGCAAGCTGTGAGAGATAGGAGCCTAGTTGGTGCATTCTCTTGCAGACCCTGACCCACCACATGTGACAGAACTCCCTCCAGCACTGTGTCCCAGTTTAGCTCTTAGTATTTCGTGAAACAAATACCAAACTCACAGTGCAGCAGCAAAAACACCACAAATTGGAGGAGGACCAAATGGCATCACAGTCCACACGGGGAGACACTTAGTCCCCAGTGGCCTCAGTTTACCTACAAAGAGAGGATTCAGCACTGCTTCATCTTGTTCATTGGAAAGTAAGAAACCATGTCCTCCAGGTCACATAGATGCAGACCCAGCTTTGATGGTCTCACTACAGAGGAATCCAAATCTCCTGAAAACAACATATATTTCAAGTGTGGAAGCTCAGAGGCAGTTTCTCAAAAAGTTTTTAGGCCAGCAGAGCTCCATGTTTGTGGAGTGTTTACCCTGTCCCTTAGTTTTGGAAACTCCTCTACCACCTCGAAGGTTGTGAACTCCTGAGCATTTTCCATTTCAGATATGTATTCACCGATTTTGTAACTCTTCTCCTCTAATTGTGTCTTACTTGGGGTGAAGGTAATGTCAAGGCATTGTTCTGGATGAGAGCGGGAGGATATTTGTGCAGCATATATTTACATACACATTGGATTCATTTTCCAATTTTCCATTCAAAATACTGAATCCCTGACACTAACCCATACCTAGTAGTCTCAGACTATTCATCCTAATATAATGGAGAAAATTAACCCAACACAATGGAAATACAAGCACTTCAGAGGAGACATGTTGTATAGTTGGACTTGACATATGCATTATATAAGGTAGGAGTTATAAATCTAGTCAAATTTTAATTGAAATATTCTCCATGTGTTTTTAAACTTAACAAATATGTGAATTCTTGTTTCCCTTTTCTGTAGCCTATTCACACATGTATATTTATATGCATATATAGAATCCTACCAGGTATCACACGTACATTTTTGTGAGGTGGCTGTCTTGGCAGATACAAATTGTGAGAAGTGTTCACTCCTCCTTAATGCTGTTGGAAATGAAAATTCAACCTATAGGAGAGCGTCCTAGTAGAACAACATTATACATTAACTCATGTTCAGTAAAATAAATATTTTTGCATTTGTGGATGATATATATTTACTGATGAATTTCGATTGGCATTTATATTGGTACTTTTTAATGTCTGTGAGTGTTGTGTGTGTGTTTGTGTGTGTGTGTGTGTGTATAGATGTAGATATAGATATAGATATACTCTCCAAATTTTTCAACATATGAAATATATGTTTCTAATATACACTCTCTAAATTCATTCATGTTCATGTATGTGGATTTATAATCCACTTTTCACAAGATTATAATCAGAAATATTCATCCACCTGAAATACATATTTGTTTCCTAGTACTGAAAACAAACTTCAGTGAAAGGTGCATACAAATCCTAATTATTCTACAGTAACTGACGCAGTCTAACATCAATGCAAGTAGAATCCTATGGGACATGATATGTAATTTGTCATTCATTTGTATTCGACACTGGTACATTATTATTTCTTCAGTTTTTGTACATCATAAGATATACATTTGCCAAGGCAGTGACCGCATTCAGTTCCAAAGAATGTGACATACCTCATTTCCTTGGTGATGGAACTCTCTGAACTTTGTATCCAAGGAGCCAGGCACCCAGAGGCAGTTTCAGTCCCAGTCCCAGTGGGCTCAGTTGTTTGGATTTAGAAAGGATAGAGTCAGTCATTCTTGGTACCTACTGAAGTGAGGATTATCAAATGCCTGGAGAGCTCTGAAGAGGGAACTTTCCTGAGAAAGCAGGTAGTAGCTCTCAATTTTTTCCTTACAACTTTTCAGAGTTTGCCAAGGAAAACAGATCTGAGAGAGGACAGGCCATTTCGGAAGAACAGAGTATGGCCACCAGTCAGAGGACACTCTGGTTAGTCACACACCTACTTGGGGAAGGAGGTGCCTTTTTGGGAGTGGGTGTGGGTTTGTGGTTTGTCTCATGTTCTGAAAATAGGTAGGAATGGCGGTTTGTTTGTTTTGGAGTGAACTGTTTCTGGTAAGTCGTTAGACGAGGTGAGTGTTTCCATGTCTGTGTATCCCACTGTGCCTGTGGTAGCAGACATGAGAAAAGAGAATGCAGCAATGGATGTGTCATGTCTAGTATAAAGCTTCCCAGCATTCATCCTGCCCAATTTATGAATGGAGTGTGGCTTGCCTTATGCACGGGCAACACCTAATACCTTCCTAAGTCCCTGTTTTCTTCCTGAATTCTGGCCACTCTCTAGAATAGGCTCATGGTTATGTGTCCAAGATATCTACCAAATCCAAGGTCTTTGACATGGCCATGTACTGGATACCTGAATGGAATGGCCCGCATCTCAAGAAACTCAGATATCAGTGTGACCAGGAAAGTCTCAGTGGAGATACCCTGCTTTGGGCCTTTTGCTTACCTATTGTTCTGTTGCCCTGAATATCAGAAAGGTCTATGTCTCATGCAACCCCTTTGTTAAGCCTGACGAAAACAGTTTTCAAATGGAAATGAATGTGCATCACCTCTGGCTCTTTGCTTAATTTCATTGGAAAAGGATGTGTCTGATTCAGGCCCTTTGCCCTGTTTTAGGCTGTGACTTAGATTCTCAGCACCTGATGGATGTAAAGAAAGATCCCATATGTGCATCTAAACCAAAATGGAAAAACGTTCAATCAATGTGCATGAATTATATTGCCTTCCTTTGTTAGGTTTCTGAAATCCATCATGTCAGAATAGGGATCCTTTGGGTGAAATGAGTTCTTCAAATCTCTGCAGAGGTGCTTGGCTTTTCTCATGACTCCAATTCACAAAAAGAATCTAGACCCCACAGTCAGAGAGCCTCAAATTGGAGAAGCGAAGCAGTATTAAGGGCAGGCCTATTTGATCACTCCTGGTTCACAGGAAGGGTGTCCAAGCCACCCTGTCATTCGGCAAATGAGGGGCAAGGGAGCTTATTTTGGACACTGTCTTGGGATGTGCCTCTCATGAAAACCTCCATCCAGATGTTATGATGAGTATCTTTATGGTAGAAGATGAGGGCCATGTAGGAGTGTTTTGGTTATAATTGTGGTCATTTGTGTGGCAGTTGGAAGAGATGACTGGGTCCACCTGGGCATGAATTCTGCTGTGATTCCCCTTAGAGACTGAGTTCTGGAACTGACCTCAGAGAAGTATTGACATGAATTGTGTTGGGATTTTAGGAGGCCAGGAATGAGAGTTGCTATTGGAACCTGGGATCAAGGCCCAGAGTGGCTTTCCACAGAACACTGGGAATCACAGCCAGGATATTACATGATTTTATTCTGAAAGACTTGGCAGGCATAATTGAGATTCAAAACACACTTGGACCTCGCTTTGTAGACCTCAATGGGCCTGGATTCATGTGACTTTTTGGCCACTCTTTGGGTAGACTTGCCTGTGAGAGTGCTCCAGAGATTTCCCTGAAATTAGCTTCCTCACCATTTAATGGTTCCTGAATGAATTGAAACCAACATTGCCTCCAAATGCATCTGTGAAAAAATGCTAGATAATTACCATGAAATTTTAGAAATTCCGATGACCAGCTGGCACTGGAGGACCTTTGATGTCCTGTTGATGATCATGAGTATACCAGACAGGGCCTTGATTGACTGGGTTTCATGAAAATGGTGTAGAACAGAGATGCCAGTAAGTTGGGGCCTGGTAAGTAGTGGGCCTAGAGCTGTGTTATGCAAATGTGTGATAAAACATCTGTGGTGGGGCCATGTGGATCTTCCATTGGCTTCCAAATGGCTGTGACTGACATGGTGCAACCATCACACCCATATATGTAAAGGCATATTTTTATATGGAGAGGTTTCAGAGCAATGTTCAGTATCATGTTGCTATTGTCAAGGGGGCAAGCTACTTGAGATAGAACCCTGGTTGGTGCATTCTCCTGGAGACCCTGCCAACCACACCTGACAGAACTCCCTTCAGCACTGTGTCCCATTTGAACTCGTTGTATTTCATGAAGCAAATACCAAACTCCCAGTGCAGCAGCAAGAAACACCACGAAAATTGGAGGATGACCATTGGTTTCACAGTCCACACGGGAAGACCCTTAGCCCTCAGTGGCCAAAGTTTACCTACAAAAAGAGAATTCATCACTGCTGCCTCATTTTTATTTGAAAATAAGTAACCATTTCCTCCAGGTCACATAGATGCAGATCCAGCTTTGATGGTTTCACTACAAATAAAGCTAAAGCTCCTGACAACAACATATATTTCAAGTGCCCAACCTCAGAGGCAGATTCTGAAAAAGTCTTTTGGCCAGCAGAGCTCCATGTTTGTGGAGTGTTTACCCTGTCTCTTACTTTTGGAAACTCCTCTACCACCTCCAAAGATGTGAAATCTGGAGCATTTTCCATTCTAGATATGTATTCACAGATTTTCTAACTCTTCTCCTCTAATTGTGTCTTACTTGGGGCGAAGGTAATGTCAAGGCATTGTTCTGGAGGAGAGTGGGAAGATTTTTCCGTAGCATATATTTGCATACACATTGGATTCAGTGTCCTATTTTCAATTCAAAATACTGAATACCTGACTCTAACCCATACCCTACCAGACTCTGACTACTAATCCTAATATGATGGAGAAAAATAACCCATAAAGAATAGAAATACAAGCAGTTCAGAGTAGGCATGGTGTATAGATGGACTTGCCTTTTGCATGATACAGAGTTGGAGTTATAAATCTAGTCAATTGTTTGTTGAAATAGTTGTCCTTGTATTTTTAAGGTTAACAAATATGTGAATTCCTGTCTCCCTTTCTCTGTATTCTTATATGCACATATAGATTTCTATCTGGTACCACACGTACATTCTTGTGAGGTGGCTGACTTGGCAGATACAAATTGTTAGAAGAGATCACTCCTACTAAACCCTGTTGGAACTGAATATTCAACCTATGGGTGAGCTTGCTAGTTGAACAGCATTATACATAAATCCATGTTCAGTAAAATGAATATTTTTAGATCTGTGGATGGTATATATTTTATAATGAATTTTGATTGACATATATATTGCTACTTTTTTGTCTGTGTGTGTGTTTTATGTATATGTATATATATGTATATATATATGTATATATATATATATATATATATATATATATATATATATATATATATACACTCTCCAGATTTTTCAAAATATGAAATATATGTGTCTTATATTCACTCCCTAAATTCATTCATGTTCATGTATGTGGATTTATAATCAACTATTCTCAAGATTATTCTCAAAATATTCATCCACCTGAAATTTGCCCAATGCTCTCAAATGTCAATCCTATTTGTGACTACATATTTGTTTCTTCCTAAGATTATATATTTAAACTCAACCCTGTTCAAAATGTCTAATCCTATCACACACTTTATACTTTGCCTGATTTTGTAATGTCTCTATTGATATATGCTTTCCTACATATTTTCCCCAGTTCATCATTGTGACTGACTCTTCACCTGTGCTGACATTTACATTCACTCTCTAATCGAAATCCTATTGCTAAGAAACTTTTGTTCCAAATCTTATACTCACCCTTCTTCCTAAACTTACTGACTATCTTCCTAATGCTACAGACTATCCCTTTTTGACTGGATGTTCTCTTCTACATTCAATCATCCAAGTAAACGTGGTGCGAGCTTCAGAGGAGGAGACTACCAACAGGCTATCTCATGCAACATCAAAGGGTTTATTGGGTGTCCAGAATGCTGGGGTTCAGAGCTCACCTGAATAGAGCAGATAGCCCTGAGAATAGCTGAAGTAGAGCTTATATACTTTCCCTGGAGAGAGAAGGGAGGGAATTGTATTGATGGGTCAGGGCGAGTGGGCGGTTTGCATGCAACTGGGAGAGGGAGTACATTCTGCAATTTGGCAGCTGGGGATAGAACATTCTGGGAACAAGTTTTGCAAACATTTCTCAAGATTTCAACAGTGTTCTGTTAAGCATACAGAAAAACAAGATGTGACAAGTACCTATTTTATTAATATTTCATTCCCCACTTCTTCTTCTGGCTAATATTAATCATAAAAATGATCATTGGTGGGTGTCACATTCAATGTCTGCTAGTGGGGTATTACCATAAGTTTAACTCCTCCAATTTGAGCCTGGAGAAAAGACATTACACGGTTGAGCAAACAGGGTTTTATAGTTAGCAATAATATGAGGATTATTATTGGACCGGCCAGGGTTGATAAAAACGTAGTTAACCAGGGGGACTGTGTGAACCAAGACTCAAGCCACCCTTTTGGGCCCTCTCTCACTTGTTGATGCTCTTCAAGGTGTCTTTTAAATTTACTCATAGATTTTATTACGACTCCAGTATAGTCAGCATAAAAACAACATTCTTCCCTCAATGCAGCACAAAGGCCCCCTTCTCTAATGAAGAGGAGGCCCAACCCTCAACTGTTCTGTAAAACAACTTCAGAGAGAGAGGTTAAAGTTTCATGCAAAGCCCTGAAGGAGGTTTCTAATATCTTACTTTTGCTCTATTGCTGCTTCTAATTGGGTCATCTTTTGTGTCCCATGGACAATGCCACTGGTTCCTCTGCCCACCCGTGCAGCAACTCCTATTCCTAATAGGATGGCTAAAGTGAGGGATATATGTTCCCAGTGGAACCGGTTGTATGCCCCCCCCTATTTGATCTTCAAATGAACCTGCATCATGATAGAGCACTCTGGGAAACATCTGCACCATTACACAATTTATCACATATCTTGATCATTTCATGAAAACATAAACGATGTTTAAGTATATAGAATTATGCTGTTGTAGGCACTGACAAAGCAAGGCACCTAAGATAGCACTCAAGAGAGGGAAACAGTCCTATTTGGTTGCAACCGGATTCAGAGGGCATTGCTTCTATTGTAATCAATTAATCCCCTGAAACTCAAGTTTAGGTAGTTTCAGAAATTTGTACCCAACATATAAGGGATGGGGCTCAGAAGTTCACAGTCTTCAGAAGTTTAAAAAAGCAGTATTTGTTTCTGTTTCTCCTTCTGTTCTGGGCAAGTTAGCTTTTCAAGGACACCTGGGAGGAGGAGAGCTTTTTCTTCCCTTTCTTATTTTCCCCCTGCCAGCTGTTACCATGGAGCCCGGTTGGTAATTTCTTTATCTTAGAAATGTAGCCATCTCTGTGAAGCCCCAGCTGAAGGCCAGAGGACTTGTTCACATATTTTGTGAAAAACTAGTTAGGGGTTGTCTAGCTTAGAAGTACTGAGATGTTTAGCCAGTGGCCAAGTAGAACAGGGCAATACAAAAGAGAATGTTTATCTACATTAAAGTCTTTATTAGGACTGTTTGGCTGAAAGTTCAAAACTCAGCCATGGTGAAGACTTCTGAAGAAGGTCATTTAAGACTTTTCTGTGGGCCTGGTACAGAGGGGGAAAGACGGGGAAGTTGGGGCTGAGAGCACCTCCGAGGATCTGAGAATGAGTGAAAAGAGAGATGTTAAAGAATAATGCGAAAGGGTATTGGGAATTTCCTAGCAGCAAACTTGAGCAGTAGATCAGGTAGAGCAGAGTGAAAGACGGGAGTGAGGATCCCAAAATCCTGTGAGGGACTTTAAATTTTAGTAACCTGTTTTCAGTGATGACAAAGCAACTTTAAAGGCCAATTATATTACATCTTGGATAAGGGTCTCAGGTCTCTCCTCAGCTCGTTTGAGCATTGGGTTAGCTGGTAAGAGGACCTGGTGGGACCCGGTGAGGGCACTGACAGGAGATGAGAGGAATGAGTCGGTGGAGCGGTACCTATGTACCTGCTACCTCAGCAAGGGGGCGATGGTCAGAGAACTGGTGGAGCTTTGGGTTTCTGATCTAGTTATTGGAGGGGAGAAATCAAGTTGCTGAGATGGGAGTGACAGCAGAGGGTCTGGAGCAGAAGGCTGAGCATAATGATCTATTGGAGAAGCATAGTTCAGGATGTGAGTGAAGGAGGGAAAAGGCTTCCACATAGGGGAATTTCCTTTCACTCTTTTGAGCACTTGCAGAAGTCAAAAAGGTCACGCAAAATTTGAGGATCTAGAGACCCCTCTGGGTGCCATAGTTTTTGGTTGTCTAATTGGTAATGTGGCCAATGCTGTGTACTGAATTTGGTGAAGAATTGGGGTTCCATCAGGCAGCCCCTGTATGCACACATTCCCATGACATACAGAAAAAGTCGGCTTTTCCCCCACACAGCCGTTACTCTTTGTGGCTTTGATAGTCTGCCAGGCAAACTTAGTAATCTAGACTAGCCAACCTGCATCTGGCTCGCGTGTCCCTACATCCATAATGTTTGTTTCCATTATCTATGGTACAGAAGGGATTTAATGGTATTTTAGTGGGATCCTCTTCATCAGTGATATCACAATAGGAAATACCTATAGCCAGCTAACAAATGTCTGGGTGGAGAGATGGCCACCAGGTCCCTAAGGGGGCTTTATGCGAGATAGACCATACTTCTTTTCCAGTAGGATTTGTGATCAGCCATCACTGCTTAATGGGCTGATGAGGGTTAGGACTACTTGTAGCCAAGGGGAGAGTATATAACCTTATTCACATTGCCAATACACAATTTGAAACTGTTACCAGTCTTTTTCAGTTTCCAGAAAGATTCTGTACAGGGAGCAGGCTTGAGATGAGAGGCATGGATCCAGGAAGTGATTCTGTTTACGTTTACCACTGTAGGTGTTATAATAGCACCTGGTATGGTCCTTTTCAGCGGGGTACCAGGGATGACACCTGATATCATCTTACATAGATGAAATCTCTTACTTGATATGGATGTGGAATCCCCTGGTTCCCAGTTGGGTAGGCAGTGGCCAGCTGTTTTCACAGGTATTACTGAGTTCTTTCAAGATCTTTAAGTCTGTCAAGCAAGGGGGTGTGGAAAGGATATTTAGGTCTTACAGTTGGGCTTAGGTCCCCTACTGGAGGAGGGCCACCATAAAGAATTTCACACGTGGTAAGGTTACTCAAAGAAACAAAGGGATTTTTTCTTGCATGAAACATTGCATAAGGCAGGAGCATAGTCCAATCCTATGCTGGTCTCTAAGCTTAATTTCGTTAAGGTCTCTTTAATGGTTCTATTCATTCTTTCTACTTGTCTTGAACTCTGTGGTCTATAAGCACAATTTAACTTCCAATTAATCCCCAGGTTCCTGGCTAACCCCTGACTTACCTGGGCCATGAACATCGGTCCATTGTCCGATCCTATTACCGGCTTAGCTTCCTCCAATGGTAGAGAGGCTTAGTCAGCAGCAGCGGAATCACTTAGAGTGTGTTGTGTGTTAGGGGACGAGGGCAGGGGATAAGGAGGGGGAGAAGAGTCCAGTAGAGTCAAATCTGTGACTCAGGGAGAACAGAGGGTGGAGGAGGAGGAGGTTGAGAGGGTTTGAGAGATCATGGGGGAAGGAGTAGGAGCAGAGGTAGGGGCAAGGAAAGGCTTCACCCATGGAGGAGGAGATTTGCAGAGGTCCTGCCAAGTTAAGATATAGGGCTGTTGATCCGGATGGCTATGTGGCACTGGCTGAAAGACAATACCTCTGACTTTTTAAATTAGTGGGAAGTAGAAAGATCCTTCTAGGGGCCATACGACTCCAAAGATGGGCCATTCTGAGGCACAGAGATTCTGCCAGGTCCAGCGTTTTACTAAAAAAAGAAAGATTCTGAGCCCTTAAGCGGACTTTGGTCCAGTGATCAAGGGTCAGGGACAGAGGCATTGACGTGCTCTGTTCCATAATGAAAGTTCCACAAACAGTAAAAGCAAGGACACACGACACAGATAAGACAAGACCATGAAGACAGGCAATGAACGTCCAACACTGAGACCAGGAATGAGTAGCCGGCAAAACCCAATGGTATGGCAATAACGAATCTAAAAAAAATATCACTGAGTCGAGAAGACTATTGTTCCTTGATTTCCCGAGTTCTCTGCGGGGTCCTCCAGAGAGGTGCCCTTTGTCTCTGTGACATGTCTCTCAGCCACCGTCGGAGAGAGCCCAGGCTCTTCATCGCCAGCAATTTTGCCAAGCCCTAACAAGAAACCTGAAACCGGAAAGAGGCGCCTTACTTGCTCCGAGAGGAGCCCGTTGGGGTCTCTCGTCCGCCACTGCTGGAACTCGGTGGAACCTCAATATGTAAAGGTCAGGCGAGTGTCAGAGGAAGATACTACCAAGAGACTGTCTCATGCAACAGCAAAGGGTTTATTTGTGGTCCAGCATGCTGGAGCTCAGAGCTAAATTAAATAGAGCAGAGACCTCTGAGAACAGCTTAAGCAGAGCTTATATACTTTCCTTGGAGAGGGAAGAGAGGGAAGTTTAGTGATGGGTAAGGGCGAGTGGGCGGTTTGCATGACACCGAGTGAGGGAGTACATTCTGCAGTTCGGCTGTTGGGAACAGTACATTCTAGAACAAGATTAGCAAACATTTCTCAAGATTTCAAAAGTGTTTTGTTAAGCATACAGAAAAACAGGAAGTGACAAGTACCTATTTTATTAATTTTATTAACCTTTCACTACCGACTATGCCTTTTTGACTTGATGTTCCTTCTACATTAATTCATGCAACGTACAAGGTGCTATGCCATTGTATATCGATTTATCTGAGACAACTCTGCAGAACGTAATTCAACACCACGTATCCCTATCAAGGGCCCAATGCCCTTCTGGGCTTCAAATCAGACTTAGATTTCTTTTTTCATACATATATTTCACCTATATATTCTTCTACACATAGCAAGTTCTCAATACGATCATTCATCCAGCAAAATGATTTCTAACCCAAATCGAGCATGTTTTTAACCATAACCGGACACTGTTCCCTCAATCTAACTTTACAGAAGAGCAGGGAAGGAGTTGATATTACAATACAGAAATGTAGAAAAACTTCCACCTGCTGAGAACCTCAAAGGTCCATGCAGAAATGATCCCTGGAGAAGATGTAGGAAGCAATAAAGGACCTGAGAGACCAAAAGTCATCTTCCATGGCAAACAACCCGGTCAGGATAAAATGTTGTGTCTGAATCAGATTTTTTTTTAATGTAGAGATCATGGACCAAACCAGGCCTGTGTGGAGATCTATTCCTGGGTGCCTTTGGTTGATATACCATTCTAACTTGTGAAACTGTCACAGGAAGTAGGGGCAGCCTCAATCTCTTGGGACCCTTGGAAGCAACAGTTAGGACAAAGTGGCTGCCAAGACAGTGCCCTCATTCAGTTCAGGAAGGAAGTGACCTCACCTCACTTTCTTGGTGATGGAACTCTCTTAACGTGGGATCCAGGAAGCCAGGCACACAGAGCCAATCCAAGTCCCAGTCCCAGTGGTCTCACTTGTTTGGATTTACCAAGGACAGGGTCAGTATTTTTTGGTACCTACAGATGTGACGAAGGCCAAATGCCAGGAAAGCTCGGATGCAGGGTTTTTCATGAGAAAGCAGGTAGTTGCTCACCGTTGGCTCCTAAGAAGTTCACAGAGTTGGCCAAGGAGACAAGATCTGAGACAGGAAAGGCCATTTTGGGGGAACATATTCTGGCCCACACGTCAGAGGACACTCTGGATATTCACAGACCTACTTAGGGGAAGGAGGTGCCTTTGTGGGTGTGGTTGTGGGTTTGTGGTTTTGTCTCATTTTCTGAGAATAGGTAGGACAGTAGGTTTGTTTCATTTGAAGTGGACTGTTTCTAGTAAGTCTTTTCACAGGGCGAGTGTTTCTATGTCTGTGTATTCCACTGTTTCCGTGGTTATAGACATTAGAAAAGAGAATTCATGAATGGATGTGTCGTGTCTAGTAGAAAGCTTCTCAGCATTCATATTGCCCCGTTTATGAATGGACTGCAGCTTGCCTTATGGATGAGCAACACCTGCTACCTTCCTAAGTTTCTATTTTCGTCCTGAATTACGGCCAATCTCAAGAATAGGCCCATGGTTTTGTGTCCAAGATATGTACCACCTCCAAGCTCTGTGACATGGCCATGTACTGGATAGCTGTAGGTGATGGCTAGCATCTCAGAAAACTCAGATATCAGTGTGACCAGGAAAGTCTCAGAGGAGAAATCCTGCTTTGGGCCTTTTGCTTACCTATTGTTCTGTTGCCCTGAATGTCAGGAAGGTCTTTGCCTCAGGCCACCCCTTCGTGAAGCCTGAAGAAAACAGTTTTCAAATGGAAAAGAATGGGCATACCTGTGGCACTTTCCTTAATTGCTTTGGAAAGGGATGTGTCTGAGTCAGGCCCTTGGCCCTGTGTGTGGCTGTGGCTTAGATTCTCAGCACCTGATGGATCTAAAGAAAGTTACCATGTGTGCATCCAAAAGAAAATTCGCCGAAAGAACAATTATTGGGATGAAGTCTCTCGACTTCCTCTGTAAGGTTCCTGACCTCCATCAAGTGAGAATGGGATCCTTTGGGTCAAAAGAGTTCTACAAAACCTGCAGAGGCTAGCCCATTGTGCTTGGGTTTTCTCATGACTAAAATTCACATAAAGAATCTAAACCCCACAGACAGTAGTCCTCAAATTGGAGCGGTATTAATGGCAGGCCTATTTGATCACTTTTGGTTCACAGGATATGTGTCCAGGCCACCTTGACTTTAGGCAAATGAGGGGCAAAGGAGCTTATTTGGGACACTGTCTTGGTCTGCGCCCCTCATGGAAACCTCCAGCCAGATTATGATGAGTGTCTATATGAAAGAAGATGAGGGCCATATGGGAGGGTTCTTGTTTTAATTGTGGTAATTTGTGTGGTAGTTGGAAGAGATGACTGGGTCCACCAGGGCTTGAACTCTGGTGTGATTCCCCTTAGAGACTGAGTTCTGGAACTGACCTCAGAGAAGTATTGCCATGAATAGTGTTGGGATTTTAAAAGACCACACATGAGAATCGGTTTTGGAAACTGAGATCTAGGCCCAGGATGGCTTTCCACAGAGCTCAGGGATTCTGAGCCAGGATATCACATGATTTAATTCTTAAAGACTTGGTAGCCATAGTTGAGAGTCCAAACACACATGGACCTCACATTGTATACCTCAATGGGCCTGGATTCATGTGTCCTTTTGGCCACTCTTTGGGAAGGCTTGCCTGTGAGTGTTCTCCAGAGCTTTCATTGAAATGAGCTTCCTCACCATTTAATGGTTCCTGAATTAAATGAAACCCACAGTGCCTCCAACTTCATCCTTGAAAAATGACTAGATTAATACCATGAAATTTTTGAAATCCCCATGACCAGGTGGCACTGGATAACCTTTAGATATCCTGTTGCTGATCATGAGTATAACAAACAGTGCCTTGATTGACTGAGTTTCGTGAAAATGGTGTAGAACAGAAATGCCAGTAAGTTGGAGCCTGCTGGGTAGTGGGTGTAGAGCAGTGGACTGTAGGTGTGTAAATAAATATATTTGGTAGGACCACCTGGATCTTCCATTGGCTTCCAAAACTTGCGACTGACATGGTGCAGGCAGCAGACCTTTATATGTAAAGGCATCTTGTTATATGTAGAGGTTTCAGGGCAATGTTCAGAATCAGGTTGCTATAGTCAAGGGGAAAGCTATGTGGGATAGAAGCCAGGTTCGTACATTCTCTTTCCGACCCTGACCAACCACACATGACAGAACTCCCTCCAGCATTGTGTCCCAGTTGAACATATTGTATTTCGTGAAGCAAATACCAAATTCCCAGTGTAGCAGTAAGAAACACCCTGAAAAGTGGAGGATGACCAAATGACTTCACAGACCACACGGGAAAACACTTAGCTCCCAGTGGCAACAGTTTACCTACAAAGGGAGAATTCAGACCTGCTGCCTCATGTTCATTACAAAATAAAGAACCATGTCCTCCAGGTCACATAGATGCAGACCCAGATTTTTGGTGTCACTATAAACGAAGCTAAATCTCCTGACAATTACATATATTTCTTTTTCTTTTTTTAATTAATTTTCATTGTAGGTTGTTCAAAACAGTACATACTTCTTGATATATCATATTTCACACTTTGATTCAAGTGGGATATTTCACACTTTGATTCAAGTGGGATATGAGCTCCCATTTTTACTCCCTATACAGATTGCAGAATCACATCAGTTGCAGAACCATTGATTTACATATTACCATACATATATTTCTTCTGCCTAACCTCAGAGGAAGTTTCTCAATAAGTCTTTAGGTCAGCACAGCTCCATGTTTCTGGAGTGTTTACCCTCTCCCATACTTTTGTAAACTCTTTTACCACCTCCAGTGTTGTGAACTCCTGAGCATTTTTTATTCCACATATGTATTCACAGGTTTTCTAACTCCTCTCCTCTAATTGTGTCTTACTTTTAGCGATGGTTATGTCAAGGCATTGTTCTGGATAAGAGAGGGAATATTTTTGTGTATCACATGTTTGCATACACATTAGATTCATTTTCCTATTTTCCATTTGAAAATCTGAATCCCTGACACTAACCCATACCCTACTAGACTCTGACTACTAATCCTAATATCATGGAGAAAAAAAAACCTAACTGAATAGAAGTACAGTCCTTTCATAGGAAGCATGGTGTATATTTGTATTTGTCTTCTGCTTTATCAAGAATATGTGTTTTAAATTTAGTAAACTTTTCATTTTAATATTTCTCCATGATTTTTTAAAGTTATCACATATGTAAATTCCTGTCTCCCTTTCTCTGTATCCTATTCAGCACATGTAATTTTTTTATGCATATACAATATCCTACCTGGTATCACACGTACATTCTTGAAAGATCACTGGCTTTGGAATATAAAAATTGTGAGAAGAGATGACTTTCCTTAAATAATGATGGAACTGAAAATTCCACCTATGGGTGAGCTTCCTAGTGAAAAACACTATACATAAATCCATGTTCAGTAAAATGAATATTTTTGGATTTGTGAATGAATTATATTTCATGATGAATATCGATTGGCATATATATTGCTAAGTATTAATGTGTGTGTGTGTGCGTGTGTGTGTGTGTGTGTGCGTGTGTGTGTGTGTGTGTGTGTGTGTATATTCTCCAGATTTTAAAAAAATATGAAAAATATGTGTCTTATTATACACTCCCTAAATTCATTCATAATCATTTATGTTCATTTAAATTCAAATTTTCACAAGATTATTCTCAGTAATATTCATACACCTGAAATATATTTTGGTTTCCTACTACTGAAAACTAAGTTCAGTGGATGGTGCTTAAAAATCCTAATATTTCTACAGTAACTGACCCAGTTTAACATTAATGCAAGTAGATTGCTATGGGACATGATGTGTAATTTGAAGTTCATTTTTACTCAACACTGGTACATTACTATTTCTTCAGTTTATGGACATCATAGGATGTATTTTTTCATCCACAACTTCACAAATTTTTTTGGCATTTGGTTCACTTTCAATTACTTACTACTTCAGAACACATGTATTCCTCCATGTTTCTTTACTGGTCTTTTCACTAGACTTCTTTCTAAACACATTATTTTCGATTCCATAATCATTTTTGAAGCAAAACTCACTCTTCACGATAAACAGTAATCCTAATAATACCATTGCATATATAACTCGTTGGAATGATGGTATATATATCAATATAAGATTTCCAATATATTTTCAGATGCAAACTCAAACCATTATTTAATGTTGGATCCAGTTACATACTTTATTCACAATATGGTCTATTCATGCATCATCTCAATAATCATCAACACAAGGTACACCTATTTGTATCCCCAGTACTAATTTATAAGTTTCCAGAATATTACTCCCCTTTATGGTGCAAGAAATACTCATGTCACCTGATCTACATATACATTTTACCACAGTAGTATTCTGTACACAAAATGCAAAGGTCACACATATGATTGTACCAAAGCCTAAATGGGAAGTGACCATGGATTACTAAAAGCATCTATGTCCACTGTGCCTACTGCTCTCAAATGTCAATCCTATTGGTTACTACATATTTGTTTCTTCCTAAGATTATATATTTAACCTCAAGCCTTTTGAAAATATCTAATTCTATCACTCACTTTATACGTTTCCTGATTTCCTAATGCCCCTATTGATATCTGCTTTCCTACATATTTTTCCCAGTTCATCATTGTGACTGTCTCTTCACATGTGCTGACATTTACATTCACCCTCTAACTGAAAAGCAATTGCTAAAGAACTTTTGGTCCAACTCCGAGACTCACTCTTCTTCCTAAACCTACTTACTATCTTCCTAATCCTACAGACTATCCCTTTTGACTGGATGTTCTCTTCTACTTTCAATCATCCGAGGTATAGCGTCCTATGCCATTGTATATCGATTTATCTGAGACCTCGGTGCAGAACATGATTCAATCTAAGTATACCAATCAAGGGCCCAATGCCTTTCTGGGCTTCAAATCTTTCCTAGATCTCTGTTCTCATACATATATTTCACATTTATATTGTTATAAATATCACAGGTTCCCAATACCATAATTCATCCAGCAGAATGACTCCTAACCCAAATCGAACATGCTATTAACACTAACCATACACTGTTCCCTCAATCTCACTTTACTGAAGAGCAGGGACAGAGTTGGTCTTAAAATCCAGGAAGGTAGGGTATCATCCACCAGCTGAGAACCTCAAAAGTCCCTGCAGAAATAATCCCTGGAGAAGGTGTAGGCAGGTATGAAGGATTTGAGAGAGCAAAAGTCATCTTCCATGGCAAACAACCTGGTCAGGTTGAAGGGATGTGTCTGAATTAGCCTCTCTCTTCCTAATGTAGAGAAGATGGACCAAACCATGGCTGTGTGGAGAGCTGTTCCCCGGTGCCTATGGTTGATATACCATTCTAACTTATGAATGAGTCACAGCAAGTAGAGGCAGACTCCATCTTTTGAGAACCTTGGAAGCAACTGTTAAAACAAAGTGGTTTCCAAGGCAGTGACTTCATTCAGTTCTTGAAGGAAGTGACCTCACCTTACATTATTGGTGATGAAAGTCTGTGATCTTGGGATCCAGGAAACCAGGCACACAGAGTCAAACCCACTCCATGTCCCAGTGGGCTCACTTGTTTGGATTTAACAAGACAGAGTCACTCTTTCTTGGTACCTACTGATGTGAGGACAGCCAAATGCCTGGAAACTATGAAGACTGGCCTTTCCAGAGAAAGCAGGTAGTTTCTCACCACGGGCTCCTGACAACTTCACAGAGTTGGCTAAAGAGACCAGATTGAAGACAGGACACGCCATTTTTGGGGAACATAGTATGGCCCACAAGTCAGAGGACACTCCGGATAGACACAGACCTACTTTGGGGAAAGAGGTACCATTTTGGGTGTGAGTGTGAGTTTGTGGTTTTGTCTCATGTTCTGAGAATAGTTAGGAAAGCTGGTTTGTTTGTTTTGGAGTGAACTGTTTCTAGTAAGTCCTTTGACAACGTGAGTGTTTCTGTGTCTATATATCATACTGTGTCCGTGATTGTAGACAGTAGAAAAGAGAATGCATCAATGGATGTGTCCTGTCTACGAGAAAGCTTCCCAGCATTCATCCTGTGCAATTTATGAATGGACTGCAGCTTGCCGTATGGATGGGCAATTCCTGCCATCTTTCTAAATTTCTGTTTTCTTCCTGAATTCTGGACACTCTCCAGAATACGCTCATGATTTTGTGTCCAAGATATGTACCACCTCCATCTCTGTGACATGGCCATGTACTGGATAGCTGATGGGAATGGTGAGTATCTCAGAAAACTCAGATATCAGTATGCCCAAGAAAGTCTCAGTGGAGAAACCCTGCTTTGGGCCTTTTGCTTACCTATTCTGTTGCCCTGAATGTCAGGAAGGTCTTTGCCTCAGGCCACACTTTGTGAAGCCTGAAGAAAATAGTTTTCAAATGGAATTGAATGGTCATTACCTGTGCCTCTTCGGTTAATTGCTTTGGAAATGGATGTGTCTGAATTAGCCTCTTGGCCCTATGTGAGGCTGTGGCTTAGATTCACAGTACATGATGGTTCTAAAGAAAAATCCCATGTGTGCATCCAAAACCAAAATGGACAAAAGAACTGTCATGGTGGATAGAGTCTCTCGCCTTCCTCTGTAAGGTTCCTGACCTCCATTAAGTGAGAATAGGGATCATTTGGGTCAAGTGAATTCTTAAAAGCCCTGCAGAAGCTATCCCATAGGTTCGTGGGTTTTCTCATGACTCCAATTCACATCTATGTTTACAGAAGAGCAGGGACAGTGTTGGTCTTACAATACAGGAATGCAGAAGATCTTCCATCTGTTGAGAACCTCAAAGCTCCATGCAGAAATGATCTCTGGAGAAGATGTAGGCAGCTATGTAAGACCTGAGAGAGCAAAAATCATCCTCCATGGCAAACAACCTGGTCAGGATTAAGGGTTGCGTCAGAATGAGCCTATCTCTTCTTAATGTAGAGAAGATGGACCAAACCCGGCCTGTGTGGAGAGCTGTTCCCTTTTGCCTACGGGTGATATACCATTTTAACTCCTGAAAGTGTCACAGGAAGTAGGGGCAGCCCTCATCTCATGGGACCGTTGGGAGCAATTGTTATGACAAAGTGGTTGCCAAGGCAGTGATCTCATTCAGTTCCTGAAGGAAGTGATCTCATCTCACTTCCTTGGTGATGGAACTCTCTGAACTTGGTATACAGAAAGCCAGGCACCCAGAGCCAGTCCCAGTCCTAGTCCCAGTGGTCTCACTTTTTTGGATTTACAAAGGACAGAGTCAGTCTTTCTTGATACCTACTGATGTGAGGATGGCCAAATGCCAGGAAAGCTCGGAAGAGGGGTTCTTCCTGAGAAAGCAGATAGTGGCTCACTCCTGGCTTCTAACAACTTCACATTGTTGGCCAAGAAGATCAGATCTGAGACAGGGCAGGCCATTTCGGAGGATCATAGTATGGCCCATCAGTCAGAGCACACTCCGGAGAGTCACAGACCTATTTGGGGGAAGGAGGTGCCATTGCGGGTGGGGGTTTGTGGTTTTGTCTCATGTTCTGAGAATAGGTAGAAAAAGCAGTGTGTTTGGTTTGGAGTGAACTGTTTCTAGTAAGTCGTTTGACAATGCAAGTGTTTCTATGTCTGTGTATCCCACTGTGTCCGTTCTTGTAGACATTAGAAAAGAGAATGCATCAATGGATGTGTCCTGTCTCATAGAAAGCTTCCCAGCATTCATCCAGCACAATCTATGAATTGACTGTGGCTTGCCTTATTGATGGGCGATACCTGCTACCTTCCTAAGTTGCTGTTTTCTTCCTGAATTATGGCCAATCTCCAGAATAGGCTCATGGTTTTGTGTCCAAGATATGTACTACCTCCAAGCTCTGTGACATGGCCATGTACTGGATAGCTGAATGGAATGGCGAGCATCTCAGAAAACTCAGATATCAGTGTGACCAGTAAAGTCTCAGTGGAGAATCCCTGCTTTGGGCCATTTGCTTACCTATTGTTCTGTTGCCCTGAGAGTCAGGAAGGTCTTTGTCTCAGGCCAACCCTTTGTGAATCCTGAAGGAAAGATTTTTCAAATGGAAATGAATATGCTTTACCTTTGGCTCTTTCCTTAATTGATTTGGAAAGAGATGTGTGTGAATCAGCCTCTTGGCCCAGTGTGATTCTTTGACTTAGATTCTCAGCACCTGATGGATCTAAAGAAAGATCCCATGGGTGCATAAAATCCAAAATGGCAAAAAGAGCAGTCATTGTTGATGAAGTATTTTGCCTTCCTCTGTAAGGTTCCTGAATTCCATCAAGTGAGAATAGGGATCTTTTGGGTCAAATGAGTTCTTCAAATCTATTCAGAGGCTATCCAATAGGTGCTTGAGTTTTCTCATCTTTCCAATTCACATAAAGAATCTGTACCCGACACTCAGTAGGACTCAAATTGGAGAAGCAGAGCAGTATTAAGGGCAGGCCTATTTGGTCACTCCTGGTACACAGGAAGGGTGTACAGGCCACTGGGAATTTAGGCAAATGAGGGGCAACAGAGCTTATTTTGGACACTGTCTTGGGCTACGCTAATGCTATCAAATGTCAATCCTATTGTTGACTTTATATTTGTTTTATCCTAAGCTCACATATTCATCCTCAACCCTGTTCAAAATATCTAATCCCATCACTCACTTTATCCTTTTCCTGATTTCCTAATGTCTCTATTGATATCTGCTTTCCTACATATTTTGCCCTGTGCATCATTGTGACTGACTCTTCACTTGTGTTGACATTTACATTGACTCTCTAACCAAAACCCTATTGCTAAAGAACTTTTGTTCCAAATCCTATACTCACTTTTCTTCCTAAACTTACCGACTATCTTTCTAATCCAACTGACTATAACTTTTTGAATGGATGTTCTCTTCTACATTCAATGATCCAAGTACAGTTCAGGTTTCTATTCAACCGGGTGAGGGAGTAGATTCTGCAGTTTGGCAATTGGGGACAGCACATTCTGGCAACAAGAGTAGCAAAGAGTTCTCAAGATTTCAACAGTGTTTTGTTAAGCGTACAGAAAAACAGGAAGTGACAAGTACATATTTTATTAACCTTTCATTCCCCACTTCTTTTTCTGGCTACTTTTAATCATAAAAGTGATCGTTGTGGGGTGTCACATTCTATGTCTTCTAGTGGGGTATTACCATAATTTTAATTTGTCCAATTTGAGCTTGGAGAAAAGAAATTACATGATTGAGGAAACAGGGTTTTATAGTTAGTAATACTATGAGGATTATTATTGGACCGGCCAGGGTTGATAAAAACGTAATTAACCAGGGGGACTGTGTAAAAAAAGACTCAAACTACCCTTTTTGTGCCTCTCTCTCTCGTTGTTGCTCTTCAAGGCATCTTTTTAATTTACTCATAGATTTTTTTACAACTCCAGTATTGTCGACATAAAAACAACATTCTTCCCTCAATGAAGCACAAAGGCCCCCCTCTGTCATGAAAAGGAGGTCCAACCCTCGCCTTTTCTGTAAAACAACTTCAGAGAGAGAGGTTAAAGATTCCTGCAAAGCTGTGATGGAGGTTTCTAAAATCTTTAAGTTTTGATCTATTGCTGCTTCTAATTGGGTCACTTGTTGTGTCCCATGGACCAGAGCAGTGGTTCTTGTGCCCAACCCTGCAGCAACTCCTATTCGTAATAGAATGGCTAAGGTGAGGGACATATGTTCCCAGCGGAACCGGGTTGTATGTCCCCCTCTTTGATCTTCAAATGAACCTGCGTCATGATAGAGCACTCTGGGAAACATCTGCACCATTTCACAATTAATCACATCTGTTGACCATTTCATGAAAACATAAACAATGTTTAAGTATATAGAATTATACTGTTGTAGGGACGGACAAGGCAAGGCACCTAAGATAGCACCAAAGACACGGAAACAGTCTTTTTTGGTTTCAACCAGATTCAGAGGGCATTGCTTCTGTTGTAATCAATTAATCCCCTGAAACCCAAGTTACGTAGTTTCAGAATTTTGTACCCAACACGTAAGGGAAGGGGCTCAGAAGATCACAGTCTGCAGAAGTTCACAAAAAGCAGTTTTTGTTTCTGTTTTTTCCTCAGTTTGGGCAAGTTAACTTTTCAAGGACACCTGGGTGGGGGTGTCTTTCCTTTCTTTTTTTCCCCCTTCCAGCTGTTTCCATACAGCCCAGTTTGTAACTTCTTTATCTTAGAAATGTAGCCATCTCTGTGAAGCCCCAGCTCAAGGCCAGAGGCCTTTTTTTCAAATATTTTGTGAAAAACTAGTAAAGGTGTGTCTAGATCAGGAGTGCTGAAATTTTAGCCAGTTGCCAAGGAGACCAGGGCAACACAAATAGGAAGTTTATCTACAGTGAACTCTTTTATCGGGACTCTTTTGCTGAAAGTCCTAAATCAGCCATGGTGAAGACTTCTGGAGAAGGTCAGTTAAGACTTTTCTGTGGGCCTGGTACAGAGGGGGACAATTTGGAAGGCAGGGATAAGAGCAGCTCTGTGGATCTGAGAATGAGGAAGGAGAGATGTAAAAGAATATTGGGAGAGGGCTTTGGGATCTTAATAGCAACAAAAACTTGAGCAGTAGAACAGATAGAACAGAGGTGGAGACGGGAGTGAGATTCCAAAAAGCCTGTGAGGGACTTTAAATTCTTAGTAACCTGTTTTTAGTGATGACAAAGCAACATTAAAGGCCATTTTCATTACATCTTGTATTAGGGTCTGAGGATTCTTCTCAGCGGGTTTGAGCTTTGCATTAGGTGGTAAGAGGACTGGGTGGGACCCGGTGCAGGCACTGACAGGAGAGGAGAGGAGTGAGTGAATGGAGTGGTACCTCAGTACCTGCAACCTCAGCAAGGGAGCAATGGTCTGAGAACCAGTCGAGATTTGGGTTTTTGATCTAGATATTGGAGGGGAGAAATCAAGTTGCTGAGGTGGGAGTGACAGCAGAGAGTCTTGAGCACAAGGCTGAGGGTGAGCATCTATTGGAGAAGCATAGTTCAGGATGTGAGCAAAGGAGAGAGAAGGCCTCCACATAGCGGAATCTCCTTTCACCCTTTTGAGCACTTGCAGAAGTTAAAAAGGTCACACAGAATTTGAGGATCTAGAGACCCCTCTGGGGGCCATCGGTTTTGTTTATCTAATTCGTAATATGGCCAATGCTGTGTACAGAATTTGATGAGGAGTTTGGGTTCCATCTGACAGTCCCTGTATGCTCACATCCCCATGACTTACAATAGAAGTCTGCTCTCCCCCCCCCACAGCCGTGACTGTTTGTGGCTTTGATAGTCTGCCAGGCAAACATAGTAATCTAGGCTAGCCAACCTGCATCTGGCTCACGTGTCCCTACATTTATAATGTTTGTTTCCATTATCTATGGTACGGAAGGGATTTAATGGAATTTTAGTGGGATCCTGTTAATCAGGGATATCCTAATATGAAAGACCTATAGCCAGCTGACAAATGACTGGGTGGAGAGATGGCCACTAGGTTCGTAAGGAGGCTGTATTCGAGATAGGCCATACTTCGTGTCCAGTAGGATTTGTGATCAGCCATCGCAGCTTAAGGGGCTGATGAGGGTTAAGACTACTGATCGTCAAGGGGAGAATAAATATATTCCAGGATCTTCTTTTCAACCATTTGTGATGTTTCTTTTTTCTTCTTTTTTATTTCTTTTTTTGTGTGTGTGTGGGGAAGGCTTCAATACATCCTGAAAATGTATGTTCAAAGACTAGGAGTTATTTAAGTCCATACCTTACTGGCTTAATTTCAGTAAAGTCCACTTCCCAGAATTGTCCTCGTCTGGTTCCTCATAGGTGCTTTCCTGCAGGAAGCTTGGAAGTGTAAGCTTTAACCAATTAATGGACCTGACAGGCTTTTGTTACCCATTCAGTTATTTCCTTTTGCTGTGAGTAGGTTAGTGGAAAACTGTGTTCTTGATCCTTCACGAATGAATGCAGTTTCTTTGAACAAAGGTGAGTGAGTTGATGAACATTTGCTACTGACATAGTTAGAGCCATGATTATAGGAGTAGTTACTGAAGGATTAAAAAATTCCACTTGGGGGCCTTCAGGGTTAAAAGTTATTTTGGCCCAGAGCTTGGTGAGCAGAACTCTGCCCATCAATGGGGCCAGGCATTCTGGGATTACTAGGAAGGAGTGATGGATTTTTCCTTTTCCCTGGTCCATGGTCCTCTTAGTTGTCAAAGCCCGATATTTACTTCTGTTAGACTCTTGAATTAGAGACCTTTTATTCGGTAGAGGGCCCAATGGGCCTTATGGGCTGAGTATATTGCCCCTGTATCTACTTCAAAGTTTATTGTGTTCCCCTCCACTTCAAAAGTTACCTTTAGGTCAGGGAGAGGATCTGAGCCCGGACTTTCTTAGTATTCCTCCAGAGTCAGAATATCTGGCTGGCATGGCTGTCTCTTTCTAGGGCACTCTTTGGCCCAGTGTCCTTTTTCTTTAGAGTAGGCACATTGATCTGAGGCCAGGGGTGGCCTCTAGTGTGTGCCCAGGTATCCCTTCCTGTCTCTCTCTTTCTTAGTTTCTGGCCTATTTGTTGTTGTGACCAGGACCTTAGTCAATGCCTTAGTCTGTCTTTTGTTTCTTTTATCCTCACTCAGCTCCCTTCTCTTCCTCAGTTTCTCTCTTAAAGTATACCTTCTCGGGTTCTCTGACTAAATCCCTCAAAGTCATATCTTGTAATCCATCTAAGCATTGTAACTTTCTTTTAATATCCAGGGCAGCTTTCCCAATAAAGGCCATTGTGACAGATGCCTTTTGATCCTCTGCCTGAGGATCGAAAGGAGTATGTCTCTTATATGCCTACATAATTATCTCTAGGAACATACAGGGAGATTCATCAGGCCCTTAAATAATCTCTCTTACCTTGGCCAAATTAGTTGGTCACCTAGCGGCCACTAAGATACCCACTATTAGAGCCCGGCGATAAGTGGACAGATGCTCCCTACCTTCAAAGGTGTTGGGGTCCCAGTTGGGTCGTTTCAAGAGAAAGCCGGCTTTGAATATGTTGGGAAGTTGTGTCGGTCACGCATTTGGTCCGAGGATACTTTTTTCTAGCCTCCAGGAGGATTCTCTTTTGTTCCTCTGTCATGAAGAGAGTCCCTAGGAGTTGTTGGCAGTCATCCCAAGTAGGTTGGTGTGAAAACATCAATGACTTCACCAGACCTGAGAGCCAGGTTGGGTCCTCGGTAAAAGGGGGATTGTTATTTTTCCATTTATATAGGTCTGAAGAGGAGAAGGCCAATACTGGTAGGCTTCCATTTTTTTCCCCATGGCCATCGTCAATCATTGGCCCTTAGGGATGGAGGGAAGCAACACGGGAGTTCCAGGGTTTTCAATCATTTGCCACCGGCGAGTTCCTTTAGCAACTCCAGCTTCCTCCAGGGGAGGAGGGGCTGTGTGTGACGCAGGGAAGTTATCTGGAGGGCCCTGGGCTGGCTTAGCTTCCTCCAATTGCGGAGAGGCTGAGTCAGCAGCTGGAGAATCACTTAGAGGGTGTTGGGGGTTGTGGGACAAGGGTAGAAGATAAGGAGGGGGACGAGAGTCCAGTAGAGTCAAATCTTGTGACTCAGGGAGAACAGAGGGTGGAGGAGGAGGAGGAGCAGGGGGGTTGAGAGATCGTGGGGGAAGGAGTAGGAACGGGGACACAGCAAGGAAAGGCTTCACCCACGGAAGAGGAGATATGCAGAGGTCCTGCCAAGTTAACGTATATTCCTGTTTATCAGTATGGCTATGTGGCCCTGGCTGTAAGACAATATCTATGTCTTTTTAAATTAGTGGGAAGTAGAAAGATCCTTCTAGGGGCCATCCTAATCCAAAGGTGGGCCATTCTGAGGCACACAGAGTCTGCCAGGTCCAGTGTTTTACTGAAAAAGAAACATTCTGAGCCCTTAAGCGGACTTTGGTCCATAGATCAAGGTTCAGGGACAGAGGCATTGAAGTGATCTGTCCCATAATGAAAGATACACAAACAGTAAAAGCAACGACACAGGACACAGACAAGAGAAAACAATAAAGACAGGCAATGGACGTCCAACACTGAGACCAAGACTGAGCAGGCGGCAAAACCCGATGGGCTGGCAATACCGAATCTGAAACAAAGTATCACTGAGTCGAGGGGACTATTATTCCTCGATTCCCGAGTCCTCTGTGGCGTCCCCCAGGGACTTGGCTTGTGGCTCTGTGACACGTCTGCCAGCCACCATCAAAGAGAGCTCACATACTTCATCGACAGCCATTTTGCCAAGCCCTAACCTGAAACCTGAAACCAGAAAGAGGCGCCTTACTTACCCTGAGAGTAGCCCATTGGGGTCTCTCGTTCACCGCTGCTGGATTTCGGTGGAACCTCCATATATAAAGATCGGAAGAGCATTGGGGGAAGAGACCACTAAGAGACTCTCTCATGCAAAAACAAAGGGTTTATTGGGGGTCCAGCATGCTGGGGCTCAGAGCTCAATTGAATAGAGCAGAGAACCCTGAGAACAGCTTAAGCAGAGCTTATATACTTTCCTTGAAGAGGGCAGGGAGGAAAGTCTATTGATGGGCCTGGGTGGGTGAGCAGATTGCGTGCAACTGGGTGAGGGAGTACATTCTGAAGTTTGGCAGTTGGGGACAGCACATTCTGGGAAAAAAGATTAGAAAACACTTCTCAAGATTTCAACAGTGTTTTATTAAGCATACAGAAAAACAGGAAGTGACAAGAATCTATTTTATTAACATTTCACTACCGACTATACTTTGCCAGATTTCCTAAAGTCTCTATTGATATCTGCATTCCTACATATTTTCCCCAGTTCATCATTGTGATTAATTCTTCACATGTGCTGACATTTACATTCACTCAATACCCGAAACCCTATAGCTAAAGAACTTTTGGTCCAAATCCTATACTCACTCTCCTTTATAAACATACCGACTATCTTCCTAATACTCCTGACTATCCATTTTGACTGGAAGTTCTCTTTGAAAATCAATCATCCAAGTTACAAGGTCCTATGCTTAATACCGCAATCAAGGGCCCAATGCCCTTCTGGGCTTCAAATCTTACCTAGATTTCTGTTTTCAGATTCCTATATTTTACCTATATATTCTTAAAAATATCGCAGATTCCCAATACCATTATTCATCCAGCAGAATGATTTCTATTCCAAATCAAACCTGTTATTAACCCTTACCATACACTGTTCCCTCAATCTAACTTTAGAGAAGAGCAAGGACAGAGTTGGTCTTAAAATACAGGAATGTAGGGGATCGTCCAACTGCTGAGAAACTCAAAGGTCTATGCGCAAATGATCCCTAGAGAAGTTGTAGGCACCTATGAAGGATCTGAGAGAGCAAAAGTCATCTTTCATTGCAAACAACCTGGTCAGCATGAAGGGATGTGTCTGAATCAGCCTCTCTCTTCTTTATGTAGAGAAGAAGGACAAAACGAGGCCTCTGTGGAGAGCTGTTCCTGGTTACCAATGTTTGATATACCATTCTAACTTGTGAAAGTGTCAAAGGAATTAGGGACAGCCTCCATTTCATTGGACCTTTGGAAGCAAATGTTAGGACAACGTGCTTGCCAAGGCATTGACCTCATTCAGTTCCTGAAGGAAGTGACCTCACCTCACATTCTTGGTGATGGAACTCTCTGAACTTGGGATCCAGGCATCCAGGCACACAAATCTAGTCCCAGGCCCAGTCCCAGTGGTCTCCCTTCTTTTGATTTACCAAGGACAGAGTCAGTCTTTCTTGGTATCTACTGATGTGAGGATGGCCAAATGCCAGGAAAGCTCTGAAGAGTGGCCTTTCCTGAGTAAGCAGGAAGTGGCTCACCGCTGTCTCCTGACAACTTCGCAGAGTTGGCCAAGGAAACCAGATCTGAGACAGAACAGGCCATTTGATGGGAACATAGTACGGCCCACCAGTCAGAGGTCACACCCGATAGTCAGAGACCTACTTTGGGAAAGGAGGTGACTTTGTGGGTGTGAGTGTGTGTTTGTGATTTTGTCTCATGTTTTGAGAATAGGTAGAAAAGGCAGTTTGTTTGGTTTGGAGTGGACGATTTCTAACAAGTGATTTGACAAGGCGAGTGTTTTTAAGTCTGTTTATCCCACTGTGTCCATGGTTGTAGACATTAGAAAAGAGAATGCATCAAAGGATGTGTCCAGGCTAGTAGAAAGCTTACCAGAATTCTTTCTGCCCAATGTATGAAAGGAATGCGGCTTGCCTTATGGATGGGTAACACCTGCTATCTTCCTAAGTTCCCGTTTTCTTCCTGAATTCTGGCCACTCTCCAGAATAGGCTCATGATTTTGTGACCAAGATAAGTACCACCTCCAAGTTCTGTGACATGGCCATGTACTGGATAGCTGAAGGGAATGGTGAGCATCTCAGAAAATTCAGATATCAGTGTGACCTGGAAAGTCTCAGTGGAGAAACACTGCTTTGGGCAATTTGCTAACCTATTGTTCTGTTCCCCTGAATGTCAGGAAGGTCTTTGCCTCAGGCCACCCGTTTGTGAAGCCTGAAGAAAACAGTTTTCAAATGGAAATGAATGGGTATCACCTGTGGCTCTTTGCTTAATTGCTTTGGAAAGGGATGTGTCTGAATCAGCCTCTTGGCCCTGTGTGAGGTTGTGGCTTAGATTCTCAGCACCTGGTGGATGTAAAGAGAGATCCCATGTGTGCATCCAAAACCAAAATGGCCAAAAAGCAGTCCTTGTGGATGAAGTCTGTCGCCTTCCTCTTTAAAGTTCTTGAACTCCATCAAGTGAGAATAGGGATCCTTTGGGTCAAATGGGTTCTTCAAAGACCTGCAGAGGTGCTTGTGATTTCTCATGACTGCAAATCACATAAAAATATATACCTGACACTCAGTTTTCCACAAATTGGAGAAGCATAGAAGTATTAACGTCTAGCATATTTGATCACTCCTGTTTCACATGAAGGGTGTCCAGGCCACCCTGAATTTACTCCAATGAGGGGCAAGGGAGTTATTTTGGACACTCTCTTGGACTCCGCCACTCATGGAAACCTTCTGCCAGAGGTTGTGATTAGTGTCTATATGGAAGAAGATGAGGGCCATATGGGAGGGTTTTGGTTTTAAATTTGGTGATTTGTGTCCAGTATGAAGACATGACCTGGACCACCTGGGCTTGAACTCTGGTGTGATTCCCCTTAGAGACTGAATTCAGAGAAGTATTGCCATGAATTTTGTTGGGATTTTAGGAGTCCACCCATGAGAATCACCCTTGGAAACTGAGATCTAGGCCCAGGTTAGCTTTCCACAGAGCCCTGGATATCTCAGCCAGGATATCACATGATTTAATTCTGAAAGACTTGGCAGCCATAGTTGAGAGTCACAACACCCATGGACGTCACATTGTAGACCTCAATGGGCCTGGCTTCATGTGACATTTTGGCCACTCTTTGGGAAGCCGTGCCTGTGAGAGTTCTCCAGAGATTTCATTGAAATGAGCTTCCTCACCATTTAAAGTTTGCTGAATGAACTGAAACCCACAGTGCCTCCAACTTCATGCTTGAAAAATGGCTAGATAAATACCATGAAATTTTTGAAATTCCCATGACCAGGTGGCACTGGAGAAACTTTGGATGTCCTGTTGCTGATCATAAATATGCAAGACAGTGCCTTGATTGAGTGGGTTTCATGAAAATGGTGTAGAACAGAGATGCCAGTATGTTGGAACCTGCTGAATAGTGGGCCTAGAGCAGTGGTAGGCAGATGTGTGATAAAAAATTTGTGGTGGGGCCATGTGGATCTGCCATTGGCTTCCAAATGGCTTGTGACTGACATGGTGCAGCCAGCAGACCCTTCCATGTAAAGGCTTCTTGTTATATGGAGATGTTTCCGGGCAATGTTCAGAATCAGGTTGCTATGGACATGTGGTCAAGCTATGTGGGATAGAAGCCTGGTTGGTGCATTCTCCTGCAGACCCTGACCAACCACACATGATAGAATTGCCTCCAGAACTGTGTCCCAGTTGAACTTCTTTTATTTCATGAAGCAAATGCCAAAGTCCCAGTGCAGCAGCAAGAAACACCACGAAAAGTGGAGGATGACCAAATGGCTTCCCAGTCCACATGGGAATACCCTTAGCCCCCAGTGGCCACAGTTTACTTACAAAGAGAGAATTCAGCACTGCTGCCTCATGTTCATTGGAAAATAAGAAATCATGTCCTCCAGGTCACATAGATGCAGACACAGCTTTGATGGTCTCACTAGAAAGAAGCTAAAGCTCCTGACAACAACATATATTTCAAGTGCCCAAACTCAGAGGCAGTTTCTCAAGAAGTATTTAGGCCAGCAGAGCTCCATATATATGGAGTGTTTATCCTGTCCCATACTAGGAAAACTCCTCTACCACTTCCAAGGTTGTAAACTCCTGAGCATATTATTCACAGATTTTATTACTCTACTCCTCTAATTGTGTCTTACTTTGGGGGAAGGAAATGTCAAGGAATTGTTCTGGATGAGAGTGGGAAGATTTTGTTTAGCACATATTTGCATACACATTGGTTTCATTTTTCTATTTTACATTTGATATACTGAATCCCTGACACTAACACATACCCTACTAGATTCTGAATACTAATCCTAATATGATGGGGAAAAATAACCGAAACAGAATAGAAATACAAGCAGTTCAGAGGAGGCACGTTGTATACTTGGACTTGCCTTTTGCATTATATAGGGTAGGAGTTATAAATCTAGTAAATTTTTTGTTGAAATAGTATTCCATGTGCTTTTAAAGTTAACAAATATGTGAATTCCTGTCTCCCTTTCTCTGTATTCTATTCAGCACATGTATTTTTATATGCACATATAGAATCCTACCTGGTATCACACGTACATTCTTGTGAGTTACATAACTTGGCAGATACAAAGTGTGAGAAGAGATCACTCCTCCTAAACGCTGTTTGAACTGAAAATTCAAACTATGGGTGAGCTTCCTAGTTGAAAAAAGTTATACATAAATCCATATCCAGTAAAATGAATATTTTTGGATCTGTGGATGATATGTATTTCACGGTGTAATTCGATTGGCATATATATTGCTAATTTTTAAATTCTGTGTGTGGTTATATATATATATATATATATATATATATATATATATATATATATATATTCTCTCCAGATATTTCAAAATATTTAACATATGTGTCTTATTATACACTCCCTAAATTCATTCATGAATATGTATATGGATTTATAAAAAAACTTTTCACAAGATTATTCTCAGAAATATTCATTCACCTGATATACGTATTTTTTTTCCTAGTATTGAAAACTAACTTCAGTGAATGGTGCATAAGAATCCTAATATTTCTACAGTAACTGATCCAGTTTCACATCAATGCAAGTAGATTCCTATGGGACATGATAAGTATTTTGAAGTTCATTTTTATTTCAACACTGGTACATTACTATTTCTTCAGTTTATGCACATTATAGGATATATATTTCATCCACAAGTTCACAAATTTATAGGCATATATTTCACTTTCAATCACTTTCTGCTTCAGAAAACACGTGTTCCGCCATGTTTCAAACTGGTCTTTTCATGAGACTTCTTTCAAAACACATTATTTTTGATTTCCATAATCACTTTTGAAGCAAAACTCACACACTCTTTATGATAAACCATAAGCCTAGGATTACAATTAGACGTATAACTAGTTGTTATGAATGATTCTATATCAATATATGATTTCTTGAGAGGCAACATGGCCACAAAGGGAGTGCAGTAACTCCGTGTACTGCTTCACTGTGAGGGAAAATGACGAGTTTGAACGGCTAAAAGCTATCTTGTTAGGAATTTCCAGCAAAATTGGGGTGCTCCAAAACCTAGTGGAAAGATTTTCATCGCACGAGGATCAGCTTCAGTGGCTCAAATGCGAGCAATCTGTCCATCTGTATGGAGCGCTGCTTGTTCGGCAGATCACCCCATGGCTGGAGTCTGCGGCGCGCGCTGGGAAACGACAGGCTGGTGGCGCAGAGATACAGCGATGCTGATTCTGTGGGCTCCTGCCAGCTAGGCATTTGCTGAGCTCGGAGCTGAATTCTGGGTTGGAGACGGGGAAAGGAAACGGTCCAGTTTGGTTCTCCACACCGGTCAGACCACGGAGGAAGCCAGCGGCCACCATCTTGGAGAGCTGACGTCACCATCCTTGTTTTCGACTGATTGCAGCTCTTTCAGCTATAGAACAGGTAATTTCAGGCTGACAATTGTCTGCATCTCGCAGACAAATTGCTCAGACTTAGTGCTAAATAACCCGCGGAAACTGCTTCTTGGAGCCTGCTCCTATCAGAACACGCACCGAGCCCGGAGTTTCGGAGTTCTGGCTCCCGGAGCTGCTCTGGCCCAGGGCTATAGATCCCGCTGAAACTGCTTCTTGGAGTCTGCTCCTGTTGGAGCATGCACCAAGTCCGGAGAGGCCGAATTCTGGCTCCCGGAACTGTTTTGGCCCGGTGATAAAGAACCCGCGGAAACTGTTTCTTGGTCCGGGTCCTGCTGAATACTGTGGAGGCCAGAGGGGCCGAACAGAGCCGCCGCCCGGGCCCGGAACAGGTCCAGCGACCTGCCGGCGTGGTAGTCAAGAAAACCCGGAGGCAGCGCTGGCACAGGAGCCGGCGGGAGCTGCGCGGCGCGGGTCTCCCAGCTACCGCTCCCACCAGTGCTGACAACTGAGGTCTCTAGCACCGACTCGCCTCGGCGTGGGACTCACGGCTACCGCTCCCACTAGTGCTGACAACTGAGGTCTCTTGCACCAGATATGGGGGCGTGGCTACCAGAAGGTAAGCAAATTGGCTGGGGGTTCTCAGCCCCAAGCTCTACAAACTTAGGGCCTGAGGGAGGCCAACAAGAAGAGTGTGCCCAGGCACTAATGAAACAGCTGCTCCACGCGTGTGCAAGGTAGGCGGAACTGTGAACACCGACAAAACAGGCCGAGTGAACCGCCAGACACATCCCTCCGGTTGGGGGAGGGGCAGAGCCACAGGGCGCCTGCAAGGTAGGCGGACCCGCGACCCACCAGCAGAAAAGGCACAGCAATCCACAGAGCGGCATAGCCACCCCCCGAGCCTACAAGGTAGGCAGACCTGTGACGTACCGGCAGGTCATGCCCAAAAACCTGCGGAGGGGCACAGCTGCCCCACGTGCCTGCTAGGTAGGCTGAACCGTGACCACCAACAGAACAGGCCCAGCGGCCGGCCAGACACATCGCCCCACCCAGGTTGGGGGAGGGGCAGAGCCGCCGGGCACCTGCAAGTTAGGCAGACCTGCATCTCACCAGCATATCAGGCCCAGCAACCGCGGAGCGGCAGAGCCACCCCTGGGCCTGCAAGGTAGGCATACTTGCCACCCACCGGCAGGTCAGGCCCAACAAACTGCGGAGGGGCACAGCTGCCCCACGAGCCTGCTAGGTAGGCAGAACCCTGACCACCGACAGAACAGGCCCAGAGGCCGGCCAGATACATCGCCCCGCCCCGGTTGGGGGAGGGGCAGAGCAGCCGGGCGCCTGCAAGGTAGGCAGACCTGCGACTCACCAGCAGATCAGGCCCAGCGACTGTGGAGCGGCAGAGCCACCCCCGGGCCTGCAAGATAGGCGCACTTGCCACCCACCGGCAGGTCAGGCCCAAGAAACTGCGGAGGGGCACAGCTGCCCCACGAGCCTGCTAGGTAGGCAGAACCCTGACCACCAACAGAACAGGCTCAGAGGCCGGCCAGACACATTGCCCCACCCCGGTTGGGTGAGGGGCAGAGACGCCGGGCGCCTGCAAGTTAGGCAGACCTGCATCTCACCAGCATATCAGGCCCAGCAACCCGCGGAGCGGCAGAGCCACCCCCGGGCCTGCAAGGTAGGCGCACTTGCCACCCACCGACAGGTCAGGCCCAGCAACTCTCAGAGAGACACAGCTGCTCCACGCGCGTGCAGGGTAGGCGGAACCATGACCACCAACAAAAGAGGCCCAGTGGACCGCCAGACACATAGCTCCGGTTGGGGGAGGGGCAGAGCCGCCGGGTGCCTGCAAGGTAGGCGGACCCGCGACCCACCAGCAGAACAGGCACAGCAATCCACAGAGCGGCAGAGCCACCCCCCGAGCCTACAAGGTAGGCAGACCTGCGACCCACCGGCAGGTCAGGCCCAAAAACCTGCGGAGGGACACAGCTGCCCCACGTGCCTGCTAGGTATGCTGAACCGTGACCACCAACGGAACAGGCCCAGCGGCCGGCCAGAAACATCGCCCCGCCCCGGTTGGGGAAGGGGCAGAGCCGCCGGGCGCCTGCAAGTTAGGCAGACCTGCAACTCACCAGCAGATCAGGCCCAGTGACCCGCGGAGCGGCAGAGCCACCCCTGCGCCTGCAAGGTAGGCACACTTGCCATCCACCGGCAGGTCAGGCTCAGCAACTCTCAGAGGGACACAGCTGCTCCACGCACGTGCAATGTAGGCGGAACCGTGACCACCGACAAAACAGGCCCAGTGGCCCGCCAGATACATCACCCCGGTTGGGGGAGGGGCAGAGCCGCCACCAGCGCCTTTTAGGTAGACAGACCTGCAACCAACAGACAGAACAGGCCTAGTGGCCTGCGGAGGGGCAAAACCGCTGCTCACTCCTGCAAGGTAGGCGGACCTGTTACCACCGAAAGAACAGGCCCATCGAAAGTACAGGCACAGCGGCCTCCCGGCGTGGTAGGCACATTGCCTCAATTGAAGAGGGGCAGAACCACCGCCAAAGCCTGCAAGGGAGACGATGCAGCTATACAAAAGCAATATAAATATATAGGGGGAAAAATCAATAACACAACAGTTTCACCAAGCAGAAAGAAACGCGATCAGTATGAAAAGACAAGGAAAAAAAGGACCACAAGCAATGCAGGTCAATTCAACTTTAGAAGAGGTAATATCTGCAGCAGATGGAATGTCAGATAAAGAATTCAGGATATACATGCTTCAGATGATCTGGAGTCTCAAGGAAGACATTAGACAGCAAAATCAGACAATGAAAGACCACTTCGACCACTTCGACAATGAATTACATAAACAAATCCAAGAAGCAAAAGATCAATTATTCAGGGAGATAGAGGTTATAAAAAACAAACAAACAGAAATCCTGGAAATGCAGGAAACAATAAACCAACTTAAAAACTCAATTGAGAATACTACCAGCAGAGTAGAACACTTAGAAGATAGAACATCAGACAATGAAGACAAAGTATTTCAACTGGAGAAGAACATAGACAGCTCAGCAAAGCTGTTAAGAAACCATGAGCAGAACATTCAAGAAATATGGGATAACATAAAGAGACCAAACTTAAGAGTCATTGGGATACAGGAAGGTATTGAGGTCCAAACCAAAGGAATGAGCAATCTATTCAACGAAATAATACGAGAAAACTTCCCAGACTTGAAGAATGAGACAGAATCCCAAATCCTAGAACCCTACAGGACGCCGAATGTGCAAAATCATAAGAGATCCACACCTAGACACATTATAATGAAGATGCCAAACATACAGAATAAGGAGAGAATTTTAAAAGCTACAAGAGAAAGGAAGCAGATTACATTTAGGGGTAAACCAATCAGGATAACAGCTGATCTTTTAACACAGACTCTGAAAGCTAGAAGATCCTGGAATAACATATTTCATACACTAAAAGAAAATGGGTTCCAACCAAGAATTGTGTATCCCGTGAAATTAAGCTTCAGGATGGAAGATGAAATTAAAACCTTTCATGATAAACAAAAGTTAAAAGAATTTGCAGCTAGAAAACCATCTCTTCAAAACATCCTCAGCAAAATATTACAGGAAGAGGAAATGGAAAATGTCAATGAAAACCAACAGCGGGAGGTAGTACAGTGAAGGGGGGGGGAATAATCAAAGAGGAAAACAAACCATGTTTAGTAACATAAATAAACCAATATGGCTGGAAGAACACCGATATCTCAATAATAACCCTAAATGTTAATGGCTTAAACTCACCAATTAAGAGACACAGGCTAGTAGAATGGATCACAAAACAAGACCCAACAATATGCTGCCTTCAGGAGACGCATTTGATAGGAAAAGACATACTTAGACTGAAGGTGAAAGGTTGGGAAAAATCATATCACTCATATGGACTTCGAAAACAAGCAGGAGTGTCCATATTCATATCAAATAAAATAGATTTCAAGCCAAAGTTAATCAAAAGGGATGAAGATGGACACTACATACTTCTCAAGGGAACCATACACCAACAAGACATAACAATCATAAATATATATGCCCCAAACAATGGTGCAGCTATGTTCATCAAACAAACACTTCTCAAGATCAAGAGTCTAATAGACCACCATACAATAATCATGGGAGACTTCAACACACCTCTCTCACCACTGGACAGATCTTCCAAACAAAAGTTGAATAAGGAAACTATAGAGCTCAATAACACAATTAATAACCTAGACTTAATTGACATATATAGAATATACCACCCAACATCAAGCAGTTACACTTTTTTCTCAGCAGCACATGGATCCTTCTCAAAAATAGATCATATATTATGTCACAGGGCAACTCTTAGACAATATAAAGGAGTAGAGATAATACTATGCATCTTATCTGATCATAATGGAGTGAAATTGAAAATTAACGATAAAAGAAGTAAGGTAAAATCATGCATCACTTGGAGAATGAACAATAGGTTACTGAATGATCAATGGGTTATAGAAGACATCAAGGAGGAAATTAAAAAATTCTTAAAGATAAATGAAAACACAGACACAACATATTGGAATCTATGGGACACAGTGAAAGCAGTTCTAAGAGGAAAATTTATTGCTTGGAGTTCATTCCTTAAAAAAAGAAAAAAAACAACAAATAAATGATCTAATACTTCAACTCAAAATCCTAGAAAAAGAAGAGAAAAACAACAGCAAAAGAAGTAGAAGACAAGAAATAATTAAAATCAGAGCTGAAATTAATGAAATCGAAACGAAAGAAACAATAGAAAAAATTGACAAAACTAAAAGTTGGTTCTTTGAAAAAATAAAAAAAATCGACAGACCCTTAGCCACGCTAACGAAGAGAAGAAGAGAGAGAACTCATATTACCAGCATACGGGATGAAAAAGGCGATATCACAACAGACACTTCAGAAATACAGAAGATTATCAGAAATTATTTTGAATCCTTATACTCCAACAAAATAGAAGATAGTGAAGGCATCGATAAATTTCTTAAGTTATATGATTTGCCCAGATTGAGTCAGGAGGATATTGACAACCTAAACAGACCAATATCAATTGAGGAAATAGAAGATACCATCAAAAGACTACCAACTAAGAAAAGCCCAGGACCGGATGGGTATACAGCAGAGTTTTACAAAACCTTTAAAGAGGAACTAATACCAATACTTTTCAAGCTATTTCAGGAAATAGAAAAAGAGGGAGAACTTCCAAATTCATTCTATGAGGCCAACATCACCCTGATTCCTAAATCAGACAAAGACACTTCAAAGAAAGAAAACTACAGACCAATATCTCTAATGAACCTAGATGCAAAAATCCTCAATAAACTTCTGGCGAACCGGATACAAAAACATATCAAAAAAATTGTGCAACATGATCTGGTAGGATTTATCCCTGGGATGCAAGGTTGGTTCAATATATGGAAATCAATAAATGTTATTCACCACATCAATAGGCTTAAAAATAAGAACCATATGATCATCTCGATAGATGCGGAAAAAGCATTCGACAAAGTAGAGCATCCCTTTATGTTCAAAACTCTAGAAAAACTAGGGATAACAGGAACATACCTCAACATTGTAAAAGCAATCTATGCTAAGCCTCAGGCTAGCATCATTCTGAATGGAGAAAAACTGAAGGCATTCCCTCTAAAATCTGGAACAAGACAGGGATGCCCTCTCTCACCACTTCTGTTCAACATAGTTCTCGAATCACTGGCCAGAGCAATTAGACAGACGAAAGAAAGGCATAAAAATAGAAAAGAAGAACTCAAATTATCACTATTTGCAGATGACATGATTCGATACCTAGCAGACCCAAAAGGGTCTACAAAGAAAATATTAGAGCTAATAAATGAATTCAGCAAAGTGGCAGGCTATGAAATCAACACGCATAAATCAAAGGCATTCCTGTATATCAGCGACAAATCCTCTGAAATGGAAATGAGGACAACCACCCCATTCACAATATCCTCGATAAAAGTAAAATACTTGGGAATCAACCTAACAAAAGAGGTGAAAGACTTATACAATGAAAACTACAGAACCCTAAAGAAAGAAATAGAAGAAGATCTTAGAAGATGGAAAAATATACCCTGTTCATGGATAGGTAGAAGTAACATCATCAAAATGGCGATATTACCAAAAGTTCTCTATAGGTTTAATCCAATGCCAATCAAAATCCCAACGGCATTTCTTGTAGAAATAGAGAAAGCAATCATGAAATTCATATGGAAAAATAAAAGACCCAGAATAGCAAAAACAATGCTAAGCAGGAAGTGTGAATCAGGCGGGATATCTATACCAGACTTCAAACTATACTACAGAGCAATAGTAACAAAAACACCATGGTACTGGTAACAAAACCGGGGGGTGGATCAATGGTACAGAATAGAGGACACAGAAGCCAATCCACAAAACTACAACTATCTTATATTCGATAAAGGGACTAAAAGCATGCAATGGAAGGAGGATAGCATCTTCAACAAATGGTGTTGGGAAAACTGGAAATCGATTTGCAACAAAATGAAACTGAATCCCTTTCTCTCGCCATGCACAAAATTTAACTCAAAGTGGATCAAGGAACTTGATATCAAATCAGAGACATGGCATTTGATAGAAGAAAAAGTTGGCTATGATCTACATACTGTAGGGTCGGGCTCCAAATTCCTCAATAGGACACCCATAGCACAACAGTTAATAACTAGAATCAACAAATGGGACTTACTCAAACTAAAAAGTTTTTTCTCAGCAAAAGAAACAATAAGAGAGGTAAATAGGGAGCCTACGTCCTGGGAACAAATCTTTACTCCTCACACTTCAGACAGAGCCATAATATCCAGAATATACAAAGAACTAAAAAAATTAGACAATGAGATAACGAATAACCCAATGAACAAATGGGCCTAGGACCTGAACAGAAATTTCTCAGAGGAGGACATACAATCAATCAACAAGTATATGAAAAAATGCTCACCATCTCTAGCAGTCAGAGAAATGCAAATCAAAACCACCCTAAGATACCATCTCACTCCAGTAAGATTGGCAGCCATTAGGAAGTCAAACAGCATCAAGTGCTGGCGACGATGTGGGGAAAAGGGTACTCTTGTACATTGCTGGTGGGACTGCAAATTGGTGCGGCCAATTTGGAAAGCAGTATGGAGATTTCTTGGAAAGCTCGGAATGGAACCACCATTTGATCCAGCTATTCCCCTACTCGGTCTATTCCCTAAAGACCTAAAAAGAGCACACTATAGGGACACTGCTACATCCATGTTCATAGCAGCACAATTCACAATAGCAAGACTGTGGAACCAACCTAGATGCCCTTCAATAGACGAATGGATAAAAAAAATGTGGCATTTATACACAATGGAGTATTACTCTGCATTAAGAAATGACAAAATCATAGAATTTGGAGGGAAATGGATGGCATTAGAGCAGATTATGCTAAGTGAAGCTAGCCAATCCCTTAAAAACAAATGCCAAATGTCTTCTTTGATATAAGGAGAGTAACTAAGAACAGAGTAGGGACGAAGAGCATGAGAAGAAGATTAACATTAAACAGGGATGAGAGGTGGGAGGGAAAGGGAGAGAGAAGGGAAATTGCATGTAAATGGAAGGAGACCCTTAGGGGTATACAAAATTACATACAAGAGGATGTGAGGGGAAAGGAGGAAAATATAAGGGGGAGAAATGAACTAGAGTAGAGGGGGTAGAGAGAGAAGAGGGGAGGGGAGGGGGGAGGGGGGATAGTAGAGGATAGAAAAGGCAGCAGAATACAACAGACACTAGAATGGCAATATGTAAATCAATGGTTCTGCAACTGATGTGATTCTGCAATCTGTATATGGGGTAAAAATGGGAGCTCATATCCCACTTGAATCAAAGTGTGAAATATGATATATCAAGAACTATGTAATGTTTTGAACAACCTACAATAAAAATTAATTTGAAAAAAATATATGATTTCTTATATATTTTCAGATATCAATTCAATACATTATTTAAAGGGGAACCAGTTATATTATTTATTAACTGTATGATCTATTCATGCATTATCTCTATATTCATAGACACAGGGTACACCTATTTTTACCCTCAATACTAATTTATACGTTTTCAAAATATTCCTCAAAAAATGGTGGAAGAAATACTCATGTCACCTGATCTATATATACATTTTATCACAGTAATATTCTGGACAAAAAAATCAAAGGTCACCCTTAAGTTTGTACCAAAGCCTAAATGGAAAGTGAGCATGGATTACTAAAACCTTCCATGTCCAGGTGGCCTAATGCTCTCAAATGTCAATCTTATTGGTGACTACATTTTTGTTTCTTCCTAAGATTATATATTCAACCTCAAGCCTGTTGAAAATGTCTAATCCTATCACTCACTTTATACTTTGCCTGATTTAGTAATGTCTCTATTTATATCTATTTTCCTACATATTTTCCCCTGTTCATCATTGTGACTGACTCTTCACTTGTGCTGACATTTACATTCACTGTCTACCTGAAACCCTATTGCTTAAGAACTTTTGGTCTAAATCCTATTCTCACTCTTCTTTGTAAACCTACTGACTATCTTCCTAATCCTACCGACTATCCCTTTTTGAGTGGATGTTCTCTTCGACATTCAATCATCCAAGGTACAAGCTCCTATGCCATTGTATATAGATTTATCTGAGACATTTTTGCAGAAAATAATTCAAAGCTAAGTGTACCAATTAAGGGCCCAATGCCCTTCTGGACTTCATATCTTCCATAGATTTCTGTTTTTATACTTATATTTCACCTGTATATTCTTGTAAATATCATAGTTTCCCAATACCATTATTCGTCATGCAGAAGGATTCCTAACCCCAAATTGAACATGTTACTAACCCAAAACCATACATTGTTCTCTCAATCGAACTTTACAGAACAGCAGGGACAGGGTTGCTCTTAAAATACAGGAATGTAGGGCATGTTCCAGGTGTTGAGAACATCAAAGGTCCATGCAGAAATGATCCCTTGAGAAGATGTAGGCAGCTACAAAAGACCTGAGAGAGAAAAGTCATCTTCTATGGCAAACAACCTTGTCAGCATGAAGGGATGTGTATGAATCAGCCTCTCTCTTCTTAATGTAGAGAAGATGGACCAAAACAGTGCTAGGTGGAGAGCTGTTCCCGGGTGCCCATGGTATATATACCATTCTAACTTGTGAAAGTGTCACAGGAAGTAGGGGCAGCCTCCATCTCATGGGACTCTTGAAAGCAACTGTTAGGACAAAGTGGTTGTCAAGGCAATGACCTCATTCAGTTCCTGAAGAAGTGATCTACCTCACTTCCTTGGTGATGGAACTCTCTTAACTTGGGATCCAGGAAGCCAGGCACCCGGAGCCAGTCCAGTCCCAGACCCAGTAGGCTCACTTGTTTGAATTTACCAAGGAGAGTGTCAGTCTTTCTTGGTACCTACAGATGTGAGGATGGCCAAATACCAGGAGAGCTCGGCATAGGGGCCTTTCCTGAGAAAGTAGGTAGTGGTTCACCGCATGCTCCTGACAACTTCACAGAGTTGGCCAAGGAGACCAGATCTGAGATAGGACAGGCCATTTTGGGGGAACATAGTACGGCCCACCACTCAGAGGAAACTCCGGATAGTCACAGAGTTACATGGGGGAAGGAGGTGTCTTTGCGGGTGTGGGTGTGATTTTGTGGTTTTGTCTCATGACCTGAGAATAGGTAGGAAAGACGGTTTGTTTGATTTGGAGTGGTCTTCTTCTAGTAAGTCGTTGGACAAGGCAAGTGTTTCTATGTCTGTGTATCCCACTGTGTCCGTGGTTGTAGACATTAGAAAATAGAATGCAACAATTGATATGTCCTGTATAGTAGAAAGATTCCCGGCATTCATCCTGCCCAATTTATGAATGGACTGCAGCTTGCCTTATCCATGGGCAACACCTGCTACCTTCCTAAGTTCCTGTTTCTTCCAGAATTCTCACCACTCTCCAGAATAGTCTCATGGTTTTGTGTCCAAAATATGTACCACCTCCAAGCTCTGTGACATTGCCATGTCCTGGATAGCTGAAGGGAATGGCGAGCATCTCAGAAAACACAGATATCAGTGTGACCAGGAAAGTCTCAGTTGAGAAACCATGTTTTCGGCCTTTTGCTTATCAATTGTTCTGTTTCCCTGAATGTCAGGAAGGTCTTTGCCTCAGGCCACCCCTTTGTGAAGCCTGAAGAAAACAGTTTTCAAATGAAAATGAATGGGCACCACCTGTGGCTCTTTGCTTAATTGCTTTGGAAAGGGATGTGTCTAAATCAGCCTCTTGGCCCTGTGTGAGGTTGTGGCTTAGATTCTCAGCACCTGATGGCTATAAAGAGAGATCCCATGTGTGCATCCAAAACCAAAATGGCCAAAAGAGCAATTATTGTGAATGAAGTCTCTCGCATTCATTTGTAAGGTTCCTGACAACCATCAAGTGAGAATACGGATCCTTTGGGTCAAATGAGTTATCCACAGCCCTGCAGAGGCTAGCCCATAGGTTTTTGGGTTTTCTCATGGCTCCAAATCATATAAAGAATCTATACCTGACAGTCAGTAGGCCTCAAATTGGAGATGCAGAGCAGTATTAACAGCTAGCCTATCTGATCACTCCTGGTTCACCGGATGGGTGTCCAGGCCACCTTGACTTTAGGCAAATGAGGGGCAAGGGAGCTTATTTTTGACACTGTCTTGGGCTGCACCCCTCATGAAAAACTTCAGCCAGAGGTTATGATAAGTGTCTATATGGAAGAAGATGAGGGCCATGTGGGAGTGTTTGGTTTTAATTGTGGTCATTTGTTTGGCGGTTGGAAGAGATAACTGGATCCACCTGGGCTTGAACTCTGGCATGATTCCTCTTAGAGACTGAGTTCTGGAATTTACCTCAAAGAAGTATTGCCATGAAATGTGTTGGGATTTTAGGAGGCCACGCATGAGAAGCCTCCCTTGAAAACTGAGATCGAGTGCCAGGGTGTCTTTCCACAGTGCAGTGAGAATCTCAGCCAGGATATCACATGATTTTATTCTGAAAGACTTGGCAGCCATAGTTGAGAGTCTAAACACATATGGAACTCATATTGTAGACCTCAATGATCCTGGCTTCATGTGACCTATTGGCCACTCTTTGGGAAGCCTTGCCTGTGAGATTTCTCCAGAGTTTTAATTTAAATGAGCTTCCTCACCACATAATGGTTCCTGCATTAATTGAAACGTACAGTGACTCCAAATTCATCCTTCAAAAATGGCTAAATAAATACCATCAAATTTCTGAAATTCCCATGACCAGGTGGCACTGGAGAACCTTTGGATATCCTGTTGCTGATCATGAGTGAAATAATTCCCCACGCAATGACACTTCACCGGGAGAATTCCAATTTTATTGCTCAAAGCTGTGTGCTTATATAGAACTAAGGGGGAGATGGTAGGGCTTAGATAAATGGCAGCAACCCGTTTATTGGCAAGTTCTTTCAGATATCAGCTCCAGAGCCCAGGAATTAGTTCTCATTGGGGCTAAGGTTCCCCACAAGTGAGATTTGAAATTGGCGCTGATGTGAGAGTTCACAAGGGTGGGAACTTTTTGCGCCACTGCAGAAATGAAGAAGGTAGGAAGAAGAAGTCCTTAGGCGCCATGTTGAGGTTTTTCTCTGGGGTATGGCTGCCATTTATTCTTTTCCCAACATTCCACCCTTTTTGTTTTCTTAGGAAGTGGGGCGTCATTTGTCAGATCCGGCTGCTTCCTGCTGTGTGGGGGTGGTGTGGGGCCTAGAAAGAGAAGTGGAGGAATGCTCAGGGAGCAGGTTTGGGATTATCATGGCAGCCAGAAATAAAACCCAGTGGCTATAGACAGCTACTTTCGTAGGGGTGAAGTCAATGAATGTTCCCTGAAGCCAAAGTTGTCGATGGCATGGAACTAGTTCTGGATGGAAGAGATTGTTGGTATCAGTCACTGGTCCTGTAACAGAGACTCTAGGAAATACTGGAAGCGTTGCTTGGACATGGCGTCACCAGTACCTGAAGAAGATCAGAGCAAATAAAAACAGAATGAAGATAAAAATTAAAGGAAATGTCATTTTTTTGGCAGAAGTTCCATGTTGGGGGACTGACATAGAAGAGGCCAAGGGCCATGAGAAATCTTAGAAGGTGGTAAACACTCATGAATCCAGGATGGCAGATTAAGAGGTTCTCAGAGCTCATTGTCTCCCGCTGTCTGATACCCATTGCATTCCATCATGCCTGGTAGTGAGCTTCATCACTGAGTTACCGTTCTCTTGGAGATGTTGGGGGTTCATCGGTCATCAGAGGCTGGTAATGCCTAAGCAAAAGCTGGTTGAAAGTTTGATTAGGAATTTTTTGCAGTTGGGTTTGAAGGCACTTCATTTTGCAGGGCAAGAGAGCACAAAAAAGGAGCATCCCAATAAGGGGCCCCAAGATATGTAGTAAGTACATGGCAAGATAGGATTGGAAGAACCCCATGATGGGATTGGAGGAGGTATGTTTGAGCAATTCGGTCGATAATTCCTGCAATTTAACAACATTTTTTTTATTAGCCCAGATTCATTAACATAATAGCAAAATTCCTCTCTGAGGAATAGGCATGTAACCCCTTTTTCTGCAGTGAGAAGATCAATTGCCCTTTGGTTCTGTAAAGCCACTTGTGCCAATGATGTAACCTGCCGCTGCAAGGAACCCAGAGACTCAGCCATGGTATTGAGTGTTTCCTGCAGTTTTTGTTGAAGGTCATTTGATGCCCATAGAGCATGACCTATAGCTCCACCAGAGAGTCCGAGACTCGTCACTGAGGTTGTTAAAATGAGGCCTACCAGAACCGGCAGAAAGACTACCCTACGGGTGCGGGAAGGTAGGGCCAACTGTCGGAATTCGGTGGGAGTATACAAAGATAGCTGAGGAACTACAGTAACCAAGAAACAGGTGCCAGAGACATTGATCGTTGAGGTACTTAAAGACCCATTACACCAGAGGAAATGTTCAGGTTGCCTAAACACAGGGCTCTATGGGGTGTTGTAGCTCAAGGAACAAACGGGTAAAGGATTCATTATTGGCAGGTGGAAACAGATGAAAGGAAATAAAGTATTGGTGGAATAACTTTCCCACAGTGGGATACGTGTCACATGTAGGGGTTGTCCTTTTTAGAGAAATTGTAGGGTTTTGCTGGAATATTTTCTGCCACTAATGGGACTGCTGCTAGAAGTGGACGACTAAGTGAAGCACAGAGAAAGCACTGAGAAGTAGGCAAAGAAAGACGGGTGGAGTTTAATAATCAAAACGTTTGGTGTAGCAAATTGAGCCATGTGGGAGGGGGACCTGAGGGGGTTGAAGGCTCTGAATCCTCTTTGGATGAGCTATGGATACGATCTCGAAGTTTTGATTCTGAGTCCTTAATGTGTTCGACTACCTGGATGGTTGCCTTAGGTGGCGTAATCAGGGTGCGGCCAATAGTCATCCACTCTGTGGGTCTGACTGAGGTTGTCTGAGCATAGACAGCAAACTCAACATAGCCCCAACGTTTGGCCTTGGGGTCAGGTTTATCTAAAGTATACCATCCATTGTTATTGGATGAAGAGCCTTTATGCCACTTTATGTAACTAGAAGTCCACCCTTCAGGGTAACCGAGTGAGTGGTAAGAATAGCTACCACGTTCATCATGGAACCTGCATGACCAATAGGGGCACCCATTATATATCTCAGGCCACCAATGACAATAATCTTTTGTTTGATCAAAAAGGAAGCAAATGAAAGGCCAGTTCAAGCTACCAGGGACGAAGGTCCTTGAAGGTGACAATTTTAGGGAAATAGAGGTGCAGTTGTGGATGAAGCAAGTAGTTGCATCCACTCCGCGGACCTTCTGCATGCCATGTTCTGAGTATCGTTCCCGAAGAGGGAATAAATGCATGGTAGGTGAGGAGGGTAAAGACCAGTCCTGACAGAGCACAGAAAATAAGCAGAGCACAAAAAACAAGCAGTTAGAGAAGACTACGGTGTTGGGAGAGCTCATTGTGCCTTCTTTAAGAGGAATTGGGCTGCAAGGAAAACCGTGTGAGCCGCAACTTAAATGGGTGAGATGGGTGTGGAGAGCAGGAGTAAAGGGGAGGTTCAGGAGGTGATTCTTGGAGTTCCTCTGGGGTGGCCCTGTCGTCAGCATGTGGGGCCTCCTGGTTATGTGGCTTCAACCTAGACATGTGATTCCAGGGAGTGAGACGGTTGTCTGGTAAGGAGAGTTTGGCGGCGGTGTGGGTACAGAGAATGACAGGCTAGGGGCCTTCCCATTTTGGGGCAAGAGTCCCTTTCTCCTCTGGGGTATTATAATTGACTAGACTAACAGGTGTTAAGGGAGGAGTGTTTGGAGAGGAGACTGGGTCCGGAAGAAGCCAGTCCTGATATTTCCAGAGTTCCGAGCGGAGATGAAGCAAGAGAGGCAAAGACAAATCTCGGGTGAGAGGTCCTTGTGATATGACCAACGCAGGGGTTATAAGATGTCTTTCATACATTATCTCAAAAGGAGACAGTAAAGATGGTTTCTTAGGGAGAGCTCTGATTCGAAGCAAATCCAAGGGAAGGAGTTTGACCCAGTCTATGTTTAATTCCATTGTCAATTTGGTAAGGACTTCCTTTAGAGTACGATTTACCCTTTCCACATTCCCTGAAGCCTGGGGGAAATATGGACAGTTGAAATGCCACTTGAAGGAGAGGGCTTGAGAGACCTTTTGTGTGATCCTAGAAGTAAACTCAGGGCCATTGTCATATTGTAGGGAAGTGGGCATACCAAACCTGGGGATGATGTCTGTCAGTAAGATTGAAGCTAAAGTGGAAGCCTTTTTATTGGAAGTGGGAAATGCCTCAACCAAACCAGAGAAAGTGTCCACAAAGACAAGGAGGTATTTAGTGTGCCATACTGTGGGCATGTTGGTGAAGTCTACCTGCCAGTCAGCAGAGGGAATGTGTCCCCGGCCTTGTGGGGAAGGGAAACGTTTGGGCCTTAAAGGAGTATGAGGGTTGGTCCGCTGACAGATCTGACAATTAGAGGCTATATTCTGTAGCATGGCTTGTCAGAGGGAGTGAGGAAGAAGAAACTCTGTAAAAAGAGGGTCAAAGACTGAGAATTGGAAAGGAATAGAGTATGAAGGTACTTGAAAAGATGCTTGTTCTTACTGAAAGAAGTAGGGGCTTCAGATGAGCTGTCTAAAGTGGCCATTATATGTCCACCATGGGGGCCATGATTGGAAGTGGTAGCAGCCATTCGTGCCACCTGGTCAGCTTTGGCATTGCCCTCAGTGATAAGAGAGCCGTCCTTCTGATGGGACCTACAATGGACATCTCCCAACTGGGTGGGTAAGTGGGAGGCCTCTATCAGATTGGTTATAAGAGCTGAATTAGTGATCGCATTACCTTTGGTGGTAAGTAGGCCTCGCTTCTTTCAAATTGCAGCATGGGATAATAAGATATGGAAGACATATTTTGAATCAGTTTAGAGGGTGAGGGATTTGCCTTGTGCTAGAAGGCAGGCACGAGTGGATGCTATAAAATCAGCCTGCTGGTCTGTAGTTCCTGAAGGCAAAACTTTGGCCTCTATAATCTCAGTGGCTGAAAATACAGCGTATCCAGAGTAATGAGTTCCATTCTGCCTAAAGGAACTGCTGTCAGTAAACCAGATAAGGTCAGGCTTGGTGAGTGGTCTCTCAGAAATGGAAGAATGACAGGGGAGGAAATCATCTAAGTTTTCCAAGCAATTATGAGTTGGTGTGTGAGACATGGGAGTCATTGGGAGCAGTGAGGCAGGGTTCAGTGCAGAGCAGGGGAGGAAAATAATATTAGGGTTTTCCAGAAAGGAAGTGAGGAGCGACAGAACTCTGGATATAGGGAGGGTTTGAAGGCCCTTTTAAGGTAAAAGATCTTTCAAGTGATGTGGGGAGTAGATAGTTCAAGGGGCCCCAAAAGTCAGATTAGAGGCTTCTTTGTGTAAAATTTGTCCAGTAGCCAGAGCTCTTAAGCAAGGGGCCCACCCACGGATAGAAAATAAGAAACCATGTCCTCCAGGTCACATAGAAGCAGACCCAGGTTGATGGTTTCACTAGAAAGGAAGCTAAAGCACGTGACAACAACATATATTTCAAGTGCCCAACCTCACAGGCAGTATCTCAAGAAGTCTCTAGGACAACAGACCTCCATGTTTTTGAAGTGTTTACCCTGTCCCTTACTTTTGGAAACTCCTCTAACACTTCCAAGGTTGTGAACTCCTGATCGCATTCCATTCCAGGTATGTATTCATGGATTTTCTAACTCTTCTCCTCTAATTGTGTCTTACATGGGGTGAATGTGTTGTCAAGGTATTGTTCTGGATGAGAGTGGGAAGATTTTTGTGTAGCACATATTTACATACACATTGGATTCATTTTCCAATTTTCCATTCGAAATACTGAATCCCTGTCAGTAACCCATACCCTAATAGACTCTGACTACTAATCCTAATATGATGGAGACAAATAACCCAAACATAATATTAATACAAGCAGTTCAGAGGAGGCATGGTGTATAGTTGGTCTTGCCTTTTGCATGATATAGTGTAGGAGTTATAAATCTTGTCAATTGTTTGTTGAAATAGTACTCCATGTGTTTTTAAAGTTAACACATATGTGAATTTCTGTCTCCTTTTTTCTGTAGCCAATTCAGCACATGTATTTTTATATGCACATATAAAATCATACCTGGTATCACACGTACATTTTTGTGAGGTGGCTAACTTGGCAGAAACAAAGTATGAGAAGAGATCACCCCTCCTAAACGCTTTTGGAACTGAAAATTCAAACTATGAGTGAGATTTTTAGTTGAACAACATTATACATAAATCCATGTTCAGTAAAATTAATATTTTTGGATCGGTGGATGATATATATTTCACGATGAATTTTGATTGGCATATATATTGCTACTTCCTAATGTTTCTCTGTGATATATATATATATATATATATATATATATATATATATATATATATATTTTTTTTTTCCAAATATAAAATATATGTTTCTTATTATACACTCCCTTAATAATTCACTCATGCTCATGTATGTGGTTTTATAATCAAATTTTCATACGATTATTTTCAGAAATATTCATCCACCTGAAATACATATTTGTTTTCTAGTACTGAAAACTCACTTCACTGAATGGTGCAAACAAATCCTTATATTTCTACAGTAACTGACCCAATTTAACATCAATGCATGTAGATTCCAATGGGGCATGATGTGTATTTTGACGTTCATTTTATTTAACACTGGTACATTACTATTTCTTCAGTTTTTGTACATCATAGTATAAACATTTCATCCATAAGTTCACAAATTTAAAGACATTTGAAACACATTCAATCACTTCCTGCTTCAGTACACATGTATTCCTCCTTGCTTTTGACTGGTCATTTCATGAGACTTCTTTCCAAACACATTATTTTCGATTTCCATAATCAATTTTGAAGCAAAACTCACACACTTTATGATAAACCACAACCCTAATATTACCATTAGATGTATAACTTGTTGGAATGAATGTATGTATATCAATATAACATTTACTGTGTATTTTCAGATATCAATTTATTCCAATTTCTAAAGTTGGAATCAGTTATATTATATATTCACACATGGTACACCTATTTGTACCCCCAATACTAATTTATATCTCTTCTAAATATTGCTCCCAGAAATGGTGCAAGAAATACTCATGTCACCTGATCTACATATACATTTTATCACAGTAATATTCTGGCCACAAAATGCAAAGTCACACTTACAATTGTACCAAAGCCTAAATGGAATGTGAGTATGGATTATGAAAATCACCCATGTCCATGTTGCCTAATGCTCTCAAATGTCAATCCTATTGGTGACTACATATTTGTTTCTTCCTAAGATTATGTATTCAACCTCAAGCCTGTTGAAAATGTCTAATCCTATCAATCACTTCATCATTTGCCTGATTTCCTAATGTCTCTAATGATATCTGCTTTCCTACATATTTTCCCCAGTTCATCATTGTGACTGACTCTTCAAATGTGCTGACATTTACATTTTCTGTCTACCTGAAACCCTATTGCTAAAGAACTTTTTGTCCAAATCCTATACTGACTCTTTTTTCTAATCCTATCAAGTATCTTCCTAATCCTACCAACTATCCTTTTTTGACTGGATGTTCTCTTCAACATTCAATTATCCAAGGTACAAGGTCCTATGCCATTATGTATAGATTTATCTGAGACACATGTGCACAACATAATTCAGAGTAAAGTATCCCAATCAAGGATCCAATGCCCTTTTGGGCTTCAAATCTTACCTTGATTTGTGTTTTCATACATATATTTCACCTCTATATATCCTTATAAATATTGCAGGTTCCCAATACCATTATTCATGCAGCAGAATGATTCCTAACCCAAATCAATCATGTTATTAACCCTAACCATACTTTGTTTCCTCAACCTAACTTTACAGAAAAGCAAGGACAAAGTTGGTCTTATATAGAAATGTAAGAGATCTTCCACCTGCTGAGAACCTCAAAGGTCCATGCAGAAGTGAACCCTGGGGAAGATATAGAAAGCTATGAAGGACCTGAGAGAGTGAAAGTCATCTTTCATGACAAAAAAAAAAAAAAAACCAAACAAAAAAAAACAGGTCAGGATGAAGGGGTGTGTCTGAAGCAGTCTCTCTCTTCTTAATGTAGAGAAGATGGACCAAACCAGGCCTGTGTGGAGAGCTGTTTACAGGTGCCTATGTTTGATATACCATTCTTACTTGTGAAAGTGTCACAGGAAGTAGGGGCAGCCTCCATCTATTGGGACACTTGGAATCAACTGTTAGGACAAAGATGTTGCCAAGGCAGTGACCTCATTCAGTTCCTGAAGGATGTGACCTATATAACTTTCTTGGTGATGGAACTCTCTGAACTTGGGATCCAGGAAGCCAGGCACCCAGAGGCATTCCCAGTCCCAGTCCCAGTGGCCACACATGTTTGGATTTACCAAGGACAGAATCGGTCTTTCTGTGTAACTACTGATGTGAGGATGGCCAAATTCCAGGAGAGCTCTGAAGAGGGGCCTTTCCTGAGAAAGCAGGTAGTGGCTCACCACTGGCACCTGACAACTTCACAGTGTTGGCCAAGGAGACCAGATGTGACATAGGACAGCCCATTTCGGGTAAACGTAGTATGTCCCATCAGTCAGAGGACTCTCCGGATAGTCACAGACCTACTTGGGGGAAGGAGTTGACTTTTTGGGTGTGCGTGTGAGTTTGTGGTTTTGTCTCATGATCTGAGAATATATAGGAAAGTCGGTTTGTTTGATTTGGAGTGGACTGTTTCTAGTAAGTCTTTTGACAATGCGAGTGTTTCTTTGTCTGTTTATCCCACTGTGTCCGTGGTAGTAGACATTAGAAAAAAGAATGCATCAATGGATGTGTCCTGTCTAGTAGAAAACTTCACAGCATTCATCCTGCCCAATTTATAAATGGACTGTGGCTTGCCTAATGGATGGGCAACAACTACTATCTTCCTAAGTTCCTGTATGTCTTCTTGAATTCTGGCCACTCTCCAGAATAGGTTCAGGGTTTTGTGTCCACGATATGTACCACCTCCAAGCTCTGTGACATGGCCATGTACTGGATAGCTGAAGGGAATGGGATCATCTCAGAAAACTCAGATATCATTCGAGAAACCCTGCAATGGGCCATTTGCTTATCTATTGTTCTGTTGCCCTGAATGTCAGAAAGGTCTTTGCCTCAGGCCACTCCTTTGTGAAGCCTGAAGGAAACGGTTTTCAAGGGGAATTAATGGGCATCACCTGTTGCTCTTTGCTTAATTGCTTTGGAAAGGAATGTGTCTGCATCAGACTCTTGGCCATGTGTGAGGCTGTTGCATAGATTCTCAGCACCTGATGGATCTAAAGAAAGTTCCCACGTGTGCTTCCAAAACCAAAATGGCCAAAAAAGCAGTCATTGTGGACGAAGTCTCTCCCCTTCCTCTGTAACGTTCCTAACCTCCATCAAGTGAAAATAGGGATCCTTTGTGTCAAATGAGTTCTCAAAACCCTGCAGATGATAGCCCATATGTGCTTGGGTTTTCTCATGATTCCAATTCACATAAAGAGTCTATACCTGAGAGTCAGTAGGCCTCAAATTGGAGAAGCAGAGCAGTATTTATGGCAGGCTTATTTGATCACTCCTGGTTCTCAGGAAGGGTGTCCAGGCAACCCTGACTTTAGGCAAATTATGGGCAAGGGAGTTTATTTTGTACACTGTCTTGGGCTGAGCCCCTCATGGAAACCTCCAGCCACAGGTTATGATGAGTGTCTATATGGAAGAAGATGAGGGCCTTGTGGGAGTGTTTTGGTTTTAATTGTGGTCATTTGTGTAGTGCTTGGAAGTGATGACAGGGTCTACCTGGGCTTGAACTCTGGTGTGATTCCCCTTAGAGTCTGAGTTCTGGAACTGATCTCAGAGAAATATTGCCATGAACTGTGTTCAGATTTTAGGAGGCCACGCATTGGATTTCCCCTTGGAAACTGAGATCAAAAAAGAAGGGTGACTTTCCACAGAGCCTTGGAATCTCAGCTAAGATATCACATGATTTTATTCTGAAAGATGTGGCAGCCATAGTTGACAGTCAGAACACCCATGGACGTCACATTGAAGACCTCAATGGGCCTGGCTTCATGTGACCTTTTGCCCACTCTATGGGATGACTTGCCTGTGAGATTTCTCCAGAGATTTCATTGAAATGAGTTTCCTCACCATTTAATGGTTCCTGAATGAACTGAAACCCACAATGCCTCCAACTTCATCCATGAAAAATGGCTAAATAAATACAATAAAATTTTTGAAATTCCCTTAACCAGGTGGCACTGGAGAACCTTTGGATGTCTTTTTCCTGATCATGAGTGTACAAGAGAATGCCATGATTGACAGGGTTTCATGAAAATGGTGTAGAACAAAGATGCCAGTAAGTTGGACCCTGCTGAGTAGTGGGCCTATTGCAGTGGTGGGCAGGTGTGTGATAATACATCTGTGGTGTGGCCAGGAGGATTTTCCATTGCCTTCAAAATGGCTTGTGACTGATATGGTGCAGCCAGCAGACCCTTCTTGTTACATGGAGAGGTTTCTGGGCAAAGTTCAGAGTCAGATTTCTATGGACAAATGGGCAAGCTTTGTGAGATAGAAGCCTGGTTGGTGCATTCTCTGTCACCACAAGTGACAGAACTCCCTCCAATACTGGGTCCCAGTTGAACTCGTTGTATTTCATGAAGCAAATACCAAACTCCCAGTGCAGCAGCAAGAAACACAACAAAAAGTGGAGGATGACCAAATGGCTTCACAGTTCACACGGGGAGACACTTAGCACCAAGTGGCCACAGTTTACTTACAAATACAAAATTCAGAACTGCTGCCTCATGTTCATTAGAATACAAAAAACCATGTCCTTCAGGTCACGTAGATGCAGACCCAGCTTTTATGGTGTCACTAGAAAGGAAGCTAAATCTCCTTACAACAACATATATTTCAAGTGCCCAACCTCAGAGGAAGTTTCTCAAGAAGTCTTTAGGCCGGCAGAGCTCCACGTCTTTGGAGTGTTTACCTGTTAGACCAGGACGCTAGAAAAGACCACTGACTCAAATTAAAATCAAATAAAATTAAGCTTATTATTTCCACCGGCCGTGCTGCCTCTCTCTCCCAAAATGGTGGGAACAAGACAGCATCCCCAGCTTTCCTACAGCCCAGTTTTATAGCCCAGAAAGTTACACAAAAGGGGGGTTACAGATAACAGAACTCTGATAAACATCACATTAAAGGTAGTTTACAATTTTTTTTGCTGTCCCTACATCAGAATTCATGAGGACCATTAGAGCCTCAGAGAGGGTTGTTGTCTGCCAGAGAAGGCAAATATTTATGATGTGTTACTAAAATTTCAGAGAGGGCTGCTATCTGGTCAGAGAGCTGGGCATGCGTGAGTTCAAGGCGTGGGCAGGCATTCCACGCAGGTTCAGAATTTGAAGTAATTTATGGTAAAGCCAAAATTATCTTTTCATGGCTTTGTGGCATGATGGCTCCCAATTTTAATAAAAGATCAGGTTGGGTCTACAATTTCCCCCTTTTCTCTGTGTCCCTTTCAAATCTTTGATAGATTATGGGAAGAACACTGAGGAAATTTTAATCCCTCAGATAAGAGTCTCCAAATTTTTACAACTCACCCAAAACCGATCTCCCTGATTTTACCTGACTTAATTAATTATTTATATTGATAGTCTATTTATCTTTCTCTCCATTGTTGTAAAAAGAGTGGCATCACTAATTTTTTCTTCTTCTGTCCTGAGACAGGGTGACGTGAGTGGGCTCGTCGTGAGGGACATGAGTTGCCTATTAGAAGTCAGTTGAGAGACATGAGTTGCCCTTTAGAAGTCAGTTCGGTTTGAAGTCAGATTGGGGAAGAACAGGTTGTAAAGTCATCTGTGAATGGATTCTTCTATGAGTGAAACAAAAACCATGAGTACTGAATAAATGTTGCAGCAGCTGGAACATGTCACTGTATAGAAATTCCCTCACCAGTCTTTAATATCCCCAATTATCAGGACCGTCAACTTAATATTTAACTTTAAGTGTTACAGTTGGCCCTCCCAATAAGACACAGTTTAATAATTTAATGTCATCTGATCTTGTAAAAATCCTTTTACTAGTATGACCTCTGCGTCTAATAGAGAAACCTTTAATTCTGTTACTCAGGGCTGGATAATCGTACTAGCAAACACCAAGCCTACCTGTGTAGGTTAGGAATATCTGTAGGTCTTAAACTGAAAACTTCTGCCTGTGGCAGCTCTTCTTGATAGTCTCTTTTTATAAGTATTAGACATTCCTGTGTGAGAATCCTTCTTTGTAGCCTCCAGTCTTACTTATTTTGGGAGGATAAGATAAAGTGCATACCTTAAAATTTTATTATTATTATTATTATTATTATTGTTATTATTATTATTTAAAATGTCCAGGAGTGGCTGTATTTTGGTCTTAACTGTCTTTGCTAAGTGTTTAAGATGAAGCAGTCAAACTGACTTTTGTTTCTATCTATTGTTAACAGTCAGCTGAGATTTTGTGGGAATCAATTCTTTGGAAACTTGAGAAGAGATTCTCAGTTCTGCTAGTGCCATTTGCGCTAGGTGGGTCCAGGTCTTGCTTGACCATTTGGCTTCCCTCAGAAGCATCATGGATGTCTCCTTTCTATGATGACTCTCCTCTTTGTAACAAATGCACTGATTGGCTTTCTGTTCTCCAGTGGTCTCATTAATCTCCCTGATCAGGAGGTTATGTGGCTCAGAGTTGCAAAGCTCTTTAGAGAAGTCCCCTGTTCCCTGGATTCAGACTGACTCAGAGGGCAAGAGCCAAATATTGGTTTTCTTGGCCCTTTTCATTTAACATTCATTTTAAATCCTAATCTTAAAAATCCAGCAAATAAATTTTAACAGCCTTACATTAAGAGTACTGGGCTTTAATGTCTATAACTTTATAATTACCTTTTTATTAATTGGGATCTGTATTATTCTGTCTGTATTGTAGTTAATGACTTATTATCTTGAATAAACCCATGTTGTGTTCTTAAAGCAACACATTTGTAAAACACTAACAGGGAATCTTTAGATCACTTATAAGAAAATTTCAAACTAAAATTAACAAAAGTAAAAATACTTAGTTCGTGTAATATCTTCCCTGAATTTTTTGGCTGAATTATACATTATATCCCCTGTTTGAGATCCTAGGAATATTGACAATAAAAAAAAAACTTTTTAACATAACTTTAAAGAAATATTATCTGACCTAATGGTTTCATAGTCATTCTCACATGTAGTAAGATGGGACACACAGCCTTATCTCAGGTAAGGCAGGGCTCTTTTTAAATCTTAACTATTTTAGTTCTAAAGCTGATCTTTATTTTTAAATATCATTTGACAATGTTTAAATAAATTGTTTGAGGTCACATGAACATTAGCTAACACCATATGATATCACATTTAAAACATGAATTAAAGAAAGGCTGAAAGTTTTTAACCTTTACAAAGATTAGGCTCTAATTAACTTAAAAATACATTTAGATTGTTCCCCAATGTAAAAAGTAACATAAAAATTTACATATCTTATTGATAACAGGTAAATAAATCCACAATATATTTTTTACCACACAACTTCAGAGCACCAGCTTGATATAATACTCTTTAAACGTTTCTACCTTACAGACTTGCATACCTGTAAGATATGAAAACATTAATAGCATAACAATTACATTTATGTTTCTACATTAATCAAGTTTGGCTTTTAAAGAAATGGCAGTACAGTGCTCTAAAATAACAGTTTTTATTTAATCAGTTGTTTAATTTTTATGGTTGCTTGCTCTAGAAAACATAAATCTTAATAAACTCAATGTTATGGGTAAACTTATGTTTTAAGAAATTTTTGTCTCATTAACACATGACTGATTTTTACAATCTTATACAGACTTTACTAAAAAAAAATACAGATCTCAGTAAATCAATCAGATATCTAACAAAAGTACTCATGAATGAGTAATCCCATATCAAATTTACTTTACTTATTTATCAAAAAGTTAGAGAAATGTATTGAACAGGGTAAACCATTTTTATGTTGAAGGAAAGGTACTAGAGCCAAGGAATATTAGACATTTTGTAGATGTTAATATTTTGTTAGATGTTTGAACACCTAGAAAACTTTGTAAGCTTAAATTTAAAGACATTTGTTTTTATCTCTTTATCCAATTTAAATTGAAACATTTAAATCACGTGAATTAAAGATCTTTGGATCCACTTTTTTAAAATTTGTTTTTACAAGCGCTATTTTTTTATGAGCGCTCCTTATATATGTTAATTTGTGTATCATATATATGATATACGGACATATGTATATATAGACATACAACACATAACAATTTGTGCACACATAATAATAGTAAAGGCCTTGTAGCTTTTCGTAGTTGAAATCTTTATTGCAATGTTTCAAAAAGTCCACAGTTGGTCAAAGATAGAACTGATCAGAAAAACATTAACCTAGGTCTGTATGCTCAAAATCATGAGGTCAAAAAACATAAAGTATCTAAGAAAAAAAATAAGAGTCCTAGAAAAAATGACTTGCCAGTAATTAGTAAATAACATACAATTTACCTTTTTTTCCCTTAGACCTCAAATCACTCTCCTACAAAGCTTGCAGGCTTCTTTCATTTGCATTTCAACATAAGTCATGGCTGAGGTCTGGAAGGAGCAGGAAAAAAACTGCTATTCTGAACAGACATCTCAGGACTAAGGCATTTTAACCATAATTTTCAGGTTCAGATGTTGAAAATTATGATACAAGTTTAAGATACAATTCACAAAATTTTATATCTTTACATCTTGTTTTGTCAACAGACACCATACTATGATTTACTATTTATGTCCAAATTAATGCACTGGTACACACAGTGACATTTTCCCAGGCTACCCAATTCAAAATTGGTGAAAAAAAAAAAAAAAAGACTGTATGATTGGGAAGATTCTTGCCAACTTGGAAGTAGAGTTCTTCAGTTATCTATCCTAAGTATTTAAGTTCTCTGGCATGAATTATCTGAAATCATAAACTAAACAATTACCTAAACCCGACTTTTTACTGCAAGATTGTGCAATGCTTCAAAAACCCATTCAGTTACCAGATTGTTAAAATAAAACATCATCATTTAGACACACATTCAGCTAAGATCATTCCCCAAAAACAATTTATAATATCAACACATTATTGCAGATGCCTTAAAGGGCCAGAAACTAAGACACAATACAGACAGAAAGGAGATCCAGACTATGGCTGTCAGACAGAACCCTTTAAACCAGAGCAGATAAGAGAAAAATCTCCTACAGCAGTGGCACCATAGATGTCCCCACAAGGGGACCAGATGTTTTCACAGAAGGGCAACCTGAAATGTAAAATAAAGTGTCTCCCTGGTGACTTTACTGCATTTAGTGTCACCTTTTTCTTTTTCACTTTTTTTAACAAGACAGAGGTGGCATAATCCTTACAGTGCAGGGAAGGAAGGAGGTAATTCCCTGAATCAACAGGGCTTTGGAAGCTGCTGGGAGTCCCTCAGTTTCCCCTTTTACATACAGGATTAGCTCCTCTGATTCAGTTCCACATCAAGCATGCTCTATCTCCTAACATTTCAGTAGATAGCTCTCACAAAGTTCAGGGGCGGAGGGTGGGTACAAGATTTGTAACTTAAAGTTTGGTTCCTGACCTTGAAGCCAATTAATACAAATTTAATAATGAGGACTGGGTTTTGAGAAAAAGAAAAAAGGAGTTTTATTGCTTGGCTAACAAAGGAGAAACACAGGGGACTCTGCCAAAGTTGTGACTCTCTTTATCTGGAGGGACAAGGGGTTTTAAAGGAGTTTCACTTGTTAACCTGGGAGATACTCAGTGCTTAGGTCCCCAGCAGGCATAGCCCTCTGCAATGGGTGTGTTCCAGGCAGCCAGCTAGGGGCTTCTATCATCCTGCTTTACAATGGGGGATAAAGTTCATTGCAGTTCCTTAAAACACAGTCCAAAGGGGTGTCAGGCTTACTCTCTTTATTTCTGATTTTCATGTCCAATATACTTAAGTTTTTACCACCAAAATCACACAACAAAACGAACAAAAACAAACAAACAAAAAACCAAAAAATAGAACACAGAACACAAAAAAACAGAAACCCAGCGCCTAAACACAGAAACAGGGCAAGAGTGCAACATCTTGCTAAAGCTCCAGGGTAGGAGCGCATGCGTGCCCGTCGGCACCTCTCTACAGTTCCAGAGGAATTCCCTACAGAACAGAACAGAGGACAGAAAGATTCTCGTTACTGTCCTGGACAGAAGTATATGTGAGCCTCCCCATGCCACATCTCTGTCATCAGAAGAGATCTCCCTTAACCAGATATCAGATGTTATAAAGGAGCCGCTTACCTATGGAGGCGTCCTCCATCAGGTGCTTGCTAATAGTTTTAGTGCAGAGGTTCACTGCAGTGCTCCCTGGACTAAAGGCTCTCTGCCAAATATAAAGAAGATGGACCAAATCAGGCCTTTGTGGAGAGCGGTTCCTTGGTGCCTATGGTTGATATACCATTCTAATTTGTGAAAGTGCCACAGAAAATAGGGTAAGCCTCCTTCTTATGGTACGCTTGAAAGCAACTATTTGGACAAAGTGGTTGCCAAGGCAGTGACCTCATTCAGTTCCTGAAGGATGTGACCTCACTTCAATCCTTTGGTAATGGAACTCTCTGAACTTGGGATCCAGGAAGCCAGGCACACAGAGTCAGTCTCAGTCCCAGTCCCAGTGTCTCACTTGCTTCGATTTAGCAAGGACAGAGTCAGTCTTTCTTGGTACCTACTGATGTGAGGATGGCCAAATGCCAGGAGTTCTCTGAAGAGGGGCCTTTCCTGAAAAAGTAGGTAGTGGCTCACAGCTGGCTCCTGACCACTTCACAGAGTTGGACAAGGAGACCAGATCTGAGACAGGAAACGCCATATCGGGGGAACATAGTATGGCCCAGCAGTAAGAGGATACTCTGGAGAGTGAGAGACCTACTTGGGGAAGGAGGTGGCTTTGTGGGTGTGGATGTGTGTTTGTGGTTTTGTCTCATGTTCTGAGAATAGGCAGGAAAGTCGGTTTGTTTGGTTTGGAGTGAACTGTTTCTAGTAAGTTGTTTCACAAGGCGAGTGTTTCTATGTCTGTGTATCCCACTGTGTCCGTGCTTGTAGACATTAGAAAAGAGAATGCATCAATGGATGTTTCCTGTCAAGTAGAAAGCTTCCCAGCATTCATCCTGCCCAATTTATGAATGCACTAGGGCTTGCCTTATCGATGGGCAACACCTGCTATTTTCCTAAGTTCCTGTTTTCTTCCTGAAATCTAGCCACTCTCCAGAATAGGTTCATGCATTTGCATCCACGATATGTGCCACCTCCAAGCACTCTGACATGGACATGTACTGGATAGCTGAAGAGAATGGCAAGCATCTCAGAAAAGTCAGATATCACTGTGACCCAGAAAGTCTCAGTAGAGAAACCCTGCGAAGGGCCTTTTGATTACCTATTGTTCTGTTGCCCTGAATGTCAGGAAGGTCTTTGCCTCAGGCCACGCTTTTGTGAAGCCTGAAGAAAACAGTTTTCAAACGGAAATGAATGGGCATCACCTGTGGTTCTTTGCTTAAATGCATTGTAAAGGGATGTGTCTGAATCAGCCTCTTGGCTCTGTGTGAGCCTGTGGCTTAGATTATCAGCACCTGATGGATCTAAAGAAAGATCCCATGTGTGGATCCAAAATCAAAATGGCCAAAAAATCAGTCATTGTTGATGAAGTCTCTCGCATTCCTCTGTAAGGTTCCTGACCTCAATCAAGTGAGAAAAGGGATCCATTGGGTCAATTGAGTTCTTCAAAGCCTTGCAGATGCTAGCCCATAGGTTCTTGGGTTTTCTTATGAATCCAATTCAAATAAAGAATCTAAACCCCACCGTCAGTAGGCCTCAAATTGAAGAACAGAGCTGTATTAATGGAAGGCATATTTGATCACTCCTGGTTCACAGGAAGGGTGTCCAGGCCACTCTGACTTTTGGCAAATGAGGGGAAAGGGAGATTATTTGGGACACTGTCTTGTGCTGCGCCTCTCATGGAATCCTCCTGCCAGAAGTTATGATGAGTGTCTATTTGGAAGAAGATGAGTGCCATTTTGGAGTGTTTTGGTTTTAATTGTGGTCATTTGTGTGGTGGTTGGTAGAGATAATTGAGTCCATCTTGTCTTGAACTTTGGTGTGATTCCCCTTAGAGACTGTGTTTTGGAACTGACCTCTGAGAAGGTACAAGGTCCTGTGTCATTGTATATCCATATTTCTGGGACATCTCTACGGAACGTAATTCAAAGCTAAGTATACCAATCAAGGGCCAAATGAACTTCTGGGCTTCAAATCTAACCTAGATTTCTGTTTTCATACTTATATTGAAAGGTTAATAAAATAGGTACTTGTCACTTCCTGTTTTTCTGTATGCTTAATAAAACACTGTTGAAATCTTGAGAACTGTTTGCTCTTCTTGTTCCCAGAATGTGCTGCCCCCAACTGCCAAACTGCAGAATGTACTCCATCAACCATTTGCACGCAAACCGCCCACTCGCCCTTACCCATCAATAAACTTCCCTCCCTGCCCTCTCCAAGGAAAATATATAAGCACTTCTTAAGCTGTTCTCAGGGCTCTCTGCTCTATTCAAGCGAGCTCTGAGCCCTTGCATGCTGGACTCCCAATAAACCCTTTGCTGTTGCATTAGACAGTCTCTTGGTGGTCTCTTTCATCGATGCTCACCCGACCTTTACTTCTGGTGGCCCCAGCGAGATCCGGCAGCTGCAGATGAAAAACCCCCAACGGGATGCTCTGGGGGTAAATAAGGCCCCTCTTTCTGGTTTCAGGATTCAGGTTAGGGTTTGACAAAATGGCTATTGGTAAAGAGCGTGAGCTCTCTCCCACGGTGGCTGACACACATGTCACAGAGCCACAGGCCATGTCCCTGGGGGATGGACTCGGGAAATCGAGGAACCATAGTCTCCTCAACTCAGTGATATTTTCTTTCAGATTCGGAATTGCCAGCCCATCAGGTTTTGCTGGCTACTCAGTCCTGGTCTCAGTATTGGACGTCCATTGCCTGTCTTTATTGTCTTGTCTTGTCTGTGTCATGTGTTGTTGCTTTCATTGTCTGTGTATATTTCATTATGGGACAGAGCACTTCAATGCCTCTGTCCCTGACGCTTAATCACTGGACCAAAGTCTGCTTAAGGGCTCAGAATCTTTCTTTTTCATTAAAACACCAGACCTGGCAGATTCTGTGTCTCAGAATAACCCACCTTTGTAGTCGGATGGCCTCTAGAAAGATGTTTCTACTTCGCACTAATTTGAAAAGTCTGAGATATTGTCTTTCAGCCGGGGCCACATAGACATCCAGAACAATAGCCATATATCTTAACTTGTCAGGACCTCTGCAAATCTCCTCCTCCATGGGTGAAGCCTTTCCTTGTCCCTGCACCCACTCCTACTACTTCCCCTATGATTCTATCTCTCAAACTCTCTGTTCCTCAACCTCCACCCTCTGTTCTCCCTGAGTCTCAAGACTCTACTCGTCCTTATCCTCTGCCCTTGTCCCCCAACCCCCAAAACCCTGTAAGTAATTCCCCTGCTGCTGACTCAGCCTCTCCACCATTCGAGGAAGCCAGAATGGCCCAGCGCCCTCCAGATGACTGTCCCATGACACACACAGCACCTCCTTCCCTGGAGGAAGCTGGCCCGGCTAAAAAAACTCAGAGAACTTGCCAACGTTTTCACACCTGCCTACTTGGAATGACTGCCAACAACTCCTAGGGACTCTCTTCATGACAGAGGAATGAGAGAAAAACCTCCTGGAAGCTAGAAAAAAATATCCTCGGACCTGATGGGCGACCAACACAACTTCCCAACATAATAAAAGCTGCCTTCCCCTTTAACCAACCCAACTGGGACCCCAACACCTTTGAAGATAGGGAGCATCTGTCCAATTATTGCCAGGCTCTAATTGCGGGTATCCAAGGGGCCGCTAGGTGACCAACTAATTTGGCCATGGTAAGAGAAATTATTAAAAGGCCTGATAAATCTTCCTCTATGTTTCTAGAGAGAATTATGGAGGCATATAAGAGATATACTCCTTTCGATCCTCAGGCAGCAGATCAAAAGGCATCTGTCACGATGGCCTTAATTGTTGAAGCTGCCATGGATATTAAAAAAAAAAAAAGTTAAAAGAGAGATTTAGTCAGAGAAGCCGAAAAGTATACTATAAGAGAGAAACAGGGAAAAAGAAAGGGAGCAGAGGGAGGATGAGAGAAGCAAAAGAAAGACTAAGGCATTGACTAAGATCCTGGTCACAACAAGAAAGAGGCCAGAAATTAAGACATAAGGTGACAGGAAGCGATACCTGGGCCCGTGCCACAGGCCACCCCTGGCCTCAGATCAATGTGCCTACTGTAAAAAAAAAAGGACACTGGGCCAAAGAGTGCCCTATAAAGAGACAGACATGCCAGCCAGCCATTCTGACTCTGGGGGATGACTAAGAAAGTTGGGGCTCAGATTCTTTCCCCTAGCTCAGGGTAAGATTTGAAGTGTAGGGGACCCCAGTAAACTTTGAAGTGAATACAGGAGCAGTATACTCAGCCCTTAAGGCCCCATTGGGCCGTCTATCAAATAAAAGGTCTGTAGTTCAAAGGGCTAATGGCAGTAAATATCGGGCTTAGACTACTAAGAGGACCATGGACCTGGGGAAAGGAAAAATCCATCTCTCCTTCCTAGTAATCCCAGAATGCCTGCACCCATTGATGGGCAGAGATCTGCTCACCAAGCTCTGGGCCAAAATAACTTTTAACCCTGAAGGCCCCCAAATAAAATTTCTAAATCCTTCAGTAAAAACTCCTATAGTCACGGCTTTAACTATATTAGTAGAAGATGAACGTCCACTCTTCACACCCCCCAAGACTGATCAAACAGGCAAGCTACCGCAGAAATGGATAACAGATTACCCAGATGCCTGGGCAAAAACTGCTGTGTTAGGCCTGGCCGTGAAACAACCTCCAATAACAGTGGAGTTAAAAACCTCAGCCTCCCCAATCAATGTCAAATAATATCTTCTAAGCATAAAAAGCTAAAGATGGGATAAGGCCCTATATTCAGAAATATCTTGCCTTAGGGGTCCTAAGGCCCTGTCAATTGGCCTGGAACACTCCCCTGCTATTAGAAGAAAAAGCCAGGAACCAGGGACTATCACCCTGTTAAAGACCTAAGAGAGATCAACAACAGAGTGCAGGACATTTACCCCACGGTACCTAATCTGTTCAATCTGCTTTGCACTCTGAACCCTGAGCAGAAATGGTATACTGTTCTGGACTTAAAACAAGCTTTCTTTTGCTTGCCTCTGCATAAAGATAGTCAGTTGCTGTTTGCTTTTGGGTGGGTAGACCCAGAAACCGGAAAGTCTAGTCAACTAACTTGGACTAGACTCGCAGAGAGGTTCAAAAACTCCCCCACTCTCTTTGATAAAGCCCTTCACAGAGATCTCAACAATTTCTGAACTAAACACCCCGAATTCACCCAGCTTCAATATGTGGATCACCTGCTACTGGCATCCAACACCAAGGAAAACTGTGAACTGGGACCCAAGCACTATTATCCTAGCTTGCTCAACTCGGGTATAGAGCTTCGGCCAAAATTGCCCAATTTGCCAGCAAGTAGTAATCTTCCTCGACTATTTCCTTAGGGGCGGTAAACGATGGCTCACTGAGCCCAGAAAACAAACCATTGAGCAGATACCAACCCCATCTTACAGCAGACAACTAAGAGTTTCTTGGGATTGCTGGGTTTTGCAGGTTATGGATAAATGGGTTTGAGTCCTTAGCTGCTCCTTTATACCCGCTGTTAAAGGGAGATGCCCAATTCCAATGGATCCCTAAGTACCAGGAAGTTTTAGATAACATCTAAGGACACTGACATTGAACGCCTCAACTTTACTGAGCTCAGCCTGCAATTACAGAAAGCCCTACACTACGTTAAAAATGTACATCAACTCACTCACCTTGGTTCAAAGAAACTGCAGGCATTCCTGTAGGATTAAGAACAGAGTTTTCCACTAACTGACTCACAGGGAAAGGAAATAATTGAACTGGTAACAAAAGCCTGTCGGGTCAGTCAATTGTTTAATGCTTACCCTTCCAAGTTTCTTAGACGAAAGCACCTACGAGGAACCAGACCAGGACAATTCTGGGAAGTGGACATTACTGAAATTAAGCCAGCAAGGTATGGACTTAAATATCTCCTAGTCTTTGTGGATACATTCTCAGGATGGATTGAAGTCTTACACACACACACACACACACACACACACACACACACAGAAAAAAAAAAACAAAAAAAAAAAAACGGCGCAAATGGTTCTCAAGAAGATCCTGGAAGATATTTTTCCAAGATACGGTCTGTCTAAGATAATAGGGTCTAATAATGGACTTGTGTTCATGGCCCAGGTAAGTCAGGTGTGGATTAATTGTAAGTTACATTATGCTTATATACACCAGAGCTCAGGAGAGGTACAAAAAATAAATAGAACCATTAAACAGACCTTAACAAAATTAAGCTTAGAGACTGGCATAAAAGATTGGACTATGCTCCTGCCTTATGCACTGTTTCATGCGAGAAATACTCCCTCAGTTTCTTTGTGTAACCTCACCCCCTATGAAATGCTCTATGATGCCCATCATCCAGTAAGGGACCTAATCCCCAACTCTAAGGCCTAACAATCCCTTCCACACCCCTTGCTTGACAGACTTAAAGCCATTGAAAGAACTCAGTGATAACTGTGGAAACAGCTGGCCACTGCCTACCAACCTGGGGACGAGGGGATTCCACATCAATATCAAGTAAGAGACTTCGTCAACATAAGACAACATCAGGTGTTATCCCTAGAACCCCGCTGGAAAGGAACATACCAGGTGCTACTTATAACACCTAGAGCCATAAATGTAGACAGAATCACTTTTTGGTTCCATGCCTCTCATCTCAAGCCTTCGCTGTGTCCAGACTCTGGTTGGAAACTGGAAAAAACTGGTAACCATTTCAAATTGCGTATTCGCTATGTGGACAAGACTATAGACTCTCCCCTTGGCCACCAGTACTCCTAACCCTCATCAGCCTGTTCAGCAGTGAAGGCTGATCTGAAATCCTACTAGACAAGAAGTATGGTCTATCTCGCATACAGCCCCCTTAGGGACCTGGTGGCTATCTCTCCACCCAGACATTTTTCAGCTTGGTATAGGTCTTTCCTATTGAGATAACCCCAATGAAGAGGATCCCACTAAAGTTCCATTAAATCCCTTCCATACCATAGATAATTGAAACAAACATTATGGATGCACGGAAACGCGAGTCAGATTCAGGTTGGTTAGCCTAGATTACTATATATGCCCGGCGGACTATCAAAGCCACAAACAGCCATGGCTGTGTGGGGGGAAAGCCAACTTCTTGTGTAATTCATGGGGATGTGAGCATACCGGGGCTGCCTGGTGGAACCCAAACTCCTCATCAAATTCAGTACACAGCATTGGCCATATAACCAATTAGACAACCAAAAACTATGGCCCCCAGAGGGTTCTCTAGATCCTCAAATTCTGCGTGACATTTTTAACTTCGGCAAGTGCTCAAAAGGGGAAAATTCCCCTATGTGGAATCCTTTTCCCTCCTTCACTCACATCCTGTACTATGCTTCTCCAATAGTTCCTCACCCTCAGCCTTCTGCTCTAGACTCTCTGCTGTCACTCCCACCTCAGCAACCTGATTTCTTCCCTCCAATTACTACATCAAAAACCCAAACCTCCGCCAGTTCTCAGACCATTGCCCCCTTGCTGAGGTAGCAGGTACCGAGGTACCCCTCCACTCACTCACTCCTCTCTTTTTCTGTCTGTGCCTGCACTAGGTCCCACCAAGTCCTCTAAGAAGCTAAACCAAAGCTCAAACCAGCTGAGAAGAGCCCTCAGACCCCTATCCAAGATGTAATAAAAATAGCCTTTAAAGTTGCTTTGTCATCACTGAAAACAGGTTACTAAGAATTTAAAGTCCCTCACAGGCTTTTTGGAATACTCACTCCCATCTTCACCTCTGCTCTACCTGTTCTACTGCTCAAGTTTTGTTCTAGAAAAATCCCAAACCCCTTTTCCATTATTCTTTTACATCTCATCTTCCTCATTCTCAGATCCACGGAGCTGCTCTCAGCCTCACCTTCCCCGTCTTCCCCCTCTGTACCAGGTCCATAGATATGTCTTAAATAACCTTCTCCAGAAGTCTTCACCGAGGCTTACATTAGGTCTTTCAGCAAAAGAGTCCCTCTGAAAGAGTTCAATGTAGATAAACTTCCACTTTTCGTGTTGCCCTGTTCTACTTGGCCACTGGCTGGAAAAATCACCACCCCTAAGCTTGACACCGCCTTACTAGATTTTCACAAAATATGTGAACAAGGCCTCTGGCCTTGAGCTGGGGCTTCACAGAGATGGCTAGATTTCTAAGATAAAAAAGTTACCAATTGGGCTTCATGGTGACAGCTGGCAGGGAGAAAAAAAAGAGACAAAAAAGCTCTCCCTTCCCAAGGTGTCTTTGAAAAGTTAACTTGCCCAGAACAGAGGAACAAAAACAGAAACAAAAACTGATTTCTGTGAATTTCTACAGACTGTGAACTTCTGAGCCACTTCCCTTACATGTTGGGTACAAATTCTAAAACTACCGAAACTTGGGGTTCAGGGGATTAATTGATTACAACAGAAGCAATGCCCTCTAAATCCGGATGCAACCAAATAAGACTGTTTTCCTGTGTTTGGTGCTATCTTAGGTCCCTTTCCTTGTCCGTCCCTACAACAGTATAATTCTATACACTTTAACATTATTTATGTTTTCATGAAATGGTCAATATATGTGATTAATTATGTAATGATGCAGATGTTTTCCAGAGTTCTCTATCATGACTTAGGTTCATTTAAAGATCAAATAGGGGGGCATACAACCCGGTTCCACTGGGAACCTGTATCCCTCACTTTAGCCATCCTATTAGATATAATAGTTGCTGAAGGGGTGGGCTAGTCCATGAGACACAACAAAGACACAATTAGAAGCAGAAATATGCCAAAGTTTAAAGACATTAAAAACCGACATCACAGCTTTACAGGAATTTTAACCTCTCTCTTTCTGAAGTTGTTTTACAAAGCAGGCGAGTGTTGGACCTCCTCTTTATGAGAGAAAGGTGCCTTTTTGCTTTCATTGAGGGAAGAATGTTGTTTTTATGCCGACAATACTGGAGTTGTAAAAGAATCTATGAGTAAATTAAGAAAACGACTTGAAGAGCGTCAAAGAGAGACAGAGGCCCCAAAAGGGAGGTTTGAGTCTTGGTTCACATAGTGACCTGATTAACTACGCTTTTATCTACCATGGCCGGTCCATTAAAAATCCTCATATTATTGCTAACTGTAGGACCCTGTTTGCTCAACCGTGTAGTTTCCTTTCTAAACCAAATCGAACCTGTTATTAATCCTAACCATACACTGTTCTCTCAATCTAATTTTACAGAAGAGCAGGGACAGAATTGGTATTAAAATACAGAATTATAGAGGATCTTCCACTTGCTGAAAACCTCAAAGGTCCACGCAGAAATGATCCCTGGAGAAGATGTAGGCAAGTACGAAGGACCTGAGAGAGCAAAAGTCTTCCATGGCAAACAACCTGCTCAGGATTAAGGGATGTGTCTGAATCAGCCACTCTCTTCTTAATGTAGAGAAGGTGGACCAAAGCAGGCATGTGTTGAGAGCTGCTCCTGCATGCCTATGGTTGACATACCACTCTGACCTGTGAAAGTGTCACAGGAAGTAGGAGCAGCCTCCTTCTCATGGTAACCTTGGAAGCAACTGTTAAGACAAAGTTGTTGCCAAGGCAGTGACCTCATTCAGTTCCAAAAGGAAGTGACCACACCTAACTTCCTTGGTGATGGAACTCTCTGAACTTGGAATCCAGGAAGCCAGGCACCCAGAGCCAGTCCCAGTCCCAGTCCCAGTGGTCAAACTTATTTTGATTTACCAAGGACAGACTCAGTCTTTCTTGGGACCTACTGATGTAAGGATGGCCAAATGCAAGGAAAGCTATGAAGAGGGGCCTTTCCTGAGAAAGCAGGCAGTGGCTCACCGCTGGCTCCTGACAACTTCACAGAGTCGGCCAAAAAGACCAGATTTGAGACAGAACAGGCTATTTCCAGGGAACATAGTAAGGCCCACCAGTCAGAGGACACTCCGGATAGTCACAGACCTACTTGGGGAAAGGAGGTGCCTTTGTTGTGTGGGTGTGGGTTTGTGGTTTTGTCTCATGTTCTGAGAATAGGTATGAAAGGCAGTTTGTTTTGTTTGGAGTGAACTGTTTCTTGTAAGTCGTTTGACAAGGCGAGAATTTCTATGTCTGTGTATCCCACTGTGTCCGTGGTTGTAGACATTAGAAAAGAGAATGCATCAATGAATATGTCCTGTCTAGTAGAAAGCTTCACAGCATTCATCCTGCCCTATTTATGAATGGACTGCAGCTTGCCTTATTGATGTGCAACACCTGCTATCTTCCTTAGTTCCTGTTTTATTCCTGAATTCTGGCCACTCTCCAGAATAGGTTCATGGTTTTCTGTTTAAGATATGTACAACCTCGAAGCTCTGTGACATGACCATGTACTGAAGGGAATGGTGAGCATCTCAGAAAACTCAGATATCAGTGTGACCAGGAAAGTCTCAGTGGAGAAACCCTGCTTGGGGCCCTTTGTTTACCTATTCTTCTGTTGCCCTGAATGTCAGGAAGGTCTTTTCCTCAGTCCACCACTTCTTGAAGCCTGAAGAAAACAGTTTTCAAATGGAAATGAATGGGCATTACCTGTGGCTCTTTGCTTAATTGCTTTGGAAAGGATGTGTCTGAATCAGCCTATTTACCCTGTGTGAGGCTGTGACTTAGATTCTCAGCTCCTGATGGATCTAAAGAAAGATCCCATGTTTACATCCAAAAACAAAATGGCCAAAAGAGCAGTCCTTGTGGATGAAGTCTCTCGCCTTCCTCTGTAACTTTCCTGACCTCCATCAAGTCAGATTAGGGATCCTTTGGGTCAAATGAGTTCTTCAAAGCCCTGCAGAGGCTAGCCCATATTTGCTTGGGTTTTCTCAAGACTCCAATTCACATAAAGAATCCAAACCCCACAGTCATTTGGCCTCAAATTGAAGAAGCGGAGCAGTATTAACGGGAGGCCTACTTAATCTCTCCTGGTTCACAAGAAGGGTGTCCAGGCCACCCTGAATTTAGGCAAATTAGGTGCAAGAGAGCTTATTTTGGACACGGTCTTGGGGTGTGCCCCTCATGGAAAACTCCAGCCATAGGTTATTGTGAGTGTCTATATGGAAGAAGATGAGCGCCACGTTGGAGTGTTTTGGTTTAAATTGTGGTCATTTGTGTGGCGGTTGGAAGAGATGACTTGGTCCACATGTTCTTGAACTCTGGTGTGACTCCCTTAGAGTCTGAGTTCTGGAACTGACCTCAGAGAAGTATTGCCATAAATAGTGTTGAGATTTTAGGAAGCCAGGCATGAGCGTTGCCCTTGGAAACTGAGTTCTAGGCCCAGGGTGGCTTTCCACAGAGCACTGAGCCTCTCAGCCAGGATACCACAAATTTTATTCTGAAAGACTTGGCACCCATAGTTGAGAGTCAAAACTCATATGGACCTCACATTGTAGACCTAAATGGGCATAACATCATATGATCTTTTGGCCACTCTTTGGGAAGCCTTACCTGTGAGTGTTCTCCAGAGATTTCATTGAAATGAGCTTCCTAACCATTTAATGGTTCCTGAAAGAATTGAAACTCACAGTGCCTCCAACTTCATCCTTGAAAAATGGCTAGATAAATACCATGAAATTTTTGAATTTCCCATCACCAGGTGGCACTGGAAAACCTTTTGATGTCCTGTTGCTGATCATGAATATACCAGACAGTGCCTTGATTGACTGGGTTTCATGTAAATGGTGTAGAACAGAGATGCCAGTAAGTTGGACTCTGTTGAGTAGTAGGTTAGAGCAGTGGTGGGCAGGTATGTGATAAAACATCTGTGGTGGGGCCATGTGTATCTTCCATTGGCTTCAAATGCCTTGTGACTGACATGGTGCAGCCAGCAGAACCTTCCATGTAAAGGCAAGTTGTTATTTGGAGAGGTTTCAGGACATTGTTCAGAATCAGGGTGCTATGGTCAAGGGGGCAAGATATGTAGGATAGGATCCTAGTTCTTGGATCCTCCTGCAAATCCTGACCCACCATACATGACAGAACTTCCTCTTGCACTGTGACCCAGTTGAACTCTTTGTATTTCGTGAAGCAAATACCAAACACCCAGTGCAGCAGGAAGAAACACCACGAAAATGGAAGATGACCATATGGCTTCACAGTGCACACTGCCACACATTTATCCCCCAGTGGCCACAGTTTACCTAAAAAGAGAATTCTGCACTGCTGCCTCATGTACATTGGGAAATAAGAAACCATGTCCTCCAGGTCTCATAGATCCAGACCAAGCTTTTATGGTCTCCCTAGAAAGGAAGCTAAAGCTCCTGACAACAACATATTTTTCAAGTGCCCAAACTCACAGGCAGTTTCTCTAGAAATCTCTAGGCCAGCAGACCTCCATGTTTGTGGAGTTTTTACCCTGTCCCATACTTTTGGAAACTACTCTACCACTTCAAAGGTTGTGAGCTCCTGAGCATATTTCATTTAACATATTTATTCACAGATTTTCTAAATCTTCTCCTCTAATTGTGTCTTACTTGGGGTGAAGAAATTGTCAAGGCATTGTTCTGGATGAGAGTGGGAATAATTTTGTGTAGCACATATTTACATACACATTGGATTCATTGTTCAATTTTCCATTCGAAATGCTGAATCTTTGACACTAACCCATACCCTACTAGACTCTGACTACTAATTCTAATATGATGGAGAAAAGTAACCCAAACAGAATAGAAATACTAGCACTTCAGAGGAGGCATGGTGGATAGTTGGTTTGCCTTTTGCATGATATAGGGTAGGAGTTATAAATCTTGTCAATTTTTTGTTGAAATAGTTCTGCATGTGTTTTTAAAGTTAACACATATGTGAATTCCTGTCTCCATTTTTCTGTAGCCTATTCAGCACATGTATTTTTATATGCACATATAGAATCCTACCTGGTATCACACGTATATTCTTGAGAGGTGGCTAACTTGGCAGATACAAAGTGTGAGAAGAGATCACTCCTCATTAATGCTTTTGGAACTGAAAATTCAGACTATGAGTGAGCTTCTTAGTTGAAAAACATTTTACATAAATCCATGTTCAGTAAAATTAATATTTCGGATCTGTGGATGATATATATTTCACAATGAATTTTAATTGGCATATATATTGCTACTATTTAATGTCTCTGTGTGTGTTTTGTGTGTGTGTGTGTGTATATATATATATATATATATATATATATATATATATATATATATATATATATACTCTCTAGATTTTTCAAAATATAAAATATATGTGTCCTATTATACACTCCCTAAATTCATTCTTGTTCATGTATGTGGTTTTATATTAAACTTTTCATAAGATTATTTTAAAAATATTCATCCACCTGAAATACATATTTGTTTTCTAGTACTAAAAAGTTACTTCAGTGAATGGTGCAAACAAATACTTATATTTTTACAGTAGCTGACCCACTTTATCATCAATGCAAGTAGATTCCTATGGAACATGATGTGTATTTTGACGTTCATTTTTATTAAACACTGGTACATTACTCTTTCTGCAGTTTTTATACATTATAGAATATACATTTCATCCACAAGTTCACAAATTTAAAGAAATTTGTAACGTATTCAATCACTTCCTGCTTCAGAACATATGTATTCCTCCTTGTTTTTGAGTGGTCATTTCATGAGATTTCTTTCCAAACACATTATTTTCGATTTCCATAATCAAATTTGAAGCAAAATTCACATACTCTTGGTGATAAAACACAACCGTAATATTACCATTAGATGTATTACTGGTTGGAATGAATGTATGTATATAAATATATGATTCCTGTGTATTTTCAGGTATCAATTCAATCCATTATTTAAAGTTGGAACAAGTTATATTATTTATTCGCAGTATGGTCTATTCATGCATTATCTCTATATTCATACATACATGGTACACCTATATGTACCCCCAATACTAATTTATACCCCTTCAAAATATTGCTCCAAGAAATGGTGCAAGAAATACTCATGTCACCTGATCTACATATACGTTTTATCACAGTAATATTCTGGCCACAAAATGCAAAGTCACACTTACGATTGTACCAAAGCCTAAATGGAATGTGAGTATGGATTATGAAAATAACCCATGTCCAGGTTGCCTAATGCTCTCAAATGTCAATCCTATTGGTGACTACATATTTGTTACTTCCTAAGATTATATATTCAATCTCAAGCCTGTTGAAAATGTCTTTTGCTATCACTCTCTTTATACTTTGCCTGATTTCCTAATGTCTCTATTGATATCTGCTTTCCTACATATTTTCCCCAGTTCATCATTGTGACTGACTCTTCACATGTGCTGACATTTACATTTTCTGTCTACCTGAAAACCTATTGCTAAAGAACTATTTGTCCAAATGCTATACTCACACTTTTTTCTAATCCTACCAACTATCTTCCTAATCCTACCGACTCTCCCTCTTTGAATGGTTGTCCTCCTCAACATTCAATCATCCAAGGTATCAGATCTTATGCCCTTGTGTATAGATTTATCTGAGACATCTGTGCAGAACATAATTAAAAGCTAAGTATCCCAATCAAGGACCCAATGCCCTTCTGGGCTTCAAATGTTACCGAGATTTCTGTTTTCATTCATATATTTCACCTAGATAATCTTATAAATATTGCAGGTTCCCAATACCATTATTCATCCAGCAGAATGATCCTAACCCAAATCAAACATGTTATTAAGTGTAACCATACACTGTTCCCTCAATCTAACTTTACAGAAGAGCAAGGACAGAGTTGGTTTTACAATACAGGAATGTAGGAGATCTTCAACTTCTGAAGAACTTCAAAGGTCCATGCAGAAATGATCCCTAAAGAAGATGTAGGCAGCTATGATGGACCTGAGAGTGCGAAAGTCATCTTTCATGACAAAAAAAAAAAAAAAAAAACAGGTCAGGATGATCAGGATGAAGGGGTGCGTCTGAAGCAGTCTCTCTCTTCTTAATGTAGAGAAGATGGACCAAACCAGGCTTGTGTGGAGAGCAGTTCCCGGGTGCCTATGGTTGATATTCCATTCTAACTTGTGAAAGTGTCATAGGAAGTAGGGGCAGGATCCATCTCATGGACCCTTGGAAGCAACTGTTAGGACAAAGTGGTTGCCAAGGCAGTGACCTCATTCAGTTCTAGACGAAGTGACCCATGTCACTTTCTTGTTGATGGAACACTCTGAACTTGGAATCCAGGAAGCCAGGCACCCTGAGGCAGTCCCAGTCTAAGTCCCAGTGGTCTCAAATTTTTGGATTTAAGAAGGATAGAGTAAGTCTTTCTTGGCAACTACAAAATTGAAGATGGACAAATGCCAGGAAAGCTCTCAAGAGGGGCTTTACCTGAGAAAACAGGCAGTGGCTCACCGCTGGCTCCTGATAACTTCACAGTTTTGGCCAAGAAGACCAGATCTGACATAGGACAGCCCATTTCGGGGAAACATAGTATGGCCCACCAGTCAGAGGACGCTCCGGATAGTCACAGACCTATTTGGGGAAAGAAGGTGCCTTTGTGGGTGTGTGTGTGTGTGTTTGTGTGTTTGTGATTTTGTCTCAAGTTTTGAGAATATGTAGGAAAGTCGGTTTGTTTGGTTTGGAGTGGACTGTTTGTAGTAAGTCCTTTGAGAAGGTGAGTGTTTCTATGTCTGGGTATCCCACTGTATTTGTGGTTGTAGACAATAGAAAAGAGAATGCATCAATAGATGTGTCCTGTCTAGTAGAATTCTTCGCAGAATTCATCCTGTCCAATTTATGAATGGACTGCAGGTTTCCTTATGGATGGGCAACACCTATTACCTTCCTACATTCCTGATATCTTCCTGAATCTGGTCACTCTCCCATAGGCTCATGGTTTTGTGTTCAAGATATGTATCTCCTCCACAATCTGGGACATGGCCATGTACTGGATAGCTGAAGAGAATGGTGAATATCTCAGAAAACTCAGATATCAGTGTGACCAGGAAAGTCTCAGTGGAGAAAATCTGCTTTGGTATTTTGCTTACCTATTGTTCTGTTGCCCTGAATGAAAGGAAGGACTTTGCCTAAGGCCACACATTTCCAAAGCCTGAAAAAAACAGTTTTCAAATGGAAATAAATGGGCATCACCTGTGGCTCCTGGCTTAATTGCTTTGCAAAGGGATATGTCTGAATCAGCTTCTTAGTGCAGTGTGAGATTATCACTTAGATTCTCAGCACCTGATGGATCTAAAGAAAGATCCCATGTGTGCATCCAAATCCAAAATGGCCAAAAGAGAAGTCATTGTGATGAAGTCTCTTGCCTTCCTCTGTAAGGTTCCTGATCTCCATCAAGTGATAACAGGGATCTTTGGGTCAACTGAGTTCTTCAAGCCCTGCAGAGGCTAGCCCATAGGTGCTTGGGTTTTCTCATTACTGCAAATCACATAAAGAAACTATACCCGACAGTCTGTATGCCTCAAATTGGAAAAGCAGAACAGTATTAATGGCAGACCTCTTTGATCAGTCCTGGTTCACAGGAACATTGTCCAGGAAACACTGACTTTAGACAAATGAAGGGCAAGGGAGCTTATTTTGACTTTGTCTTGGGCTGTGTGCCTCATAAAAACTTCCAGCCAAGGTTATGATGAGTGTCTATATGGAAGAAAATGAGGGCCATGTGGGAGTGTTTTGGTTTTAATTCTGGTCATTGCTGTGGCGGTTGGAAGAGATGACTGGGTCAACTGGGCTTGAACTCTGGTGTGTTTCCACTTAGAGACTGAGATCTGAAACTGATCTCAGAGAAGAATTGCCATGAATTGTGTTGGGATTTTAGGAGGCTACGCATGAGAGTCGCCCTTGGAACCTGAGATCTAGGACCAGGGTGGCTTTCCACAAAGAACTGGGAATCTCAGCCTGGATATCACATGATTTTTTTCTGAAACTTGGCAGCCATAGTTGAGAGTCAAAATACATAGGACCTCACATTGTAGATCTCAATGGTCCTGGCTTCAAGTGACCTTTTGTCCACTCTTTGGAAAGCCTTGCCTGTGAGAGTTCTCTAGAATTTTCTTTGAAATGAACTTTCTCAACATTTAATGGTTCCTGAATAATTGTGCATCCAACGTCATCCTTGAAAAATGGCTAGATAAATACCACGAAATTTTTGAATTTTCCATGACCAGGTGGAACTGCAGAAACTTTCGATGTCCTGTTGCTTACCATGAGTGTACCAGACAGTGCCTTGATTGACAGGGTTTCATGAAAATTGTTTAGAACAGAGATGCCAGTTTTTTGGAGCCTGCTGAGTAGTGGGCCTAGAGCAGTGGTGGACAGGTGTGTGATAAAACATCATGGTGGGGCCATTTGGATCTGTCATTGGCTTCCAAATGACTTGTAACTGACAGAGTGCAGACATCAGACCCTTATATGTAAAGGCATCTTGTTATATGACGTAGTTTCAGGGCAATGTTCAGAATCAGGTTGCTATGGACAAGGGGGCAATCTTTGAGAGATAGAAGCCTGGTTGGTGAATTTTCTTGCAGACCCTGACCCACCACACGTGACAGAAATACCTCAAGCACTGTTTCCCAGTTGAACTCCTTGTATTTTGTGAAGCATGAACCAAGCTCCAAGTGCAGCAGCAAGAAACACCACGAAAAGTGGAGGATGACCAAATTGTTTCACAGTCCACACAGGGAGACACACTTTACCTACAAAGAGAGAATTGAGCACTGCTGCCTCGTGTTCATTGGAAAATAGGAAACGATGTCCTCCAGGTCACATAGATGAAGACCCAGCTTTGAGGGTCTCACTACAAAGGAAGCTTAACTCCTGACAACAACCTATATTTCAGTGCCCAACTTCACTGGCAGTTTCTCAAAAAATTTTAGGCAAGCAGAGCTTCATGTTTGTGGAGTGTGTACCCTGTCCTTACTTTTGGAAACTCCTATACCACCTCCAAGTTTGTGCACTCCTGAGCATTTTTGACTCCAGAAATGTAATCACAGATTTTGTAACTCTTCTACTCTAATTGTGTCTTCCTTGGGGCGAAGGTAATGACAAGGCATTGTTCTGGATGAGAGTTGGAAGATTAATTTTCCTTTTTTCCATTTGAAATTCTGAATCCCTGACACTAACCCATATTCTACTAGACTCTGACTACTAATCCTAATATGATGGAAGAAAGTAACCCAAACAGTACATAAATACTTGCAGTTCAGAGTTGGACTTGCCTTTTGCATGATAAAGGGTAGGTGTTATAAATCTATTCAATATTTAATTGAAATAGTTCTCAATGTGTTTTTAAAGTTAACAAATATGTGAATTACGGTCTCCCATTCTCTGGAGCCTATTCAGCACATGTATTTTTATATGCACAAATAGAATCCTACAAGGTATCACACGTACATCCTTGTAAGATATATGACTTAGCAGATACAAACTGTGAGAAGTGATCACTCCTCCTAAACGCTGTTGGAACTGAAAATTCAACCTATGGGTGAGCTTCCCAGTGGAACAACATTATTCATAAACCCATGTTCACTAAAATGAATGTTTTTGCATCTTTATGATATATATTTCATGATGAATTTTGATTGGCATATATATTGCTACTTTATAATGTCTGTGTTTGTGTGTGTGTGTGTATATATATATATATATATATATATATATATATATATATATATATATACTCTCCATATTTTTAAAAATATGAAATATATGTGTCTTATATACACTCCCTAAATTCATTCATGTTCATGTATGTGGATTAATAATCAACTTTTCACAAGATTATTCTTAGAAATATTCATCCACCCGAAATACATATTTGTTTCCTAGTACTGAAAACTAACTTCAGTAAAAGGTGCATACAAATCCTAATATGTGTACATTAACTGACCCAGTTTAACATTAATGCATGTAGGTTCCTATGGGACATGATGTGTATTTTGACGTTAATTTTTATTCCACACTGGTACATTACTATTTCATCAGTTTATGCACATCATAGTATATATATTTTATTCACTAGTTAGCAAATTTATAGGCATTTGTTTCACTTTCAATCACTTCCTGCTCCAGAACACATGTATTCCTCTATGTCTCTTGACTGCTCTATTCATGAGACTTTTTTCCAAATATATTATTTTCTATTTCCATAATCAATTTTGAACCAAAACTCACACACCCTTCATGATAAACCGTAACCCTAAGATGATCGTTAGATATATAACTGGTTGGAATGAATGATTGCATATCAATATAAAATTTCTTATAAATTTTCAGATATTTATTCAATTCATTATTTAAAGTGGATCCAGTTATATTATTTATTCACAGTATGGTCTATTCATGCATTATGTCTATATTCATAGAAACAGGGTACACCTATTTGTACCCCCATACTAATTTGTAAGTCTTCAAAATATTGCTCCCAGAATTGGTGGAAGAAATACGATTGTCACCTGATCTACATACACATTTTATTACAGAAATATTCTGGACACAAAAAGCATAGGTCACACTTACAATTGTACCAAAGCGTAAATGGAAAGTGAGCATGGATTACTAAAAACATCCATGTCCAGGTTGCCTAATGCTCTCAAATATCAATTCTATTTTTGACTGCATATTTGTTTCTTCCTAAGATTATATATTCAACTTCAAACCTGTTGAAAATGTCTAACCCTATCACACAATTTATACTTTGCTTGATTTCCTAAAGTCTCTATTGATATCTGATTTCCTATATTTTTCCCCAGTTCATCATTGTGACTGACTCTTCACATGTGCTTACATTTACATACACTCTCTACACTAAATTCTATTGCTAAAAAACTTTTGGTCCAAATCCTATACTCACTCTTTTTTCTAAACCTACCAACTACCTTCCTAATCCTGCCGACTATCGGTTTTTGACTGGATGTTCTCTTCAACATTCAATATCCAAGGTACAAGGTACGATGCCGGTGTATATTGATTTATCTGAGACATCTGTGCTGCACATTACTCAAAGCTAAGTATCCCACTCAAGTCCCCAATGCCCTTCTGGGCTTCAAATCTTACCTAGATTTCTGCTTTCATACTTATGTTTCACATATATACTCTTGTAAACATCGCATTTTGCCAATACCATTATTCATCCCGAAGAATTATTTGTAACCCAAATTGAACAAGTTATTAACCCTAACCATACACTGTTCCCTCAGTATAACTTACTTAAGAGCAGGGACAGTGTGGGTCTTACAATATAGGAATGTAGATGATCTTCCACCTGCTGAGAACATCAAAGATCCATGGAGAAATGATCCTTGCAGAAGATATAGGCAGCTATGTAGGACCTGAGAGAGCAATAGTCATCTTCCATGGCAAACAACCTGGTCAGGATTAATTGATGGTCTGAATCAGCCTCTCTCTTCTTAATAAAGAGAAGATGGACTGAACCAGGCCTCTGTGGAGAGCTGTTCCCTGGTGCCTATGGTTGATATACCATTCTAACTTCTGAATGTGTCACAGGATGTTGGGGCAGCCTCCATCTCATGGGAACCCTGGAAGCAACTGTTAGCACAAAGTGGTTACCAAGGCAGTGAGCATATTCTGTTCCTGAAAGAAGTGACCTCACTTCACTTCCTTGGTGATGGAATTCTCTGAACCTGGGATCCAGGAAGGAAGGCACGCAGAGCCAGTCCCACTCCCAGTTCCAGTGGGCTAACTTGTTTGCTTTTCCCAAAGACATAGTCAGTCTTTCTTGGTACCCACTGATGTGAGGATGGCCAAATGCCAGCAGAGCTCTGAAGAGGGGCCTTTCCTGAGTAAGCAGGTAGTGGCTCACCGTTGGCTCCTGACAACTTCACAGAGTTGGCCAAGGAGACCAGATCTGAAACAGGACAGGCCATTTTGGGGGAACATAATATGGCCCACCAGTCAGAAGACACTCCGGATAGTCACAGACCTATTTGGGGGAAGGAAGTGCCTTTGCCGTTGTAGGTGTGAGTTTGTGGTTTTTTCTCATGTTCTGAGAATAGGTAGGAAAGGTGGTTTGTTTGGTTTGGAGTGGACTGTTTCTAGTAAGTCGTTTGACATGGTGAGTGTTTCTAAGTCTGTGTATCCCACTGTATCCGTGGTTGTAGACATTAGAAAAGAGAATGCATCAATGGATGTGTTGTCTCTAGTTGAAAGCTTCCCCGCATTCATACTGCCCAATTAATGAATGGACTGCAGCTTGCCTTATGGATGGGCAACATCTATTATCTTCTAAAGTTCCTGTTTTCTTCGTGAATTCTGGCCACTCTCCAGAATAGACTCATGGTTTTGTTTCCCAAATATGTAACACCACAAGGTTCTGTGACATGGTCATGTACTGGATAGCTGAAGGGAATGGGAGCATCTAAGAAAACTCAGATTTCAGTGTGACCAGTAAAGTCTCAGTGGAGAAACCCTTCTTTGGGCCATTTGCTTACTTCTATTTCTATTACCCTGAATGTCAGGAAGGTCTTTGCCTCAGGCCACCCCTTTGTGTAGCCTGAAGAAAACTGTTTTCATATGGAAATGTATGGACATCACCAGTGGCTCTTTGCTTAATTGATTTGGATTGGGATGTGTCTGAATCAGCCTCTTGTCCTTGTATGAGGTTGTGGCTTAGATTCTCAGCACCTGATGGATCTAAAGAAAGATCCCATGTGTTTCCAAAACTAAAATGGCCAAAAGAGCAGTCATTGAGGGTGAATATTTTTGCCCTCTTGTTTTAGGTTCCTGACCTCCATCAAGTGAGAATAGGGATCCTTTGGGTCAAATGAGTTCTTGAAATCCCTGCAGAGGCTAGCCCATATTTGCTTGGGTTTTCTCATGACTCCAAATCACATAAAGAATCTATACCCTACAGCCAGTAGGCCTCAAATTGGAGAAGTGGAACACTTTAACAGCAGGAATATTTGATCATTCCTGGTTCACAGGAAGAGTGTCCAGGCCATCATGATTTTAGGCAAATGAGGGGCAAGTGAGCTTATTCGGACACTACCTTGGGCTCATAGAAACCTCCAGCTAGAGGTTATGATGAGTGTCTACATGGAAGAAGATGATGGCCCTGTGGGAGTGTTTTGATTTTAATTGTGGTCATTTTTTGGCGGATGGAAGGGATGATGGGGCCACCTGGGCTTGAACTCTGGTGTGATTCCCCTTAGAGACTGAGTTCTGAAACTGACCTCAGAGAAGTATTGCCATGAATTGTGTTGGGATTTTAGGAGGCCACGCATGAGACTCACTCTTGGAAACTGAGATCTAGGCCCAGGGTGGTTTCCACAGAGGCCTGAGAATCTCAGCCAGGATATCACATGATTTTATTCTGAAAGACTTAGCAGCCATATTTGAGAGTCAAAACACACATGGACCTCACATTGTAGATGTCAATTGGCCTGGCTTTAGGAGACCTTTTGGCAACTGTTTGAGAAGCATTGACTGTGAGAGTTCTCCAGAGCTTTCATTGAAATGAACTTTCTCAACTCTTAATGGTTCCTGAATGAATTGAAACCCACAGTGCCTCTAACTTCACCCTTGAAAAATTGCTAGATAAATACCATGAAATTTTTGAAATTCCCATGACCAGGTGGCACTGCAGAAACTTTTGATGTCCTGTTGCTGATCATGTGTATACCAGACAGTGCCTTGTTTTTGACTGGGTTTCATGAAAATCCTGTAGAACAAGAGAAGCCAGTAATTTGGAGCCTGCTGAGTAGGGGGCCTAGAGCAGTGTTGGGCAGGTGTGTGATAAAACATCATGGTGGGGCCATGTGAATCTGCCATTTGCTTCCAAATGGCTTGTGACTGATATAGTGCAGACATCAGACCCTTATATGTAAAGGCATCTTGTTAAATGGAGAGTTTTCAGGGCAATATTCAGAATCAGGTTGCTATGGTTATTGGGGCAAGCTATGTGGGATAGAAGCCTGGTTGGTGCATTCTCCTGCAGACCCTGACCCACCACACGTGACAGAACTCCCTCCAGCACTGTATCCCAGATGAACTTTTTATGTTTTGTGAAGCAAATACCAAATTCCCAGTGCAGAAGCAAGAAATACCACGAAAAGTGGAGGATGACCAAATGTCTTCACAGTCCCCACCGGGAGACACTTAGCTTCCAATGGACACAGTTTAGCTACAAAGAGAGAATTGAGCACTGCTGCCTCATGTTAATTGGAATATAAGAAACCATGTCTTTCGGTCACATAGATGCAGACCCAGCTTTGATGGTCTCACTACAAAGTAAGCTAAAGCTCATGACAACAACATATATTTCAAGTGCCCAACCTCAGAAGCCGTTTCCCAAGAATTCTTAGGCCAGCAGAGCTCCTTGTTTGTGGAGTGTTTACCCTGTCCTTTACTTTTGGAAACTCCTCTACCACCTCCAAGGTTGTGAACTCCCGAGCATATTCCATTCCATATTTGTATTCATAGATTTTCACACTTTTCTACTCTAATTGTGTTTTACTTGGGGCGTAGGTAATGTCAAGGCATTGTTCTGGATGTGAGTGGGAAGATTTTTGTGTAGCACATATTTACATACACATTGGATTCATTTTTCAATTTCCATTTGAAATACTGAATCCCTGACACTATAACCCATACCCTACTAGTCTCTGACTAATAATCCTAATATGATGGTGAAAAATAAGCCAAAAAGAGAAGAAACACAAGCAGTTCAGAGGACGCATGGTGTATAGTTGGAATTGCCTTTTGCATTATATAATGTAGGAGTTATAAGTCTAGTCAATTTTTTGTTGAAATAGTTCTACATGTGTTTTTAAAATTAGCAAATATGTGAATCCCTATCTCCCTTTCTCTGTAGCCTATTCAGCACATGTATGTTTATATGCACATATAGAATTCTACCTGATATCACTCGTATACACTTGTGAGGTGGCTGAATTGGTAGATGCACATTGAGAGAAGAGATCACTCCTCCTAAACGCTGTTGGAACTGAAAATTCAACCTATGGGTGAGCTTCCTAGTTGAAAAACATTATACATGAATCCATGTTCAGTAAAATGAATATTTTTCGATCTGTGGATTATATACATTTCATGATGAATTTCTATTGGCATATATATTGCTACTTTTTTTTTCTTTTATTGGTTGCTCAAAACATTACAAAGCTCTTGACATATCATATTTCATACATTAAATTCAAGTGGGTTATGAACTCTCATTTTTACTCCAAATACAGATTTCAGAATCACATTAGTTACACATCCATATTTTTACATAATGCCCTATTAGTTACTGTTGTATTCTGCTACCTTTCCTATACTCTACTATCCCCACTCCCCTATCTTCCCATTTTCTCTCTCTACCATACCTACTCTAAATCATTTCTCTCCTTGTTTATTTTCCCACAACCTCTTATATGTAATTTTGTGTAACAATAAGTGTCTCTCTCCATTACCATGCAATTTCCCTCTTCTCTCCCTTTCCCTCCCACCTCATGTTTCTGCTTAATGTTAATCTTTTCTTCATGCTCTTCCTCCCTGCTCTGTTCTTAGGTGCTCTCATTGTATCAAACAAGACATTTGGCATTTGTTTTTTAGGGATTGGCTAGCTTCACTAACCATAATCTGCTCAGTGCCATGCATTTCCCTGCAAATTCCAAGATTTGGTCATTTTTTAGTGCTGCGTAATTCTCCATAGTATATAAAAGTCACATTTTTTTATCCATTCATCTATTGAAGGGCATCTGGGTTGGTTCCACAGTGTAGCAATTGTGAATTGTGCTGCTATGAAAATCGATGTGGCAGTATCCCTGTAGTACGCTCTTTTAAGGTCTTCAGGAAATAGTCCGAGAAGGGCAATAGCTGGATCAAATGGTGCTTCCATTCCCAGATTTCCCAGGAATCTCCATACTGCTTTCCAAATTGGCCGCACCAGTTTTCAGTCCCACCAGCAATGTACAAGAGTACCCTTTTCCCCACATCCTAGCCAGCTCTTGTTGTTGTTTGACTTCATTATGGCTGCCAATCTCACTGGATTGAGATGGTATTTTAGGGTGGTTTTTATTTGCATTTCTCTTACTGCTAGAAATGGAGAGCATTTTTTCATGTACTTGTTAATTGATTCTATGTCCTCCTCTGAGAAGTTTCTGTTCAGGTCCTTGGCCCATTGGGTTATTGGTTATCTTATTGTCTAATTTTCTGAGTTCTTGTATACTTTGTATACTCTGGATATTAGGGCTCCATGTGAAGGGTGAGGACTAAAAATTTGTTCCCATGATGTAGGCTCCATATTTACCTCTCTTATTGTTTCTCTCTTTAAGAAAAAAAAAATCAGTTTAAGTAAGTCTCATTTGTTGATTCTTATTATTAACTCTTATTCTATGGGTGTCCTATTAAGGAATTTGGAGCCTGACCACACAATATGTAGATAGGAGCCAACTTTTTATTCTACCAGACACAGAGACTCTGATTTGAATCTAACTCCTTGATCCACATTGAGTTAACTTTTGTGCATGGTGAGAGGAGGGGATTCAGTTTCATTTTGTTGCATATGGATTTCCAGTTTACCCAACTCCATTTGATGAAGATGCTATCCTTCCTCCATTGCAGGCCATTAGCTCCTTTATCAAATATAAGACAGTTGTAGATTTTTGGATTAGTCTCTGTGTCCTCCATTCTGTACCATTGGTCCACCCGCCTGTTTTGGTACCAGTACCATGCTGTTTTTGTTATGAATGCTCTGTAATATAGTTTGAAATCTGGTATCACTATACTGCCTGATTCACATTTCCTGCTTAGAATTGCTTTTGCTATTCTGGGTCTTTTATTTTTCCATTTGAATTTCATGATTGATTTATCTATTTCTACAAAAAAAAATCCTTTGGGATTTTGATTGGCATTGTATTAAAACTATAGAGAACTTTTGGTAATATAGCAATTTTGATGATGTTAGTTCTGCCTATCCATGAACAGGGTATATTTTTCCATCTTCTAAGATCTTATTCTATTTCTCTTTTTAGGGTTCTGTAGTTTGCATTATATAAATCTTTCACCTCTTTTGTTAGGTTGATTCCCAAGTATTTAATTATTTTGAGGAAATTGGGAATGCAGTGTTTTGACTCATTTTTGTTTCAGAAGTTTTGTCGCTGATATACAGAAATGCCTTTGATTTATGCATGTTGATTTTATATCCTGCCACATTGCTGCATTCATTTATTAGTTCTAGTAGTTTTTTCTGTAGACCCTTTTGGGTCTTCTATGTATAGAATCATGTCATCTACAAATAGTGATAATTTAAGTTCTTCTTTTCCTATTTTTATGCTTTTAATGTCTTTCATCTCTCTAATTGCTCTTGCCAGTTTTTCGAGAACTATATTGAATAGAAGTGGTGATAGAGGATATCTCTGCCTTGTTCCAGATTTTAAAGTGAATGCCTTCAATTTTTCTCCATTCAGAATGATGCTAGCCTGAGGCTTAACATAGTTATCTTTTACAATGTCGAGGTAAGTTCCTGTTATCCCTAGTTTTTAAAATGTTTTGAACATAAAGGAATGCTCTACTTTGTTGAATGGTTTTTCTGCGTCTATCAAGATGATCATATGGTTCTTATCTTTAAGTCTATTGATGTTGTGAATAACATTTATTGATTTCCATATATTGAAGCCTCCTTGCATCCCAGGGATGAATTCAAGTTGATCATGGTGCACAATTTTTTTGATGTGCCTTTGTATCCAATTCGCCAGAATTTTAATGAGGATTTTTGCATCTAGGTTCATCAGAGATATTGGTCTGTAGTTTTCTTTCTTTGAGGTGTCTTTGTCTGGTTTCAGAATCTGGGTGATGTTGGCCTCATAGAATGAATTTGGGAGAGCTTCCAGTTTTTCTATTTCCTGAATAACTTGAAAAGTATTGGTATTAATTCTTCTTTAAAGGTTTTGTAAAACTCTGCTGTATACCCATCCGTTCCTGGGCTTTTCTTGGTTGGTAGTCTTTTGATTGCTTCTTCTACTTCATCCATTGATATTGGTCAGTTTAAATTGTGTGTTTCCTCCTGACTCAGTCTGGTCAAATCATATGACTTAAGAAATTTATCGATGTCTTCACTATTTTCTATTTTATTGGAATACAGTTTTTCAAAATAATTTCTAATTTTCTTCTGTATTTATGTAGCATCTGTTGTGATATTGCCTTTTTCATCCCGTATGTTAGTAATTTGAGTTCTCTCTCTTCTTCTCTTCGTTAGCATGGCTAAGGGTCTGTCGATCTTATTTATCTTTTTGAAGAAGCACCTTTTAGTTTTGTTAATTTTTTCAATAGTTTCTTTTGTTTCAATTTCGCTATGATTTTAATTATTTCTTTCCTTCTGCTACATTTTCTGTTGTTTTGCTCTTCTTCTTCTAGGGCTTTGAGATGAAGTGTGAGCTCATTTGTTTGTTTGTTTTTTTTTCTATTTTGAGGAATGACCTCCAGGCGATGAATTTACCTCTTAAAACTTCTTTTCATTGTGTCCCATAGAATCTGATATGTTGTGTCTGTATTTTCATTTATCTCTAAGAATTTTTGATTTACTCCTTTATGTCTTCTGTAACCCATTGATCATTCAGTAACATATTCTTCATTTTGCATGTGATGTATGATTTTTTCTTCCTTCTTTATCATTGGTTTACAGGTTCATTCCATTATGATCACAAAAAATTCATGGTATTATCTCCACCCCTTTATATTTACTGAGGGTTGCCCTATGGCATAACATATGGTCTATTTTTGAGAAGGATCCATGTGCTGGTGAGAAAAAAGTATATCCACTTGATGATGGTTGATATATTCTATATATGTCAGTTAAGTATAGGGTATTGATTGTGATATTGAGTTCTATAGTTTCTTTATTCAACTTTTGTTTGGAGGATCTGTCCAATGGTGAGAGAGGTGAGTTGAAGTCACCCATAATTATTGTATTGTGGTCTATTTGATTCTTGAACTTGAGGATAAATTGTTTTATGAACGTCGCAGCACCATTATTTGCTGCGTGAATATTGATAATTGTTATGTCTTGTCGGTGAATGGTTTCTTTTAACAGTATATAAAGTCCTTCCTTATCCCTTTGATTAAATTAGTCTTGAGGTCGATTTTATTCGATAGGAGGATGGCCACCCCTGCTTGCTTACGAGGACCGTGTGCATGGTATAAATTTTCCCAATCTTTCACCTTCAGCCTGTGTATGTCTTTTCCATTCAGATGTGTCCCTTGGAGGCAACATATTGTTGGATTTGTTTTTTTTTATTTCAAGTTACAAGCCAATGTCACTTTATTCGAGAGTTTAAGCCATTATCATTTAGAGTTACTATTGATATATGGTTTGTACTGCCACCCATGTTTTTATATATATATTTTTTAATTAGTTTGATTCTCCATGATTTTCTTTTCCCCTTCCCTCTGTCATTACTGAGGCACTTCTCACTGATGGTTTTCGTTGTTGATTTTCATTTCTTCCTCGTGTAGTGTTTTGCTCAAGATGCTTTGCAATGCTGGTTATCTGGCTGAAATTCTTTTAGCTTTTGTTTATCATGAAATATTTTTATCTCGTTGTCTTATCTTAAGCTTAATTTTGCTGGATACATAATTCTTGGTTGGCATCCATTGTCTTTCAGTGTTTGAAGTACGTTGTTCCAGGATCTTCTCACTTCCAGCGTCTATGATGAAAAATCCATTGTTAAACTTTTTGGTTTACCCCTGATTGTAATGATTGTAATCTGCCTCCTTTCTCTGGTAGCTTTTAATATTTTCTCTTTGTTCTGTATATTGGATATCTTTATAACAATGTGTCTTGGCATTGGTCTACTGTGATTTTGTGTGCTCGGTGTCCTGTAAGCATCTACAATTTGTTTATCCGTTTCCATTTTTATTTCTGGAAAGTTTTCTGTAATTATTTCATTCACCAGGTTTCTCATTCCCTTGGTTTTAATCTCTGTACCTTCCTCTATCCATATGACTCATTAGTTTGTTTTTTTTTATGTTATCCCATATCTCTTGAATGTTTTCTCATAATTTTTTACAGCATTTCTTTGTTGGCTAGACTTTTTTCAAGATGATATATTTTGTCTTCATTATCTGACATTCTGTCTTCTACTTGCTCTACTCTGTTAGTGATACTCTCAATTGAGTTTTTAATTTGGTTTATCATTTCCTTGATTTCTAGAATTATTGTTTGATTTTTCTAATAATCTCTATCTCTTGATAAAGATGCTTAATTTGTCATTTTATCTGTTTATGTAATTCATTTTCAATGCGTTTTATCACTGTTTGTTTTTGCTGTCTCGTATCCTCTTTAAGGTTCCATTCCATCTGTCTAAGGTATTACTTGAGTTCTTTATATGACCATTTTTTTGATGACTCTAGGTGCTCTTGAATATTTAGGCTGTCCTTCATTGTTCGTACTCCTTTTCTTCCTTGTTTTTATATGCTGCTCATGTTACTTCTTCCTCTGTTTGACTACTGAGTTACTGCTTACTCTTATAAATTTATTTGATGCTTGGGAGGAAAGATATTAGAAGGGAAGGGAGAAGTCACTAAAGAGAATGAGAGTAGGCAGGTAGAATTCAAGGAAGGGGGAATAAGAATAATGAAAAGAAATGAAAAGACAAAAGAAAAAAATAGAAAATAAAGAAAGAAAGTTTTAAGTAATGATGATGATTAAAAAATTGAAAATTAAAATTTAAAATAATAATAATAATAATAAAATAAAAAAATTAAAAAATAAAAACATTTAAAAAAGTTAAAGAACAACAATAACAAAAATGAAAATGAAAGAAAAAAAAAACAAAAAAAAATAATAATAATACATGCAGTCCTAGAGTTCAAATAACTTCTCTTCCAGTAGTTGGAGCTGTGCGCACTGGGCCAAGCTTCTCCTCTCAATAAGTGAGAACCAATCACTGTGCAGCAGCTCTTTCTCCCAGACTGGGCGGGTCTCCAATTCTGAGTGCCTAGGGCTTTCTCTTGTGCTTCCTCAAGCCAGGCCCCACTCACCTGTGATGCTCACCACAATACTGGTTACAAGCCAGGCCTCTGCTCCTGGTAGCCCTGTTTCCATGAACGCTTGGGCACACTCTCCTTGTTTGCCTTCCTCAGACCCTAAGTTTGTAGAGCTTGGGGCTGAGAACCTCCAACAAATTTGCTTGCCCTTCAGGAGCCATGGCCCCGGTAGGTGGTGTAAGAGACCTCAATTGTCAGCACTGGTGGGAGCGGTAGCAGGGAATTCCACGCCGCGAGTCCCGAGCCAATCTTGATTCCCTAGGTCTGGGTATCGCGCTCCTTGGAGAGCTGGGAGGGGCCATTACGGCAGAGGTGGGAAGGGCCCTTGAGGTTTCCCTGCGTTGTTGAGAGATATGGCAATGGGATTACACACTTGTCGCGCTGGTTTCAATGAATTTATCTCCTCCGCCTGTGACGTCAGTTCTCTGCCATGGTGGTATCCCATTCAAATGGTGACCGTTCGTTCCCTTTGCTGGGTGACCAATGCAACAGGTGGGTCCTGACTATCTCTCCCAAGCCCCATTTCAATCCTGTGGCCACTGCCTATGAAGGCTCAGTTGGCTATTAACTCTCAATTCAGAAAGCCCGACCAGTTATTTCAGCGGGAATGTTAGTGCTGAGTCACAAAAACCAGACGAATCTAAGCTTGAATGCAGCCAATCCGGGCTTTGTGTGTGTTCTGAGGGGCCCAGACTGTTCACCCCAGATTCACAACAGGTCAATATTGCCTAGTGATTCTGAGCAAACAGCATTTAGACAGTTTACGACTCCCTATGCCCGCACAGCTGAAGAGATCAGAGACTTGATTTCTCCATGCCTGCCTTCATAATGGATCTCCTGTATTGCTACTTTTTAATATCTGTGCTTTTGCGTGTGTGTGTATATATATATATACTCTTTAGATTTTTCAAAATATGAAATATATGTGTCTTATTATGCACTCCCTAAATTCATTCATATTCATATCTGTGGATTTATAATCAACTTTCCACAAGATTATTTTCAGAAATAATCATCCACCTGAAATACATACTGTTTCCTAGTACTGAAAACTAAATTCAGTGAATGGTGCATATAAACCCTAATATTTCTACAGTTACTTAGCCAGTTTAAAATCAATGCAAGTTGATTTCTAGGGGACATGATGTGTATTTTGCCTTTCATTTTTATTCAACACTTGTACGTTACTATGTCTTCAGTTTATGCACATCATGGGATGTATATTTCAGTCACAAATTAGAAAATTTATAGGCATTTGTTTCACGATCAATCACTTCCTGATTCAGAACACATGTATCCCTCCATGTTTCTTGACTGGTCTTTTCATGAGACTTCTTTCCAAACACATTATTTTTGTTTAACATCATCACGTATAAAGCAAAACTCAAACACCATTCTTCATAAACCATAATCCTAATATTACCATTAGATATATAACTGGTTGGAATGAATGATTGTATATCAATTTAAGATTTCTTATATATTTTCACATATCAATTCAATCCATTATTTAAAGTGGAATCAGTTACGTTATTTATTCATAGTATGGTCTATTCATGCATTATCTCTATATTAATAGACACATGGTACACCTCTTTGTACCCCTAATACTAATGTATACGTCTTCAAAATATTGCCCCCAAAAATGGTGAAAGAAATACTCATGTCACCTGATCTACATATACATTTTATCACAGTAATATTCTGAACAAAAAAAACATAAAAATGTAACACTTATGATTGTACAAAAGCCTAAAAGGAAAGTGAACGTGGATAACTAATAACATCCATGTCCAGGTTGCCTAATGCTCTCAAATGTCATTCCCATTCATGACGACATATTTGTTTTTTCCTATGATTATGTATTCAAACTCAACCCTGTTGAAAATGTCTAATCCTATGACTCACTTTATACTTTGCCTGATTTTGTAATGTCTCTATTGACACCTGCTTTCCTACACATTTTCCCCAGTTCATCATTGTGACTAACTCTTCACATGTGCTGACATTTACATTCACTCTCCCAATGAAACCCTATTGCTAAAGAAGCTTTTTATTCCAAATCATATACTCACTCTTCTTCCTAAACCTACTGACTATCTTCCTAATCCTACTGACTATCCCTTTTTGACTGGATGTTCTCTTCTACATTCAATCATCCAAGGTACAAGGTCCTATGCCACTGTATTTCGATTTAACTGAGACAATTGTACAGAACATAATTCAACACTAAGTATCCAAATCAAGGGCCCAATGCCCTTCTGGGCTTCAAATCTTTCTTAGATTCCCGTTTTCATACATATATTTCACCTATATATTCTTATAAATATCGCAGGTTCCCAATCTCATTATTCATCCTGCAGAATGATTCCTAACCCAAATCGAACATATTATTAACCGTAACCATACACTAACTTTGCAGGAGAGCAGGAACAGTGTGTGTATTAAACTACAGGAATCTAGGGGATGTTCACCTGCTGAGAAACTCAAATGTTCATGCAGAAGTGATCCCTGGTGAAGATGAAGGCAGCTATGAATTACCTCAGAAAGCAAAAGTCATCTTCCATGGCAATCATCCTGGTCAGGATGAAGGGTTGTGTCTGAATCAATCTCTCTCTTCTTAATGTATAGAACATGGACCAAACCAGTCCTGTGTGAAAGCTGTTCCCGGGTGCTTACGGTTGATATAACATTCTAACTAGAGAAAGTGTCCCATGAAAATCAGGGCAGCCTCCACCTCATAGTATTTTGGAAGCAACTGTTAGGACAAAGTGGTTGCCAAGGCAGTGACATAATTCAGATCCTGAAGGAAGTGATCTCACCTCACTTCCTTGGTGATGGAACTCTCTGAACTTGAAATCCAGGAAGCCAGGCACCCAGAGACAGTCTCTGTCCTAGTCCCAGTGGTCTGACATGTTTGGATTTACCAAGGACAGAGTCAGTCTTTCTTGGTACCTACAGATGTGAGGAAGGCCAAATGCCAGGAAACCTCTGAAGAGGGGCTTTTCCTGAGAAGGCAGGTAATGCCTCACCGCTGGCTCTTGAGAACTTCACAGAGTTGGCCAAGAAGACATGATCTGAGACAGGAGAGGTCATTTTGGAGGAACATAGTATGGCTCACTAGTCAGAGGATACTCCGGGGAGTCACAGACCTACTAGGGGGAAGGAGGTGCCTTTGTGGGTGTGGGTGTGAGTTTTTGGTTTTGTCTCATGTTCTGAGGATAGGTAGGAAAGGCGGTTTGTTTGGTATGGAGTGGAATATTTGTATTAAGTCCTTTGACAAGGCGAGTGTTCCTATGTGTGTGTGTATCCCACTGAGTCCATTGTTGTAGACATTAGAAAAGACAATGCATCAATGGATGTGTTCTGTCTAGTAGAAAGCTTCCCAGCATTCATCCTGCCCAATTCATGAGTGGACTCTGGCTTGCCTTATGGATGGGCAACACCTACAAGCTTCCTAATTTCCTGTTTTCTCTCTCAATTCTGGCGACTCTCCAGAATAGTATCATGGTTTTGTGTCCAAGATTTGTACCGCCTCCAAGATCTGTGACATTGCTATGTACTGGAAGCTGAAGGAAATGGCTAGCATCTCAGAAATCTCAGATATCTGTTGACCAGGAAAGTCTCAGTGGAGAAACCCTGCTTTGGTTCTTCTGCTTACCTATTGTTCTGTTGAATGTCAGGAAGTTTTTTGCCTCAAGCCACCACTTTGTGAAGCCTGAAGAAAAGAGTTTTCAAATGGAAATGAAAGGGCATCACCTGTGGCTCTTTGCTTAATTGCTTAGGATTGGGATATGTCTGAATCAGCCTGTTGGCCCTGTGTGAGGCTGTGGCTTAGATTCTCATCACCTGATGGATCTAAAGATAGATCCCATGCGTGCATCCAAAACCAAAATGGCAAAAAGATCAGATATTGTTGATGAACTCTCTTGCCTTCCTCTGGTAGGTTCCTGATATTCATCAAGTGAAAATAGGGATCCTTTGGGTCAAATGAGTTCTTCAAAGCCCTGCAGAGGCTAGGCCATAGGTGCTTGATTTTCATGACTCCAATTCACTTAAAGAATCTAAACCCCAAAGCTAGAAGGCCTCAAGTTGGAGAAGCCAAGCAATATTAAAGGCAGGCCTATTTGATCACTCATGGTTCACAGGAAGAGAGTCCAGGCCACCCTGACTTTAGGCAAATGAGGGGCAGGGAGCTTATTTTAGACACTGTCGTGGGCTGCATCCCTTATGGAAACCTCCAGCCAGAGGATATGATGAGTGTCTATATGGAAGAAGATGAGGGCCATGTGAGAGTGTTTGGTTTTAATTGTGGACATATGTCTGGCGGTTGGAAGAGATCACTGGGTCCACCTAGGCTTGCACTATGGTGTGATTCCCCTTAGAGACTGAGTTCTTTTACTGATCTCAGAGAATTATTGCCAGGAATTGTGTTGGAATTTTAGATGGCCATGCATGAGAGTTGTCCTTGGAAAGTGACATCTAGGCCCAAGATGACTTTCCACAGAGCACAGGGAATCTCAGCCAGGATATCACATGATATTATTCTTAAAGACTTGGCAGCCATATTTGAGAGTCAAAACACACATGGAACATACATTGTAGACCTCAATGGGCCTGGCTTAATCTGACTTTTGGGCACTTTTGGAAGCCTTGCCTGTAAGAATTCTCCAGAGTTTTGATTGAAATGAGCTTCCTCACCATTTAATGTTTTCTGAGTGAATTGAAATCCACAGTGCCTCCAACTTCATCCTTGAAAATTGGCTAGATCAATACCATGAAATTTTTGAAATTCCCATGACCGGGTAGCTCTGGAGAACATTTGAATGTCCGGTTGCTGATCATGAGTATACAAGACAGTGCCTTGATTGACTGGGTTTTATGAAAATGGTGTTTAACAGAGATGCCAGTAAGTTGGATCCTGCTGAGTAGTTGTACTAGAGTAGTGGATGGCAGGTGTGTAATAAAACATCTGTGGTGGGGGCATGTGGATCTGCCATTGGCTTCCAAATGGATTGTGACTGACATTTTGCAGCCAGTAGACCCTTATATGTAAAAGCATATTGTTATATGGAGAGGTTTTAGGGCAATGTTCAGAATCAGGTTGCTATGGAAAATGGGGCAAGCTATGTGGGATAGAAGCCTGGTTGGTGCATTCTCCTGACGAACCTGACCCACCACACTTGACAGAACTCACTTCAGCACTGTGTCCCAGTTGAACTCCTTGTATTTCGTGAAGCAAATACCAAACTCCCAGTGCAGCAGCAAGAAATACCACTAATAGTGGAGGATGACCAAATGGAATTACAGTCCACAAGGGGAGACCTTTAGACCCCAGTGGCCACAGGTTACCTACAAATAGAAAATTCAGCACTGCTGCCTCATGTTCATTGGAAAATAAGAATCCATGTCATCCAGATCACATAGATGAAGACTCAGCTACGATGGTCTCACAACAAATGAAACTAATGCTCCTGACAACAGCATATATTTCATTGCCCAACCTCAGAGGCAGTTTCTCAAGATGTTAGGCTGGCAGAACTTCATGTTTGTGGAGTTTTTACCCTGTCCCTTACTTTTGGAAACTCCTCTACCACCTGCAAATTTGTGAACTCCTGAGCATTTTTCATTCCACATATGTATTCACAGATTTTCTAACTCTTCTCCTCTAATTGTGTCTTATCTGGGGCGAAGGTAATGTCAAGGCATTGTGCTGAATGAGAGTGGGAATTTTTTGTGTAGCACATATTTGCATACACATTGGATACATTTTCCAATTTTCCATTCAAAATACTGAATCCCTGACACTAACACATACCCTACTAGACTTTGACTTCTAATCCTAATATGGTGGAGAAAAATAACCCAAACAGAATAGAAATACAAGAGGTTCACAGGAGGCATGGTGTATAGTTGGACTTGCCTTTCGTATGATAAATGGTAGGTGTTATAAATCTAGCGAATTTTAATTGAAATAGTTCTCCATGTGTTTTAAAAGTTAACAAATATGTGAATAACTGTCTCCCTTTCTCTGTAGCCTATTCATCACATGTATTTTCATATGCACATTTAGAATTCTACCTGGTATCACTCGTACATTTTGTGAGGTGGCTGGCTTGGCAGATGCAAATTGTGAGAAGAGATCACTCCTACTAAACGCTGTTGGAACTGAAAATACAACATATGAGTGAGCTTCTTAGTTGAACGACATAAATCCAAGTTCATTAAAATGAATATCTTTGGATCTGTGGATGATATATTATTTCATGGTGAATTTTGAATGGCATACATAATGCTACTTTTTAATGTCTGTGAGTGTATATATATATATATATATATATATATATATATATATTCACTCTCCAGATTTTTCAAAATATGAAGTATATTTTTCTTATTATACACTCCCTAAATTCATTCATATTCATGTATGTGGATTTATAATCATGTTTTCACAAGAATATTCTCAGAAATATTCATCCACCTGAAATACATATTTGTTTCTTAGTACTGAAAACTAACTTCGGGGGATCATATGATGGTGGTGAAGGGAGTGCATCACCCCCATGTACCGCGTCACTGTGCGGGAGAATGACGAGTTATAACGGCTAAAATATATCTTGTTAGAAATTTCCAGCAAAATTGGGGTGCTCCAAAACCTAGTGGACATATTTCCATCTCACAAGGATCAGCTATGCGAGCTCAAACACGAGTGATTTGTCCGCATGGAGCGTCATGCTGCTTATTCAGGAAATTGGTCTGTGGCTAGAGTCTGCGGCGCGCACTGGGAAACGAAGAGATAGCAATGCAAATATACAGCGGTGTGGATTCTGTGGGCTCCTGCCAGGTATGCAATCACTGTGCTAAGTGCTGAATTCTTTGTTTGAGATTGTGAAGGATGTGGTCCAATTCGGTTCTCCACACCGGTCAGACCACAGAGGAAGCCAGTGGCCACTATCTTGGAGAGCTGATGTCACCATCCCTGTTTTTGACTGATCGAAGCTCATTCAGCTATAGAACAGGTAATTTCAGGTTGCCATTCACCTTTGTGTTGCAGACAAATTACTCAGACTCAGTGCTAAAGAACCTGCAGAAACTCCGTCTTGGAGCCTGCTCCTATTAGAACATACACAAAGCCCAGAGCAGCCGAATTCCACCTCTCGGAACTGATCTGGCCCAGGGCTAAAGAACCCGCGGAAAATGCTTCTCGGTCCGGGTCTTGCTGAATACTGTGGAGGTAAATATCAACCGAGCCTTCATAGGCAGTGGCAACAGGATTGAGACACGGCTTGTGAGGGCCGGTCAGGACTCACTCATTGCTTTGGTCACCCAGAAAAGGGAACGAAATGCTGCCTTTCACATGGGATACCAACATGGCAAATTTCTGATGTCATCAGAAAGCAGCAGAGGAGATAACTTCATTGATACCAGCAGTGACAGAAACAGTTGGTCTCCTGGTGAAGAAAGTGAGTCACAAACACCCGGGTCTCTCTCACTTTGTCATCAAGCCAGAGGGGCAGAGCAGAGCAGCTGCCCGCGACTGGAACAGACCCAGTGACACACCTGCATGGTAATTACGTCAACCCAATTGGAGTAGAGGCAGAACAGAGCCGCCGCCCGTGCACAGAACAGGCCCAGCGACCCGCAGGTGTGGTAGTCACGTCACCCCAATTGGAGTAGTTGCAGAGCAGAGCCTTCTCCCACGCCTAGTAAAATCCCAGTGGGTCACCAGCATGGTAGTCACATCACCCCAATAGGAGTAGGGGCAGAGCAGAGCCTTCGCCCACGCACAGAACAGGCACAGCAACCTGCCGGCATGGTAGTCACGACACACCAATTGGAGTAGGGGCAGAGCAGAGCCACCACCCGCGCCCGCAAGGTAGCAGACCTGCACCTGACCAGAAGAAGAGGCCCAGCGGCTGGCTGGCGCGGCAGACACTTTACCATATTTGGAGTAGGGGCAAAACAGATCTGTAGCCCGTGCTCACAAGGTAGGCAGACCTGCGACCAACCGGCGGACCAGGCACAGCGGCCCGCCGGCGTGGTAGTCACGTCACCCCAATTGGAGTAGGAGTAGAGCAGTGCCGCCGCCCACGCCTGCAAGGTAGGCAGACCTGCGACTGATTGGCAGAACACCACAGGGGTCCACGGGCGTGGTAGACACGTCACACCAATTGGAGGAAAAAATAAATAAAATGGACAGACCCCTAGCCATGCTAACGATGAGGAGAGAGAACTCAAATTACTATCATATGGGATGAAAAAGGCAATATCACAACAGATATTTCAGAAATACAGAAGATAATCAGAAATTACTTTGAATCCTTATACTCTAAAATAATAGAAGATAGTGAAGGCATCAAAAAATTTCTTAAGTCATATGATCTGACCAGAGTGAGTTAGGAGGATATAGACACCCTAAACATACCAATATCAATTGAGGAAATAAAAAAAAACCATCCAAAGATTACCAACTAAGAAAATCCCAGGACCGTATGGGTATACAGCAGAGTTTTACAATACCTTTAAATATGAACTAATACCAATACTTTTAAAGCTATTTCAGAAAATTGAAAAAGAGGGAGATCTTCCAAATTCATTCTACGAGGCAAATATCACCCTGATTCCTACACCAGATAGATACTTCAAAGAAAGAAGACTAAAGACCAATATCTCTAATGAACCTAAATGCAAAAATCTTAAATTAAATTCTGGCAAATCAGATACAAAAACATATCAAAAAAATGTGCACCATGATCAAGTAGGATTCATCCCTGGGATGCAAGGAGGGTTCAATATACGAAAATCAATAAATGTTATTCACCACATCAATAGACTTAAAATAAAAACCATATTATCATCTAGATAGATGCAGAAAAAGCATTCGACAAAGTACAGCATCCCTTTATGTTCAAAACTCTAGAAAAACTAGGAATAACAGGAACATTCCTCAATATTGTAAAAGCAATCTATGATAAACCGCAGGCTAGCATCATTCTGAATGGAGAAAAATTGAAGACATTCCCTCTAAAATCTGGAACAAGACAGGGATGCCTGCTCTCACCACTTTTGTTCAATATAGTTATCAAAAGACTGGCCAGAGCAATTAGACAGATGAAAGAAATTAAAGGCATATAAATAGGAAAAGAATAACTTAAATTATCACTATTGCAGATGACATGATTCTATACCTAGCAGACCCAAAAGGTTCTACAAAGAAACTAATAGAGCTAATAAATGAATTCAGCAAAGTGGCAGGATATAAAATCAACACGCATAAATCAAAGGCATTCCTGTATATCAGTGACAAATCCTCTGAAATGGAAATGAGGACAACCACTCCATTCACAATATCCTAAAAAAAAAAAAATGGGAATCAACCTAACAAAAGAGGTGAAAGTCTTATACAATGAAAACTACAGAACCCTAAAGAGAGAAATAGAAGATCTTAGAAGATGTAAAAATATACCCTGTTCATGGATAGGCAGAACTAACATCATCAAAATGGCGATATTACCAAAAGTTCTCTAAAGGTTTAATCCAATGCCAATCAAAATCCCATGGCATTTCTTGTAGAAATAGAGAAAGCAATCATGAAATTCATATGAAAAAATAAAAGACCCAGAATTGCAAAACAATGCTAAGCAGGAAGTGTGAATCAGGCGGTATAGCGATACCAGACTTCAAACTATACTACAGAGCAATAGTAACAAAAATAGCATGGTACTGGTACCAAAACAGGCAGGTGGACCAATGGTACAGAATAGAGGACACAGAAACCAATCAACAAAACTACAACTATCTTATATTTGATAAAGGAGCTAAAAGCATGCAATGGAGGAAGGATAGTATCTTCAACAAATGGTGTTGGGAAAACTGAAAATCCATATATAACAAAATGAAACTGAATCCCTTTTTCTCACCATGCACAAAAGTTAACTCAAAATGAATCAAGGACCTTGATATCAAATCAGAGACACACTGTCTGATAGAAGAAAATTTTGGTTACGATGTACATACTGTGGGGTTGGGCTCCAAATTCCTCAATAGGACACCTATAGTACAAGAGTTAATAACTAGAATCAACAAATGGGACTTACTCAACTAAAAAAGTTTTTTCTCAGCAAAAGAAACAATAAGAGGTAAATAGGGAGCCTACATACTGGAAAGAAATCTTTACTACTCACACTTCAGATAGAGCCCTAATATCCAGAGTATACAAAGAACTCAAAAAATTAGACAATAAGATAACAAATAACCCAATCAACAAATGGGCCAAGGACCTCAACAGACACTTCTCAGATGAGGACATACAATCAATCAACAAGTACATGAAAAAATGCTCACCATCTCCAGCAGTCAGATAAATGCAAATCAAAACCACCCTAAGATACCATCTCACTCCAGTAAGATTAGCAGCCATTATGAAGTCAAACAACAAGAAGTGCTGGCAAGGATGTGGGGAAAGAGGTACACTTGTACATTGCTGGTGGGACTGCAAATTGGTGCAGCCAATTTGGAAAGCAGTATGGAGATTTCTTGGAAAGCTGGGAATGGAAGCACCATTTGACCCAGCTATTGCCCTTCTTGGTCTATTCACTAAAGACCTAAAAAGAGCATGCTACAGGGACACTGCTACATCGATGTTCATAGCAGCACAATTCACAACAGCAAGACTGTGGAACCAACTTAGATGCCCTTCAATAGAAGAATGGATAAAAAAAATGTGGCATTTATACACAATGGATTATTACTTTGCATTGAAAAATAAAAAATCATAGAATTTGCAGGGAAATGGATTGCATTAGACTAGATTATGCTAAGTGAAGCTACACAATTCCTATAAAACAAATGCCAAATGTCATCTTTGATATAAGGAGAGTAACTAAGAACAGATAGGGATGAAGAGCATGACAAGATGATTAACATTAAACAGGGATGAGAGGAGGAAGGGAGGGAGAAGGGAAATTGCATGGAATTGGAAGGAGACCCTCTGGGTTATACAAAATTACATACAAGAGGAATTGAGGGGAAAGGGAAAAATAATACAAGGGGGAGAAATTTATTACAGTAGAGGGAGTAGAGAGAGAAGTGGGGAGGGGCGGGGAGGCCAGGGGGAATAGTAGAGGATACGAAAGGCAGCAGAATACAACAGACACTAGTATGGCAATATGTGAATCAATGGATGTGTAACTGATGTGATTCTGCAATCTGTATACAGGGTAAAAATGGGAGTTCATAACCCACTTGAATCAAAGTGTAAAATATGATATATCAAGAACTATGTAATGTTTTGAACAACGATAAATAAAAATAAAAAAAACTCTCTTTGGTGAATAATGCATGCAATTCTAATATTTCTACAGTAACTGACCCAGTTTAACATCAATGCAAGTAGATTCCTATTGGACATGATGTGTATTTTGACGTTCACTTTTATTCAACACTGGTACATTACTATTTCATCAGTTTATGCACATAACAGGATATATATTTCATTCACAATTTAGAAAATTTATAGGCACTTGTTTCACTTTCAATCACTTCCTGCTTCAGAACACATGAATTCCTCCATATTTCTTGATTGGTCTTTTTATGAGACTTTTTTCCAAACATATTATTTTCGATTTCCATAATCACTTTTGAAACAAAACTCACACACACTTCATGATAAACAATAACCCTAAGATTACCATTAGATATATAACTGGTTGGAGTGAATGATTGTATGTCAATATATGATTTCCTATATATTTTCAGATATCAATTCAATCCATTATTTAAAGTGGAACCAGTTATAATATTTATTCACAGTATGGTCTATTCATGCATTATCTCTATATTCAAAGACACAGGGTACACCACTTTGTACCCCCAATACTAATTTATATGTCTTCAAATATTGCTCCCAGTAATGGTGGAAGAAATACTCATGTCATATGATCTACATACACATTTGATCACAATATTTTTCTGGGCACAAAATGCAAAGATCACACTTATGATTGTACCAAATCCTAAATGGAAAGTGAACATGGATTACTAAAACGATAAATGTCCAGGTTGCCTAATGCTTTCAAATGTCATTCCTATTGGTGACGACATATTTGTTTCTTCCTAAGATTATGTATTCAATCTCAACCCTATTGAAAATGTCTAATCCTATCACTCACTGTATAATTGCCTCATTTTATAATGTCTGCATTGATATTTTCCTTTTTACATATTTTCCCCAGTTCATCATGTGACTGACTCTTCACATGTGCTGAAATTTACATTCACTCTATAACAAAAACCCTATTGTTACAGAACTTTTGCCCCAAATCCTATACTCACTCTATTTTCTAAACCTACTGACTACCTTCCTAATCCCACCGACTATCTCAATTTGAGTGGATGTTCTCTTCTAAAATCAATCATCCAAGGTGTAAGGTCCTATGCCATTGATTATCGATTTATCTGAGACATCTGTGCAGAACGTAATTATAAGCTAAGTATCCCAATCAAGGGCCTAATGCCCTTCTGGGCTTCAAATCTTACCTAGATTTCTGTTTCCATACTTATATTTCACCTCTATAATCTTATAAATATCGCAGATTCCCAATACTATTAATCATCCTTCGCAATGATTCATAACCCAAATCGAACATGTTATTAACCCTAACCATACACTCTTACCTTAATCTAACTTTGCAGAAGAGCAGGGACAGAGTGCTTCTTACAATACAGGAATGTAGGGTAGCAGCAAGAAACACCACGAAAAGTGGAGAATGACCAAATGCCTTCACAGTCCACACGGGGAGACTCTTAGACCCCAGTGGTCACAGTTTACTTACAAAGAGAGAATTCAGTACTGTAGCCTAGTGTTCATTGGAAAATAAGAAACCACGTCCTCCAGGTCACATAGATATAGACCCAGCTCTGATGGTCTCACTAGAAAGAAAGCTAAAGCTCCTGACAACAACATATATTTTGAGTTCCCAACATCAGAGGCAGTTTCTCAAGAAGTCTTTAGGCCAGAAGACCTACAAGTATGTGGAGTGTTTACCTTGTCCCTTACATTTGGAAACTCCTCTACCACATCCAAGGTTGTGAACTCCTTTGAATTTTCCATTCCAGATATATATTCACAGATTTTCCAACTCTTCTCCTCTAATTGCGTCTTATTTGGGGCGAAGGTAATGTGAAGCCATTGTTCTGGATGAGAGTGGGAAATTTATTGTGTAGCCCATATTTGCATGCACATTGGATTCCTTTTCCTTTTTTCCATTCAAAATACTGAATCCCTGACACTAACCCATACCCTACTAGACTCTGACTACTAATCCTACTATGATGGAGAATAATAACACAAACAGAATAGAAATACAAGCCGTTCAGAGGAAGCATGGTGTATAGTTGGACTTGCCTTTTGCATGATAAAGGGTAGGTGTTATATATCTAGTCAATTTTTCATTGAAATAGTTCTCTATGTGTTTTTTTCCTTTAATTTTTATTGTTGGTTGTTCAAAACTTTACCTATTGCTTGACATATCATATTTCACACTTTGATTCAAGTGGGTTATGAACTCCCATTTTTACCCCGTATACAGGTTTCAGCATCACATCTGTTACACATCCACTGTTTTACGTATTGCAATAGTAGTGTCTGTTGTAGTCGGCTGTCTTTCCTATCCTCTACTATTCTCCCATCCCCTCCCCTCCCATCTTCTCTCTCTACTCCATCTACTGTAATTCATTTCTCCCCCTTGGTTTTTTCCCCCTTTTCCCCTCACTTCCTCTTGTATGTAATTTTGTATAACCATGAGGGTCTCCTTCCATTTCCATGCAATTTTCCTTCTCTTTCCTTTTCTCTTCCACCTCTCACCCCCGTTTAATGTTAATTTTCTTCTCATGCTCTTCCTCCCAACTCTGTTCTTAGTTACTCTCCTTATATCAAATAAAACTATTGGCATTTGTTTTTTTTTAGGGATTGGCTAGCTTCACTTAGCATAATCTGTTCTAATGCCATCTATTTCCCGGCAAATTCTATGATTTTGACATTTTTTAATGCAGAGTATTACTCCATTGTGTATAAATGCCACATTTTTTTCCTTCGTCTATTGAAGGGCATCTAAGTTGGTTCCACACTCTTGCTATTTTGAATTGTGCTGCTATGAACATCAATGTAGCAGTGTCAATGCAGCATGCACTTTTTAGGTCTTAGGGAATACACTGAGAAGGGGAATAGCTGGGTCAAATGGTGGTTCCATTCCTAGCTTCCAAGAAATCTCCATACTTCTTTCAAATTGGCTGCACCAATTTGCAGTCCCACCAGCAATGTACAGGTGTACCCTTTTCCCCACATCGTCGGCAGCACTTGTTGTTTGACTTCATAATGGCTGCCAATCATACTGGAGTGAGATGGTATCTTAGGGTGGGTTTGTTTTCCATTTTTCTGACTGCAAGAGATGGTGAGCATTTTTTCATGTACTTATTGATTGATTGTATGTCCTCATCTGAGAAGTGTCTGTTCAGGTCCTTGGACCATTTGTTGATTGGGTTATTCGTTTTCTTATTGTTTAATTTTTTGAGTTCTTTGTATACTCTGGATATTAGGGCTCTATCTGAAGTGTGAGGAGTAATGATTTGTTCCCAGGATGTAGACTACTTATTTACCTCTCTTATTTTTTCTTTTGATGAGAAAAAACTTTTTAGTTTGAGTAAGTCCCATTTGTTAATTCTAGTTATTAACTCGTGTGCTATGGGTGTCCTATTGAGGAATTAGGAGCCCAACCCCACAGTATGTAGATCATAGCCAACTTTTTCTTGTATCAGATGCAGTGTCTCTGATTTGATATCAAGCTCCTTGATCCATTTTGAGTTAACTTTTGTGCATGACGAGAGAAATGGATTCAGTTTCATTTTGTTGCATATGAATTTCCAGTTTTCCCAGAACCATTTGTTGAAGATGCTATCCTTCCTCCATTGCATGCTTTTAGACCCGATTGGCATTGCATTTAACATATAGAGAATTTTGGTTATATTGCCATTTTGATGATGTTAGTTCTGCCTATCCATGAACATAGTATATTTTTCCATCTTCTAAGATCTTCTTCTATTTCTCTCTTTAGGGTTCTGTAGTTTTCATTTTATAAGTCTTTCACCTCTTTTGTTAGGTTGATTCCCAAGTATTTTTGTGTGTGTGTGTGTGTGTGGATATTTTGAATGGAGTGGTTGTCCTCATTTCTATTTCAGAGGATTTGTTGCTGATATACAGGAATGCCTTTGCTTTAGGCGTATTGATTTTATATCCTGCCACTTTGGTGAATTCATTTATTAGCTCTAATAGTTTCTTTGTATACCTTGCTGGGTCTGCTAAGTATAGAATCATGTCATCTTTAAATAGTGATAATTTACGTTCTTCTTTTCCTATTTTTATGCCTTTGATTTCTTTAATCTCTCTAATTGCTCTGGCCAGTGTTTCGAGAACTATGTTGAACAGAAGTAGTGAGAGAGGGCATCCCTATCTTCTTCCAGATTTTAGAGGGAATGCCTTCAATTTTTCTCCATTCAGAATGATGCTAGCCTGAGGCTTAGCATAGATTGCTTTTACATTATTGAGGTATGTTCCTGTTATCCCTAGTTTTTCCAGAGGTTTGAACATAAAGGGATGCTGTACATTGTCGAATGCTTTTTCTGCATCTATCGAGATGATCAAATGGTTCTTATTTTTAAGTCTATTGATGTGATGAATAACATTTATTGATTTCTGTATATTGAACCAGCCTTGCATCCCAGGGATGAATTCTACTTGATCATGGTGCACAATTTTTTTAATATGTTTTTGTATCCGATTCGCCACAATTTTATTGAGGATTTTTGCATTTTTCCTGAAATAGCTTGAAAAGTATTGGTATTAGTTCCTCTTTAAAGGTTTTGTAAAACTCTGCTGTATACCCATCCGGTCCTGGGCTTTTCTTAGTTGGTAGTCTTTTGATGGTTTATTCTATTTCCTCAATTGTTATGGGTCTGTTTAGGTTGCCTATATCCTCCTGACTCAATCTGGGCAGATTATATGACTTGAGAAATTTATCGATGCCTTCACTATCTTCTATTTTATTGAAGAATAAGAATTCAAAATAATTTCGGATTATCTTCTGTATTTCTGAACTATCTGTTGTGATACTGAATTCTCCCTCTTCTTTTCTTTGTTAGCTTGGCTAAGGGTCGGTCGATTTTATTTATTTTTTCAAAGAACCATCTTTTAGTTTTGTCAATTTTTTCAATTGTTTCTTTGTTTCGATTTCATTAATTTCAGCTCTGATTTTAATTATTTCTTGGCTTCTACTTCTTTTGCTGTTGTTTTGCTCTTCTTTTTCTTGGATTCTGAGATGAAGTATGAGATCATTTATTTGTCTTTTTTTTTTCCTTTTTTTAAGGAATGAAATCCAAGCAATGAATTTTGTTCTTAGAACTGCTTTCAATGTGTCCCATAGATTCTGATATGTAATGTCTGTGTTTTCATTTATCTCTAAGAATTTTTTAATTTCCTCCTTGATGTCTTCTATAACCCATTGATCATTCAGTAACCTATTTTTCATTCTCCATGTGACACATGATTTTTCCTTCTTTCTTTCATTGTTGATTTTCAGTTTCATTTCCTTATGATCAGATAAGATGCCTGGTATTATATCTACTCCTTTATATTGTCTAAGAGTAGCTCTGTGACATAATATATGATTTATTTTTTGAGAAGTATCCATGTGCTGCTGAGAAAAAAGTGTAACTGCTTGATGTTGGGTGGTATATTCTATATATATATCATAAGTCTGGGTTATTAATTGTGTTATTGAGTTCTATAGTTTCATTATTCAACTTTTGTTTGGAAGATCAGTCCAGTAGTGAGAGAGGTGTGTTTGAGTCTCCCATGAGTATTGTATATTGGTTTATTAGAATCTTGAACTTGAGAAGAATTTGTTTGATGAACATAGCTGCACCAATGTTTGGGGCATATATATTTATGATTGTTATGTCTTGTTGGTGTATGGTTTCCTTGAGCAGTATGTAGTGTCCCTCTTTATCTCTTTTGATTAACTTTGGCTTGAAATCTATTTTATTTGATATGAGTATGGACACTTCTGCTTGTTTCCGAAGTCCATATGAGTGATATGATTTTCCCCAACTTTTCACCTTCAGTCTATGTATATCTTTTCCTAACAAATGTGTCTCCAGTAGGCAGCATATTGTTGGGTCTTGTTTTATGATCCATTCTACTAGCCTGTGTCTCTTAATTGGTGAGTTTAAGCCATTAATATTTAGGGTTATTATTGAGATATGGGTTGTTCTTCCAGCCATATTTGTATATTTATGTTACTAAACATGGTTTGTTTTCCTCCTTGATTATTTCCCCCCCTTTACTCCTCTACCTCCCACTGTTGGTTTTCATTGTTATTTTCCATTTCCCCTTCCTGTGATGTTTTGCCAAGGATGTTTTTAAGAAATCGTTTTCTAGCTGCAAATTCTTTTAACTTTTGTTTATCGTGGAAAGTTTTAATTTCATCTTCTATCCTGAAGCTTAATTTCGCTGCATACACAATTCTTGGATGGAACCCATTTTCTTTCAGTGTTTGAAAAATGTTATTGCAGGATCTTCTAGCTTTCAGAATCTGTGTTGAAAGATCATCTGTTATCCTGATTGGTTTACCACTAAATGTAATCTGCTTCCTTTATCTTGTAGCTTTTAAAATTCTCTCCTTTTTCTGTATGTTGGGCATCTTCATTATAATATGTCTAGGTGTGGATCTCTTATGATTTTGCACATTTGGCATCCTGTAAGCTTCTAGGATTTGCGATTCTGTCTCATTCTACAAGTCTGGGAAGTTTTCTCCTTTATTTCATTGAATATATTCCTCATTCCTTTTGTTTGGACCTCTATACCTTCCTGTATCCCAATGAGTCTTAAGTTTGGTCTTTTTATGTTATCCCATATTTCTTGGATGTTCTGCTCATGGTTTCTTAAAAGTCTTCCTGAGCTGTCTGTGTTCTTTTCAAGTTGAAATAATTTGTCTTCATTGTCTGATGTTCTATCTTCTAAGTGTTCTACTCTGCTGGTAGTATTCTCAATTGAGTTTTTAAGTTGGTTTATTGATTCCTGCATTCCTAGGATTTCTGTTTGTTTGATTTTATAATCTTTATCTCCCTGTATAGTTGATCTTATGCTTCTTGGATTTTTTTATGTAATTCATTATCAAGGTGATCTTTCATTGTCTGATTTTGCTCTCTAATGTCTTCCTTGAGACTCCAGATCATCTGAAGCATGTATATCCTGAGTTCTTTATCTGACATTCCATCTGCTGCAGATATTACCTCTTCTAACGTTGACTTTACCTGCATTGCTTATGTTCCTTTCTTTCCTTGTCTTTTCATACTGTTCATATTTCTTTCTGCTTGGTGAAACTGTTGTGTTATTGAATTTTTCCCCTATATATTTATATTGCTCTTGTATAGTTTCAAAGTCTCCCTCGCTGGCACGGGTGGTGGCTCTGCCCCTCCTACAATTGGGACAATGTGCCTACCACACCAGCAGGCTGCTGGGCCTGTTCTGTAAGTCGGTAGCTGGTCCGCCTACCTTGAAGGTGCGAGCAGCAGCTCTGCCCCTCTGCAGGCACTGGGCCTGTTCTGCCAGTGGGTCGCAAGTCGGGCTACTTTGCAGGCGTGGGCGGCAGCTTTGACCATCCGCGGGCCACTGGGTCTGTTTTGTCTGTCCCTTGCAGGTCTGTCTACCTTGCAGGCGCCTGTGGCTGCTCCGCCCCTCCCCCAACTGGGACGATGTGTCTACCATGCTGGCGGGCCATAGGCCTGGTCTGTCGGTGGTTGCAGGTCCACCTACCTTGCAGGCGCAGAGGGCGTCTCTGCCCCTCCGCAGATTGCTGGGCCTGTCCTGCTGTGGGTCACAGGTCTGCCTACCTTGCAGGCCCGGCGGCATTGCCCCTCCCCCAACCAGGGCGATGTGTTTTTTACGGTGGCGGGCCACTGGTCCTGTTCAGCCGGTGGGACGCAGGTCCACCTACCTTGAAGGAGCGATTGGCAGATCTGCCCCTCCCTCTCTCAATGTGTTTTTAAAGTTGACAAATATGTGAATTCCTGTCTCCCTTTCTCTGTAGCATATTCAGCACATGTATTTTTATATGCACATATAGAATCCTACCTGGTATCACACGTACATTTTTGTGAGGTTGCTGACTTGGCAGATACAAATTATGAGAAGAGATCACTCCTCCTAAACGATGTTGTAACTGAAAATTTAAGCTATGGGTGAGCTTCCTAGTTAAACAATATTACACATAAATCCACGCTCAGTAAAATGAAGATTTTTGGATCAGTGGATGATATATATTTCATGAAGAATTTCAATTGGGTGACGTGACTATCACGCCGGCGGGTGGGTGGGCCTGTTCTGCCGTCGGTCGCAGGTCTGCCTACCTTACGGGCATGGGCGATGGATCTGCTCTGCCCCTACTCCAAATGGGGTGAAGTGTCTGCCGCGCTGGCAGGCCGCTGGGCCTCTTCTGCTGGTCGGGTGCAGATTTGTCTACCTTGAGGGCGCGGGTGGTGGCTCTGCTCTGCCGCTACTCCAATTGGGGTGTCGTGACTACGAAGCCGGCAGGTTGCTGGGCCTGTTCCGGGCACCATGGGCAAAGACTCTGCTCTGCCCCAACTTCTATTGGGGTTATGTGACTACCATGCCGGTGGGCCACTTGGATTGTACTAGGTGCTGGAGAAGGCTCTGCTCTGCAATTACTCCAATTGAGGTGACGTGACTACCATGCCTGCTGGTCGCTAGGCCTGTTCTGGGCACCTGTGGCGGCTCTGCTCTGCCTCTATTCCAATTGGGGTGAAGTGAGTATCATGCAGGTGTGTCGCTGGGCCTGTTCCAGGCATGGGCAGCGGCTCTGCTCTGCCCCTCTGGCTTGATGACAAAGTGAGAGAGACTCGGGTGTTTCTGACTCACTTTCTTTACCAGGAGACCAACTGTTTCTGACACCGCTGGTTGATATTTACCTCCACATTATTCAGCAAGACCCGGACCGGGAAGCAGTTTCCACGGGTTCTTGAGCCCTGGGCCAGATCATTTCAGGGAGGCCAAATTTGGCCGCTCTGGGCTCAGTGTATGTTCTAATAGGAGCAGGCTCCAAGACGCAGTTTCTGCGGGTTCTTTAGCACTGAGCCTGAGTAACTTGTCTGCGAAGCAAAGGTGAATGGAATCCTGAAATTACCTGTTCTATAGCTGAATGAGCTGCGATCAGTCGAAAACAGGGATGGTGACGTCAGCTCTTCAAGATGGTGGACGCTGGCTTCCTCTGTGGTCTGACCGGTATGGAGAACGGAATTGGACCACATCCATCCCCGTCTCAATCCCAGAATTCAGCACTGAGCACAGTAATTGCATAGCGGGCAGGAGCCCATGGAATCCGCACCACTGTATATTTGCGATGCTATCTCGTCTTTTCCCAGTGCGCGCCACACACTCTAGCTGCAGGGCAATTTGCTGAATAAGCAGCATGACCCTCCGTGCGGAAAAATCACTCGCGTTTGAGCCCCCGTAGCTGATCCTCGTGAGATGGATATATGTCCACTAGGTTTTGGAGCACCCCAAATTTGCTGGAAATTCCTAACAAGATAGGTTTTAGCCGTTCTAACTCGTCATTTTCCCGCACAGTGACGCGGTACATGGGGGTAATACACTCCATTCGCCGCCATCATGTGATCCCCCAAAGTTAGTTTTCAGTACAAGGAAAAAAATATGTATTTCAGGTGGAGGAATATTTCTGAGAATAATCTTATGAAAAGTTGATTATAAATCCACATACATGAATATGAATGAATTTAGGGAGGGTATAAAAAGAAAAATATACTAAATATTTTGAAAAATCTGGAGAGTGAATATATATATATATATATATATATATATATATATATATATATATATATACACAGACACACACACACACAGACATTAAAAAGTAGCATTATGTATGTGAATTGAAATTCACCATGAAATATATAATATCCACAGATCCAAAAATATTCATTTTAATGTACATGGATTCATGTTGTTTAACTAAAAAGCTCACCCATATGTTGAATTTTCAGTTCCAACAGCGTTAAGTAGGAGTGATCTCTTCTCACAATTTGTATCTGCCAAGCCAGCCACCTCACCAAATGTACGACTGATACCAGCTAGAATTCTGTATGTGCTTATAAAAATACATGTGATGAATAGGCTACAGAGAAAGGGAGACAGTTATTCACATATTTGTTTCCTTTGAAAACACATTGAGAACTACTTCAATTAAAATTCGCTAGATTTATAACACCTACAATTTATCATACGAAAGGCAAGTCCAATTATACACCATGCCTCCTGTGAACCTCTTGTATTTGTATTCTGTTTGGGTTATTATTCTCCATCAAATTAGGATAAGAAGTCAAAGTCTAGTAGGGTATGTGTTAGTGTCAGGGATTCAGTATTTCGAATGGAAAATTGGAAAATGTATCCAATGTGTATGCAAATATGTGCTACACAAAAATCTTCCCACTCTCATTCAGAATAATGCCTTGACATTACCTTTGCCCTACATAAGACACAATTAGAGGAGAACATTTAGAAAATCTGTGAATACATATGTGGAATGGAAAATGCTCAGAAGTTCACAAATTTGGAGTTGGTAGAGGAGTTTCCAAAAGTAAGGGACAGGGTAATCACTCCAAAAACATGAAGTTCTGCCAGCCTAACATCTGAAGAAACTGCCTGTGAGGTTGGGCAATGAAATATATGCTGTTGTCAGAAGCATTAGCTTCATATGTAGTGAGACCATCAAATCTGGTTCTGCATCTATGTGACCTGGATGACATGGTTTCTTATTTTCCAATAAACATGAGGCAGCAGTGCTGAATTTTCTATTTGTAGGTATACTGTGGCCACTGGATTCTAGGTGTCTCCCCGTGTGGACTGTAAATTCATTTGGTCATCCTCCACTTTCGTGGTGTTTCTTGCTGCTGCACTGGGAGTTTGGTATTTGCTTCATTAAATACAAGGGTTCACCTGGGACACAGTGCTGAAGTGAGTTCTGTCAAGTGTGGTGTGTCGAGTTCTGCAGGAGAATGCACCAACCAGGCTTCTATCCCACATAACTTGCCCTATTGACCATAGCATCCTGATTCTGAACATTGCCCTGAAACCTCTCCATATAACAATATGCTTTTACATATAAGGTTCTACTGACTGCAAAATGTCAGTCACAATCCATTTGGAAGCCAATGGCAGATCCACATGCCCCCACCACAGATGTTTTATCACACACCTGCCAACCACTGCTCTAGAACAACTACTCAGCAAGATCCAACTTACTGGAATCTCTGTTCTACACCATTTTCATAAAACCCAGTCAAGCAAGGCACTGTCCTGTATACTCATGATCAGCAAGAGGACATCCAAATGTTCTCCAGTGCTACCCAGTCATGGGAATTTCAAAAATTTCATGATATTGATATAGCCAATTTTCAAGGATGAAGTTGGAGGCACTGTGGATTTCAATTCACTCAGAAACCATTAAATGAAAACTCTGGAGAATTCTTACAGGCAAGGCTTCCAAAAGTGGCCAAAAGTCAGATTAAGCCAGGCCCATTGAGGTCTACAATGTATGGTCCATGTGTGTTTTGACTCTCAAATATGGCTGCCAAGTCTTTAAGAATAATATCATGTGTTATCCTGGCTGAGATTCCCTGTGCTCTGTGGAAAGTCAACTAGGGCCTAGATGTCACTTTCCAAGGGCAACTCTCATGCATGGCCATCTAAAATTCCAACACAATTCCTGGCAATAATTCTCTGAGATCAGTAAAAGAACTCAGTCTCTAAGGGGAATCACACCAGAGTGCAAGCCTAGGTCGACCCAGTGATCTCTTCCAACCGCCAGACAAATGTCCACAATTAAAACCAAAACACTCTCACATGGCCCTCATCTTCTTCCATATAGACACTCATTATATCCTCTGGCTGGAGGTTTCCATAAGGAACGCAGCCCACGACAGTATCCAAAATATGCTCCTTGCAAAGCATTTGCCTAAAGTAAGGGTGGTCTGGACTCTCTTCCTGTGAACCAGGAGTGATCAAATAGGCCTACCTTTAATATTGCTTGGCTTCTCCAACTTGAGGCCTTCTAGCTTTGGGGTTTAGATTCTTTAAGTGAATTGGAGTCATGAAAATCAAGCACCTATGGCCTAGCCTCTGCAGGGCTTTGAAGAACTCATTTGACCCAAAGAATCCCTATTCTCACTTGATGGATATCTGGAACCTACCAGAGGAAGGCAAGAGAGTTCATCAACAATATCTGATCTTTTTGCCATTTTGGTTTTGGATGCACGCATGGGATCTATCTTTAGATCCATCAGGTGATGAGAATCTAAGCCACAGCCTCACACAGGGCCAACAGGCTGATTCAGACATATCCCAATCCTAAGCAATTAAGCAAAGAGCCACAGGTGATGCCCATTCATTTCCATTTGAAAACTGTTTTCTTCAGGGTTCACAAAGTGGTGGCTTGAGGCAAAAAACTTCCTGACATTCAACAGAACAATAGTTAAGCAAAAGGACCAAAGCAGGGTTTCTCCACTGAGACTTTCCTGGTCAACAGATATCTGAGATTTCTGAGATGCTAGCCATTTCCTTCAGCTATCCAGTACATAGCCATGTCACAGATCTTGGAGGTGGTACAAATCTTGGACACAAAACCATGATACTATTCTGGAGAGTGGGCTGAATTGAGAGAGAAAACAGGAAATTAGGAAGCTTGTAGGTGTTGCCCATCCATAAGGCAAGCCAGAGTCCACTCATGAATTGGGCAGGAAGAATGCTGGGAAGCTTTCTACTAGACAGGACACATGCATTGATGCATTGTCTTTTCTAATGTCTACAACAATGGACTCAGTGGGATACACACACATAGAAACACTCACCTTGTCAAAGGACTTAATAGAAATATTCCACACCATACCAAACAAACCGCCTTTCCTACCTATTCTCAGAAAATGATCCACTACCTGCTTTCTCAGGGAAAGCCCCTCTTCAGAGGTTTCCTGGCAGTTGGCCATCCTCACATCTGTAGGTACCAAGAAAGACTGACTCTGTCCTTGGTAATTCCAAACATGTGAGACCACTGGGACTAGAACAGGGACTGTCTCTGGGTGCCTGGCTTCCTGGATCCCAAGTTCAGAGAGTTCCCTCACCAAGGAAGTGAGGTGAGATCACTTTCTTCAGGATCTGAATGATGTCACTGCCTTGGCAACCACTTTGTTGCTTCCAAAAGTACCATGAGGTGGAGGCTGCCCCGATTTTCATGTGGCATTTTCTGTAGTTAGAATGTTATATCAACCATAAGCACCCGGGAACAGCTTCCACACAGGACTGGTTTGGTCCATGTTCTATACATTAAGAAGAGAGAGAATGATTCAGACACAACCCTTCATCCTGACCAGGATGATTGCCATGGAAGTTGACTTTTGCTTTCTGAGGTACTTCATAGCTGCCTTCATCTTCACCAGGGATTATTTCTGCATGAACATTTGAGTTTCTCAGCAGGTGAAGATCCCCTAGATTCCTGTAGTTTAATACACACACTGTTCCTGCTCTCCTGCAAAGTTAGTGTATGGTTAGGGTTAATAATATTTTCGATTTGGGTTAGGAATCATTCTGCAGGATGAATAATGGGATTGGGAACCTGTGATATTTATAAGAATATATAGGTGAAATATATGTATAAAAACGGGAATCTAAGAAAGATTTGAAGCCCAGAAGGGCATTGGGCCCTTGGTTTGGATACTTAGTGTTGAATAATGTTCTGTACAATTGTCTCAGTTAAATCGAAATACAATGGCATAGGACCTTGTACCTTGGATGATTGAATGTAGAAGAGAACATCCAGTCAAAAAGGGATAGTCGGTAGGATTAGGAAGATAGTCAGTAGGTTTAGGAAGAAGAGTGAGTATATGATTTGGAAAAAAAAAGCTTCTTAAGCAATAGGGTTTCGTTTAGAGAGTGAATGTAAATGTCAGCACATGTGAAGAGTAAGCCAAAATGATGAACTGGGGAAAATATGTAGGAAAGCAGGTGTCAATAGAGACATTACTAAATCAGGCAAAGTATAAAGTGAGGGATAGGATTAGACATTTTCAACAGGCTTGAGTTTGAATATATAATCATAGGAAAAAACAAATATGTCGTCATGAATGGGAATGACATTTGAGAGCATTAGGCAACCTGGAGATGGATGTTATTAGTTATCAACATTCACTTTCCTTTTAGGCTTTGGTACAATCATAAGTGTGATATTTTATTTTTTTGTTGTTCAGAATATTACTGTGATAAAATGTATATGTAGATCAGGTGACATGAGTATTTCTTTCACCATTTCTGGGAGCAATAATTTGAAGACGCATACATTAGTATTAGGGGCACAAAGAGGTGTAACCTCTGTCTATGAATATAGAGATAATGCATGAATAGACCATACTATGAATAAATAACATAACTGATTTCACTTTAAATAATGGATTGAATTGACATGTGAAAATATATAAGAAATCTTATATTGATATACAATCATTCATTCCAACCAGTTATATATCTAATGGTAATATTAGGATTATGATTTATGATGAATGGTGTTTGAGTTTTGCTTTATAAGTGATGATGTTAAACGAAAGTAATGTGTTTGGAAAGAAGTCTCATGAAAAGACCAGTCAAGAAACATGGAGGAATGCATGTTTTCTGAATCAGGAAGTGATTGATAGTGAAACAAATGCCTATAAATTTTCTAATTTGTGACTGAAATATATATCCTATGATGTGGATAAACTGAAGACATAGTAACGTACAAGTGTTGAATAAAAATGAAAGTCAAAATACACATCATGTCCCCTAGGAATCTACTTGCATTGATTTTAAACTGGCTAAGTAAATGTAGAAATAATAGGGTTTGTATGCACCATTCACTGAATTTAGTTTTCAGTACTAGGAAACAATATGTATTGCAGGTGGATGATTATTATGAGAATAATCTTGTGGAAAGTTGATTATAAATCCACAGATATGAATATGAATGAATTTAGGGAGTGTATAATAAGATACATATATTTCATATTTTGAAAAATCTGAAGAGTGTGTATATATATATAAATATAAATATATATATATGTATATATATACAAACACGCACATGCACAGATATTAAAAAGTAGCAATACAGGAGATCCATTATTAAGGCAGGCATGGAGAAATCAAGTCTCTGATCTCTTCAGCTGCACGGGCATAGGAAGTCGTAAACTGTCTAAATGCTGTTTGCTCAGAATCACTAGGCAATGTTGACCTGTTGTGAATCTGGGGCGAACAGTCTGGGCCCCTCAGAACACACACAGAGCCCGGATTGGCTGCATTCAAGCTTAGATTCGTCTGGTTTTTGTGACTCAGCACTAACATTCCCGCTGAAATAACTGGTTGGGCTTTCTGAATTGACAGAGTTAAAAGACAACTGAACCTTCATTGGCAGTGGCCACAGGATTGAAATGTGGCTTGGGAGAGATAGTCAGGACCCACCCATTGCATTGGTCACCCAGCAAAGGGAACGAACGGTCACCATTTTAATGGGATACCACCATGGCATAGAACTGACATTACAGGCGGGGGAGATAACTTCATTGAAACCAACGCGACAAGTGTGTAATCCCATTGCCATCTCTCTCAACACCACGGGGAAACCTCAAGGGCCCCTCCCAGCTCTCCCAGGAGCACGATAGCCAGACCTAGGGAAACAGGATTGGCTCGGGACTTGCGGCGTGGAATTCCCGGCTACCACTCCCACCAGTGCTGACAATTGAGGTCTCTTACACCACCTACCAGGGGCATGGCTCCCGGAAGACAAGAAAATTCGCTGGCAGTTCTCAGGACAAAGCTCTACAAACTTAGGGTCTGAGGGAGGCAAACAGGGAGAGTGTGCCCAGGCGTTCATTAAAACAGGGCTACCAGGAGCAGAGGCCTGGCGTGTAACCAGTATTGTGGTGAGCGTCAAAGGTGACCGGGGCCTGGCTTGAGGAAGCACAAGAGAAGGCCCTAGGCACTCAGGATTGGAGACCCGCCGAGTCTGGGAGGAAGAGCTGCTGCACAGTGATTTGTTCCCACTTATTTAGAGGAGAAGCCTGGCCCAGTGCACACAGCTCCACCTACTGGAAGAGAAGTTAATTGAACTCTAGTACTGCATGTATTATTATTATTATATTATTTGTATGTTTTTCTTTTTCTTTCATTTTCATTTTTGTTGTTGTTCTTTAACTTTTTAAATGTTTTTTATTTTTTTAATTTTATATTTCATTATTATTATTATTATTTTAAATTTTAATTTTCATTTTTTAATTATCATTATTACTTAAAATTTTCTTTCTTTATTTTCTATTTTTTTCTTTTGTCTTTTCATTTCTTTTCAATTTTATTATACCCCCTTCCTTGAATTTTACCTGGCTACTCTCATTCTCTTTAGTGACTTCTTCCCTTCCCTTCTAATATCTTTCCTTCCAAGCATCAAATAAATTTATAAGAGTAAGCAGTAACTCAGTAGTCAAACAGAACAAGAAGTAACATGAGCAGGATAAAAAAGCAAGGAAGAAAAAAAGTACAAACAATGAAGGACAGCCTAAATATTCAAGAGCATCTGGAGTCATCAGAAAAATGGTCATATAAAGAACTCAAGGAATACCTTAGACAGATGGAATGGAACATTAAAGAGGATACGAGACAACAAAAACAAACAGTGAAAGAATGCATTGAAAATGAATTACATAAACAGATAAAATAAGAAATTAAGCATCTTAATTATTAGATAGAGATTATAAAAAAAATCAAACAATAATTCTAGAAATGAAGGAAATGATAAACCAAATTAAAAACTCAATTGAGAGTATCACTAACAGAGTGGAGCAAGTAGAAGACAGAATGTCAGATAATGAAGACAAAATATATCATCTTGAAAAAACTCTATCCAAGAAAGAAATGCTGTAAAAAATTATGAGAAAACATCCAAGAGATATGGGATAACATAAAAAAAACAAACTTATGAGTCATCCCGAAAGAGGAAGGTACAGAGATTCAAACCAAGGGAATGAGTAACCTGCTGAATGAAATAATTAGAGAAAACTTTCCAAAAATAAAAATGGAAACAGATAAACAAATTGTAGATGCTTACAGGACACTGAGCACACAAAATCACAGTAGACCAATGCCAAGACACATTGTTATGAAGATATCCAATATACAAAACAAAGAGAAAATATTAAAACCTACCAGAGAAAGGAAGCAGATTACAATCAGGGGTAAAACAAAAAGGTTAACAATGTTTTTTTTTTTTTTTTTTATCACAGATGCTGGAAGTGAGAAGATCCTGGAACAACGTACTTCAAACACTGAAAGACAATGGATGCCAACCAAGAATTATGTATCCAGCAAAATTAAGCTTAATGTAAGACAACAAAATAAAAATATTTCATGATAAACAAAAGCTAAAAGAATTTGCAGCCAGAAAACCAGCATTGGAAAGCATCTTGAGCAAAACACTACACGAGGAAGAAATGAAAATCAACAATGTAAACCATCAGTGGGAAGTGCCTCAGTAATGACAGAGGGCGGGAAAAGCTAATCATGGAGAAACAAACTAATTTAAAAAAAAGATATAAGCAAACATGGGTGGCAGTACAAACCATATATTAATAGTAACTCTAAACGTTAATGGCTTAAACTCTCCAATAAAGTGACATAGGCTTGTAACTTGAATTAAAAAAAACAAATCCAACAATATGCTGCCTCCAGGGGACACATCTGAATGGAAAAGTCATACACAAGCTGAAGGTGAAAGATTGGGAAAATTTATACCATGCACACAGTCCTCGTAACCAAGCAGGGGTGGCCATCCTCCTATAGAATAAAATCGACCTCAAGACTAATTTAATCAAAAGGGATAAGGAAGGACATTATATACTGTTAAAAGAAACCATTCACTGACAAGACATAACAATTATCAATATTCACGCAGCAAATAATGGTGCTGCCACGTTCATTAAACAAATTTTCCTCAAGTTCAAGAATCAAATAGACCACAGTACAATAATTATGGGTGACTTCAACTCACGTCTCTCACCATTGGACAGATCCTCCAAACAAAAGTTGAATAAAGAAACTATAGAACTCAATATCACAATCAATACCCTAGACTTAACTGACATATATAGAATATATCAACCATCATCAAGTGGATATACTTTTTTCTCAGCAGCACATGGATCCTTCTCAAAAATAGACCATATGTTTTGCCATAGGGCAACCCTCAGTAAATATAAAGGGGAGGAGATAATACCATGAATTTTTTGTGATCATAATGGAATGAAACTGGAAACCAATGATAAAAGAAAAAAGAAAAAATCATACATTACATGCAAAATGAACAATATGTTACTGAATGATCAATGGGTTACAGAAGACATAAAGGAGGAAATCAAAAAATTCTTAGAGATAAATGAAAATACAGACACAACATATCAGATTCTATGGGACAAAATGAAAGAAGTTTTAAGAGGTAAATTCATCGCCTGGAGGTCATTCCTCAAAAAAAGAAAAAAAAAAAAAACAACAAATAAATGAGCTCACACTTTATCTCAAAGCCCTAGAAAAGGAAGAGCAAAACAACAGCAAATGTAGCAGAAGGCAAGAAATAATTAAAATCAGAGCGAAATTGAAACAAAAGAAACTATTGAACAAATTAACAAAACTAAAAGTTGGTTCTTCAAAAAGATAAATAAGATCGACAGACCCTTAGCCATGCTAATGAAGAGAAGAAGAGAGAGAACTCAAATTACTAACATACGGGATGAAAAAGGCAATATCACAACAGATGCAACATAAATACAGAAGAAAATTAGAAATTATTTGGAAACCTGTATTCCAATAAAATAAAAAATAGTGAAGACATCGATAAATTTCTTAAGTCATATGATTTGCCCACACTGAGTCATAAGGGAACACACAATTTAAACAGACCAGTATCAATGGATGAAGTAGAAGAAGCAATCAAAAGACTACCAACCAAGAAAAGCCCAGGACCGGATGGGTATACAGCAGAGTTTTACAAAACCTTTAAAGAAGAATTAATACCATTACTTTTCAAGTTATTCAGGTAATAGAAAAACTGGGAGCTCTGCCAAATTCGTTCTATGAGGACAACATCACCCTGATTCTGAAACCAGACAAAGACACCTCAAAGAAAGAAAACTACAGACCAATATCTCTGATGAACCTAGATGCAAAAATCCTCATTAAAATTCTGGCGAATTGGATACAAAGGCACATCAAAAAAATTGTGCACCATGATCAACTAGGATTCATCCCTGGGATGCAAGGCTGGTTCAATATATGGAAATTAATAAATGTTATTCACAACATCATTGGACTTAAAGATAAGAACCATATGATCATCTCGATAGACGCAGAAAAAACATTCAACAAAGTAGAGCATTCCTTTATGTTCAAAACATTTTAAAAACTAGGGATAACAGGAACTTACCTCGACATTGTAAAAGCTATCTATGTTAAGCCTCAGGTTAGCATCATTCTGAATGGAGAAAAATTGAAGGCATTCCCTTTAAAATCTGGAACAAGACAGGGATGTCCTCTATCACCACTTCTATTCAATATAGTTCTCGAAAAACTGGCCAGAGCAATTAGAGAGATGAAAGACATTAAAGGCATAAAAATAGGAAAAGAAGAACTTAACTTATCACTATTTGCAGATGACATGATTCTATACATAGAAGACGCAAAAGGGTCTACAGAAAAAACTACTAGAACTAATAAATGAATGCAGCAATGTGGCAGGATAGAAAATCAACATGCATAAATCAAAGGCATTTCTGTATATTAGCGACAAAACTTCTGAAACAAAAATGAGTCCAAACACTGCATTCCCAATTTCCTCAAAATAATTAAATACTTGGGAATCAACCTAACAAAAGAGGTGAAAGATTTATATAATGCAAACTACAGAACCCTAAAAAGAGAAATAGAATAAGATCTTAGAAGATGGAAAAATATACCCCGTTCATGGATAGGAAGAACTAACATCATCAATATGGCTATATTACCAAAAGTTCTCTACAGGTTTAATGCAATGCCAATCAAAATCCCAAAGGAATTTTTTGTAGAAATAGATAAAGCAATTATGAAATTCAAATGGAAAAATAAAAGACCCAGAATAGCAAAAGCAATTCTAAGCAGGAAGTGTGAATCAGGCAGTATAGCAATACCAGATTTCAAACTATATTACAGAGCAATTATAATAAAAACAGCATGGTACTGGTACCAAAACAGGCGGGTGGACCAATGTACAGAATGGAGGACACAGAGACTAATCCAAAAAGCTACAACTATCTTATATTTGATAAAAGAGCTAATGGCCTGCAATGGAGGAAGAATGGCATTTTCATCAAATGGTGTTGGGTAAACTGGAAATGCATATGCAACAAAATGAAACTGAATCCCCTCCTCTCGCCCTGCACAAAAGTTAACTCAAAGTGGATCAAGGAGCTAGATTCAAATCAGAGTCTCTGCGTCTGATAGAAGAAAAAGTTGGCTCAGATCTACATATTGTGTGGTCAGGCTCCAAATTCCTTAATAGGACACCCATAGAACAAGAGTTAATAACAAGAATCAAGAAATGGGACTTACTTAAACTGAATTATTTTTTCTCAGAAAGAGAAACAATAAGAGAGGTAAATATGGAGCCTACATCATGGGAACAAATTTTTAGTCCTCACCCTTCACATGGAGCCCTAATATCTAGAGTATACAAAGTATACAAAGAACTCAGAAAATTAGACAATAATATAACCAATAACCCAATGGTCCAAGGACCTGAACAGAAACTTCTCAGAGGACGACATAGAATCAATTAACAAGTACATGAAAAAATGCTCTCCATTTCTAGCAGTAAGAGAAATGCAAATAAAAACCACCCTAAAATACCATCTCAATCCAGTGAGATTGGCAGCCATAATGAAGTCAAACAACAACAAGTGCTGGCGAGGATGTGAGGAAAAGGGTACTCTTGTACATTGCTGGTGGGACTGAAACTGGTGCAGCCAATTTGGAAAGGAGTATGGAGACTCCTGTGAAAGCTTGGAATGGAAGCACCATTTGACCCAGCTATTGCCCTTCTTGGACTATTCCCTGAAGACCTTAAAAGAGCATACTATAGTGATACTGCCACATCGATTTTCATAGCAGCACAATTCACAATTGCTACACTGTGGAACCAACCCAGATGCCCTTCAATAGATGAATGGATAAAAAAAAATGTGACCTTTATATACTATGGAGGATTACGCAGCACTAAAATATGACAAAATCATGGAATTTGCAGGGAAATGCATGGCAATAGAGAAGATTATGCTTAGTGAAGCTAGCCAAGCCCTAAAAAACAAATACCAAATATCTTCTTTGATATAATGAGAGCAACTAAGAACAGAGCAGGGAGGAAGAGCATGAAGAAAAGATTAACATTAAGCAGAAACATGAGGTGGGAGGGAAAGGGAGAGAAGAGGGAAATTGCATGGTAATGGAGAGAGACCCTATTGTTACACAAAATTACATATAAGAGGTTGTGGGAAAATAAACAACGAGAGAAATGAATTAGAGTAGGTATGGTAGAGAGAGAAAATGGGAAGATAGGGGAGTGGGGATAGTAGAGTATAGGAAAGGTAGCAGAATACAACAGTAACTAATAGGGCATTATGTAAAAATATGGATGTGTAACTGATGTGATTCTGCAATCTGTATTTGGAGTAAAAATGGGAGTTCATAACCCACTTGAATCTAATGTATGAAATATGATATGTCAAGAGCTTTGTAATGTTTAGAGCAACCAATAAAAAAAGTAGTGATATATATGCCAATAGAAATTTATCATGAAATATATATAATCAACAGATTGAAAAATATTAATTTTACTGAACATGAAATTATGAATAATGTTATTCAACTAGGAAGCTCACCCATAGGTTGAATTTTCAGTTCCAACAGCGTTTAGGAGGAGTGATCTCTTCTCTCAATTTGCATCTGCAAATTCAGCCACCTCACAAGTGTATACGAGTGATATCAGGTAGGATTCTATATGTGCATATAAAAATACATGTGCTGAATAGGCTACAGAGAAAGGGAGACAGGGATTCATATATTTGTTAATTTTAAAAACACATGTAGAACTATTTCAACAAAAAATTGACTAGATTTATAACTCCTACAATATATAATGCAAAAGGCAATTCCAACTATACACCATGCCTCCTCTGAACTGCTTGTATTTCTATTCTTTTTGGGTTATTTTTCACCATCATATTAGGATCATAATTCAGAGTCTAGTAGGGTATGGGTTAGTGTCAGGGATTCAGTATTTCAAAATAAAAATTGAAAAATGAATCCAGTGTGTGTGTAAATATGTGCTACACAAAAATCTTCCCACTCACATCCAGAACAATGCCTTGACATTACCTTCACCCAAGTAAGACACAATTATAGTAGAAAAGTGTGAAAATCTATGAATACATATATGGAATGGAATATGCTCGGGAGTTCACAACCTTGGATGTGGTAGAGGCGTTTCCAAAAGTAAAGGACAGGGTAAACACTCCACAAACAAAGAGCTCTGCTGGCCTAAGACTTCTTGGAATACGGCTTCTGAGGTTGGGCACTTGAAATATATGTTGTTGTCATGAGCTTTGGCTTCCTTTGTCGTGAGACCATAAAAGCTGGGTCTGCATCTATGTGACCTGGAAGACATGATTTCTTATATTTCAATGAACATGAGGCAGCAGTGCTCAATTTTCTCTTTGTAGGTAAACTGTGTCCACTGGAGGCTAAGTGTCTCCCGGTGGGGACAGTAAAGACATTTGATCATCCTCCAATTTTCGTGGTGTTTCTTGCTGCTACACTGGGAATTTGGTGCTTGCTTCACACAATATAAGAAGTTCATCTGGGATTCAGTGCTGGAGGGTGTTCTGTCACGTGGGGTGGGTTAGCGTCTGCAGGAGAATGTACCAACCAGGCTTCTATCCCACATAGCTTGTCCCAATAACCATAGCAACCTGATTATGAACATTGCCCTGAAACCTCTCCATATAACAAGATGCCTTTACATACAAGGGAATGGGGGCTGCGCCATATCAGTCACAAGCCATTTGTAAGCCGATAGCCGATCCACATGGCCCCACCATGATGTTTCATCACACACCTGCCCACCACTGCTCTAGGACCACTACTCAGCAGGCTCCAAATTCCTGGCATCTCGTATTCTACATCATTTTCATGAAACCCAGTCAAACAAGGCACTTTCTGGTATACACATGATCAGCAACAGGACATCCAACGTTTCTGCAGGGCCACCTGGTCATGGGAATTTCCAAAATTTTATGGTATTTATCTAGCAAGTTTTCAAGGATGAAGTTAGAGGCACTGTGGGTTTCAATTCATTCAGGAACCGTTAAGTGTTGAGAAAGCTCATTTCAATGAATGCTCTGGAGAACTCTAAAGTCAAGGCTTCTCAAAGAGTTGCCAACAGGTCACATGAAGCCAGGCCAATTGACGTCTACAATGTGAGGTCCATGTGTGTTTTGACTCTCAACTATGGCTACCAAGTCTTTCAGAATAAAATCATGTGATATTCTGGCTGACATTCCCAGGCCTCTGTGGAAAGCCACCCTGGGCCTAGATCTCAGTTTCCAAGAGTGAGTCTCATGCGTGGCCTCCTAAAATCCCAACACAATTCATGGCAATACTTCTCTCAGGTCAGTTCCAGAACTCAGTCTCTAAGGGTAAATCATACCAGAGTTCAAGCCCAGGTGGACCCAGTCATCCCTTCCAACTGCCACAAAAATGACCAAAATTAAAATGAAATCACTCCCACAGGGCCATAATCTTCTTCCTTGTAGACACTCATCATAACCTCTAGCTGGAGGTTTCAATGAGCACAAGGTATTGTCCAAAATAAGCTCACTTGCCCCTCATTTGCCTAAAAACATGGTGGCCTGAACACTATTTCTGTGAACCAGGAGTGATCAAATATTGCTGCTGTTAAAGTGTTCCGCTTCTCCAATTTGAGGCCTACTGGCTGAAGCCTATAAATTCTCGATGTGATTTGGAGTCATGAGAAAACCCAAGCACATATGGGCTAGCCTCTGCAGGGATTTCAAAGACTCATTTGACCCAAAGGATCCCTATTCTCACTTGATGGAGGTCAGAAACATAAAACAAGAAGGCAAAAATATTCATCCACAATGACTTCTCTTTTTGTCATTTTGGTTTTGAAATCACATGGGATCTTTCTTTAGATCCATCAGGTGCTGAGAATCTAAGCCACAACCTCATTTAAGGACAAGAGGCTGAATCAGACACATTCCATTCCAAAGCAATTAAGCAAAGAGCCACAGGTGATGTCCATTCATTTCCATATGAAAACAGTCTTCTTAAGGCTACACAACAGGGTGGCCTGAGGCAAAGACTTTCCTGACATTCAGGGTAATAGAAACAGAAGTAAGCAAATGGCCAAAGAAGGGTTTCTCCACTGAGACTTTACTGGTCACACTGATATCTGATTTTTCTGAGATGCTCCCATTCCCTTAAGCTCTCCAGTACATGGACATGTCACAGAGCCTTGTGGTGTTACATATCTGGGACTCAAAACCATGAGCCTATTCCGGAGAGTGGCTGGAAAACACGAAGAAAACAGGAACTTAAGAAGATAGTAGATGTTGCCCATCCATAAGGCAAGCTGCAGTCCATTCATCAATTGGGCAGTAAGAATGCGGCGAAGCTTTCAACTAGAGACAACACATCCATTGATGCATTGTCTTTTCTAATGTCTACAACAACGGATACAGTGGAATACACAGACATAGAAACACTCACCATGTCAAACGACTTACTAGAAATAGTCCACTCCAAACCAAACAAACCACCTTTCCTAGCTATTCACAGAACATCAGAAAAAAACACAAACTCACACCTACAATGGCAAAGGCAATTCTTTCCCCCAAGTAGGTCTGTGATTATCCGGAGTGTCTTCTGACTGGTGGGCCATATTATGTTCCCCAAAAATGTCCTGTCCTGTTTCAGTTCTGGTCTCCTTGGCCAATTCTGTGAAGTTGTCAGGAGCCAGTGGTTCGCCACTACCTACTTTCTCAGGAAAGGCCCCTCTTCAGAGCTCTGCTGGAATTTGGCCATCCTCACATCAGTAGGTACCAAGAAAGACTGACTATGTCTTTGGGAAAAGCAAACAAGTTAGCCCACTGGGACTCGGAGTGAGACTGACTCTGGGTGCCTGGCTTCCTGGATCCCAAGTTCAGAGAATTACATCACCAAGGAAGTGAAGTGAGGTCACTTCTTTCAGGAACTGAATATGGTCACTGCCTCGGTAACCACTTTGTCCTAACAGTTGCTTCCAAGGTTCCCATGAGATGGAGGCTGCCCCAACATCCTGTGACACATTCAGAAGTTAGAATGGTATATCAACCATAGGCACCCGGGAACAGCTCTCCACACAGGCCTGGATTGGTCCATCTTCTCTACTTTAAGAAGACAGAGGCTGATTCAGACACATCAATTCACCCTGACCAGGTTGTTTGCCATGGAAGATGACTATTGCTCTCTCAGGTCCTACATAGCTGCCTACATATTTTCCAAGGATCATTTCTCCATGGATCTTTTAGGTTCTCAGCAGGTGGAAGATCATCTACATTCCTATATTGTAAGACCCACTCTGTCCCTGCTCTTCTGTACGTTATATTGAAGGAACAGTGTATAGTTAAGGTTAATAATAGGTTTGATTTGGGTTATGAATCATTCTGCGGGATGAATAATGGCATTGGCAACCTGTGATATTTACAAGAGTATATATGTGAAATATAACTATGAAAGCAGAAATCTAGGTAAGATTTGAAGTCCAGAAGGGCACTGGGGACTTGAGTGGGATACTTAGCTTTGAGTTATGTGCTGCACAGATGTCTCAAATAAATCAATATACACTGGCATCGGACCTTGTACTTTGGATGATTGAATGTTGAAGAGAACATCCAGTCAAAAAGCGATAGTCGGTAGGATTAGGAAGGTAGTCTGTAGGTTTAGAAAGAAGAGTGAGTATAAGATTTGGACCAAAAATTCTTTAGCAATAGGGTTTCGGGTAGAGAGTGTATGTAAATGTCAGTACATGTGAAGAGTCAGTCACAATGATGAACTGGGGAAATCATGTAGGAAAGCAGATATCAATAGAGACATTAGGAAATCAAGCAAAGAATAAATTGTGTGATAGGGTTAGACATTTTCAACAGGTTTGAGGTTGAATAGATAATCTTAGGAAGAAACAAATATGTAGTCACCAATAGGATTGATATTTGAGAGCATTAGGCAACCTGGACATGGATGTTTTTAGTAATCCATGCTCACTTTCTATTTAGGCTTTGGTACAATTGTAAGTGTGACCTTTGCTTTTGGTGTCCAGAATATTTCTGTGATAAAATGTGTATGTAGATCAGGTGACATGAGTATTTCTTCCACCATTTCGTGGAGCAATATTTTGAAGACTTATAAATTAGTATGGTCGTACAAAGATGTGTACCCTGTTTCTATGAATATACACATAATGCATGAATAGACCATACTGTGAATAAATAATATAACTGGATCCACTTTAAATAATTGATTGAATAGATATCTGAAAATATATAAGAAATGTTATATTGATATACAATCATTCATTCCAACCAGTTATATATCTAATGATCATCTTAGGGTTATGGTTTATCATGAAGGGTTTGTGAGTTTTGTTTCAAAATTGATTATGGAAATCGAAAAAAATGTATTTGGAAAAAAAGTCTCATGAATAGACCACTGAAGAAACGTAGAGAAATTCATGTGTTCTGGAGCAGGAAGTGATTGAAAGTGAAACAAATGCCTATAAATTTGCTAACTAGTGAATAAAATATATATTCTATGATGTACATAAACTGAAGGAATAGTAATGTACCAGTGTGGAATAAAAATTAACGTCAAAATACACATCATGTTCCATAGTAACCTACATGCATTGATGTTAAACTGGGTCAGTTAATGTAGACATATTAGGATTTGTATGCACCTTTCACTGAAGTTAGTTTTCAGTACTAGGAAACAAATATGTATTTCGGGTGGATGAATATTTCTAAGAATAATCTTGTGAAAAGTTGATTATTAATCCACATACATGAACATGAATGAATTTAGGGATTGTATATAAGACACTTATATTTCATATTTTTTAAAATCTGGAGAATATATATATATATATATATATATATATATATATATATATACACACACACACACACACACACACACACGAACAGAGACATTAATAAGTAGCAATATATATGCCAATCGAAATTCATCATGAAATATATATCATAAAGATGCAAAAACATTCATTTTACTTAACATGGGTTTATGTATAATGTTGTTCTACTGGGAAGCTCACCCATAGGTTGAATTTTCAGTTCCAACAGGGTTTAGGAGGAGTGGTCACTTCTCACACTTTGTATCTGCTAAGTCATGTAACTCACAAGAATGTACGTGTGATATCACGCAGGATTCTATTTGTGCATATAAAAATACATGTGCTGAATAGGCTCCAGAGAATGGGAGACAGTAATTCACATATTTGTTAACTTTGAAAACACATGGAGAACTATTTCAATTAAAAATTGACTAAATTTATAACACCTACCCTTTATCATGCAAATGGCAAGTCGAACTCTGAACTGCATGTACTTATGTACTGTTTGGGTTATTTTTCTCCATCATATTAGGGTTAGTTGTCAGAGTCTAGTAGAATATGGGTTAGTGTCAGGGATTCAGAATTTTGAATGGATAATAGGAAAATTAATCCAATGTGTATGCAAATATGTGCTACAACAAATCTTCCCAGTCTCATCCAGAACCATGCCTTGACATTACCTTCGCCCCAAGTAAGACACAAGTAGAGGAGAAGAGTTACAAAATCTGTGATTACATTTTTGGAATGGAAAATGCTCAAGAGTGCACAAACTTGGAGGTGGAATAGGAGTTTCCAAAAATAAGGACAGGGTACACACTCCACAAACATGGAGCTCTGCTTGCCTAAAACTTTTTGAGAAACTGCCACTGAGGTTGGGCACTGAAATATAGGTTGTTGTCACGAGTTAAGCTTCCTTTGTAGTGAGACCTTCAAAGCTGGGTCTGCATCTATGTGACCAGAAGGACAAAGTTTCTTATTTTACAATGAACACGAGGCAGCAGTGCTGAATTCTCTCTTTGTAGGTAAACTGTGGCCACTGGGGCTTAGTGTCTCCAAGTGTGGACTGTGAAGCCATATGGTCATTCTCCATTTCGTGGTGTTTCTTCCTGCTGCACTGGGAGTTTGGTATTTGCTTCATGAAATACAAGGAGTTCAACTGCGACAAAGTGCAAGAGGGAGTTCTGTCACGTGTGGTGGGTCAGGGTCTGCAGGATGACACAAGAACCAGGCTTCTATCCCACATAGCTTGACCCCTTGACCATAGCAACCTGATTCTGAACAATGTCCTGAAATCGCTCCATATAACAAGTTGCCTTTACACAGAAGGTTCTGCTGGCTGTGCCATGTCAGTCACAAGCCATTTGGAAGCCAATGGCAGATCCACATGGCCCCACCACAGATGTTTTATCACATACCTGCCCAACACTGCTCTAGGCCCACTACTCAACGGAGTCCAACTTACTGACATCTCTGTTCTACACCATTTACATGAAACCCAGTAAAACAAGACACTGAAATATTCATGACCAGCAACAGGTCATCCAAAGGTTCTCCAGTGCCACCTGGTGATGGGAATTTCAAAAATTTCATGGCATTTATCTAGCAATTTTTCAAGGATGAAGTTGGAGGCACTGTGAGTTTCAATTCATTCAGAAACCATTAAATGGTTAGGAAGCTCATTTCAATGAAAGCTCTTGAGAACACTCACAGGTAAGGCTTCCCAAAGAATGGTGAAAAGATCACATGATGTTTAGCTCATTTAGCTCTACAATGTGAGGTCCATATGAGTTTTGACTCTCAACGATGGGTGCCAAGTCTTCAGAATAAAATCATATGGTATCCTGGCTGAGAGGCCCAGTGCTCTGTGGAAAGCCACCCTGGGCCTAGAACTCAGTTTCCAAGGGCGACACTCATGCCTGGCTTCCTAAAATCTCAACACTATTCATGGCAATACTTCTCTGAGTTCAGTTGCAGAACTCAGTCTCTAAGGAAATCACACCAGAGTTCAAGCACATGTGGACCAAGTCATCTCTTCTAACCGCCACCCAAATGACCACAATTTAAACCAAAACACTCCAACGTGGCGCTCATCTTCTTCCATATAGACACACATAATAACCTGTGGATACAGTTTTCCATGAGGGGCACAGCTCAAGTCCGTGTCCAAAATAAGCTCTCTTGCACCTAAATTGCCTAATTCAGGGTGGCATGGACACCCTTCTTGTGAACCAGGAGAGATCAAATAGGCCTCCCATTAATACTGCTCCACTTCTTCAATTTGAGGTCAACTGACTGTGGGGTTTGGATTCTTTATGTAATTTGGAGTCTTGAGAAAACCCAAGCAACCATGGGCGAGCCTCTGCAGGGCTTTGAAGATCTCATTTGACCCAAAGGATCCCTATTCTGACTTGATGGAGTTCAGGAAAGTTACAGAGGAAGGCGAGAGACTTCATCCACAAGGACTGCTCTGTGGCCATTTTGGTCTTGGATGTACACATGGGATCTTTCTTTATATCCATCAGAAGGCGAGAATCTAAGCCACAGCCTCACACAGGGCAAATAGGCTGATTCAGACACATCCTCTCCAAAGCAATTAAGCAAAGAACCACAGGTAATACCCATTCATTTCCATTTGAAAACTGTTTTCTTCAGGCTTCACAAAGTGGTGGCCTGAGGAAAAGACCTTCCTGACATTCCGGGCAACAGAAGATTAGGTAATCAAAAGGCCCCAAGCAGGGTTTCTCAACTGAGACTTTACTGGTAACACTGATATCTGAGTTTTCTGAGATGCTCGCCATTCCCTTTAGCTATCTAGTACATGGTCATTTCAAAGAGCTTCGTGGTTGTACATATCTTAAACACAAAACCATGAGCCTATTCTGGAGAGTGGCCAGAATTCAGGAAGAAAACAGGATCTTAGAAAGATAGTAAGTGTTGCCCATCAATAAGGCAAGCTGCAGTCCATTAATAAATTGGGAAGGATGAATGCTGGGAAGCTTTCTAGCTGACAGGACATATTCATTGATGCATTCTCTCTTCTAATGTCTACAACCACGGGCACAGTGGGATACACTGACATAGAAAAACTCGCGTTGTCAAATGACTTACTAGAAACCGTTCACTCCAAAAAAAAACAAACCTTCTTTCATACCTATTCTCAGAACATGAGACAAAACCACAAACTCACACCCACATCACAAAGGCACCTCCTTCCCCCATGTAGGTCTGTGACTATCCGGAGAGTCCTCTGACTGGTGGGCCATACTATGTTCCAGGAAATGGCTGGTTCTTTCTCAAATCTGGTCTTTTTGGCCAACTCTGTGAAGTTTTTAGGATCCATTGGTGAGCCAATGCCTGCTTTCTCAGGAAAGCCCCCTCTTCATAGCTTTTCTTGCATTTGGCCATCCTCACATCAGTAGGTCCCAAGAAAGACTGAGTCTGTCCTTGGTAAATCAAAATAAGTTTGACAACTGGGACTGGGACTGGGACTAGCTCTGGGTGCCAGGCTTCCTGGATTCCAAGTTCAGAGAGTTACATCACCATAGAAGTTAGGTGAGGTCACTTTCTTTAGGAACTGAATGAGGTCACTGCCTTGACAACAACTTTGTCCTAACAGTTGCTTCCAAGTTTCCCATGAGAAGGAGGCTGCCCCTACTTTCTGTGACACTTTCACAAGTTAGAATCGTATGTCACCCATTGGCATGCAGGAGCAGCTCTCAACACATCCCTGCTTTGGTCCATCTTCTCTACATTAAGAAGAGAGTGGCTGATTCAGACACATCCCTTCATCATGAGCAGGTTGTTTGCCATGGAAGACTTTTGCTCTCTCAGGTCCTTCATAGTTGACTACATCTTCTCCAGGGATCATTTCTTCAAGGACCTTTGAGGTTCTCAGCAGGTGGAAGATCCTCTATATTCCTGTATTTTAAGACCAACTCTGTCCCCGCTCTTCTGTAAAATTAGATTGAGAGAACAGTGTATGGTTAGGGTTAATAACAGGTTCAATTTGGGTGAGAAGAGAAACTACATGGTTGAGCAAACAGGGTCCTACAGTTAACAATAATATGAGAATTATTAATGGACCAGCCTGGGTGGATAAAAGTGTAGTTAACTAGGTGAACTATGTGAACCAAGACTCAAACCTCCCTTTGGGGGCCTCTGTCTTTCTTTGACACTCTTCAAGTAATTTTCTTAATTTACTCATAGATTCTTTTACAATTCCAGTATTGTCGGCATAAAAAACATCATTCTTTCCTCAATGCAAGCAAAAAGGCACCCTTCTCTCATGAAGAGGAGGTCCAACACTCGCCTGCTCTGTAAACAACTTCAGAGAGAGAGGTTAAAATTCCTGTAAAGCTGTGATGTCGGTTTTTAATGTCTTTAAGCTTTGGTCTATTTCTGCTTCTAATTGTGTCTTTGTTGTGTCTCATGGACTAGGGCAGTTGTTCCTGTGCCCACCCCTTCAGCAACTATTATTCCTAATAGGATGGCTAAAGTGAGGAATACAGGTTCCCGGTGGAACCGGGTTGTATGCCCCCCCTATTTGATCTTTAAATGAACCTGCGTCCTGATAGAGCACTCTGGAAAACATCTGCATCATTACATAATTAATCGCAACTATTGACCACTTTATGAAAACATAAATAATGTTAAAGTGTATAGAATTATACTGTTGTAGAGACGGACAAGGAAAGGCACCTAAGATAGCACCAAAGACAGGAAAGCAGTTTTATTTGTTTGCATCCGTATTGAGAGGGCATTGCTTCTGTTGTAATCAATTAATCCCCTGAACCCCAAGTTTTGGTAGTTTTAGTATTTGTACCCAACATGTAAGGGAAGGGGCTCAGAAGTTCACAGTCTGCAGAAATTCACACAAATCAGGTTTTGTTTCTGTTTTTTTTTCCTCTGTTCTGTGCACGTAAACTTTTCAATTACACCTTGGAATGGGAGAGCTTTTTTGTCTCTTTTTTTTCCTCCTTGCCAGCTGTCACCATGGAGCCCAGTTGGTAACTTTTTTATCTTAGAAATGTAGCAATCTCTCTGAAGCCCCAGCTCAAGGCCAGAGTCCTTGTTCACATATTTTGTGAAAAACTGGTAAGGCGATGTCTAGCTTAGGGGTGGTGATTTTTCCAGCCAGTGGCCAAGTAGAACAGGGCAACATGAAGAGTGGAAGTTTATCTCCACTGAACTTTTTCAGAGGGACTCTTTTGCTGAAAGCCCTAAAGTAAGCCTTGGTAAAGACTTCTGGAGAAGGTCATTTAAGACATTTCTGTGGACCTGGTACAGAGGGGGATGACAGGGAAGGCGATGCTGAGAGCAGCTCCGTGGATCTGAGAATGAGGAAGGAGAGATGCCAAAGAATAATGGGAAAGGGGTTTGGGATTTTCCTAGAACAAAAACTTGAGCAGTAGAACAGGTAGAGCAGAGGGGAAGACGGGAGTGAGTATTCCAAAAAGCCTGTGAGGGACTTTAAATTCTTAGAAACCTGTTTTCAGTGATGACAAATCAACTTTAAAGGTTATTTTCATTACATCTTGGATAGGGGTCTGAGGGCTCTTCTCAGCTGGTTTGAGCTTTGGCTAAGCTTGCTAGAGGACTTGGTGGGACCTAGTGCAGACACTGACAGGAAAAGAGAGGAGTGGGTGGAGGGGTACCTCGGTACCTGCTTCCTCAGCAAGGGGGCAATGTTCTGAGATCCAGCGGAGGTTTGGGTTTTTGATCTAGTAATTGGAGGGGAGAAATCAGGTTGCTGAGGTGGGAGTGAAAGCAGAGAGTCTAGAGCAGAAGGCTGAGGGTGAGGAACTATTGGGGAAGCATAGTACAGGATGTGAGCGAAGGAGGAAAAAGGATTCCACATAGGGGAATTTCCCCCTTTTGAGCACTTGCCGAAGTTAAAAATGTCATGCAGAATTTGAGGATCTAGAGAACCCTCTGGGGGCCATAGTTTTTGGTTGTCTAATTGGTAATATGGCCAATGCTGTGTACTGAATTTGATGAGGAGTTTGGGTTCTACCAGGCAGCCCCTGTATGCTCACATCACCATGACTTACACAAGAAGTCGGCTTTTCCCCCACAAAGCCATGGCTGTTTGTCGCTTTGATAGTCTGCCGGGCATACATAGTAATATAGGCTAGCCAACCTGCATCTGGCTCGCGTGTCCCTGCATCCATAATGTTTGTTTCAATTATCTATGGTATGGAAGGGATTTAATGAAATTTTAGTGAGATCCTCTTCATCAGGTATATCTCAAAAGGAAAGACCTCTACCGAGCTGAAAAATGTCTGGGTGGAGAGATAGCCACCAGATCCCTAAGGGGGCCGTTAAGGTCTCTTTAATGGTTCTATTTATTTTTCCTACCTGTCCTGAGTTCTGGGATATATAAGCATAATGTAACTTCCAATTAATCCACAGGGTCCTGGTTAACACCTGACTTACCTGGGCCATGAACACCAGTCCATTATCAGTCAATTAGGCAGATCGTATCTTGGAAAAATATCTTTCAGGATCTTCTTGAAAACCATTTGCGCCTTTTTTTTTTTTTTTTTTTTTTTTTTTTTTTTGTGTGTGTGTGTGTGTGTAAGGCTTCAATCCATCCTGAAAATGTATCTACAAAGACTAGGAGATATTTAAGTTCATACCTTGCTGGCTTAATTTTAGTAATGTCCACTTTTCAGAATTGTCCTGGTCTGGTCCTCATAGGTGCTTTCCTCTAGGAAACTTGGAAGGGTAAGCATTACCCAATTGACGGACCCGACAGGCTTTTGTTACCCGTTCAGTTATTTCCTTTCACTGTGAGTTGGTTAGTGGAAAACTCTGTTCTTAATCTTACAGTAATGCCTGCAGTTTCTTTGAACCAAGGTGAGTGAGTTGATGTACATTTTTAACGTAGTGTAGGGCTTGCTCTAATTGCAGGCTGAGCTCAGTGAAGTTGAGGCGTTCAGTGTCAGTGTCCTTAGATGTTATCAAAAACTTCCTGGTCCTCAGGGTTTCATTGGAATTGGGCATCTTCCTTTAACAGCGGGTATAATGGAGCAGCTAAGGACGCAAACCCAGGTATCCATAACCTGCAAAAGCCAGCAGTCCCAAGAAATTCTCTGAGTTGTCTGCTGTAAGATGGGGGTGGTATCTACATAATGGTTTGTTTTCTGGGCTGAGTGAGCCATCGTTTACTGCCCCTAAGGGAATAGCCCAGGAAGATTACTTCATGCTAGCAAATTTGGGCCTTTTTGGTCGAAACTCTATACCCGAGTTGAGCAAGCTCATATAATAGTGCTTGGGTCCCAGACTCACAGTTTTCCTTGGTGTTGGCTGCCAGTAGCAGGACATCCACGTATTGAAGCTGGGTAAATTCAGGGTGTGTAGTTCTGAAGTTGTTGAGATCTCTGTGGAGGGCTTCATCAAAGAGAGTGCGGGAGTTTTTGAACCCCTGTGGGAGTCTAGTCCAAGTTAGTTGACCAGACGTTTTGGTTTCTGGGTCTACCCACCAGAAAGCAAACAGCAACTGACTATCTTTATGCAGAGGCAAGCAAAAGAAAGCATCTTTTAAGTTCAGAACAGTATATAATTTCCCCTCAGGGTTCAGAGTGCTAAGCAGATTGTACCGATTAGGTACCGTGGGGTGAATGTCCTGCCCTCTTTTGTTGATCTCTCTTAGCTCTTTAATGGGGCGATAGTTCCCGCTCCCTGGCTTTTTTTTTTCTAGTAGCAGGGGAGTGTTCCAGGCCGATTGACAGGGCCTTAGGACCCCTAATGCCAGATATTTCTGAATATGGGGCCTTATCCCACCTTTAGTTTTTTTGCTTAGAGGATATTATTTGACATTGACTGGGGAGACTGAGGTTTTTAACTCCACTGTTATTGGAGATTGTTTCACGGCCAGGCCTAACCCAGCAGTTTTTGCCCAGGCATCTGGGTAATCTGTTATCCATTTTTGGGGTAGCTTGCCTGTTTGATCAGACTTGGGGCATGTGAATGGTGGATGTTCATCTTCTACTAATATAGTTAAAGCCGTGACTATAGGAGTTTTTGCTGAAGTATTTAGAAATTTCATTTGGGGGCCTTCATGGTTAAAAGTTATTTTGGCCCGGAGCTTGATGAGCAGATCTCTGCCCATCAATGGGTCCAGGCATTCTGGGATTCCTAGGAAGGAGTGATGGATTTTTCCTTTCCCCAGGTCCATGGTCCTCTTAGTTGTCTAAGCCTGATATTTACTGTCATCATCCCTTTGAACTAGAGACCTTTTATTTGATAGAGGGCCCAATGGGGCCTTAAGGGCTGAGTATACTGCTCCTGTATTCACTTCAAAGTTTACTGGAGTCCCCTTCACTTCAAAAGTTACCCTGAGCTAGGGGATGGGATCTGAGCCCTGACTTTCTTAGTCATCCTCCAGAGTCAGAATGGCCAGCTGGCGTGGCTGTCTCTTTATAGGGAACTCTATGGCGCAGTATCCTTTTTCTTTAGAGTAGGCACACTGATCTGAGGCCAGGGGTGGCCTCTGGCATGGGCCCTTCCTGTCACCCTATGTCTTAATTTCTGGCCTCTTTCTTGTTGTGATCAGGACCTTAGTCAATGCCTTAGTCTGTCTTTTGGTTCTCTCATCCTCCCTTTGCTCCCTTTCTTTCTCCCTGTTTCTCTCTTATAGTATACTTTCTTGGCTTCTTTGACAAAATCTCTCTTTTAATTTTTTTTTTTTAATATCCATGGCAGCTTGCTCAATTAAGGCCATCGTGACAGATGCCTTTTAATCTGCTGCCTGAGGATCGAAAGGAGTATATCTCTTATATGCCTCCATGATTCTCTCTAGAAACATAAATGGAGATTCATCAGGCCTTTGAATAATTTCTCTTACCATGGCCAAATTAGTTGCTCACCCAGCGGCCACTTGGAGACCCGCTGTTAGAGCCTGGCAATAATTGAACAGATGCTCCCTATCTTCAAAGGTGTTGGGGTCCCAGTTGGGTGGGTTTAAGGAGAAGCCAGCTTTGATTAGGTTGGGAAGTTGTGTTGGTCGCCCATCAGGTCTGAGGATATTTTTTTCTACATTCCAGGAGATTTTTCTCTCATTGCTCTGTCATGAAGAGAGTCACTAGGTGGTGTTGGCAGTCACCTCAAGTAGGCAGGTGTGAAAACGTCGGTGAGTTCTCTGAGTTCTTTTAGCCGGGCCAGCTTCCTCCAGGGAAAGAGGGGCTGTGTGTGCTGCGGGACAGTCATCTGGATGACGCTGGGCCAGCCTAGCTTCCTCGAATGGTGGAGAGGCTGAGTCAGCAGAAGGGGAATCACTTAGAGGGTGTTAGGGGTTGGGAGACGAGGGCAGATGATAAGGAGGGGGTGGTGAGTCCAGTAGAGTCTTGAGACTCAGGGAGAACAGAGGGTGGAGGAGGAGGAGCAGAGAGGTTGAGATAGAATCGTGGGGGAAGGAGTAGGAGTAGGAGCAGGGACAAGGAAAGGCTTGACCCATGGAGGAGGAGATTTGTAGAGGTACTGACAAGTTAAGATATATGGCTGTTGATCTGGATGTCTATGTGGCACCTGCTGAAAGACAATATCTCGGACTTTTCAAATAAGTGCGAAGTTGAAAGATCCTTCTAGGAGCCATCCGACTGCAATGGTGGGTCATTCTGAGACACAGAATCTGCCAGGTCTGGCGTTTTACTGAAAAAGAAAGATTCTGAGCCCTTAAGAAGATTTTGGTCCAGTGATTAAGGGTCAGGGACAGAGGCATTGAAATGATCTGTCCCATAATGAAATATACACAGACACTGAAAGCAACGACTCACAACACAGACAAGACAAGACAATAAAGACAGGCAATGGACGTCCAATACTGAGCCCAGGACTGACTAGTCGGCAAAACCTGAAGGGCTGGCAATACCGAATCAGAAACAAAATATCACTGAGTCGAGGAGACTATTGTTCCACGATTTCCCGAGTCTATCCCCCAGGGACATGGCCTGTGGCTCTGTGACATGTGTGTCAGCCACCATGGGAGAGAGCTCACGTTCTTTACCAATAGCCGTTTTGCCATACCCTAACCAGAAGCCTGAAACGAGAAAGCACAAGACAGTGTCCCAAGTAAGCTCCCTTTCCCCTCATTTATCAAAAGTCAGGGTGGCCTGGACACCCTTCCTGTGAACCAGGAGTGATCAAATATGCCTGCCGTTAACACAGCTCTGTTCTCCAATTTGAGGCCTACTGACTGTCGGTTTAGATTCTTTATTTGAATTGGATTCATAAGAAAACCCAAGAACCTATGGGCTAGCATCTGCAGGGCTTTGAATAACTCATTTGACCCATTTGTTCCCTATTCTCACTTGAGGGAGGTTAAGACCCTTATGGAGGAATGCGAGAGACTTCATCCACAATGACTGATTTTTGGCCATTTTGATTTGGATCCACACATGGGATCTTTCTTACGATCCATCAGGTGCTGAGAATCTAAGCTCTAGGCTCACACAGGGCCAAAGGGCTGATTCAGACACATCCCTTTCCAAAGGAATTAAGCAAACAGCCACAGGTGATGCCCATTCATTTCCGTTTGAAAACTCTTTTCTTCAGGAATCTCGAAGGCGTGGCCTGAGGCAAAGACCTTCCTGACATTCAGGGCAACAGAACAATAGGTAATAAAAAGGCCAATTGCAGGGTTTCTCCACTGAGACTATCCTGGTCACACTGGTATCTGAGTTTTCTGAGATTCTTGCCAATTCCTTCAGCTATCCAGTACATGTCCATGTCACGGTGCTTGGAGGTGCTACATATCGTGGACACAAAAGCATGAGTCTATTCTGGAGAGTGGCCAGAATTCAGGAAGAAAACAGGAACTTAGGAAGATAGCCGGTGTTGCCCATTGATAAGGCAAGCCCTAGAGTATTCATTAATTGGGCAGGATGAATGCTGGGAAGCTTTCTAATAGACAGGAAACATCCATTGATGCATTCTCTTTTCTAATGTCTACAACCATGGACACAGTGGGATACACAGACATAGAAACACTCGCCTTGTCCAACAACTTACTAGAAACAGTTCACTCCAAACCAAACAAACCGACTTTCCTACCTATTCTCTGAACATGAGACAAAACCACAAACACACATCCACACCCACAAAGTCACCTCCTTCCCCCAAGTAGGTCTCTCACTCTCCAGAGTGTCCTCTGACTGCTGGGTCATACTGTGTTCCCACGATATGGCCTGTCCTGTTTCAGATCTGGTCTCCTTGTCCAACTCTGTGAAGTGGTCAGGAGCCAGCTGTGAGCCACTACCTGCTTTTTCAAAAAAGGCCCCTCTTCAGAGTTTTCCTGGCATTTGGCCATCCTCACATCAGTAGGTACCAAGAAAGACTGACTCTGTCCTTGCTAAATCGAAGCAAGTGAGACCACTAGGACTGGGACTGGGATTGGCTCTGTGTGCCTGGCTTCCTGGATCCCAAGTTCAGAGAGTTCCATTACCAAGGAAGTGAGGTGAGGTCGCATCCTTCAGGAACTGAATGAGGTCACTGCCTTGGCAACCACTTTGTCCAAACAGTTGCTTCCAAGAGTACCATGAAAAGGAGGCTGACCCTACATTCTGTGGCACTTTCGCAAATTAGGATGGTATATCAACCATAGGCACCAAGGAACAGCTCTCCACTCAGGCCTGGTTTGGTCCATCTTCTCTATATTAGGAAGAGAGCCTTTAGTCCCGGGAGCATTGCAGTGAACCTCTGCACTAAAACTATTAGCAAGCACCTGATGGAGGAGGCCTCCATAGGTAAGTGGCGCCTTTATAACATCTGATATCCGGTTAAGGGAGATCTCTTCTGATGACAGAGATGTGGCCTGGGGAGGCTCACATATACTCCTGTCCAGGACAGTAACAAGAATAGTTCTGTCCTCTGTTCTGTTCTGTAGGAAATTCCTCTGGAAGTGTAGAGGGGTGCCGACGGGCACGCACGCGCTCCTACCCTGGAGCTTTAGCAAGATGTTGCACTGTACCACTGTTTTTCTGTTTAGGCACCGGGTTTCTGTTTTTCTTTTTGTGTGTGTGTGTGTGTGTTTTGTTCTGCGTTCTATTTTTTTTTTGTTTGTTTGTTTGCTTTTCTTCATTTTGTTGTGTGATTTTGGTTGTAAAAACTTAAGGATATTGGACGTGAAAATGGGTAATAAAGAGAGTAAGCCTGACACCCGTTTGAACTGTGTTTTAAGGAACTGCGATGAACTTTACCCCCCTTTGTTTAGCAGGATGATAGAAGCCCCTAGCTGGCTGCCTGGAGCACAACCATTGCAGAGGGCAATGCCTGCTGGGGACCTAAGAACTGAGTATCTCCCAGGTTAACAAGTGAAACTCCTTTAAAACCCCTTGTCCCTCCAGATCAAGAGAGTCACAACATTTGGCAGAGTCCCCTGTGTTTCTCCTTTGTTAGCAAAGCAATTAGCCTCCCCTTTTCTTTTTCTCAGAACCCATTCCTCATTATTTAATTGGTATAAATTGGCTTCTAGGTCAGGAACCGAACTTTAAGTTACAAATTTGGTACCCCCTCTCCGCCCCAGAACTTTGTGAGAGCTGTCTACTGAAATGTTAGGAGATGGAGCTTGCTTGGGGTGGAACTGAACCAGAGGTGCTAATTCTGTAAGTAAAAGGAGGGACTGAGGGACACCCAGCAGCTGCCAAAGCCCTGTTGATTCAGGGAATACCCTCCTTCCTTCCGTGCACTGTAAGGATTATGCCACCTCTGTCTTGTTAAAAAAGAGAAAAAGAAAAAGGGGACACTAAATTCAGTAAAGTCACCATATAGACACTTTATTTTATATTTCAGGTTGCCCCTCTGTTAAAACATCTGGTCTCCCCCGTGGTGCCACTGGTGTAGTAGATTTTTTCTCTTATCTGCTCTGGTTTAAAGGATTCTGTCTGACAACCATAGTCTCTACCTCCTTTCTGTCTGTCTTGTGTCTTTGTTTCTGGTCCTTTAAGACATGTGCAATAATGTGTTGATATTATAAATTTTTTCTTGGGAATGATCTTAGCTGAATGTGTGTCTAAATGATGATGTTTTATCATAAAAAAACTGGTATCTGAATGGGTTTTTGAAGCATTGCACAATCTTGCAGTTAAAAGTCGGGTTTAGGTCATTGTTTAGTTTAAGATTTCAGGTAATTCATGCCAGAGAACTTAAATACTTAGGATGGAAAACTGAAGAACTCTACTTCCAAGTTGGCAAGTAACTTCCCAATCATTCACTTTTTTTTTTTAACCAATTTTGAATTCGGTAGCCAGAGAAAATGTCACTGTGTGTACCAGTGCATTAATTTGGACAAGGATAGTAAACCATAGTATGGTATCTGTTGACAAAATAAGATGTAAAGACATAAAATTTTGTGAATTGTATCTTGAACTTGTATCATAATTTTCAACACCCCAACCGGAAAATTATGGTTAATATGCCTTAGGCCTGAGGTGTCTGCTCAGAATAGCAGTTTTTTTCCTGCTCCTTCCAGACCTCAGCCATGACTCATGTTGAAATGCAAATGAAAAAAGCCTGCAAGCTTAGTAGGAGACTGATTTGATGCCTAACGGAAAAAAAAAGTAAATTGTATGGTATTTACTAATTACTGGCCAGTCATTTTTTCTAGGACTCTTACTGTTTTCCTTAGATACTTTATTATTTTTGAGCTCATGATTCTGAGCATACAGACCTAGGTTAATGTTTTTCTGATCAGTTTTATCTTTGACCAACTGTGGACTTTTTGAAACATTGCAATAGATATTTAACCTGTGAAAAACTACAAGGCCTTTACTATTATTATGTGTGCACAATTTTGTTATGTGTTGTCTGTCTATATAGACATATATCCGTATATCATATATATGATACACAAATTAACATATATAAGGAGCGCTCATAAAAAAAAGCGCTCATAAAAACAAATTTTAAAAAGTGGATCCAAAGATCTTTAGTTCACGTGGTTTAAATGTTTCAATTTACATCGGATAAACAGATAAAAATAAATGTTTTTAAATTTAAGCTTACAAATTTTTCTAGGTGTTCAAAAATCTAATAAAATATTAATATCTACAAAACGTCTAATGTGCCTTGGTTCTAGAACATTTTCTTCAACATAAAAATGGTTTACACTGTTCAATACATTTCTCTAATATTTTGATAAATAAGTAAAGTAAATTTGATATGGGATTACTCATTCGTGAGTACTTTTGTTAGAAATCTGATTCATTTACTAAGGTCTGTATAAGTTTTTACTAAACGCTATATAAGGTTTTAAAAATCAGTCATGTGTTAATGAGACAAAAATTTTTTGAAACATAAGTTTACCCATAACATTGTGTTTATTAAGTTTTATTTTTTCTAGAGCAAGGAACCATAAAAATTAAAAAACTTATTAAATCAGAACTGTTATTTTAGAGCATTGTACTGCCATTTCTTTAAAAGCTAAACTTGGTTAATGTAGAAACATCAATGTAATTGTGATGCTATTAATGTTTTCATATCTTACAGGTATGCAAGTCTGTAAGGTAGAAACTTTAAAAGAGCATTATATCAAGCTGGTGTTCTGAAGTTGTATGGTAAAAAAATATATTGGAGATTTATTTACCTGTTATCAATAAGATATGTAAAGTTTTATGTTACTTTTTACATTGTGGAACAATTTAAATGTATTTTTAAGTTAATGAGAGCCTAATCTATGTAAAAGTTGAAAACTTTTAGGCTTTCTTTAATTCATGTTTTAAATGTGATATTATATGGTGTTAGCTAATGTTCATGAGACCACAAACAATTTATGTAAACTTTGTCAATGTTGCTTTTAATTTTTACTTTTTAATAAAAACAACCCCATACCATTATTGTCATCTGGTAATAACAAAAGGGTAATCAAAGCAATATAAACAAATACTTTAGGATTATACTCCTAAACAAAAACACCTAAAAAAACAAAACTGCCTTCTCAATAATTCATGACTTCATTGATCATTTCTAGTTAGAGACACTTGGTAGCAGAGTAATATTATCTCCTTTTGGTACACAGTGACCCAGTTCTGTTCTTTACTTTGTTTTAAATCAATTTCTTCTGCATCATCTGATGAGAGGTTCATATACTTCTTAAAACCAATGATTGAGCCCTCAACCTGCACATTCACTTGCTCATAGAGCCAAACCTGAAATTGGGAACTATTTTGCAAGTGTCTGAAGATGAAGTTGATGGGTTACACCTTCACTGTCTGTACATTTTGACCTTGGCCACAGTACACTAAAATGGAAGTTCACAATAACCACAATGACCTAGAGGCTCCTCACATAGAAACTTACAGATCTGGTATACTGTTTTCTAGAAACCCTTCCAAATTATAAAGTAATTCTAATAATCCATGTTTATCATAATTTTTCCTACCAAAAACCAATCCTGAGTATGAACTATTAGTTTCTTAAGGAGTAGATCTTCCCAGACCCCCAAACAAAAAAAATAAATAAATAAAATAAAGATCAGCTTTAGAACTAAAATGCTTAAGATTTATAAAGAGCCCTGCCTTACCTGAGATAAGGCTGTGTGTCCCATCTTACTATATGTGAGAATGACTATGAAACAAGTACGTCAGATAATATTTCTTTAAAGTTATGTTAAAAACATAAAAAATGTCAAGATTCCTAGGATCTCAAACAGGGGATATAATGTAATACTCAGCCAAAAAATTTAGGGTAGCTATTACACGAACTAAGTATTTTTACTTTTGTTAATTTTAGTTGAAATTTTCTTATAAGTTATCTAAAGATTCCCTGTTAGTGTTTTACAAATGTGTTGCTTTAAGAACACAACATGGGTTTATTCAAGATAATAAGTCATCACCTACAATACAGACAGAATAATACAGATCCCAATTAATAAAAAGATAATTATAAAGTTATAGACATTAAAGTCCAGTACTCTTAATATAAGGCTGTTAAAATTAATTTGCTGGATGTTTAAGATTAGGATTTAAAATTAAAGTTAAATGAAAAGGGCCAAGAAAACCAATATTTGGCTCTTACCCTCTGAGTCAATCTGAATCCAGGGAACAGGGGACTTCTCTAAAGAGCTTTGCAACTCTGAGCCACATAACCTCCTGATCAGGGAGATTAATGAGACCACTGGAGAACAGAAAGCCAATCAGTGCATTTGTTATGAAGAGGAGAGTCATCAGAGAAAGGAGATATCCCTGATGCTTCTGAGGGAAGCCAAATGGTCAAGCAAGACCTGGACCAACCTAGCGCAAATGGCACTAGCAGAATTGAAAATGTGCTCTCATTTTTCCAGAATTGACTCCCATAAAGCTCAGCTGACTGTTAACAATAGATAGAAACAAAAGTCCGTTTGACTGCTTCATCTTAAACACTTTGGAAAGACAGTTAAGACCAAAATACAGCCATTCCTGGGCATTTTAAATAATAATAATAATAATAATAATAATAATAATAATAATAATAATAATAATAATAATATTTGAAGGTATGCACTTTATTTTAGCCTCCCAAAATAAGTAAGACTGGAGGCTACAAAGAAGGATTCTCAGACAGGAATGCCTGATACTTATAAAAAGAGACTATCAAGAAGAGCTGCCACAGGCAGAAATTTTTAATTTAAGGCCTGCAGATATTCCTAACCAACACAGGTAGGCTTGGTGTTTGCTAGTACGATTATCCAGCCCTGAGTAACAGAATTAAAGGTTTCTCTATTAGACGCAGAGGTCATACTAGAAAAAGGATTTTACAAGATCAGATGACATTACATTGTTAAACTGTATCTTATGGGGAAGGACAACTGTAACACTAAAAGTTAAATATTAATTTGATAGTCCTGATAACTGGGGATATTAAAGACTGGTGAGGGAACTTCTATACAGTAACATGTTCCGGCTGCTGCAACATTTATTCAGTACTCATGGTTTTTGTTTCTCTCATAGAAGAACCCATCCCCAGATGACTTTACAACCTGTTCTTCCCCAACCAGACTTCAATCCGAAATGACTTCTAAAAGGCAACTCATGTCCCCCAACTGACTTATAAAAGGCAACTCATGTCCCTCACGCCATGCCCACTCACTTCACCCTGTCTCAGGTTAGAAGAAGAAATAATGATTGACGCCACTCTTCTTACAACAATGGAGAGAAAGATAAGTAGACTATCAATATAAGTAATTAATTAAGTCTGGTAAAATCAGGGAGATCGGTTTTGGGTAAGTTCTAAAAATTTGGAGAATCTTACCTGAGGGATTAAAATTTCCTCAGTGCTCTTCCCCTAATCTATTAAAGATTTGAAAGGGACACAGAGAAAAGGGGGAAATGATAGACCCAACCTGATCTTTTATTAAAATTGAGAGCCATCTTGCCACAAAGCCATGAAAAGGTAATTTTGGCTTTACCATAAATTACTGCAAATTCTGAACCTGCTTGAAATGCCTGCCCGTGCCTTGAACTCACGCATGCCCGGCTCTCTGATCAGATAGCAGCCCTCTCTGAAACTTTAGTGACACATCATAAATATTTGCCTTCTCTGGCCAGACAACATCCCTCTCTGAGGCTCTAATGGTCCTCTGAATTCTGATGTAGGGACAGCAAAAAAAACCTAAACTACCATTAGTGTGATGCTTGTCAGAGTTCTGTTATCTGTAACACCCCTTTTGTGTAACTTTCTGGGCTATAAAGCTGGGCTGTAGGAAAGCTGGGGTTGCTGTCTTGTTCCAGCTGTTTTGGGAGGGGAGGCAGCATGAAAGGTAGAAATAATAAGATTAATTTAATATGATTTTAATTAGAGTCAGTGGTCTTTTCTTGTGTCGTGGTCTAACAATTAACACTCCAAAAACATGAAGCTCTGACAGCCTAAAGACTTCTTGAGGAACTTCCTCTGAGGTTGGGCACTTGAAATATATGTTGTTGTAAGGAGCTTTAGCTTCCTTTCTAGTGAGACCATCAAAGATGGGTTTGAATCTATGTGACCTGGAGGACATGGTTTCTTGTATTCTAATGAACATAAGGCAGCAGTGCTGAATTTTCTCTTTGTAGGTAAACTGTGGCCACTGGGTGCTAAGTGTCTCCCCGTGTGGACTGTGAAGCCATTTTTTCATCCTCCACTTTTCGTGGTGTTTCGTGCTGCTGCACTGGGAGTTTGGTATTTGCTTCATGAAATACAAAGAGTTCAACTGGGACCCAGTTTTGGAGGGAGTTCTGTCACTTGTGGTGGGTCAGGGTCTGCAGGAGAATGCAACAACCAGGTTATATCTCACAGAGCTTGCCCCCTTGTACATAGAAATCTGACTCTGAACTTTGCCCTGGAACCTCTCCATGTAACAAGATGCCTTTACATAGAAGGTTCTGCTGGATGCACAATGTCAGTCACAAGCCATTTGGAAGGCAATGGCAAATCCTCATGGCCACACCACAGATGTATTATTACACACCTGCCCACCACTGCAATAGGCCCACTACTCAGCAGGCTCCAACTTACTGGCATCTTTGTTCTACACCATTTTCATGAAACCCGGTCAATCATGGCATTCTCTTGTACACTAATGATCAGCAACAAGACATCCAAAAGTTCTCTAGTGCCACCTGATTATTGGAATTTCAAAAATTTCATTGTATTTATCTAGCTACTTTTCATGGATGAAGTTGGAGACACTGTGGGTTTCAGTTCATTCAGGAACCATTAAATGGTGAGGAAGCTCATTTCAATGAAAGCTCTGGAGAACTCTCACAGGCAAGTCTTCCCATAGAGTCTTCAAAAGGTCACATGAAGCCAGGCCCATTGAGGTCTTCAATGTGACGTCCAAGGGTGTTCTGATTCTCAACTATGGCTGCCAAATCTTTCAGAATAAAATCATGTGATATCCTAGCTGAGATTCCAAGGCTCTGTGGAAAGCCACCCTGTCCTTGATCTCAGTTTCCAAGGGCGAATCCCATGCGTGGCCTCCTAAAATCTGAACACAGTTCATGGCAATATTTCTCTGAGATCAGTTCCAGAACGCAGACTTTAAGGGGAATCACACCAGAGTTCAAGCCCAGGTAGACCCAGTCATCACTTCCAACCGCCACACAAATGACCACAATTAAAACCAAAGCACTCCCACAAGGCCCTCATCTTCTTCCATATAGACACTCATCATAACCTGTGGTTCGAGGTTTCCATGAGGGGATCAGTCCAAGACAGTGTACAAAATAACCTCCCTTGCCCCTCATTTGCCTAAAGTCAGGGTTGCCTGGACACCCTTCCTGAGAACCAGGAGTGATCAAATAGGCCTGCCATAAATACTGCTCTGCTTCCCGAATTTGAGGCCTACTGACTCTCGGGTATATATTCTTTATGTGAATTGGAATCATGAGAAAATTCAAGCACCTATGGGCTATCTTCTGCAGGGTTTGAAGAACTCATTTGACACAAAGGATCCCTATTTTCAATTGATGGAGGTCAGGAACCTTACAGAGGAAGGCGAGAGACTTCGTCCACAATGACTGCTTTTTTGGCCATTTTGGTTTTGGAAGCACACATGTAATCTTTCTTTAGATCCATCAGGTTCTGAGAATCTATGCAACAGCCTCACACATTGCCACGAGTCTGATGCAGACACATCCCTTTCCAAAGCAATTAAGCAAAGAGCTACAGGTGATGCCCATTAATTTCCATTGAAAACCATTTTTTCAGGCTTCACAAAGGGGTGGACTGAGACAAAGACGTTTCTGACATTCAGAGCAACAGAACAATAGGTAAGCAAATGGCCCAAAGCAGGGTTTCTCGAATGATATCTGAGTTTTCTGAGATGATCCCATTCCCTTCAGCTATCCAGTACGTGGCCATGTCACAGAGCCTGGAGGTGGTACATATTGTGGACACCAAACCATGAGCCTATTCTGGAGAGTGGCCCGAATTCAAGAAGAAAACAGGAACTTAGGAAGATAGTAGTTGTTGCCCATCTATAAGGCAAGCCACAGTCCATATATAAATTGGGCAGGATGAATGCTGTGAAGCTTTCTACAAGACAGGAAACATCCATTGATGCATTCTCTTTTCTAATATCTACAACCACAGACACAGTGGGATAAACAGACATAAAAACACTAGCCTTATCAAAAGACTTACTAGAAACGATCCAATCCAAACCAAACAAAGCGACTTTCCTACCTATTCCCAGATCATGAGACAAAACCACAAACTCACACGCACACCCACAAAGTCACCGCCTTCCCCCAAGTAGGTCTGTAACTATCCGGAGTGTCCTCTGACTGATGGGCCATACTATGTTCCCCCAAAATGGGCTATCCTATGTCAGATCTGGTCTCCTTGCCAACAATGTGAAGTTGTCAGGTGCCAGTGGTGAGCCACTACCTGCTTTCTCAGGAAAGGCCCCTCTTCAGAGCTCTCTTGGCATTTGGCCATCTTCACATCAGTAGTTACCAAGAAAGACTGACTCTGTCCTTGGTAAATCCAATCATGTGAGACCACTGGGACTGGTACTGGGACTGCCTCTGGGTGCCTGGCTTTTTGGATCCCAAGTTCAGAGAGTTCCATCACCAAGAAAGTGATGTAGGTCACTTCCTTCTGGAACTGAATGAGGTCACTGCCTAGGCAATCACTTTTTCCTAACATTTGCTTCCAAGTGTCCCAATAGATGGAGGCTGCCCCTACTTCCTGTGACACTTTCACAAGTTAGAATGGTATATCAAACATAGCACCCGGAAGCAGCTCTCCACACAGGCCTGGTTTTGTCCATCTTCTCTACATTAAGAAGAGAGAGATTGCTTCAGACACACCCATTCATCCTGACCAGGTTGTTTGTCGTGGAAGATGACTTTTGCTCTCTCAGGTCCTTCATAGCTTCCTCTATCTTCCCCAGGGTTCATTTCTGCATGGACCTTTGAGGTTCTCAGCAGGTGGAAGATCTCTTATGTTCCTGTATTGTAAGACCAACTCTGTCCCTGCTGTTCTGTAAAGTTAAATGGAGGGCAAAGAGTATGGTTAGGGTTAATAACATGTTTGATTTGGGTTAGGAATCATTCTGCTGGATGAATAATGGTATTGGGAACCTGCGATATTTGTAAGTATATATAGAGGTGAAATATATGTATGAAAACAGAAATATAGGTAAGATTTGAAGCCCAGAAGGGCATTGGATCCTTGATTGGGATACTTAGCTTTGAATTATGTTCTGCACATGTGTCTCAGATAAATCTATACACAATGGTATAGGACCTTGTACTTGGATGATTGAATGTCGAAGAGAACATCCAGTCTAAAAAGGATAGTTGGTAGGATTAGGAAGATAGTTGGTAGAATTAGAAAAAAAGAGTGAGTATAGGATTTGGAAAAAAAGTTCTCTAGCAATAGGGTTTCAGGTAGAGAGAAAATGTAAATGTCAGCACATGTGAAGAGTTGGTCACAATGATGAATTGGGGAAAATATGTAGGAAAGCAGATATCAATAGAGACATAGGAAATCACGCAAATGATAAAGTGATTGATTGGATTAGACATTTTCAGCAGGCTTGAAGTTGAATATATAATCTTAGGAAGAAACACATATGTAGTCACCAATAGGATTGACATTTGAGAGCATTAGCCAACCTGGACACGGGTGATTTTTATAATCCATACTCATATTCCATTTAGGCTTTGGTACAATCGTAAGTGTGACTTTGCATTTTGTTGCCAGAATATTACTGTGATAAAATGTCTATGTAGATCAGGTGACATGAGTATTTCTTGCACCATTTCTGGGAGCAATATTTTGAAGAGGTATAAATTAGTATTGGGGGCACAAATAGGTGTACCATGTGTGTATGAATATAGAGAGAATGATTGAATAGACCATACTGTGAATAAATAATATAACTTGTTCCAACTTTACAAATTGGAATAAATTAATATCTCAAAATACATAGCAAATCTTATATTGATATACATACATTCATTCCAACCAGTTATACATCTAATGGTAATATTAGGGTTGTAGTTTATCATAAATTCTGTGTGAGTTTTGCTTCAAAATTGATTATGGAAATCGAAAATAATGTGTTTGGAAAGAAGTCTCATGAAATGAGCAGTCAAAAACAAGTAGGAATATATGTGTTCTGAAGCAGGAAGTGATTGAATGTGTTACAAATGTCTTTAAATTTGTGAACTTGTGGATGAAATGTACATTTTATGATGCACAAAAACTGAAGAAATAGAAATGTACCAGTGTTGAATAAAATTGAATGTCAAAATACACATCATGTCCCATAGGAATCTACTAGCATTGATGTTAAAGTGGGTCAGTTACTGTAGAAATATAAGGATTTGTTTGCACCATTCACTGAAGTAAGTTTTCAGTACTAGAAAACAAATATGTATTTCAGGTGGATGAATGTTTCTGAAAATAATCTTATGAAAAGTTGATTATAAAACCACATACATGAACATTAGTGAATTTAGGGAGTGTATAATAAGACACATGTATTTCATATTTTGAAAAATCTAGAGTGTATATATATATATATATGTATATATATATATATATATATATATATACACACATATATATATATACACACACACAAATACATTGGAAAGTAGAAAATATATGCCAATCAAAATTCATCATGAAATATATATCATCCACAGATCCAAAAATATTAATTTTACTGAACATGGATTTATGTATAATGTTGCTCAACTAAAAAGCTCACTCATAGTTTGAATTTTCAGTTCCAAAAGCATTTAGGAGGAGTGATTTCTTCTCATACTTTGTATCTGCCAAGTTAGCCACCTCACAAAAATGTACGTGTATTCCAGGTAGGATTTTGTATGTGCATATAAAAATACATGTGGTGAATTGGCTACAGAAAATGGGAGACAGGAATTCACATGTGTGTTAACTTTAAAAACACATGGAGAACAATTTCAAGAAAAAAATTGACAAGATTTATAACTCCTACCCTATATCATGCAAAAGGCAAGACCAACTATTCACCATGCCTCCTCTGAACTGCTTGTATTTCTATTCTGTTTGGGTTATTTTTCTCCATCATATTAGGATTAGTAGTCAGAGTCTAGTAGGGTATGGGTTAGTGTCAGAGTTTCAGTATTTCGAATGAAAAATTGCAAAATGTATCCAATGTGTATGTAAATATGTGCTACACAAAAATCTTCCCACTCTTATCCAGAACAATGTCTTGACAATACCTTCGCCCCAAGTAAGATACAATTAGAGGAAAAGAGTTAGAAATTCCGTGAATACATATCTGGAATGGAAAACAATCAGGAGTTCACAATCTTGAAAGTGGTAGAGGAGTTTTCAAAAGTAAGGGACAGGGTAAACACTCGACAAAAATGGAATTCTGCTGGCCTAGAGACTTCTTGGGAAACTCTCTGTGAGGTTGGGCACTTGAAATATATGTTGGTGTCAGGAGCTTTAGCTTCCTTTCTAGTGAGACCATAAAAGCTGGGTCTGCATCTATGTGACCTGGTGGACATTGTTTCTTTTTTTCCCAATGAACATGAGGCAGCATTTCTGAATTCTCCCTTTGTAGGTAAACTGTGGCCCCTGGGGGCTAAATGTCTCCCCATGTGGACTGTGAAGCCATATGGTCATCCTCTATTTTCGTGGTGTTTTTTGCTGCTGCACTGGAAGTTTGGTACTTGCTTCACGAAATACAAGGAGTTTAAATGGAACACAGTACGGGAGGGAGTTCTGTCACGTGTGGTGAGTCAGGGTCTGCAGGAGAATACAAGAACCAGGCTTCTATCCCACATAGCTTGCTCCCTTGACTATAGCAACCTGATTTAGAACAGCGTCCTGAAACCTCTCCATATAACAAATGCCTTTACATATAAGGGTCTGCTGGTTTGACCATGTCAGTGACAAGCCATTTGGAAGCCAATGGCAGATCCACATGGCCCCACCACAGATGTTTTATCACACACCTGCCCACCATTGCTCTAGGCCCACTACTCAGCAGGATCCAACTTTCTGGCATCTCTGTTAAACACCATTTTAATGAAAACCAGTCAATCAAGGCACTGTCTGGTATACTCATTGTTGGAAAAAGTATAAACGGCAGCCATACCCCAGAGAAAAACCCCAACATGGCGCCTAAGGACTTCTTCTTCCTACCTTCTTCTTTTCTGAAGTGGCGCGAAAAGTTCCCGCCCGGGTGAACTCTCCCACTGGTGCCAATTTCAAATCTCAGTGGCGGGGAACCTTAGCCCCAATGAGAACTAACTCCTGGGCTCCGGAGCTGATATCTGAAAGAACTTGCCAATAAACGGGTTGCCTGCCATTTATCTAAGTCCTTTCATCTCCTCCTTAGTTCTATATAAGCACACAGCTTTTTGCAATAAAATTGGAATTCTCCCGGCGAAGTGCCTTTGAGTGGGGAGTTCTTTCATTCTGGTGCCCCGTTTGAGGATACGGGTGAGCTCTTTCCAACAAGAGCCCCGTCCCCCGTTCCGCCCAGACACTCCATCCTGGTCAGCTCTTTTCAGACGCCAGCTTCCTGCACTCACCACTGATCTGATGTATGTAAGCCTCCCCTGACCCCGGCTCGCCAAGTTCCTTCGGGCTACCGCTAGTTTTGTGACCCTGATCGTCCAGCACACTCTAGACGCCCGGTAGGGGAGAGGGAATTCCTCCCACCAAGACCTTTACTGGTCACAGTGGACCCTCTAGTGATCCGTTTCCCTTTGGGGCATGAGGGTTCTGAGTTTACACGAGAGGCTCTGTGGTTTTTCCTCCTTTGCTGCCACTGCTGCTGCCGGCTAGATTTGCTGTTTCCTGCAGGGCTGCTGTGTCTGGCTGAAGCTGCCTCTCTGCTCAGGGAAAACTGAACTCCCGTCCTAGAACTGCATTCTGCTGGAGCTGGAGTTCTGTTTTCATTACTGACTCCTTCAGCTGCGTTCGAAAACTTTCCTGACGTCAGGTTGCCCATGGCTCCAAACCCATTGGGTCTTCCAGATCGCACTTCACTGGTGACGACCAGGTAGTACCCTCTGTATTTCCTCGCGACAGCTGGTCATTTTGGGGACACCCACGTGACCCCCATTCGCCCTGAATTTCCTGGAAGCCGTTCCAGCTCGGGTTTTCTCTTTGTCTCTCTCGCTTACTCTTATTCTCTCTCTCTCTCTCTCTCTCTCTCTCTCTCTCTCTCTCTCTCTCTCTCTCTTCCATCTCTCCCTGTGACATTGGGCACCTCTTAATCTGTACCTGAAGCCTCACCTCTCAAATGTTTAATAAAAAATTTGTCCACACTCTCCCTCACACCAGACATCAAGCCCAAACTTTTAATTAAATTCTGTACCCAAGATTGGCCTCCATATCCACTGGATAATGGCAATCATTGGCCTCCAGAAGGCTCCTTAGATCCAAACCTCCCCTGGGACCTTTTTAACTACTGCCAGCGTCTGGAAAAGTGGAGGGAGATTCCCTGCATTGAAGGTATTAGCCTTCCCACACAGCACCTTGTCTCTGCTCCTCCTGCCCTCCCCCTCAGGTCCTCCTTGCTTGCAATCCCCTCTCTTTCCCTACTTCTACTTCTGACTTCACAGATTCTTCCTCATTCAACCCAGCAGATGAACCCCCACCTTCTCCCCAGCCCCATCTGCCCCTTCTCTTCTGCAATACCCTCCTCATCCTCTGCCTGATTCCATGGATCCTCAGCCTTCCATTTTATCCCCCTCCCCTCCGTCCTCTTCTGCCTGCTCCACTTCCTCCTCTTCCAAAGAGACACTCCCTTCCCCTCCCTCTCCTTCCTGTCCTCCGCCTGCCTCTCTCAGTCCTCCTTTTACCAGGTCTAAAGGACTCCTTCCCACCCCTAAGACAATCGCACCCCTTCGTGAGGTAGCTGGTCCCGAGGGTGTCATCAGAGTCCACGTGCCCTTCTCCAGGTCAGACATTACTCAGCTAGAGAGCAAGTTAGGCTCAATCACCACTAAACCCACCACTTACATTCGGGAGTTTCAATGGGTCCTGCAAGCATATAGCCTCACTCATCATGACATATACATGCTCTTGGCGAATACACTTCTCCCCGAGGAAAGGCAATGGGTCTGGGAGCTAGCCCAAGCCCATGCTGATGAAAATCATAGGACCAATCCTGACCACCCCACGGGCTCTCATGCTGTCCCAGAGCAGGAACCCTATGGGATTACAACACCCCTGAAGGCTTACAGACTCATGACCTTTTTACATCCTGTCTCTTGGCGGGCCTGAAAAAGGCGACCCACAAGGCTGTTAACTTTAAAAAGGTGCAGGAGGTCATTCAAAGGAAGGAGGAAACACCTTCAGAATTCCTGGATAGACTAACCAAGGCCCTTCAACACTGCACATAACTCGACCCAGAAACCCCTGATGGCCGTCATCTCTTAATGACATATGTTCTGGCCCAAAAATACTCTGACATTAAAGCCAAGCTTAAAAAGCTTGAACAGGGCCCTGCTACTCCTCAGACCAAAATCCTCGCTGTCTCTTTAAAGGTTTTTCATGGTAGAGAGGATGAAAGTGAATGCCGTAGGCAGAGAGCTGAAAATGCCAAATTCCAAATGTTGGCCCAGGTCATTCAGAGAAGGCCATCACCACGCCGTCCCAATGTGACACCCCCTGGAGCTTACTTCAAATGTGGTAAGGATTGTCCTTCGCCGAGAACACCCTACAACCCCTGCCCAACATGCCATCAAAGGAGACACTGGGGGGCAGACTGCCCAACAACCCGGAAGGGAGGTTGGTCAGCCACCCGGCAACCCCAGCCTCTCCTGGGCTTGGCAGAGGAGAAATGATGGAGCCCTGGGCCTTCCCTCCAAACTATTACCATCAAGAATCAAGAACCTAGGGTCACCTTCCTGGTGGATGGACGCTTCATTACCTTCCTTTTGGATACTGGTGCCACTTTTTCGGTCTTGAGGGAGTATTGGGGTTCTACCACACCCTCAAAAACTCCTATTGTCATGGTAGGAGGTAAACATATTTTCCCTCAAAATCCCTTTTGTCCTTCACTCACTCCTTTCTCGTTATGAGCCATTGCCCCATTCCCCTTCTGGAAAGGGACATACTCTCACTATTAAAAGTCACCATTCACATATCACCCCACTCCTCTCCTACCTCTCATTTCCTCATGATGTTCCTAGGGGCAGATACACCTCCTTCATGCACTTTCCCACGACTATCTAAACCAGTTAACCCTGAGTTTTGGGACACAACTACACACTTTATGGCTAAATGCAGTCCTATTCATATTGTCTTACTGGACCTTCAAGATATATTAGTCAACCATGATATCCACTCACAACCACAGCCTTCCTCGGATTAGAAGCCATCATCCAGAATTTATAATGAAAGGGGTATCTTATGCCTACACACTCTCCTTTCAACACCCCCATTCTGGCAGTTAAGAAACCTAACGTGTCCTACAGGCTGGTTCTAGACCTTCCCCTTGTCTACTCCTCTGTGGTCCCCATCCACCCGCTAGTGTCCAACCCTTACACCCTCCTCTCTCAGATCCCTGCCACTACTACCCACTTCTTGGTTCTAAATTTGAAACATGCATTCTTTTCTATCCCCTTGTTCTCAGAATCTCAGGATATCTTTGCTTTTACTTGCACTGACTCTCACAGCTGCCATTCTCATCAGTTTACCTGGACTGTCCTCCCACAGGGATTCGGGGATAGCACCCATCTCTTTGGCCAAGTTCTTGCCCAGGACCTCACATCCTTTCACCCGACCTGTCCTGACTCTACTCTCCTTCAATATGTCGATGACCTTCTTCTATGTAGTCCCTCTGGGAACACTCTCAATCCCACACTGCTCAGCTTCTTAATTTCCTAGCAGACAAGGGAAATAGGAAGTCTCCCCACAAGGCCCAGGTTTCCCAGTCTTCTGTCACCTTTCTTGGCTTTTGCCTTACACCCAGAAAAAAGGAAATAACACTGGATAGGAGGCAACTCCTCTCTGATCTTCCAGTGCCCCATACAAAAGCCAAAATACTATCATTCCTAGGACTAGCATGTTATTTTAGGGCCTGGATCCCAAATTATTCTCTTCTATACAAATCCTGTATGAACTAGCAAAGGGACCCCCTAGTGAATCTCTTGCCTCCTCCCCAAACTACCACTTGCGCAGGCTTCAGCAACTTGTCTTAAAGGCACTTGCCCTTCACCTTCCTGATCTTTCAAGACCATTTCATGTATATGTCCATGAAAAAGGGAGGCAAGAACTTGGGGTCTTAGGTCAAAACTATGGGCCTACATTTGCACCTGTGGCATATTTGTCCAAGCAAATTGACCCTACCATCCGTGAGTGGGCCCCTTGCTTAAGAGCTCTGGCTGCTGGACAAATTTTACACAAAGAAGCCTCTAAGCTTACTTTTGGGGCCCCTTTAACTATCCACTCCCCACATCACTTGAAGGATCTTTTAGCTTATAAGGGCTTTCAAACCCTTCCTCCATCCAGAGTTCTGTCACTCCTCACTTCCTTTCTGGAAAACCCTAATATTACTTTCCTCCCCTGCTCTGCACAGAAACCTGCTTCACTGCTCTCAATGACTCCCACGTCTAACACACCAACTCATAATTGGTTGGAAACCTTAGATGATTTCCTCCCCTGTCATTCTTCCATTTCTGAGAGACTACTAGCCAAGCCTGACCTTATCTGGTTTACTGATGGCAGTTCCTTTAGGCAGAATTGCACTCATTACTTTGGATACACTATAGTTTCAGCCACTGAGATTATAGAGGCCAAAGCTCTGCCTTCAGGAACTACCAACCAGCAGTCTGAACTTATAGTAGCCACTCGTGCCTGCCTTCTAGCACAAGGCAAATCCCTAACCCTTTATACTGATTCAAAATATGTCTTCCATATCTTATCCCATGCTGCAATATGAAAGGAGCGAGGCCTACTTACCACCAAAGGTAATGTGATCACTAATTCGGCTCTTATAACCAATCTGATAAAGGCCTCCCACTTACCCACCCAGGTGGGAGTTGTCCATTGTAGGTCTAATTAGAAGGACGTCTCTCTTATCACTGAGGGCAATGCCAAAGCTGACCAGGTGGAACAAATGGCTGCTACCACTTCCAATGATGGACCCCCTGGGGGACATATAATGGCCACTTTAGACAGCTCATCTGAAGCCCCTACTTCTTCCAGTAAGAACAAGGATCTCTTCAAGTTCCTTCATACTCTATTCCTTTCCAATTCTCAGTCTTTGACCCTCTTTTTACAGAGCTTCTTCTCGCTCACCCTCTCTGACAAAGCCATGCTACAGAATATAGCCTCTAATTGTCAGATCTGTCAGTGGACCAACACTTATACTCCTTTAAGGCCCAAACCTTTTCCTTCCCACCAAGCCCGGGGACACATTCCCACTGCTGACTGGCAGGTAGACTTCACCAACATGCTCACAGTATGGCGCACTAAATACCTCCTTGTCTTTGTGGACACTTTCTCTGGTTGGATTGAGGCATTTCCCACTTCCAATAAAACGGCTTCCACTGTAGCTTTAATCTTACTGACAGACATCATCCCCAGGTTTGGTATGCCCACTTCTCTACAATATGACAATGGCCCTGAGTTTATTTCTAGAATCACACAAAAGGTCTCTCAAGCCCTCTCCTTCAAGTGGCATTTCCACTGTCCATATTATCCCCAAGCTTCAGGGAAAGTGGAAAGGGTAAATTGTACTCTAAAGGAAGTCCTTACCAAATTGACAATGGAATTAAACTTAGACTGGGTCAAACTCCTTCCCTTGGATTTGCTTCGAATCAGAGCTCTCCCTAAAAACCATCTTTACTGTCTCCCTTTGAGATAATGTATGGAAGACCTCTTATACCCCCTGGGTTGGTCATTTCACAAGGACCTCTCACCCGAGATTTGTCTTTGCCTCTTTTGTATCATCTCCGCTCGGAACTCTGGAAATATCAGGACTGGCTTCATCCGGACCCAGTGTCCTCTCCAAACACTCCTCCCTTAACACCTGGGAGTCTAGTATATTATAATACCCCAGAGGAGAAAGGGACTCTTGCCCCAAAATGGGAAGGCCCCTATCCTGTCATTCTCTGTACCCCCACTGCCGCCAAACTCTCCTTACCAGACAACCGTCTAACTCCCTGGATTCACATTTCTAGGTTGAAGCCATATCACCAGGAGGCCCCACCTGCTGACGACAGGACCAACCCAGAGGAACTCCAAGAATCACCTCCTGAACCTCCCATTAACTCCTGCTCTCCACACTCATCTCACCCATTTAAGTTGCGGCTCACACGGTGTTCCATGCAGCCAAATTCCTCTTTAAAAAGTCACAATGGGCTCTCTCAACACCCTAATCTTCGGTAACTGCTTGTTTTTTGTGCTCTGCTTATTTTCTGTGCTCTATCGGGACTGGTCTTTACCCTCCTCTCCTACCATGTATTTATTCACTCTTCAGGAACGATACTCAGAACATGGCATGTAGAAGGTCCGTGCAGTGGATGCAACTACTTGCTTCATCCACAACTGCACCTCTATTTCCCTAAAATTGTCACCTTCAAGGACCTTCGTCCCTGGTAGCTGGAACTGATTTTTCATTTGCTTCCTTTTTGATCAAACAAAAGACTATTGTCATTGGTGGCCTGAGATATATAATGGGTGCCCCTATTGGTCATGCAGGTTCCATGATGAACATGGTAGCTATTCTTACCACTCACTTGGTTACCCTAAAGTGTGGACTTCTAGTTACCTAAAGTGGGATAAAGTCTCTTTATCTGATAACAATGGATGGTATACTTTAGATATACCTGACCCCAAGGCCAAACGTTGGGACTATGTTGAGTTTGCTGTCTATGCTCGGACAAACTCAGCCAGACCCACAGGGTGGATGACAGTTGGCCGCACCCTGATTATGCCACCTAAGGCAACCATCCAGGTAGTCGAACACATTAAGGAGTCAGAATCAAAACTTTTAGATCTTATCCATAGCTCATCCACAAAGGATTCAGACCCTTCAACCCCCTCAGGTCCCCCTGACACATGGCTCAATTTGTTACACCAATCTCTTCGATTATTAAACTCCACCCCTCTTTCTGTGCCTCCTTCTCAGTGCTTTCTCTGTGCTTCACTTAGTCCCATTAGCGGCAGGAAATATTTCAGCAAAAACCTACAATTTCTCTAAGAAAGGACAACCCCTACATGTGACACGTTTCCCACTGTGGGAAAGTTATTTCACCAATACTTTATTTGCTTTCATCTGTTTTCACCTGCCAATAATGAATCCTTTACCCATTTGTTCTTTGAGCTTAAGCACCCAATCGAGCCCTGCATTTATGCAACCTGGACAATTCCTCTGGTGTAATGGGTCTTTAAGTACCTCAACGATCAATGTCTCTGGCACCTGTTTCTTGGTTACTGTAGCTCCTCAGCTGTCTTTGTATACTCCCACCGAATTCCGACAGTTGGCCCTACCTTCCTGAACCCATAGGGCAGTCTTTCTGCCGGTTCTGGTAGGCCTCACTTTAACAACCTCAGTGGCGGGTCTCGGACTCTCTGGTGGAGCTATAGGTCATGCTCTATGGGCATTCAAAGACCTGCAACAAAAACTGCAGGAAGCACTCGATACCACTGCTGAGTCTCTGGGCTCCTTGCAGCGCCAGGTTACTTCATTGGCACAAGTGGCTTTACAGAACCAAAGGGCAATTGATCTTCTCACTGCAGAAAAAGTGGGTACATGCCTATTCCTCAGAGAGGAATGTTGTTCTTATGTTAATGAATCTGGGCTGATAGAAAAAAATGTTGTTAAATTGCAGAAATTATTGACCAAATTGCTCAAACCTAGCTCCTCCAATCCCATAACAGGGTTCTTCCAATCCTATCTTGCCATGTACTTACTACCTATCTTGGGGCCCCTTATTGGGATGCTCCCTTTTTGTGCTCTCTTGCCATGCATAATGAAGTTCCTTCAAACCCAACTGCAAAAAATTTCTAATCAAAATTTCAACCAGCTTTTGCTTAGGCACTACCATCCTCTGATGACCGATGAACCCCTAACATCTCCAAGAGAACAGTTCACTCAGTGATGAAGCTCACTACCAGGCACGATGGAATGCAACGTACATCAGACAGCGGGAGGCAACGAGCTTGGAGAACCTCTTAATCTGCCATCCTGGATTCATGAGTCTTTATGACCTTCTAAGCTTCCTCATGGCCCTTGGCCTCTTCTATGTCAGTCCCCCAACATGGAACTTCTGCCAAAAATTGACCTTTGCTTTAATTTTTATCTTCATTCTGTTTTTATTCGCTCTGATCTTCTTCAAGTGCTGGTGACGCCATGACCAGGCAACGCTTCCAGTATTTCCTAGAGTCTCTGTTACAGGACCAGTAGCTGATACCAACAATCTCCTCCATCCAGGACTGGTTTCATGCCATCGACAACTTGTGGCATCAGGGAACTTTCATAGACTTTACCCCTACTGAAGTAGCTACCTATACCACTGGCTTTTACTTCTGGCTGCCATGATATCCCCAGACCTGGCCCCCGAGCATTTGTCCACTTCCCTTTCTAGGCCCCACAGCACCCCCACACAGCAGGCAGCAGCCACAAATGACAAACAATGCCCCACTTTCTAAGAAAACAAAAAGGGAGGAATGTTAGGAAAAGTATAAATGGCAGCCATACCCCAGAGAAAAACCCCAACATGGCACCTAAGGACTTCTTCTTCGTACCTTCTTCTTTTCTGCAGTGGCGTTAAAAGTCCCCGCCCTTGTTAACTCTGCAGCCAGCGCCAATTTCAAATCTCACTGGTGGGGAACCTTAGCCCCAATGAGAATTAATTCCTGGGCTCCGGAGCTGATATCTGAAAAAACTTATTCTCAGAACATGAGACCAAACCACAAACCCACAACCACACCCACAAAGGCACCTCCTTCCCCCAAGTAGGTCTGTGACTATTCGGAGTGTTCTCTGACTGCTGGGCCATACTATGTTCCTCCGAAATGGCCTGTCTTGTCTCAGATCTGGTCTCCTTGGTCAACTCTGTGAAGTTGACAGGAACCAGTGGTGAGCCACTACCTTCTTTCTCAGGAAAGGCCCCTCTTCAGAGCTCTTCTGGCATTTGGACATCTTCAAATCAGTAGGTACCAAGAAAGACTGACCCTCTCCTTGGTAAATCCAAACAAGTGAGACAACTGGGACTGGGACTGGGACTGGCTCGGGGTGCCTGGCTTCCTGGATCCCAAGTTCAGAGAGTTCCAACACCAAGGAAGTGAGGTGAGGTCACTTCCTTCAGGAACTGAATGAGGTCACTGCCTTGGCAACCACTTTGTTTTAGCAGTTGCTTCTTATGGTCCCTTTAGATGGAGGCTGCCCCTACTTCCTGTGACCCTTTCATAAGTTAGAATGGGATATAATCCATAGGCTCTCAGGAACAGCTCTCCAAAAGGCCTGGTTTGGTCCGTCTCCTCTACATTAAGAAGACAGAGGCTGATTCAGACACCAAACTTCATCCTACCAGGTTGTTTTCCATGGAAGATGACTTTTGCTCTCTCAGGTCCTTCATAGCTGCCTACATCTTCTCCAGGGATCATTTCTGCACATACCTTTGAGGTTCTCATCAGGTGGAAGATCCCATACATTCCTGTATTGTAAGACCAACACTGTCATTGCTTTTCTGTAAAGTTAGATTGAGGGAACAGTGTATGGTTAGTGTTAATAACATTTTCAATTTTGATTAGGAACCATTCTGCTCGATGAACAATGGTATTGGGAACCTGTGATATTTATAAGAATATAGAGGTGAAATATATGAACGAAAAGAGAAATCTAAGTAAGATTTGAAGCCCAGAAGGTCATTGGGTTCTTGATTGGGATACTTAGCATTGAATTACGTTCTGCACAGATGTCTCAGATAAATCGATATACAATGGCATAGGACCTTGTACCTTGGATGATTGAATGTAGAAGAGAACATCCAGTCAAAAAGGGATAGTCGGTAGGATTATGAAGACAGTAGGTAGGTTTAGGAAGAAGAGTGAATATAGGATTTGGACCTAAGTTTTTTAGCAATAGGGTTTCGGTTAGAGAGTGAATGTTAGTGATAGCACATGTGAAGATTCAGTCACAATGATGAACTGGGGAAAATATGTAGGAAAGCAGATATCAATAGACACATTACAAAATCATTCAAAGTGTAAAGTGAGTGACAGCTTTAGACGTATTCAAAGGGTTGAGTTTGAATATATAATCTTTGGAAGAAACAAATATGTAGTCACCAATAGGATTTTCATTTGAGATCATTAGGCAACCTGGACATGGATGTTTTTAGTAATCCAGGATCACTTTCCATTTAGGTATGGTACAATCATAAGTGAGAACTTTGCTTTTTCTGTTCAGAATATTACTGTGATAAAATGTATATGTAGATCAGGTTACATGTATTTGTTCCACCATTTCTGGGAGCAATATTTTGAAGACGTATAAATTAGTATTGGGGGTACAAAGAGGTGTACCCTGTGTCTATGAATATAGAGATAATACATGAATAGACCATACTGTGAATAAATAATATAACTGGTTCCACTTTAAATAATGGATTGAATTGATACCTGTAACTAAGTAAGAAATCTTATATTGATATACAATCATTCTTTCCAAAGACTTATACATTTAAAGGTAATATTAGGGTTATGGTTTATCATGACGGGTGTTTTGCTTCAAATATGATAAAGGAAATCGAAAATAATGTGTTTGGAAAGAAGTCTCATGAAAAGAGCAGTCAAGAAACATGGAGGAATACATGGGTTCTGAAGCAGGAAGTGATTTGAAGTTAAACAAATGCGTATAAATTTGCTAAATTGTGGATGAAATATTTATATATCCTCTGATGTGCATAAACTGAAGAAATAGTAATGTTTCAGTGTTGAATAAAAATGAACGTCAAAATGCACATCATGTCCCATAGGAATCTAATCTACTTGCATTGATGTTAAACTCGTGTCAGTTACTGTAGAAATATTATGATTTGGCTTTTTTTTTGGTGTTATAATACAATTTATTTTAGTACTAGCATGCCACAGAATGTAGAGGAAGGAACAATGGATTATTATTATCATTGTGATAATTTAAGGTTTTATATCACATTAAGCTATAATATGGCATAATATATCTTATGAATTAGAGAAAAATTTTTTTAAAAAACCTATTATTTAAGGACCATATGCACTGACAATTTAAATGGCTTTCGCGTGATTTCAATTTCTATCAATTGTGTATTAATTGCCAAATATTTATTTTAGTACTTTTCATATTCATAATTGATATAAAGTCAATTGTTTAATTCTTCTTGTAAGTAGTTACTTATTACAGCAGGGACATTATTAATAATTCTAAATCTTTATAAGAAAAATGGTACAAAGTTATTTTCATGCAAAATTAAGAATAATTGCCTTCTCTGAATGTTTGATTGTTAATACATATAACAAAGAGCTTTTGATGAGTCTTTTCCCCAGTAAAACATAAAATGCAAAGATATAGTTGGGTATGTATGTCCAAATAAAGATAAGAAGAAATACACATTATTAGCTAGAAACAATTAAATAAAAGATGAAAAGAAAAATCCAATACATTGTTCGAACTTGTCAGATGAGGTAGTATTCTGGAAGAATAGCCTAAGGCTAGGCCTGGTCCATGACAAAATATTAACTAAAAAAATGAAATATGAAAAATATAGGAAATGCTATGAATTTTTCATGAAGGTAGGTGTATTATCCTTTAATCTCATTTTATGTGCATTTTCAAAAGCCAAATTTCTGGTAAAATAAATTTGTGGTAGTTACAACTACACAAAACAAAGTTTCTGCTTAGCAAAATGAATGCATCTCAACCATTTTTTAGCTGATTTCTTCCCACTCAATTTTAAACCTTTATTTATTTATTTATTTTTATTGGTTGTTCAAAACATTACAAAGCTCATGATATATCATCTTTGATACATTTTTCTCATTTGGTTTATGAACTCCCATTTTTTCCCCAAATAAGAATTGCAGAAACACATTGCTTACACATTCACATTTTTACATAATGGCATATTAGTGACTGTTGTATTCTTCTACCTTTCCTATCCCCTACTATCCCTCCTCCCCTGCCTTCCCATCTTCCCTCTCTACCTCATGTGCTGTTGTTTAATTCTCTCCATTATTTCCGCCCCATTTCCCATCACAACCTATTATGTGTAATTTTGTGTATCATTGAGGGTATTCTACCATTTCCATATGCTTTCTGTTCTCTCTCCCTTTCTCTCCCCCCACACGTCTTTGTATAATGTTAATCTTTTCCTCATGCTCTTCCTCCCTTTCTGTTCTTAGTTGCTCTCTTTATATCAAAGAAGACATTTGGCATTTGATTTTTTAAGGATTGGCTAGCTTTGCTTAGCATATTCTGCTCTAATGCCATACATTTCACTGCAAATTCTATGATTTTGTAATTTTTTAGTGCTGCGTAATACTCCATTGTGTGTAGATTCCACATTTTTTTTTATCCATTCATCTATTGAAGGGCATCTAAGTTGGTTCCACAGTCTAGCTATTGTGAATTGTGCCGCTATGATCATTGATGTGGCAGTATCCCAATAGTACGCTGTTTTAAGATCCTCAGGGAATAGTCCAAGAAGTGTGATAGCTTGGTCAAATGGTGGATCCATTCCCAGCTTTCCCAAGAATCTCCATACTGCTTTCCAAATTGGCTGAACCAATTTGCAGTCCCACCAGCAGTGTACAAGTGTCCCCTTTTCCCCACATCATCGCCAACACTTACTGTTGTTTGACTTCCTAATGGCTGCCGATCTTACTGGAGTGAGATGGTATCCTAGGGTGGTTTTGATTTGCATTTCTCTGACTGCTAGAGATTGTGAGCATTTTTTCATGTACTTGTTGATTGATTGTATGTCCTCCTGGGTGAAATGTCTGTTCAGGTCCTTGGCCCATTTGTTGATTGGGTTATTTGTTACCTTACTTTTTAATTTTTTGAGTTCTTTGTATATTTTGGATATTAGGGCTTTATCTGAAGTGAGAGGGGTAAAAATTTGTTCCCAGGATGTAGGTTCTCTATTTACCTCTCTTATTGTTTCTCTTGCTGAGAAAAAAAAAAAAAACTTTTAGTTTAAGTAAGTCCCATTAATTTATTCTTGTTATTAACTCTTGGGCTATGGGTGTCCTATTAAGGAATTTGGAGCCCGACCCCACAGAATGTAGATCGTAGCCAACTTTTTCTTCTATCAGATGCAGTGTCTCTGATTTGATATCTAGCTCCTTGATCCATTTTGAGTTAACTTCCTTGCTTGGCGAGAGAAAGGGATTCAGTGTCATTTTGTTGCATATCGATTTCCAATTTTTCTAGCACCATTTGTCCTTCGTATATTGCAGGTTTTTAGCCCCTTTTATCAAATATAAGAAAGTTGTAATTTTGTGGAATGGTTTCTGTGTCCTCTATTCTGTACCATTGGTCCACCTGCCTGTTTTGGTACCAGTACCATGCTGTTTTTGTTACTATTGCTTTGTAGTACAGTTTGAAGTCTGGTATCGCTATACCTCCAGATTCAAACATCCTGCTTAGAATTGCTGTTGCTATTCTGGGTCTTTTGTTTTTCCATATGAATTTCATGATTGCTTTATCTTTTCTACAAGAAATGTCGTTGGTATTTTGATTGGCATCAATTTAAACCTGTAGAGAATTTGGGTAATATCGCCATTTTGATGATGCTACTTCTGCCTATCCATGAATTGGGTATATTTTTCCATATTCTAAGATCTTCTTCTATCTCTTTATGTTTCTGTAGTTTTCATTTATAAATCTTTCACCTCTTTTGTTAGGTTGATTCCCAACTATTTAATTGTTTTTCCAATTATCTTATTTTCTTTGAGGATATTTTGAATGGAGTGGTTTTCCTCATTTCCATTTCAGAAGTTTTGCTGCTGATATACAGGAATGCCTTTGATTTATGCGTGTTGATTGTATATCTTGCCACTTTGCTTAATTTATTTATTAACTCTAGCAGTTCCTCTGTAGACCCTTTTGGGTCTGTTAAATATATTATCATGTCATCCGCAAATAGCGATAATTTAAGTTCTTCTTTTCCTAGTTTTATGCCTTTAATTTCTTTTGTCTGTCTAATTGCTATGCCTAGTATTTCAAGAACTGAATTAAATAGAAGTGGTGATAGAGGGCATCCCTCTTGTTCCAAATTTTAGAGGGAATGCCTTCAGCTTTTCTCAATTTAGGATGATGCCAGCCTGAGGATTAGCATATATAGCTTTTACAATCTTGAGGTAAGTTCCTGTTATCCCTAGTTTTTCTAGTGTTTTCAACATAAAGGGATGCTGAACTTTGTCGAATGTTTTTTTCTGAATCTATCGATACGATCATATGGTTGTTGTCTTTAAGTCTATTGATGTGGTGAATAGCATTTATTGATTTCCATATAATGAACCAGCCTTGCATCCCAGGGATGAATCCTACATGATCATGGTGCATAATTTTTTTGATATGCTTTTGTATTCGATTCACCAAGATTTTATTGAGAATTTTTGCATCCAAGTTTATTAGAGATATTGGTCTGTAGTTTTCTTTCTTTGAAGTGTCTTTGTCTGGTTTTGGGATCAGGGTGATATTGGCCTCATAGAATGAATTTGGAAGAGTTCCTTCTTTTTCTATTTCTTGAAATAGCTTGGAAAGTATTGGTATTAATTCCTTTTTGAAGGTTTTGTAGATCTCTGCTGTATACCCATCCGGTCCATGGCTTTGTTTGGTTGGTAGTATTTTGATGGCTTCTTCTATTTCTTCCTTTGTTATTGGTCTGTTTAAATTGTGTGTGTCTTCCTGACTCAATCTGGGCAGATCGCATGACTTAAGAAGTTTATTGATATCTTCACTATCATCTATTTTATTGGAACATAGGGTTTCCATATACTTTCTAATTATCTTCTTATTTCTGTAGTGTCTGTTGTGATATTGCCTTTTTCATCCCGTATGTTAGTAATTTGAGTTCTCTCTTTTCTTCTCTTCCTTAGCATGGCTAAGGGCCTGTAAATCTTATTTATTTTTTCAAAGAACCAACTTTTAGTTTTATCAATATTTTCAATTTTTTTTTGTTTCAATTTCGTTGATTTCTGCTCTAATTTTAATTATTTCTTGTCTTCTACATTTGCTGTTGTTTTGCTCTTCCATTTCTAGGTTTTTGAGGTGTAGTGTGAGTTCATTTATTTACTGATTTTTCTTTTTTTTTTTTTTTGAGGAAAGAACTCCAAGAAATGAATTTCCCTCTTAAAACTGCTTTCATTGTGTCCCATAGATTCCAGTATGTTGTGTCTGTATTGTCATTTGTCTCTACGAATTTTTTTATCTCCTCCTTTATGTCTTCTGTAAACCATTGATCATTCAGTAGCATGTTGTTCATTTTCCATGTGATGTAGGATTTTTCCTTCCTTCTTTTATCATTGATTTCCAGATTCATTCCATTATGATCAGATATGGTGCATGGTATTATCTCCACGACTTTATATTTACTAAGAATTGCCCTATGGCATAATATATGGTCTATCTTTGAGTAGGATCCATGTGCTGCTGAGAAGAACGTGTATCCACTTTTTGATTGTTGATATATTCTATATATGTCGGTGAAGTCTAGGTTACTGATTTTGCTGTTGAATTCTATAGTTTCTTTATTCAGTTTTTGTCTAGAGGATCTGTCTAATGGCTAGAGCGGTGTGTTGAAGTCACCCATAATTATTGTGTTGTAGTTTATTTGACTCTTGAACTTGAGGCGAGTTTGTTTTATGAGTGTTGCAGATCAATTGTTTTGTGCATACAAATTGATAATGGTTATGCATTGTTGGTGCAAGGTTCCTTTTAACAGTATATAGTGTCCTTCTTTATCCCTTTTGATTAACGTAGGTTTGAAGTTGATTTTATTCGATATGAGTATGGCCACTCCTGCTTGCTTCCGAGGGTCATGTGAGTGGTATGATTTTTTCCAAACTTTTAATTTCAGCCTCTGTATGTCTTTACCTATCATATGAGTCTCCTGAAGGCAGCATATTGTTGGATTTTTTTTTTTTTTTTTGATCAAGGTTACTAGCTTATGTCTCTTGATTGGTGAGTTTAGGCCATTAACATTTAAGGTTACAATTGAAATATGATTTCTACTTCCAGTCATGTTTGTTTGTTTGTTTATTTATTTATTTATTTATTCATTTATTTATTTATTTTGGTTAGTTTTTACTTTTTGGTTATTTTCCTCTCCCTTTACTGAGCTACCTCCTGCTGCTAGTTTCAGGCATTACTTTTCAAATCCTCTTCTTGTAGTATTTTGCTCAAAATGCTTTGCACTGCTGGTGTTCTGGCTGTAAATTCTTTTAGCTTTTGTTTATCGTGAAAGACTTAAATTTCATTGTCAAATCTGAAGCTTAATTTTGCTGGATACAGTATTCTTGGTTGGAATCCATTATTTTTGAGCATTTGAAATACTTTGTTCCAGGATCTTCTTGCTTTCAAAGTTTGTGATGAAAAAAATCAGTCGTTAACTTAATTGGTTTACCCCTGAATGTAACCTGCCTACTTTCTCTCGTAGCTTTTAATATTCTCTCTTTGTTCTGTATGTCCTTGTTCTGGCTATCTTCATAAATATTTGTCTTGGAGTTGGTCTATTATGGTTTTGAATGCTTGGGGTCCTGTAGGCTTCCAGGATTTGGCAATCCATTTCATCTTTCATCTCTGGGAAATTTTCTAGAATTATTTCATTTAATATGTTGTCCATTCCTTTGGTTTGAATCTCTATGCCTTTTTCTATCCCAATGACTCTCAAATTTGTTTTTTTTTTATGGCATCCCATATCTCTTGAATAGATTGCTCATGGGATTTAAGCATCTTTTCTGTGTTTACTCTATTCTTTTCAAGTTGATAAACTTTGTCTTCATTATCTGACGTTCTAACTTCTACTTGATCTAGTCTATTTGTAATACTCTTCATTTGAGTTTTAATTTGGTTTATACTTTCCTGCATTTCTAGGATTACTGTTTGATATTTCTTTTTAATGTCTCTATCTCCTGGTAAAGCTCATTCTTTGCCATTTGAATTTGTTTGTTTATTTGATTTTCAAAATATACTTTTATTGCTTGGACTTGCTGCCTCATGTCTTCTCTAATATTCCTTTCCATCTGAGTTAGGTATGCCTTGAGTTTTTTCCCTATCCCTATTTCTGATGCTTCACGGTCCTCCTCTAGAATTTAGTTGTCCTGCATTTTTTGCACACCTTTTTTTCCCTTGTTTTTTCATGATGTTCACGTTACTTTTCAGCTCAATTTGATTGCTGTGTTTCTGCTTTCTTCAATAGATTTGTTTTGGTTTTATATATCTCTGCTGTCTCTCTTTTGTGTTTGTAGACTATGCCTGCAAAAGTGGATTCCACTTGGAAGGAATTCCGACAGCTGAGCTCCAGTGATGTCACCTGTCTGCTATGGCGGGCCCCAGGCTCCTTGCCGGGGTGTTTGAATGGGGGGGTGGGACTGGACTGTCTCTGGTTGGTTTCACCTCCCGGTCGCTGGCGGGCGGGCGGTCTCCAGCCATCCAGTCGTGCAATCAGCGAATGGGCTGTCACCGGCGGGCGGGTGATCTCTAGCTGCCCAATTGCGCAGGCAGCCAGCGGGTGATTGGTTGCTGGTGGGCAGGCGTTCTCCAGCCTCCTAGTCACGCGTGTCTGTCCTCTGGTCCCCTGGTTTCCTCTGCGAGTCCTGATTTCCCCTGCTACACCAGATTTCCCCTGAGTGATGCCTCTTGGCAGCTCAAAATGTACTCTTTGCCTGCCGTTCCTTGGGTGTGGAGTGTGTCTATTGGGAACACTGGCACTCTATTGTTTTGATTTTTTCCGCTTGCCCCACCCATTGCGCTGGCTAGACAAGTTTTGTTTTCACTGGTGATGGGAGGGGAAGTTGAAGGTCAGGTGCCACTAGTTTTCCCCCCGTCTTTATGAAGGCTTTCTCTGGTAATCCCTCCCCCGGAAAGCCTAAGAGAGAATTTTTGCGAATTACCTGCTGTATGGGAGATAAGCTGAGTAACACACACCTGTTTTGTTGTTGCAATCTGTCGGAGAGTGGTGGTGGATACTTCAGCTCTCCAAGATGGTGGCCGTTGGTTTCCTCGGTGGAGTTTCGGTTGTGGGGGATAGAACTGTAACACTTTCTTCCCCATCTGAAATCCTGAACTCAGCCCCGGGCTCAGTGGCAGGTGAGCCAGCCGGATTCCACAGAATCCGCAGCAACGTTTCTCCCTGCATGCTGGTCGCTTCACGGTGGAGGCCCGCCGTCTGTATCCACGGCATGGGCCGCACGGATCAGCCACCCCAGATCTTCGGTCGCATAGTTGGCTCTTGTTTGAGACTCAATTACAGGACCTCGGTGGTGGAAATCATTCTTCTAGGTTCCAGGCACACCCATTTTTCTGTAAGATCCTAACAAGATACTTTTTCGTCATTCTAACTCCTTATTCACATGTGAAGTTGCGCAGTACAAAGGGTGTGATGCACTCTATTCATGGCCATCTTGCAATGTCAAAATATTAGGATTTCTATGCACCATTTACTGAAGATAGTTTTCAGTACTAGTAAACCAAAATGTTATTTCAGGTGGATGAATATTTCTGAGAAAAATCTTTTGAAAAGTAGATTATAAATCCACATACATGAATATGAATGAAATTTGGGAGTGCATAATAAGACACATATATTTCATATTTTGAAAAATCTGGAGGGTATATATATATATATATATATATATATATATATATATACATACACAGACACACACAGAGAGACATTAAAAAGTAGCATTATATATGCCAATCGAAATTCATCATGAAATACATATCATCCCCAGATTCAAAAATATTTATTTTACTGAACATGGATTTATGTATAATGCTATTTAAATAGGAGGATCACCCATAGGTTGAATTCTCAGTTCCAACAGCCTTTAGAAGGAGTGATATCTTCTCACAATTTCTATATGCCAAGTCAGCCACCTCACCAAAAATATACGTGTGATACCAGGTATGAATCTATATGTGCATATAAAACTACATGTGCTAAATAGGCTACAGAGAAAGGGAGACAGGAATTCACATATTTGTTAACTTTAAAAAAAACATGGAGAATACTTTCAACCAAATAATTGACTAGATTCATAACTCCTACCCTATATAATGCAAAAGGCAAGTCCAACTATTCACGATGCCTCCTCTGAACTGCTTGTATTTCAATTCTGTTTGGGTTATTATTCTAGTCAGAGTTTAGTAGCGTAGGGGTTAGTGTGAGGGATTCACTATTTTGACTGGAAAATTATAAAATGAATCCAATGTGTATGCAAATATGTGCTACAAAAAATTGTTCCCACTGTCATCCAGAACAATGGCTTGACATTACCTAGTCCCCAAGTAAGACAAAATTAGAGGAGAAGAGTTAGAAAATCTGTGAATACATATTTGGAATAGAATATGCTAAGGAGTTTCCAAAAGTAAGGGTCAGGGTAAACACTCCACAAACTGGAGCTCTTCTGGCCTAAAGACTTCTTGTGGAACTGCCTCTGAGGTTGGGCACTTGAAACATATGTTGTTGTCAAGTGCTTTAGCTTCGTTTCTAGTGAGACCAATAAAGGTGGGTCTGCATCTATGTGATCTGGAGGACATGGTTTCTTATTTTCCACTGAACATGAGCAGCAGTGCTGAATTTGCTATTTGTAGCTAAACTGTGGCCCCTGGGGTCTAAGTGTCTCCCCGTGTGGACTGTGAAGCCATTTTGTGATCCTAAAATTTTCATGGTGTTTCTTGCAGCTTCACTGGGAGTTTGGTATTTGCTTCACAAAATACAAAGAGGTCAACTGGGACACAGTGCTGGAGGGAGTTCTGTCACGTGTGGTGGGTCAGTTTCTGCAGGACAATGCACCAACCATGCTTCTATCCCACATAACTTTCCCCATTGACCATAGCAACTTGATTCTGAAACTTTCCCTGAAACTTCTCAATATTACAAGATGCCTTTACATAGAAGGGACTGCTTGCTGCACCATGTCAGTCACAAGACATTTGGAAGCTAATGGCAGATCCACATGGCCCCACCACAAATGTTTTATCACACACCTGCCCACTACTGCTCTAGGCCAAGTACTCAGCAGGCTCCAATTTATTGGCATCTCTGTTCTACACCATTTTCATGAAACTCAGTCAATCAAGGCACTGTCTGGTATACTCATGATCAGCAACAGGACATCCAAAGGTTCTCCAGTGCCACCTGGTCATGGGAATTTCAAAAATTTCTTGGTATTTATCTAGCCATTTTTGAAAGATGAAGTTGGAGGCACTGTACGTTTCAAATCAATCCAGAACCATTAAATTTTGAGGAAGCTCATGTCAATGAAAGCTATGGAGAATTCTCACAGGCAAGGCTTCCCAAAGATTGGCTAAATGGTCACGTGAATCCAGGCCCATTGAGGTCTACAATGTGAGGTCCATGTGTGTTTTGACTCTCAACTATGGCTGCCAAGTCTTTCAGAATAAAATCATGTGATATCTTGGCTGTGATTCCCAGTGCTTTGTGGAAATACAACCTGGGCATACATCTCAGTTTCCAAGGACGACTCTCATGCGTGGACTCATAACATCCCAACACAATTCATGGCAATACATCTCTGAGGTCAGTTAAAGAACTCAGTCTCTTAGGGGAATCACACCAGAGTTCATGTCAAGGTGGACCCAGTCATCTCTTCCAACCACCACACAAATGACCACAATTAAAACCAGCACACTCCCACATGGCCCTCATGATCTTTCATATAAACACTCTTCATAACCTCTGGTTGAATGTTTCTATGAGGGGTGCAGACCAAGACAGTCTCCAAAATAATCTCCCTTGCCCCTAATGTGCCTAAAAACAGGGTGGCTTGGACACCCTTCCTGTGAACCTGGTGTGATAACATAGGCCTGCTGTTAAGACTTCTCTGCTTCTCCAATTTGAGGACTACTGACTGTGGGGTTTAGATTCTTTGTCTGAATTGGAGACATGAGGAAACCCATGCTCCTACGGGCTAGCCTCTGCAGGGCTTTGAAGAAATTATTTGACCCAAAGCATTCCTATTCTAACTTGATGTAGGTCTAGAACCTCACAAAGGAAGGGGAGAGACTTCATCCAGAATGACTGCTCTTTTGGCTATTTTGGTTTTGTATGCACACATGGGATCCTTCTTTAGATCCATCAGGTGCTGAGAATCTAAGCCTAAGCCTCACACAGGGCCAAAAGGCTGATTCAGACACATCCTTTCCAAAGGAATTAAGCAAAAAGCCTCAGGTGATGCCCATTCATTTCCATGTGAAAACAGTTTTTTTCAGGCTTCAAAAAGGGGTGGCCTGAGGCAAAGACCTTTCAGACATTCAGGGCAGCAGAACAATTGGTAATTAAAAGGCCCAAAGCAGGCTTTCTCCACTGAGACTCTCCTGATCACACTGATACCTGAGTTTTCTGAGATGCTCGCCATTCCCTTCAGCTATCCAGTACATGGCGATGTCACAGGGCTTGGAAGTGGTACATATATTGGACACAAAACCATGAGCCTATTCTGGAGAGTGGCCAGAATTCAGGAAGAAAGCAGAAACTTTGAAAGATAGCAAGTGTTGCCCATCGATAAGGCAAGCTGAAATCCATTCATAAATTGGGCAGGATGAATGCTGGGAAGCTTTCAACTAGACAGGACATATCAATTGATGCATTCTCTTTTCTAATGTCTACAACCATGGACACCGTGGGATACACAGACATAGAAACACTCGCCTTGTCAAACGACTTACTCGAAACAGTCTACACCAAACCAAACATACCGACTTTCCTACCTATTCTGAGAACATGAGACAAATCCACAAACTCACACCCACACCCACAAAGGCACCTCCTTCCCCGAAGTAGGTCTGTGACTATCCAGAGTTTCTCTAATTGTGGACCATATTTTATTCCCACAAAATGGCCTGTCCTGTCTCAGATCTGGTCTCTTTGGTCAACATTTTGAACTACTGAGGAGCCAGCGGTGATCCAATACCTGCTTTCTCAGTAAAGGTGACTTTTCAGAGCTTTCTGGCATTTGGCCATCCTCACATCAGTAGGTACCAAGAAAGACTAAATCTGTCCTTGGTAAATCCAAGCACGTGAGACCCCTGGGAGTGGGACTGGGACTGGATTTTAATGACTGGCTTCCTGGATCTCAAGTTCAGAGAGTTCTGTCACCAAGGTTGTGAGGTGAGGTCACTTCCTTCAGAAAGTGAATAAGGTCACTGCCTTGGCAACCACGTTGTCCTAACAGTTGCTTCAAAGAGTCCCATGAAATGGAGGCTGCCCCTACTTCCTGTGACACTTTCACAACTTAGAATGGTATATCAACCATAGGCACCCAGGAACAGCTCTCAACACAGGCCTGGTTGGGTCCTTCTTCTCTAAATTAAGAAGACAGAGGCTGATTCAGACACATTCCTTCATCCTGACCAAGTTTTTTACAATGAAAGATGACTTTTGCTCTCTCAGTTCCAACATAGCTGCCTACAACTTCTGCAGGGATTATTTTTGCATGGACCTTTGAGTTTCTCAGTAGTTTGAAGGAATCCTACATTTTTGTATTGTAAGACCATCTCTGTCCCTGCTCTTCTGTAAAGTTAGATTGAGGCAACAGTGTATGGTTAGGGTTAATAACAGGTTTGATTTGGGTTAGGAATCATTCAGCTGGATGAATAATGGTATTGATGACCTGCGATAATTACAAGAATATATAGGTAAAATATAAGTATGAAAACAGAAATCTGTGTAAGATTTAAAACCCAGAAGTGTATTAGGACCTTGATTGTGATACTTAGCTTTGATTTATTTTCTGCACAGATGTCTCAGGTACATCGATATACAATTGCATTGGACCTTGTGCCTTGGATGATTGATTGTCAAAGATAACTTCCAGTCAAAAAGTGATAGTCGGTAAGATTAAGAAGATAGTCGGTAGTTTAGAAAGGAGAGTGAGTATAGAATTTGCACCAAAAGTTCTTTAGCTATAGCTTTTCGGGTATAGAGTAAATGTAAATGTCAGCACATGTGAAGAGTCAGCCACAATGATGAACTGGGAAAAATATGTAGGAAAATAGATATCAATAGAGACATTAGGAAATCTGGCAAAGTATAGTCGTTAGTGAAAAGTTAGTAAAATAGGTAGTTGTCTCTTCATGTTTTTCTGTATACTTAACTTCCCTCCCAGCCCTCCCCAAGGAAAGTATATAAGCCCTGTTTAAGCTGTTCTCAGGACTCTCTGCTCTATTGAAGTGAGCTCTGAGCCCCAGCATGCTGGACCACCAATAAACCCTTTGCTTTTGCATGAGACAGTTTCTTAGAGGTCTCTTCGCCTGACACTCATCCGACCTTTACATATGGAGGTTCCACCGAGTTCTGGCAGCAGCGGACGAGAGACCCCAACTGGCTCCTCAAGGGATTTGTAAGGCGCCTCTTTCTGGTGTCAGGTTTCAGGTTAGAGCTTGGCAAAATGGCTGTCAAAGAAGAGTGTGAGCTCTCTCTCACGGTGGCTGACAGATGTGTCACAGAGCCACAGGCCACCACCCTGAGGGACACCCCAGAGGACTCTGAAAATCAAGGAACAATAGTCTCCTCAACTCAGTGATATTTTGTTTCAGATTCGGTATTGCCAGCCCATCAGGTATTGCCGACTACTCAGTCCTCGTCTGAGTGTTGGACGTCCATTTCCTGTCTTTATTGTCTTGTCTTGTCTGTGTCATGTGTCGTTGCTTTTACTGTTTGTGCATTTTTCATTATGGAAAAGAGCACTTCAATGCCTCTGTCCCTGACCCTTGATCACTGGACCAAATTCGGCTTAAGGGCTCAGAATCTTTCTTTTTCAGTAAACCGCTGGGCCTGGCAGACTCTCTGTGCCTCAGAGTGGCCCACCTTTGGATTCGGATGGCCCTTAGAAGGATTTTTCTACTTCTCACTAATTTAAAAAGTCAGAGATATTGTCTTTCAGGAAGGGCCACATAGCCATCCAGATCAAAAGCCATATATCTTAACCCGGCATTACCTCTGCAAATCTCCTCCATGGGTGAAGCCTTTCTTTGCCCCTGCCCCCGCTCCTAATCCTTCCCCCACGATCTCTCAAACCCTCTGCTCCTCCTCCTCCTCCACCCTCTTTTCTGCCTAAGTCACAAGATTTAACTCTACTGGACTCTCATCCCTCTCCTTATCCCTTGCCCTGGTCTCCCAAACCCCAACACCCTCTAAGTGATTCCCCTGCTGCTGACTCAGCCTCTCCGCCATTGGAGGAAGCTAAGCCAGCCCAGCACCCTCTAGAAAACTCCCCCGCGGCACACACAGCCCCTCCTCCCCTGGAGGAACCTGGCCCGGCTAAAGGAACTCACCATCAATGAAAGATTGAAAACCCTGGAACTCCCGTGATGCTCCCCCTCCGTCCCTCTGTGCCAATGATTGATGATGGCCATGGGGAAAAAATGCAAGCCTACCAGTATTGGCCTTTCTCCTCTTCAGATCTATATAACTGGAAAAATAACAATCCCCCCTTTTAAGAGGACCCCACTCGTGTCTCAGGTGTGGTTGATTCATAGATGTTTTCACACCAGCCTACTTGGAATGACTGCCAACAACACCTAGGGACTCTCTTCATGACAGAGGAACAAAAGAGAATCCTCCTGGAAGCTAGAAAATAATATCCGCGGACCAGATGGGTGACTGACACAACTTCCCAACATATTCAACCAAGCTTTCCCTAGAATCGACAAAACTGGGATCCCAACACCTTTGAAGGTAGGGAGCATCTGTCCACTTATCTCCGGGCTCTAATAGCGGGTATCTTAGTGGCTGCTAGGCGACCAACTAATTTGGCCAAGGTAATAGAGTTTATTCAAGGGCCTGATGTATCTCCCTCTATGTTTCTAGAGAGAATTATGGAGGCATATAGGAGATATACTCCTTTTGATACTCAGGCAGAGGCTCAAAAGGCATGTGTCATGATGGCCTTTATTGGGCAAGCTGCCATGGATATTTAAAGAAAGTTACAACACTTAGATGGATTACAACATATGACTTTGAGAGATTTAGTCAGAGAAGCCAAAAACGTATACTATACGAGAGAAACTGAGGAAGAGAAGGAAGCAAAGGGTGGATAAAAGAAACAAAAGACAGACTAAGGAATTGACTCAGGTCCTGGTCACAACAACAAATAGGCCAGAAATAAGAAACATGGAGACGGGAAGGGATACCTGGCCCCAAACTAGAGGCCACCCCTGGCCTCAGATCAATGTGCCTACTGTAAAGAAAAAGGACACTGGGCCAAAGAGAGCCCTAGAAAGAGACAGCCACGCCAGCCAGCCATCCTGACTCTGGAGGATGACTAAGAAAGTTGGGGATCAGATCCCCTCCCCGAGCTCAGGTTAACTTTTGAAGTTGAGGGCACCCCAGTAAACATTGAAGTGGATACAGGGGCAATATACTCAGCCATTAAGGCTCCATTTTGCCCTCTACCAAATAAAAGGTCTCTAATTCAAGGGGCTAATTGCAGTAAATATCGGGCTTGGACAACTAAGAGGACCTGGGACCAGGGGAAAGGAAAAATCCATCACTCCTTCCATGTAATCCCAGAATGCCCGGCCCCATTGATAGGCAGAGTTCTGCTCACCAAGCTCCGGGCCAAAATAACTTTTAACCCTGAAGAGCCCCAAGTGGAATTTCTAAATCCTTCAGTAAAAACTCCTATATTCACAGCTCTAACTATGTCAGTAGATAATGTACATCAAATCACTCACCTTAGTTTAAAGAAACTACATTGATTTATGAAGGATCAAGAACAGAGTTTTCCACTAACCGACTCACAGTTAAAGGAAATAACTGAATGGTTAACAAAAGCCTGTCAGGTCCATCAAATGGTTAATTCTTATCCTTCCAAGCTTCCTACAGGAAAGCACCTATGAGGAACCAGACAAGGACAATTCTGGGAAGTGTACTTTACTGAAATAAAGCCAGCAAGTTATGGACTTAAATATCTCCTAGTCTTTGTAGATACATTTTCAGGATGGATTGAAGCCTTTCCCACCAAAAAAAAAAAAAAAAAAGAAAAGGAAAAAAAGAAAAAAAAAGAAACAGTGCAAATTGTGGTGAAGAAGATCCTGGGAGATATTTTTCCAAGATACGGCCTGCCTAAAGTAATAGGGTGTGATAATGGACCGGCATTCATAACCCACATAAGTCAGGGGTTAGCCAGGACCTTGGGGATTTATTGAAAGTTACATTGTGCTTATAGACCCCCGAGTTCAGGACAGGCAGAATGAATGAATAGAAACATTAGAGAGACCATAACGAAATTAAGCTTAGAGACCGGCATAAAATATTGGACTATGCTCCTGCCTTATGAACTGTTTCATGCAAGAAATACTCCCTCTGTTTCTTTGTGTAACCTCACCCCCTATGAAATTTTCTATGGTGCCCCTCCTCCAGTAAGGGACCTAACCCCAACTCTAAGACCTAACGATTTCTTTCACACCCATTTGCTTTACAGACTTAAAGCTCTTGAAAGAACTCAGGATACCTGTGAAAACAGATGGCCACTGCCTAACAACCTGGGGACGAGAGGACTCCAAATCAACATCAAGTAAGATACTTCTTCTATGTAAGACGACATCAGGTGTTATCCCTGGAACCCCGCTTGAAAGGACCATACCAGGTGCTACTTATAACACCTACAGCGGTAAAGGTAGACAGAATCATTTCCTGGATCCATACCTCTCATCTCAAGCCTGCGGCCTGTTGAGACTCTGGCTGGAAACTGGAAAAGACTGGTAACCCTTTCAAATTGTGTATTCGCCATGTGGATAAAGCTATAGACTCTCCCCTTGACCACCAGTAGTCCTAACCCTCATCAGCCCGTTCAGCAGCGATGGCTGATCACAAATCCTACTGGAAAAGAATTATGGTCTATCTCGTATACAGCCCAATTAGGTAACTAGTGACCATCTCTCTACCCAGACATTTATTAGCTGGCTATACGTCTTTCCTATTGGGATATCCCTGATGAAGAGGATGCCACTAAAATTCCATTAAATCCCTTCCAAACCATAGACAATGGAAACAAACCTAATGGATGTAGGGACAAGTGAGCCAGATGCAGGTTGGCTAGCCTAGATTACTATGATTGCCTGGTGGACTATCAAAGCCACATGAAATCACGGCTGTGTGGGGGGAAAGCCGACTTCTTCTCTAAGTCATGGGGATGTGAGCATACAGGGACTGCCTGATGGATCTCAAGCTTCTCATCAAATTCTGTAGAGAAAAGGGAAAGAAAAGAGAAATTGGATGGAAATGGAAGGAGACCCTCATTGTTATACAAAATTACATATAAGAGGTTGTGAGGGGAATGGGAAAAAAATAAGGAGAGAAATGAATTACAGTAGATGGGGTAGAGAGAGAAGATGGAAGGGGAGGGGAGGGGGGATAGTAGAGAATAGGAAAGGTAGCAGAATACAACAGTTACTATTATGGAATTATGTAAAAATGTGGATGTGTAACCAATGTGATTCTGCAATCTTTGTAATGTTTTGAATAACCAATAAAAAAAATTCTGTACACAGCATTGGTCATATTACCAATTAGATAACCAAAACCGATGGCCCACAGTGGGGTCTCTAGGTCCTCAAATTCTGCGTGACATTTTTAACTTCTGCAAATGCTCAAAAGGGTGAAAGGAGATTCCCCTATGTAGAGGCCTTTTCCCTCCTTCGCTCACATCCTGACCTATGTTTCTCCAATAGATCCTCACCCTTAGCCTTCTGCTCCAGTCTCTCTGCTGTCACTATCACCTCAGCAACATGATTTCTCCCCTCCAATTACTAGATCAAAAATCCAAACCTCTGCCAGTTCTCAGACCATTGCCCAATTGCTGAGGTAGCAGGTAATGAAGTACCCCTCCACCAACTCCCTCCTCTCTTCTCCTATCAGTGTCCGCACCGGATCCCACCAGGTCCTCTTACCAGCTAACCCAAATCTCAAACCAGCTGAGGAGAGCCCTCAGACCCCTATCCAAGATGTAATGAAAATGGACTTAAAAGTTTCTTTGTCATCACTGAAAAAAGGTTACTCAGAATTTAAAGTCCCTTACAGGCTTTTAGTGATACTAACTCCAGTCTTCTCCTCTGCTCTACCTGTTCTACTGCTCAAGATTTTGTTGCTAGGAAAATCCCAAACCCCTTTCCCATTATTCCTTTACATCTTTCCTTCCTCATTCTCAGATCTTCAGAACTGCTCTCAGCCCCACCTACCCCATCTGCCCCCTCTGTACCAGGCCCACCGAAAAGTCTTATCTGACCTTCTTCAGAAGTCTTCATCATGGCTGACTTTAGGACTTTCAGCAAAAGAGTCCCTATAAAAGACTTCAGAGTAGATAAAATTCCTCTTTACGTGTTGCCCTGTTCTACTTGGCCACTGGCTAAAAAATCTGCACTCCTAAGGTAGACACCCCCTTACTAGTTTTTCACAAAATATGTGTACAAGGCCTCTGGCCATGAGCTAGGGATTCACAGAGATGGCTACATTTCTAAGATACAGAAGTTACAAACTGGGCTCCATGGTAACAGCTGGCAGGGTGAAAATTAAAGGGAAGAAAGAGCTCTCCCTAACCCAGGTGTCCTTGAAAAGTTAACTTGCCAAGAACAGAGGAAAAAAACAGAAAAATAAACTACTTTTTGTGAACTTCTGCAGACTGTGAACTTCTGCGCCCCTTCCTTTACATGTTGGGTACAAAATTCTGAAACTACCTAAACTTGGGTTTCAGGGGATTTATTGATTACAACAGAAGTAATGCCCTCTGAATCTGGTTGCAAACGAATAGGACTGTTTCCCTGTCTTCGGTACTATCTTAGGCGCCTTGACTTGTCTGTCCCTACAGCAGTATAATTCTATATACTTAAACATTTTTTATGTTTTCATGAAGTTGTCAACAGATATGATTAATTGTGTAATGGTGCAGATGTTTCCCAGAGTGCTTTATCCTGATGCATGTTCATTTGAAATTCAAATAGGGGGAAATAAAACCTGGTTCCAATGGGCACATATATCCCTCACTTTAGCCATCCTATTAGAAATAGGAGTTGCAGCAGAGGTGGGCACAAGAACCACTGCCTTGGTCCATGGGACACAACAAATGACACAATTAGAAGCAGCAATAAACCAAAACTTAAAGATATTAGAAACCTCCATCACAGCTTTGCAGAAATCTTTAACCTCTCTCTCTGAAGTTGTTTTACAGAACAGTCAAGGGTTGAACCTCCTCTTCATGAGAGAAGGGGGCCTTTGTTCTGCATTGATGGAAGAATGTTGTGTTTATGCTGACCATTATGGAGTTGTAAAAAAATCTATGAGTAAATTAAAAGGACAACTTGAAGAGTGTCAATGAGAGAGAGAGGCCAAAAAAGGGTGGTTTGAGTCTTGGATCACACAGTCCCCCTGTGTAACTACGTATTTATCAACCCTGGCTGGTCCAATAATAATCCTCATATTATTGCTAACTATAAACTCTGTTTGTTCAACCATGTAATTTCTTTTCTCCAATCTCAAATTGGACAAGTTAAACTTATGTTAATACCCCACTAGCAGACATAAAATGTGACACCCCCCAATGATCACTTTTATGACTAAAAGTAGCCAGAAGAAAAAGTGGGGAATGAAAGGTTAATAAAATAGGCACTTGTCACTTTCTGTTTTTCTGTACGCTTAACAAAACACTGTTGAAATCTTGAGAAATGTTTGCTAATCTTGTTCCCAGAATGTGCTGTCCCCAACTGCCAAACTACAGAATGCACTCCCTCACCCGGTTATGCGCAAACTGCCCACTCGCCTTGATCCATTAATAAAAATCCCTCCCTGCCCTCTCCAAGGAAAGTATATAAGCTCTGCTTAAGCTGTTCTCAGGGCTCTCTGCTCTATTCAAGTGAGCTATGAGCACCAGCACGCTGGACCCCCAATAAACCCTTTGCTGTTGCATGAGGTAGATTCTGGGTGGTCTCTTCCTCCGACGCTCACCTGACATTTACTTGGATGACTGAATGTAGAAAAGAACATCCATTCAAAACGGGATAGTCAGTAAGATTAGGAATATAGTTGGTAGGTTTAGGAAGAAGAGTGAATATAGGATTTGGAAAAAGAAGTCCTTTAGCAATATTGTTTCATATAGAGAGTGAATGTAAATGTCAGCACATGTGAAGAGTCAGTCACAATGATGAACTGGAGAAAACATGTAGGAAAGCAGATATCAATAGAGACATTATGAAATCAGGCAAAGCATAAAGTTAGTGATAGGATTACACATTCAACATGTTTGACTTTAATTATATAATCTAAGGAAAAAAGAAATATGTAGTCGTCAATAGGATTGACATTTGAGAGCATTAGGCAAGTGGACATGGATGATTTTAGTAATGCAGGTTCACTTTCCATTTAGGTTTTGGTACAATCATAAGTGTGACCTTTGCAGTTTGTTTTCAGAATATTACTGTGATACAATGTATATGTAGATCAGGTGACATGAGTATTTCTTGTACCATTTCTGGGAGCAATATTTTGAAGACGTATAAATTAGTATTGGGGGTACAAAGAGTTGTACCCTGTGTCTATGAATATAGAGGTTTCCTGGCCTAAAGACATTTTGAGAAACTGCCTCTGAGGCTGGGCACTTGAAATATATGTTGTTGTCAGGAGCTTTAGCTTCCTTTGTTTTGAGACCATCAAAGCTAGATATGCATCTATGTGACCTGAAGGACATGTGTTCTTATTTTCCAATGAAAATGGTGCAGCAGTGATGAATTCTCTTTTTGTAGGTAAACAATGGCCATTGGGGCTAAGCGTCTCCCCATGTGGACTGTGAAGCCCTTTGGTCATACTCCACTTTTAATGGTCTTTCTTGCTGCTACAATGGGAGTTTGGTATTTGCTTCACAAAATACAAGGAGTCCAAATTGGTCGCAGTGCTGCACGGCATTCAGTCACATGTGGTTGGTCAGTGTCTGCTGGAGAACGCACCAACTAGGCTTCTACCCCACATAGCTTGCACTCTTTTCCATAGCAACCTGATTCTGAACATTGCCCAGAAACGTCTCCATATACCAAGATGCCTTTTCATATAATTGTCTGCTGGCTGCACCATGTCAGTCACAGGACATTTGGAAGCCAATGGCAGATCTACATGGCCACAGCACAGATGTATTATCACACACTTGCTAACCACTACTCTAGGCTCACTACTCAGAAGACTCCAACTTACTGGCATCTCTGTTCTACAGCATTTTCATGAAGCCCAGTCAATCAAGGCACTGTCTGGTATACTCCTGATCAGCAATAGGACATGGAAATGTTTTCCAGTGCCATCTGGTCAAGGGAATGTCCAAAATTTCATGGTATTTTTCTCGCCATTTTTCAAGGATGAATTTGGAGCCACTGTGTGTTTCCCATTCATCCAGGAACCATAAAATTTTGAGGAAGCTCATTTGAATGAAACCTCTGGAGAACTCTCACAGGCAAGGCTTCCCAAAGAGGGGCAAAAGGTCACATGAAGCCAGGCCCATTGAGGTCTACAATGTGAGATCCATGTGTGTTTTGTCTCTTAATTATGGCTGTCAACTCTTTAAAAATAAAATCATGTAATATCCTGGATGAGATTTCCATGGCGATGTGGAAAGCCATCCTGGGCCTAGAACTCAGTTTCCAAGGGCGATTCTCATGAGTGGCCTCCTAAAATCCCAACACGACTTCATGGCAATACTTCTCTTAGTTCAGTTCCAGAACTCAGTCTTATGGGGAATCACACCAGTGTTCAAGCCCAGGTGGACCCAGTCATCTCTTCCAACCACAAATAAATGACCACAATTAAAACCAAAACACTCTCAAATGGCCTTCAGCTTCTTCCATATAGACACTCAACATAAATTATATAACTGGTACCAACTTTAAATAATGGATTGAATTGTTATCTGAAAATATACAGGAAATCTTATATTGATATACAATCATTTATTCCAAAAAGTTATACATCTAATGGTAATATTAGGGTTATGGTTTATCATGAAGAGTGTGGGAGTTTTGCTTCAAATTTTTATGGAAATCGAAAACAATGTGTTTGGAAAGAAGTCTCATGAGAAGAACAGTCAAGAAACCTGGAGGAATACATGTGTTCTGAAGCAGGAAATGATTGAAAGTGAAACAAAGGCCTATTAATTTGTGAACCTGTGGATGAAATATATATCCTATGGTGCGCATAAACTGAAGAAATAGTAATGTACCAGTGTTAAATAAAATGAACTTCAAAATACACATCATGTCCCATAGGAATCTATTTGCAATGATGTTAAACTGGGTCAGTTACTGTAGAAATATTAGGATTGTATGCACCATTTACTGAAGTTACTTTTCAGTACTAGGAAACAAATATGTATTTCAGGTGGATATATATTTCTGAGAATAATCTTGTGAAAAGTTGATTATGAATCCACATACATGAACATGAATGAATTTAGGTAGTGTATATAGGACACATATATTTTATATTTTGAAAAATTTGGAGAGTATATATATATATATATATATATATATATATATATATATATACACACACACACACACACACACACACACAAAACACAAACAGAGACAATGAAAAGTAGCAATATATATGCCAATCGAAATTCTTCATGAAATATATATCATCCACTGATGCAAAAATATTAATTTTACTTAGCATGGATTTATGTATAATGTTTTTTTTTTACTAGGAGGCTCCCCCATAGGTTGAATTTTCAGTTCCAACAGCGTTTAGGAGAAGTGATCTCTTCTCACAATTTCAATCTGCTAAGTCAGCCACCTCACAAGAATATACGTGTGATACCACGTAGGATTCTATATGTGCATATAAAATACATGTGGCAAGTAGGCTACAGAGAAAGGGAGACAGGTATTCACATATTTTTTAACTTTAAAAACACATGGAGAACTATTTCATTTAAAAATTAGCTAGATTTATAACACCTACCCTAGATCATGCAAAAGGCAACTCCAACTATAAACCATGCCTCCTCTGAACTGCTTGTATTTCTATTCTATTTGGGTTATTTTTCTCCATCATATTAGGATTAGTAGTCATAGTCTAGTAGGGTATGGGTTAGTGCCAGGTGTCCCGGCCGGCAGGACACATCAACGTGGGCATCGAACATAGTTGGGAAGGAATGAAGGGACAAGAGACAGGACAGATGACACCCAGACAGGAGTTCTGATCAAGCTGCAAACTTTTATTGTTCTCACAGGGTGTTTATATGCTGCTGATGGGAAAGCTCTCTTATCGGCAGTTGCTGGATGTCTTCACGGGGTTAGATAACCTCAGGATATTTCAGGAAGACAGATGGCGACAGGATGTCTCAGGGAGATAGATGATTGTGGGATATCTCCCAGGCAGGATGTCTCCCAGGGGGCTGTTTCTTGTAAGTGTCAGGCTATTCTTTGAAGGAGAACTTCCTTTTAGCCCCTGACATCTCCCCCTTTCTTATATAAAATATTTGACCTACCTTACCGGCCATGTTTTTAGAGGGGGGTTAGAGGCTCTGTTTCTCTATGAGGCCTTAGAATATCTCCTGATCCGAGCGAGCATCTCTACTAGCAGATTTCGTGGTGGCCTTGGCATGTTTTTGGAGGAGATGGCCTTGAAGGGGAAGCATGCCAACCGCCATGCACCAGAGCATGTCACTCACAGGTCTTGTGTTTGGGGATCCGTGGATCCATCCTTTTGCAATCCTTCCTGCACCCTCCGATATTATGGCCTAACGTCCTCACTCCATGGGTGCATCTTCCCCCAAGCCGAAGGGCCCATGTAGACGAACCCTTATGGCAAGGGCAGAAGATGGTTTGTCAGAGCTGTTACTTATAGTTTTATGTAAGAAAGAGAGATTTGTGGGGATGTAAACTTAAGAAATAAGCCTGTGAGAAGGGTAGAACATCCTTTTAAAAGTTGACAGCGTGGTCTTCCATCTCCAGATGATGATAGTGGATTTGTAGGGGCTTAGAGGCCATAATATTAATGTGTTCTTTAATAAATTGTACCACACTGTTTATAATGCAGGGTCCTATGGTCACCATTAAACGTAAACCCAACAAAGGGCCTAATAGGGGAAGAAGGTAGGGTAGAAGTCCATTAAGCTTTGTCCAGAGGGGATTTTCAAATAGTTCCCTTCATCTCTTTTCTAGATCTTCTTGAAGCTGCTTAAATTTAGTGCATACTATGACTGATTTATTGGCATAAAAGCAGCATCGTTCCCCTAAGGCCAATCAAATATCTCCCTGGTTAGCAGTCAGCAAATCTAAGCCTCGTCTGTTTTGAAGGAACACTTTTGCCAGGAAGTCTATTTGGTCCTACAAATCTTTAATGGTTTCTGATAGAGTTTGTACATCATTTTAAGTTGTTGAGACAGGCGATGGTAAGGGTGTATTGCCGTGCCTAAGCCAGTGTACCTGTGCCCACAGCAGCTGTTATTCCAAGGCTGGCAATAAGTGATAAGGCCTGTATCGCCCGCCTCTGTCTTTTGACTAAGGTGTCTAGGCTAGAGGTTCGTCTCCTGGGACAATAGTTATATCAGGGAGTAATAAGGCAAGAACACAGCCACTGTTCCAATTCGCTGGAAGCCTGGGGAAGGCCACATTTCCTCCACACATAACAACTGTGCCATTGGGGGGACAAAGAGATGGGATGGGTGAGGAATAATTTTGTACTGTTGAGCAATTTCCAAAGGAAGCAATTCCAAAATCCATATCATAGGTATTATTCTGCATCACGCCTAAAAGACATAATGTAAAAGTGCCTATAGGCTGTACTTTAAAGGGAAATCCGGGTTGGCATGTATTATCATTGTCCATAGTAGAATTAATAGGAACTGCCATAGGCATGCTTGCCCCTGTTGTCATGCAGAGCCAGCAATTACCAGCAAGGGTGGGGTTGGAATTATTAAGGAAGGAGAAGGTAGTTTGCAAAATATCTAATGTATTGGTATCTAAACCTGGGAACTGGGATTTCGGCTACATTAAGGGATGATATGTGAGCTCAGGGATTTGGGGTTTCAAAAGTTTGATTATCTGAGGATGCTTGACTGCATCAGTGGGTCCTCTACCATCAGAGACCCCTGTAGGGTCCTTAATGGGCCAGTAGGAAGTTTTTCCGACAGTGCCTTGGCACCCAGCTGACTGTAGCTTGGTTTATTTGCCTTCTCCTCCCTGGTCAAAGAGAACGGGGGTATAATGAATAGTGGTCCCCCCTGCTTCATGAGTTTTAGTTAGGGAGGCTTCAAAAAATCATTCTCCCTGCTTGTTAACACAAATTGAGGCCGACACAAAACAAGAGACATGCATCGCCTGGGTATGCGTACGGGTTGCAGAAGAATTTTGGAGAGCTTTACTTGTACTAGGGGGAATAATCTTTGGCTTGTTAACACATACCCATTTAGGCTGATGAACTCCTCTGAATTTATGGACAACCTCGGCATGGAGGTAAGCCACCTTAGTCATGCAGTCAGCAGTCTGGTTCCAACTAGTGGGAGCCTGAGTCCAAGATCCTCCCTTGCCTTCACGGGGGGAGGGGGGGGAAGGTACTCCATAATGTTGGAAGGTGGAGGGCCCAGGCCTCCGTGCACAAACCTGTTCAGCAGAAGTGCCTTAAGCAGGATCCTCACACAGATTGTTGGATGGATCCGAAAAAAGGGGAAAATTTGTACTCAGGGAGAGGGCCTCCGTCCCCGGTTTGAGGTAAGTCATTAACCTGTTTAACCAGGCATTCTGGTAACCATCTTGGGGCTGCTAGCTCTTGGTCCAAAACACAAGCTGAGCCTCATTCCCAGATGAGGACAGGATGTGGGCATTTCCATTTATTTGTAAGGGGATTTCGCCACATAACAGGTGGCTGATCAGAATTGGAAAATGGATGCCAGTGTGTGTCTGCAGCCGAAAGGCCTTCACTGTCTAGGGTAAGAAAAGAAAGGGCAAATAATGCATGGTTAAGGCAATGCCTGTGAGTGGTAAATACAAGGGCGGAAGACTTAAGACGGGATAGCCAAGTCTTTAAGGTAAAGTGGAACATTCCACAATGCCTTGGCCCTGAGGTTTGTATTGAATTCCAGTAGGATGACAAAATTGCAAGGTAGCACAAAACTGTTTAAACTTGGCACTGGTATGTGGAGGACAATTATCTGTTTTAATATGTATTGGTTTACCCATTATGGAAAAGGCTGAAACAAGATGAGAAAGGACATCTTTTTTAGCCTCTCCAGAATGTGGTGATGCAAAAATAAAGCTGCTGAAGGTATCGATAGAAACGTGTATATATTTGGTTTTTCCAAATTCAGGAAAATGAGTAACATCCATTTGCCAAACCTGATTTGGCAGTAATCCTCGGGGGTTAACTCCCAAGTGTTGAATGGGGAGGGAGAGAGCGCAAGCAGGGCATTCTTTTACTATTTCTCGTTTCTGTTGCCTGGTAATTTTACAAAGTAATCGAAGGCTCTGGGAATTTAGTTGGTGAAGATTGTTTAGCTCCGTGGCCTATTGAATGGAGCCACCAAAAATTGGAAAGATGATAGGAGTTGCTGCATCAGCTTGAGCATTACCTGTGTTAGAGGGCCGGAAAGATCAGAGTGTGCCCTGATGTGTCCTAAGAAAAATGGGTGTTGTCTGGCCTGAATTAGCTGCTGAAGCTGGTGAAACAGAAAGGCCGCATTGGAAGAAGCTTTAATGGCGGGTGAAATCTCCAGCAGGGGCACAGAATGAGCAATGTAGGCACTGTCTGTATGAATATTAACAGGATTATCACAAAATGTTATAAAAACTTGTGTTATGGCAAACAATTTCACAAACTGTGTTGAATGATAGACAGTATCAAAGGTGGTAGGCTGGTTATTGACAACAAAGACCGCACAGCCATTACTGGAACCGTCTGTAAAGACAGTAAGGGTTTGGAACTGGGAGCCTTTTGAGTAATTTTGGGAAAAATAAATGGATGTATCTGGACAAAATGTAAAAGGGTGTCATTGGGGACGTGGTTATCAATTGTTCCCAAATGGCCTGATTGGGCAATACCCCATTCATCCCCTCTCTGTAGTAAAAATTGGGTTTGGTCATTAGTATATGGAATTAAAATATTATCAGGGTCTTTGCCAAAATGTTGTCGAGAAAGCAAACGACCTTTAATAATAATAGAAGCTACCTGAGCAAAATAACGGTAATAAACTTGGAGGATGTGGTGGATAAATGGACCCAAAGCAAGGGGAAGCCTTTATTTTTAAAATACGGATATCACTGCCAAAATTTTCCTGAGGGTATATGAGGAGTGTGTAAAAGAACCAGAACCAGAGGAAGGTTATAAGAAATTTGTGTAACAAACTGTTTGGCAATGGCCTCTGTGACTTGGTTTAATGCCTGTCATGCCTCGGGAGTAAGCTTTTGAGGGGAGGAAGGGTAGGAATCAAATCTCAAAATATCATTAAGGGGCAAAAGTACACAAGTGGATAATTTTAAATATGTTCTTAGCCATTGAATATCTCCCAGTAATTTTTGAGAATCATTAAGGGTGTGAAGATGGTTCACACGCAGTTGTATTTTATGAATTTGGATCTGATTATCTTGAAGTTTAAGGCCCAAATAGGTATAAGGGTCCTGTGTTTAAACCTTATCAGGAGCTATCCGTAGTCTCAAGGTAGTGAGGGTTTTCTAAAGGTCCAAGTAACAATTATTAAGGTCATGGTAATTAGGTGCAGCAATTAAAAATTCATCCATATTATGTAAAACATAAAATTGTGGTCATCACTCTCTCACAGGGTCTACTTCTTGAACAACTTATATTTAGCAAAGACTAGGGCTGTTTTCCATACCTTGGGGAAGAACCTTCCATTGAAATCTCTGCATAGGGCCGTGGAAATTAATGCAAGGGAGACTAAAGGCAAAATAGGGTCTATCCTCAGGATGTAAAGGAATGGTAAAAAAGCAAACTTTTAAGTCAATAACCATTTTACAATAGTTTTGGGAATAGCCATTGGTGTGGGAATTCGAGGCAGTAGTGCTCCCATCAGGCACATAACTTTATTACTGGCACACAAATATTGTAAAAGATGCCGCTTGTCTGATTTTTTCTTGATAACAAAAATAGGAGTAATCCATGGTGAGGTTGAGGGCTCTACATGGCCGGCTGCCAGCTGTTCCTGCACTAACATGGAGGCAGCCTCCAATTTTGGGGGGAGGTAAGGGGCCACTGATCCACCCACACAAGAGTCTGAGTCTCCCAAATAATTTTATCTGCATGGGGTACAGGAGGGTCAGGAACCGACACTAAAAATCAGAATACCCAAGTCCATATGTATTTGTTTTTTTATGGGTTTTATAGTCCCCACTAGTCCTTGTTTCAGTCTCACAAGGCCTGTACCAGGGACAAAATTTATACGAAGCATTTGATGAGTCACCATGGAATTGGGACTGGCAAGAATGACTTCCATTTGACTCAAAATATCTCGGCCCCATAGATTAACAGGGAGGTCAGGAACAATGAAAGGAGTGACAGTCACCTTATTACCCTCTTTATCAGTAAAGCTAAGAGCCCTAGAACTGACATGGGGATTTTTTGACTCTTAACCCTTTTAGGTCATTCAAGGATGGGGTGATGGGCCAACCTGATGGCCAGTATTTGTGAGAAATAATTGTGGCATCAGCTCCAGTATCTAGAATTCCTTGGAATTCCTTTTTTTCAATAAGTAAGGTAAGGGTGGGTCTATTGTGAGAAATGGGCTGAACCCAATATACATCAGAGGAGCCGAGGGAGGCTGTCCCCCATTGTATGTTTGGGCGGTGGAAGTGCCTCCTGAATCCAAGGGAAGGAATATTAATTGTGCAAGTCTTGTTCCTGCTGGGATGGCCGCAACTCCATTAATAGCTGTTGCTAGTATTTTTATTTCTCCAGTGAAATCATTATCATTAATGCCAGGGAAGACCTGAACACCATTTAAGGTAGCAGAGGCTCTTCCAAGAATAAGGGCACTCGTATGAGATGAAGGGGGACCCATAATTCTAGTGGGTATTATCTGATGCCCTTGCATTGAGTCTAATATTGTATCGGTGGTGGCACAGAGGTCCAATCCTGCGCTGCCTGGGGTGGCTAGTTGGAGGGAGGCAATTGTGGGGAAGAATTTTGTGGTAGGTTTGGAGTTTTGAAGGGAATAAACATTATTGCCCCTGGTTTTGTCCTGGGGGAGGTCGTGGCCAGGGGCTGGCCCCGCAGGGGGTTTCCTGAGAAGCAGGAAGAAATAGGCTGTCTGAGGCCATTTGTCTTAGATCTACACTTACTGGCCCAGTGATGACATTTACCACATCTAGAACAAAGGGTAGCTGGGGGCGGTTTAGCCCCAGTTTGAGGAGACGATATTCCTAGGCTTTGTTTGTCTTTCAGACACTTGCGTGCAAAATGGCCAGGTTGTTTACAAGTAAAGCAAGTACATGAGCCAGGATTGTGAAAGGCCTTGGTAAAGGGGGCATGTAGGGCGAGACCCATGGCATGGGCTGCACCCACCCCTGCACAGAGTCTAATAAAGTCAGAAAGTTTCCCTTTTTCCTTATCTGGTCGAAGAACATCCTGACATGCCGGGTTGGCGTTTTCAAAGGCAAGATGTTTTACAAAAGTTCTTTTGCTTTCGCTTGGTCCAAGCAAGCATTCTGCAGCTAGGTTAAGCAGGGGAACAAGGTTTCTATAAGGGTCGTTGGGTCCTTGTCAAATTTTTGCCAAAGAAGTGGTAGCCGAGCCAGTTTGAGGGAGGCATCTCCAAGCATGTAAGCAAGCCATCTGAATCTGCGCCAAAATTCCAGCAGGGAAACGTGCCTATTTAGTTTTAGTGTCAAATGGCGCATAGCCCACTAGCTTAACATAAGTTCAGGATTTAGAGGAGGCCTTAGTTAATTTTTTTTGAGCAGTTTCCTGACAGTGCTCCTCGAAATCTGCATTCCATAACAGGAAATCTCCGGCACTGAGGGTAGCTCGGTCTAAAAATTTTCAATCATTGGGAGTAAGCCATTGTGCACTGTGACTTTCTAATAAAGTCAACTTGTAGGGCACAGTGGGGCCATTGTGAGCACAAGTCTTTTTATGTTTTTCAAGAAAACGCAGGCTTAATTTTTTTGTAGACACTCTGGGTTCCTTCCTGCCTAGGGGTGAACTCCTCATCCTCTGAGTCCTGATCTCCTTGATCCATTTCCCCCACTTCCTCCTCTTGATCCTCGTCTAAGTCTTTGACCTCAGCCTGGGCAGGCTTATCTATCTGACTGCGGGTGACTGGGAAGGCGAGAACAGGCTGATGGAGTGGCTTAGCCTTTGTATTAGACCACCGTGGGCCAGCTTGCATTGACTCCGTGCCTAAGGCTAATGAACAGAGCTCAGAGTCTAGGGATCTTAATTCTTTTAAAAGTTTGATCTGTTCCCGTCTATGTTGGAGAGACTCTCACAATGGAGCCAGGCTAGGCAAGGGAAGTGGGGAAAAATATCTGGGTTGCATTTTGCTCCTGAAAGGCTGGAGCACAAAAGGCAGGAGGGATATAGGAGGTAGGTAGATGTGTAAGTCCTATAGGCTGTGGCAGGGTCCTGAGAGGTGGCGCATCTTCTGAATGGTAGCTTGCTGCTTCCTTCTCCAAGGTAGCCTCCGTCCCAGGGGTCAATGTGTCTCTGGGATTTAAAACTCGATAAAGGTGTTTGGTAACCATTGGAGCCTTATTCATTAGGGTGGTATTTTGAGGGGGACTAGGAAGGTTCTCAGGGTCCTGGGGAGACTGAGAAGGGTCAATGTCTATACTAACTGATGGGCATGCCATGGGGAGACGAGAGGTGTTTTGCATAGTCTCTTCTCCAATCCTGACAAGTTGTAAGGTACCATTGTCAAAGGGTGAACTTTTAAGAATTTCATTAATTAAGTTCCAGTAAGAAAAGGTGGGAACTGGCACTTTTTCTGGGCCAAAGGTTTCATAATAATCTTTTAAACAGTCTCTTACTCTAAGCCATCTTTTGCCATCAATGGTCACTTCAATGTGAAACCATGGACACAATTCTCCTATGCATTAGAAGAAAAATTTTAAGTCCTTTTTCTTAACACGCACCCCCCATGTCTTTAAGGACTCCTTGAGGCCTGACAAAAACAAATCATGTGATGAAACTGCTTGTCCCATGGTGGGTCACTCACCGTGCGTCATCCCCACTCTCCTCCTGGATCTGTCTCTTTGTGGTGTCTGCTGTGGCAATCGCAAGCTCCACTTGATGAAGTCTTCCAGGAGGACGGGGTTCCCAATCAGTCAAAGGCTCGAGCCCCAGTCAGTGGGTGCCAGTAGTCACGGCTGGAAAGACACATCAACAGGGGCAGCGAACCTAGATGCGGAGGAATGAAGGGACAAGAGACACGAGAGATGACAGCAAGACAGGAGTTCTGATCAAGCTGCAAAATTTCTTTTTCACACAGGGGCATTTATATGCTGGAGATGGGAAATCTCTCTTATCCAAAGTTCCTGGATGTCTTCACAAGGTGAGATAAACTCAGGATGTTTCAGGAATACAGATGGCAACAGGATGTCTCAGAGACACAGTTGGCTACAGGATGTCTCCCAGACAGGATGTCTCCATGGGGGCTGTTTCTTGTAAGTGTCAGGCTATTCTTTGAAGGTGAATTCCTTCTACGCCTGACAGTCAGGGATTCAGTATTTCAAATGGAAAATTGGAAAAAGAATCCAATGTGTATTCAGAACAATGCCTTGACATTACCTTCATCCCATGTAAGACACAATTAGAGGAGAAGAGTTAGAAAATCTGTGAATACACATCTGGAATGGAAAATGCTCAGGAGTTCACAACCTTGGAGGTGGTATAGGAGTTTCCAAAAGTCAGGGACAGGGTAAAAACTCCACAAACATGGAGCTCTGCCGGCCTAAATATTTCTTGAGAAACTTCATCTGAGGTTGTTTTTAGGAGCTTTAGCTTCCTTTATAGTGAGACGATCAAAGCTGGGTCAGCATCAATGTGACCTAGAGGACATTGTTTCTTATTTTCCAATGAACATGAGGCAGCAGTGCTGAATTCTCTCTTTGTAGGGAAACTGTGGCCACTGGTGGCTAAGTGTCTCCCAGGGTGGAATGTGAAGCCATTGGTCATCATCCAATTTTTGTGGTGTTTCTTGCAGCTGCACTGGGAGTTTGATATTTGCTTCACAAAATACAAGAAGTTCAACTGGGACACAGTGATCGAGGGAGTTCTGTCACGTGTGGTGGGTAAGGGTCTGCAGGAGAATGCACCAACAAGGCTTCTATCCCACAAAGCTTGCCCTCTTGACCATAGCAATCTGATTGTAAACATTGCCCTGAATCCTCTCCATATAACAAGATGCCTTTACATACAAGGATCTGGGGCTTGTACCATGTCAGTCACAAACCATTTGGAAGCGAAGGGCAGATGCAGATGACCCGACCACAGATGTTTTAACACACACCAGCACACCACTGCTCTAGGCCGACTACTCAGCAGGCTCCAAATTACTGGCATCTCCGTTCTACACCATTTTCATGAAACCCAGTCAATCAAGGCACTGTCTGGTACACTGATGGTCATCAATAGGACATCCAAAGGTTCTCCAGGTCCACCTGGTCATGGGAATGTCAAAAATTTAAAGGTATTTATCTAGCCATTTTTCAAGGGTGACGTTGGAGGCACTGTGGGTTTCAATTCATTCAGGAATGATTAAATGGAGAGGAAGCTCATTTCAATGAAAGCTCTGGAGAACTATCACACGCAAGGCTTCCCAAAGACAGGCCAAAAGGTCCCATGAAGCCAGACCTATTGAGGTCTACAATTTGAGGTCCATATGTGTTTTGACTTGCAACTATGGCTGCCAAGTCTTTAAGAATAAAATCATGTGATATCCTTCCCAAGATTCCCAGTGCTCTGTGGAAAGCCAACCTGGGCATAGATCCCAGTTTCCAAGGGCGACTCTCATGTATGGCCTCCTAAAATCCCAACACAATACAAGGCAATACTTCTTTGAGGTAAGTTCCAGAACTCAGTCTCTAAGGAGAATCACACCAGTGTTCAAGCCCAGGTGGACCCAGTCATCTATTCCAAGCGCCACACAAATGACCGCAATTAAAATCAAGACACTCCCACATGGCCCTCATTTTCTTCCATATAGACACTCATCATAACCTCTGGCTGGAGGTTTCCATGAGGGGCACAGCCTAAGACAGTGTCCAAAATAATCTCCCTTGCATCCATTTGCCTAAAGTCAGTGTGGCCGGGACATCCTTCCTGTGAACCAGGAGTGTTCAAAGAGGCCTGCCGTTAATATTGCTCTTATTCTCAATTTTGAGGCCTACTGACTGTGGTGTTTAGATTCTTTATGTTAATTGGAGTCATGAGAAAACCCAAGAACCTATGGTCTAGTGTCTGCAGGGCTTTGAAGAACTCATTTGACCCAAAGGATCCATATTCTCAATGATGGAAGTCAGAAACCTTACAGAGGAAGGTGAGAAACTTCATCCAAAATGACTGCTCTTTTGGCTTTTTGATTTGCATGCACACATGGGATTTTTCTTTAGATCCATCAGGTGCTGAGAATCTAAGCCACAGCCTCACACAGGGCCAAGAGGCTGATTCAGACACATCCCTTTCCAAAGCAATTAAGAAAGAGCCACAGGTAACGTTTATACATTTCCATTTGAAAACTGTTTTCTTCAGGCTTCAAAAAGGCATAGCCTGAGGCAAAGACCTTTCTGACATTCAGGGCAACAGAAGGATATGTAAGCAAAAGGCCCAAAGCGGGGTTTTTCCATTGAGACTTTCCTGGTCACACTGATATCTGAGTTTTCTGAGATGCTCATCATTTCCTTCAGCTCTCTAGTACATGGCCGTATCACAGAGCGTGGAGGTGGTTCATATCTTGGACACAATACCATGAGCGTATTCTGGAGGTTGCCCATAATTCAGGTAGAGAACAGGAACTTAAGAAGATATTAGGTGTTGCCCATCCATTAGGCAAGGCGCAGACCATTCATAAATTGGGCAGAATGAATGCTGGGAAGATTTCTACTAGAAAGGACACATGTATTTATGCATTCTCTTTTCTATTGTCTACAACCATGGACACAGTGGGATACACAGATATAGAAAGACTAGCCTTGTCAAACGACTTACTAGAATCAGTTCACACCAAACCAAACAAACCGACTTTCTTACCTATTCTCAGAACATGAGACAAAACCACAAACCAATACCCACACCCACACCCACACAGACCCCCAAGTACGTCTGTGACAATACGGAGTGTCGTTTGATGGTGGGCCATAAGAATTTCCCTCATAATGGGCTGTCCTGTCTCAGATCTAGTCTCTTTGGCCAACTTTGTGAATCTGTAAGGAGCCAGTGGTGAGCCACTATCTGCTTTCTCAGGAAAGGCCCCTCTTCATACCTTCCTGGAATTTGGCCATCCTCACATAAGTAGGTACCAAGAAAGACTGACTCTGTCTTTGTTAAATCCAAAAAATTTTGACCACTGGGACTGTGACTGGGACTGGCTCTGGATGCCTGGCTTTCTGGATCCCAAGTTCAGAGAATTCCATCACCAAGGAAGTGAGGTGAGGTCACTTCCTTCAGGAACTGAATGAGGTCCATACCTTGGCAACCACTTTGTCCTAACAGTTGCTTCCAAGGGTCCCATGAGATGGAGGCTGCACCTACTTACTCTGACATTTTCACAAGTTAGAATGGTATAAAACCATAGGCACCCAGGAACAGCTCTCCACACATGCCTGGTTTGCTGCATCTTCTTTACATTAAGAAGAGAGAGGCTGATTCTGACACAACCCTTCATCCTGACCAGGTTGTTTGCAATGAAAGATGACTTTTGCTCTCTGAGGTCCTTAATAGCTTCCTACATCTTCTCCAGGGATCATATTTAATGACCTTTGGGGTTCTCAGCAGGTGAAAGATCCCTTAATTTCTGTCTTGTAAGACCAACTCTGTCCCTGCTCTTCTGTAAAGTTAGATTGAGGGAAGAGTGTATGGTTAGGGTTAATAACATGTTCAATCTGTGTTAGGAACTATTCTGCTGGATGAATAATGTTATTGGGAACCTACGATATTTATAAGAATATGTAGGTGAAATATATGTATGAAAACAGAAATCTAAGATTTGAAACCCTGAAGGGCATTGGGCCCTTCATTGGTATACTTAGTGTTGACTTACTTTCTGCACAGATGTCTCAGATAAATCCATATACAATGGCATAGGACCTTGTACATTGGATGATTGAATGTGGAAGAGAACATCCAGTCAAAAAGGGATAGTAGGTAAGATTAGGAAGATAGTTGGTAGGTTTTGGAAGGAGAGTGAGTATAGGATTTGGAAAAAAAAACTTCTTTAGCAATAGGGTTTCTGTTAGAGGGTGAAGGTTAATGTCAGCACATATGAAGATTCAGTCACAATGATAAACTTTGGAAAATATGTAGGAATTCAGATAATAATAGAGACATTACAAAATCAGGGAAAGTACAAAGTGAGTGATAGGATTAGACATTTTGAACAGGGTTGAGTTTGAATATATAATCTTAGGAAGAAACAAATATGTAGTCACCAATAGGATTGACATTTGAGAGCATTAGGCAATGTGGACATGGATGTTTTTAGTAATCCCTGTTCACTTTCCTTTTAGGCTTTGGTACAATCATAAGTGTAACCTTTGCATTTTGTGTCCAGAATATTACTGTGATAAAATGTATATGTAGATCGCGTGACATTAGTATTTCTTCCAGCATTTCTGGGAGCAATGTTTTGAAGTCCTATAAATTAGTATTGGTGTTACAAAGAGGTGTACACTGTGTCTATGAATATAGAGATAGTGCATGAATAGACCACATTGTGAATCAATAATATAACTGGTCCCACTTTAAATAATAGATTGAATTCATATCTGAAAATATATAAGAAATCTTATATCGATATACAATCATTCATTCCAACCAGCAATACATCTAATGGTAATATTAGGGTTATGGTTTATCACGAAGTGTCTTTGAGTTTTGCTTCAAAAGTGATCATGGAAATCGAAAATAATGTGTTTGGAAAGAAGTCTCATGAAAAGACCCATCAGAAACATGGAGGAATACATGTGTTCTGTAGAATAAAGTGATTGAAAGTGAACAAAATGCCTATAAATTTGCAAACTTTTGGATGAAATATATTTGCTATGATGAGCATAAACTGAAGAAATAGTAATGTACCAGTGTTGAATAAAATAAATGTCAAAATGCACAACATGTCCCATAGGAATCTACTTGTATTGATGTTAAACTGGTTCAGTTACTGTGGAAATATTAGGATTTGTATGCACCTTTCACTGAAGATAGTTTTCAGTACTAGGAAACAAATATGTATTTCAGGTGAATGAATAATTTTGAGAATACTCTTGTGAAAATTTGATTATAAATACACATACTTGAATATGAATGAGTTTAGGGAGTGTATAACAAGACATATATTTCATATTTTGAAAAATCTGGAGAGTGTGTATATATACACACAGACATTAAAAATAGCATAATATATTCCAATTGAAATTCACCATGAAATATATGTCATCTACAGATCCAAATGTATTTATTTTATTGAATATGGATTTATGTATAATGTTGTTAAACAAGGAAGCTCACTCATAGATTGAATTTTCAGTTCCAACAGCTTTTAGGAGGAGTGATCTCTTACAATTTGTGTCTGCCAAGTCAGTCACCTCACAAGAATGTACGTGTGGTATCAGGTAAGATTCTATAATTGCATGTAAAAATACATGTGCTGAATAGGATACAGAGAAAGGGATGCCTTGACATTACAATCACGGAGACTAAGGCACAATTAGAGGAGAAGAGTTAGAAAATCTGTGAATAAATATCTGGAATGGAATATGCTCAGGAGTTCACAACCTTGAAGACGGAAGAGGAGATTTCAAAAGTAAGGGACAGGGAAAACAGTCCACAAACATGGAGCTCTGGTTCCCTAAATCCTTCTTGAGAAACTCACTTTGAGTTTGGGCACTTGAAATATGTGTTGTTGTCGGGAGATTTAGCTTCCATTGTAGTGAGACAATCAAAGCTGTGTCTGCATCTATGTTACCTCGAGGACATGGTTTCTTATTTTCCACTGAATATGTGGCAGCAGTGCTGAATTTTCTTTAGTAGGTATACTGTGGCAACTGGGGGATAAGTGTATCCAAATGTGGACTGTGAGGCCATTTGGTCATCCTCCACTTTTCGTCGTGTTTCTTGCTGCTGCACTGGGATTTTGGTATTTGCTTCATGATATACAAAGAATTCAACTGTTACCCGGTGCGTGAGTGAGTTCTGTCACTTTTGGTAGGTCAGGGTCTGCAGGAGAATGCACCAACCAGGCTTATATCCCACATGACTTGCCCCCTTGACCATAGCAATCTGATTCTAAACATTGCCCTGAATCCTGTCCATATAACAAGATGCCTTTACATACAAGGGTCTGCTGGCTGCACCATGTCAGTCACAAGCCATTGGGAAGCCAATGGAAGATCCACATGGCCCCACCACAGTTGTTTTATTGCACACCTGCCCAGCACTGCTGTAGGCCCACCTCTCAGCAGGCTCCAACTTCCTGGTATCTCTGTTCTGAACCATTTTTATGAAAACCAGTCAATCAAAGCACTGTCTTGTAATCTCATGATCAGCCACAGGATATCCAAAGATTCTCCAGTGCCACCTGGTCATGGGAAGTTTAAAAATTTCTTGGTATTTATCTACCCATTTTTCAAGGTTGAAGTTGGAGGCACTGTGTGTTTCATTTCATTCTGGAACTATTAAATGGTTAGGAAGCTCATTTCAATGAAATCTCTGCAGAAGTCTCACAGGCAAGGCTTCCCAAACAGTGGCCAAATGATCACATGAATCCAGGCCCATTGGGATCTACATTGTGACATCCATGTGTGTTTTGACTCTCATATGTGGCTGCCAAGTCTTTCAGAATAAAATCATGTGGTAACCTGGCTGAGATTCCCAGTGCTCGGTGAACAGCCACCCTGGGCCTAGATCTCATTTTACAAGGGTGATTCTCATGTGAATCCTCCTAAAATCCCAACACAATTCATGGCAATACGTCTCTGAGGTGAGGTCCACAACTCAGTCTCTAAGGGGAATCACAACAGAGTTAAAGCCAAGGTGGACCCAGTCATCTATTCCAACGGCCACACATGACCACAATTAAAACCAAAACACTCCCACATGGCCCTCATCTTCTTCCATATAGACCCTCATCATTACCTCTGGCTTGAGGTTTCCATGAGGGGCACAGCCCAAGACAGTGTCCAAAATAACCTCCATTGCCCCTCATTTGCCTAAAGTCAGGGTGTCCTGGACACTCGTCCGGGAAACCAGGAGTGATCAAATAGGCCTGCTATTAATATTGCTTTGCTCCTCCAATTTGAGGCCTACTGACTGTCAGGTATAGATTCTTTATGTGATTTGGATTCTGGAGAAAACCCAAGCACCTATGGGATAGCCTCTAAAGGGCTTTGAAGAACTCATTTGATCCAAAGGTTCCTATTCTCACTTGATGGAGGTCAGGAACCTTACAGGGGAAGGCGAGAGACTTCTTCTATAATGACTGCTATTTTGGCCAATTTAGTTTTGGATGCAAACATGGGATTTTCTTTACATCCATCATGTGCTGAGAATCTAAGCCAAAGCCTAACACAGGACCTAGAGCCTGATTCAGACATATCCCTTTCCAATGCAATTAAGCAAAGAGTCACAGGTGATGCCCATTGATTTCCATTTGAAAACTGTTTTCTTTAGGCTTCCCAAAGGGGTGGCCAGAGGCAAAGACCTTCCTGACATTGAGGGCAACAGAACAATAGGTAACCAAAGCAGTATTTCTCCACTGAGACTTTCCTGATTACACTGATATCTGAGTTTTCTGAGTTGCTCGCCATTCCCTTCAGCTATCCAGTACATGGCCATGTCACAGAGCTTGGTGGTGGTATACATCTTGGACACAAAACCATGAGCCTATTCTGGAAAGTGGCCAGAATTCAGAAAGAAAACAGGAACTTAGGAAGATATCAGGGGTTGCCCATCAATAATGCAAGCCACAGTCCATTCATAAATGGGAAGTATGAATCCGGGGAAGCTTTCTACTAGACAGGACACATCCATTGAAGCATTCTCTTTTCTAATGTCTACAACCCCTGACACAGTGGGATACACAGACCTAGAAACACTCGCCTTTTCAAACGACTTACTAGAATCAATTAACTCCAAACAAAACAAACTGCCTTTCTTACCTATTCTCAGAACATGAGACAAAACCACAAACACACACCCACACCCACAAATGCACCTCCTTCCCCCAAGTAGGTCTGTGACTATCCGCAGTGTCCTCTGACTGGTGGGCCATACTATGTTTCCATGAAATGGCCTGTTCTGTCTCAGATCTGTTCTCCTTGTCCAACTCTGTGAAGTTGACAGGAGCCAGCGGTGAGCCACAACCTGGTTTCTCAGGAAAGGGCCCTCTTCAGAGCTTTACTGGCATTTGGCCATCCTCACATCAGTAGGTACCAAGAAAGACTGACTCTGTCCTTGGTAAATCCAAACAAGTGAGATCACTGGGACTGGGACTGGGACTGGCTGTGGGTGCCTGGCTTCCTGGACCACATGTTCAGAGATTTCGAACACCAAGGAAGTGAGGTGAGGTCACTTCCTTCAGGAACTGAATGAGGTCACTGCCTTGGCAAACACATTGTCCTAATTGTTGCTTCCAAGGCCCCATGAGATGGAGGCTGCCCCTACTTCCTGTGACACTTTCACAAGTTAGAATGGTATATCATCCATAGGCATTCCAGAGCAGCTCTCCACACTGGCCTGTTTTGGTCCATCTTCTCTACATTAAGAAGAGAGAGGCAGATTCAGACACAACCCTTCATCCTGACCAGGTTGTTGGCCATGGAAGGTGACTCTTACTCTCTCAGGTCCTTCATAGCTGCCTACATCTTCTACAGGGATCATTTCTGCATGGACGTTTGAGGTTCTCAGCGGGTGGAAGATCCCCTAAATTCCTGTATTGTAAGACCAACTCTTTCCCTGCTCTTCTGTAAAGTTAGATTGAGGGAACAGTGTATGGTTAGGGTTAATAACATGTTTGATTTGGGTTAGGAATTGTTCTGCTGTATGAATAATGTTATTGGGAACCTGCGATATTTATAAGACTATAGAAGTGAAATATAAGTATGAAAACAGAAATGTTCTAAGGTTGTATGGTAATTCTAGGCTTAAAATAAAAACATGTTGGAGATTTATGTGTATCATTTGTGTTGTATAATTGGACTTGTTATCAAAAAGATATGTACAGTTACATGTTACTTTTTACACTTAGATAAAATTTAAAAGTATTTTTAAGTTAATGAGAGCCTAATCTCTGTGAAGGTTTTATTGTAAAACACAAAGGTAAAATGCCCATTCATTTCCATGTGAAAACTGTTTTCTTCAGGCTTCAGGAAGGAGTAGCCTGAGGAAAAGATGTTCCTGATATTCAGGGCAACATAACAATAGGTAATCAAAAGGCCCAAAGCAGGGTTTCTCCACTGAGACTTTACTGGTCACACTGATATCAGAGTTTTCTGAGATGCATTCCCTTCAGCTATCCAGTACATGGCCATGTCACAGAGCTTGGAAGTGGTACATATCTTGTACACAAAACCATGAGCCTATTTTGGAGAGTGGCCAGAATTCAGGAAGGATACAGGAACGTAAGAAAATAATAGGTGTTGCCCAATGATAAGGCAAGCCACAGTCCATTTATAAAATGGGCAGAATGAATGCTTGGAAGTTTTCTCTTTGACAGGACACACCCATTGAGGCATTCTCTTTTCTAATGTCTACAACCATGGACACAGTGGGATACACAGACACAGAAACACTTGCCTTGTCAAAGGACTAACTAGAAACAGTTCACTCCAAACCAAACAAACCCCCTTTCCTAACTATTCTCAGAACATGAGAAAAAACCACAAACCCACTCAAACACCCACGAAGTCACCTCCTTCCCCCAAGTAGGTCTGAAACTATCCAGAGTGTCCTCTGACTGGAGGGCAATACTATGTTCCCCAGAAATGGCCTGTCCTGTCTCAGATCTGGTCTCCTGGGTCAACTCTGTGAAGTTGTCAGGAGACAGCAGTGAGCCTCTAACTTCTTTCTCTGGAAGGGCCCCTCTTCAGAACTTTCCTGGCATTTGGCCATCCTCACATCACTAGGTACCACAAAAGACTGACTCTGTCCTTGGTAAATCCAAACAAGTGAGACCACTGTGACTGGAGCTTGGACTGGGTCTGGATGCCTGGCTTCCTGGAACCCAAATTCGGAGAGTTCCATCAACAAGGATGTGAGGTGAGGTCACTTCCTTCAGGAACTTAATGTGGTCACTGCATTTGCAACCACTTTGTCCTAACATTTGCTTCCTAGGGTCTCATAATATGGAGGATGCCCCTACTTCCTGTGACACTTTCACAAGTTCGAATGGTATAGAAACAATAGGCACCTGGGAACAGCTCTCCACACAGGCCTAGTTTGGTCAATCTTCCCTACATTAAGAAGAGAGAGGATGATTCAGACACATGCTTTTAACCTGACCGGGTTTTTTGCCATGGAAGATGACGTTTGCTCTCTCAGGCCTTTCATAGCTGCCTGCATCTTCTCCAGGGATCATATCCGCATGGACCTTTGAGGTTGTCAACAGGTGGAAGGTCCCCTACACCCCTGTATTGTAAGACCAACTCTGTCCCTGCTCTTCTGTAAAGTTGGATTGAGGGAAAAGTGTATAGTTAGGATTAATAACATGTTCGATTTGTGGTAGGAATCATTCTGTTGGATGAATAATGGTATTGGGAACCTGCAATATTTATAAGAATATACAGGTGAAATGTAATTATGAAAACTGAAATCTAGGTAAGATTTGAAGACCAGAAAGGCATTGGGCCCATGATTGGGATACTTATCTTTGAATTATGTTCTGCACAGATGTCTCAGATAAAACAATATACAATGGCATAGGACCTTGTACCTTGGATGATTGATTGTTGAAGAGTTCATCCAGTCAAAAAGGGATAGTCGGTAGGATTAGGTAGATAGTCGGTAGGTTTAGAAAAAAGAGTGAGTATAGTATTTGGACAAAAAGTTCTTTAGCAATAGGGTTTCGGATAAAGAGTGAATGTAAATGTCAGCACATGTGAAGAATCAGTCACTATGATGAACTGGGGAAAATATGTAGGAAAAGAGATATCAATAGAGACATTAGGAAATCAGACAAAATATAAAGTGAGTGATAGGATTAGACATTTTCAACATGGTTGAGGTTGAATATATAATCTTGGGAAGAAACAAATATGTACTCACCAATAGGATTGACATTTGAGAGAATTAGGCATCCAAGACATGGATGTTTTTAGTAATCCATGTTCACTTTCCATTTAGGCTTCGGGACAATCCTAAGTGTGACCTTTGCATTTTGTGTCCAGAATATTACTGTGATAAAATGTATATGTAGATCAGTTGACATGAGTCTTTCTTCCACCATTTCTGTGAGCAAAATTTTGAAGATATACAAATTATTATTGAGGGTACACAGAGGTGTACCCTGTGTCTATCAATATAGAGACAATGCATGAATAGACCATACTGTGAATAAATAATATAACTGGTTCCACTTTAAACAATGGATTGAATTGATATTTGAAAGTATACAAGAAATCTTATATTGATATACAGTCATTCATTCCCACCAGTTTTACATCTAATGGTAATATTAGGTTTACGGTTTATCATGACGGGTGTGTGAGTTTTGCTTCAAAAATGATAATGGAAATCAAAAATAATGTCTTTGGAAAAAAGTCTCATGAAAGGAGCAGTCAAGAAACGTGGAGGAATACATGTGTTCTGAAGCAGGAAGTGATTGAAAGTAAAACAAATGCGCATAAATTTGCTAAATTGTGAATGAAATATACATACTATGATGTGCATAAACTGGACAAATAGTAATGTACCAGTGTTGAATAAAAATGAACGTCAAAATACAATTATATCCCATAGGAATCTTCTTGCATTTATGTTAAACTGGGTCAGTTACTGTAGAAATATTAGAATTTTTTTTGGTGTTATAATACAAATTATTTTAGCACTAGCATGCCACAGAATGTCGAGGAAAGAGCAATGGATTTTTAGTTATCGCACTAGTAATCTATCATTAAATGACTATTTTGGGGAGTCTAGAAATTACATAAGGCTATGTAACATTTTTTTTATTTAGCATTCATAAAAACTTAGAATTTTGGTAATATTTCTACTGTTTTATTTTTTTTTATTTTTTCAGTTGTTGATCGACCTCATTTTATTTATTTATATGTGGTGCTGAGAATATAACCCAGTGCCTCACACATGCTAGCCAAGCATGTTACCACTGAGCCAGACACCCAGACCCTCCACATTTATCTTATAATCAAACACTCCTCTCCCTCTTCTTTACTCACTTTCTTCCTCATTTTCCCCCTTCTCTCTCTTCCTTTTTCATTTTCCCTCCATAGGAGTTTTTCTCTCATGTCATTACAAACAGTAATATGCTATGAAATTTACATTTAAGAATTTTTTTATAGTCATTCTTTTTTCTTGAGAAAATTTAATAATTATAATAACCTATAGATATATTACAATACATTTATTATACATATGTATCTATATTCATGCATATGTATTACATATGATATATATACATATATATTTAAAAGTACTTTGATTAGCCTGTTAGAAATAATATAGACTAAGTCTTTCTTAATTTTCAAGTCTTCTAGAATTAACAGCTTACAGTGAAAATCAAATAAACCTATTTAAGTAAACAGGTATCATTCTTATTTATCAATACTTATCATTTAAGTTTTTATATTACATTAAGCTGTGATATGGCATATTAACTCTTATGAATTAGTGAAATTTTATTTGAACAACCTTTTATTTAAGGACCATATGCACTGACATTTTAAATGGCTTTCTTGTGATTTTAATTTCTATCAACTGCATATTTATTGCCAAATACTTATTTTATTAATTTTCATATTCATGATTGATATAAAGTCAATTGTTTAATTCTTCTTGTAAGTAGTTACTTATTACAGTAATAATTCTACATCTTTATAAGAAAAATGGTACAAAGATATTTTCATGCAAAATTAAGAATAATTGCATGCTCTAAATGTTTCATTGTTGATACATATAATAAAGAGCTTTTGATGAGTCTCTTCCCCAGTAAAACATAAAATGCAAAGATATAGTTGGGTATGTATGTCCAAATAAAGACAAGGAAAAATACACATTATCAGCTACAAACTATCAAATAAAAGATGAAAAGAACAATCCAACACATTGCACGAACTTGTCAGATGAGGTAGACTAAGACTAGACCTGGTCCATGACAAAATATTCACGAAAAAAAATGAAATATGAAAAATATAGGAAATGATATGAATTTTTCATGAAGGTAGGTGGATTATCCTTTAATCTCAATATATGTTCATTTTCAAAAGCCAGTTTTCTGGTAAAATAAATTTGTGATATTTACAACTACACAAAACAAACTTTCTGCTTATCAAAATGAATGCATCTCAACTCCTTTTTAGCTGATTTCTTCCCACTCAATTTTAAACCTTTGTTTATTTATTTTTATTGGTTTTTCAAAACATTACAAAGCTCATGATATATCATCTTTCATACATTTGACTGAAATGGGTTATGAACTCCCAATTTTCCCCAAATACGAATTGCAGAATCACATCAGTTACACATTCACATTTTTACATAATGTCATATTAGTGACTGTTGTCCTCTGCTACCTTTATTATCCCCTACTATCCCCGCTCCCCTTTCATCCTATCTTCCCTCTCTTCCTCATCTGCTTTTTCACTTCTCTCTCTTGTTCCCGCCTTTCCCCTCACAAAGTCTTATATGTAATTTTGTGTAACAATGAGGGTCTCCTACCATTTCCATATGCTTTCCCTTCTCTCTCCCTTTCTCTCTCCCACTTGTCTTTGTTTAATATTAATCTTTTCCTCATGCTCTTCCTCCCTGTTCTATTCTTAGTTACCCTATTTTTATCAAAGCAGACATTTGGCATTTGTTTTTTTAAGGATTGGCTAGCTTCTCTTAGCATAATCTGCTCTAATGCCATCCATTTCCCTGCAAATTCTATGATTTTGTCATTTTTTAGTGCTGCATCCATCGTGTATAGATGCCACATTTTTTTTATCCATTCATCTATTGAATTGCATCTAGGTTGGTTACACAGTCTAGCTATTGTGAATTGTGCCACTATGATCATTGATGTGGCAGTATCCCTTTAGTACACTCTTTAAGATCCTCAGGGAATAGTCCGAGAAGGGCGATAGCTGGTTCAAATGGTGGATCCATTCCTAGCTTTCCCAGGAATCCCCATACTGCTTTCCATGTTGGCCTCACCAATTTGCAGTCCCACCAGCGGTGTACAAGTGTCCCTTTTACCCACATCCTCGTAAACACTTGTTGTTGTTTGACTTCATAATGGCTGCCAATCATACTGGAGTGAGATGGTATCTTAGGGTGGGTTTGATTTGCATTTCTCTGACTGCTAGATATGGTGAGCATTTTTTCATGTACTTGTTGATTGATTGTATGTCCTCCTCAGTGAAGTGTCTTTTCAGGTCCATGGCCCATTTGTTGATTAGGTTATTTGTTATCTTATTGATAATTTTTTTGAATTCTTTGTATATTCTGGATATTAGGGCTCTATCTGAAGTGTGAGGGGTAAAAATTTGTTCCCAGGATGTAGGCTCTCTATTTACTTCCCTTTTTGTTTCTCTTACAGAGAAAAAAAAATTTTAGTATAAGTAAGTCTCATTTTTTTATTCTTGTTAAGAACTCTTGGGCTATGGGCGTCCTATTAAGAAATTTGGAGCCCGACCCCACAGTATGTAGATCGTAGCCAACTTTTTCGTCTATGAAACGCAGTGTCTCTGATTTTATATCTAGATCCTTGATCCATTTTGAGTTAAATTTTGTGCATGGCGAGAGAACAGGATTCAGTTTCATTTTGTTGCATATGGATTTCCAATTTTCCCAGCACCATTTGTTGAAGATGCTATCCTTCCTCCACTGCATGCTTTTAGCCCCTTTATCAAATATAAGAAAGTTGTAATTTTGTGGATTGGTTTCTGTGTCCTCTCTTCTGTACCACTGGTCCACCTGCATTTTTCGGTACCAGTTCCATGCTGTTTTTGTTACTATTGCTTTGTAGTACAGTTTGAACTCTGGTATCGCTATACCTCCAGATTCACACTTCCTGCTTAGAGTTGCTTTTGCTATTCTGGGTCTTTTATTTTTCGATATGAATTTCATGATTGATTTATCTATTTCTACAAGAAATGCCGTTGGAATTTTGATTGGCATTGCATTAAACCTGTAGAGAACTTTGCGTAATATTGCCATTTTTATGATGTTAGTTCTGCCTATTCATGAACAGGGCACATGTTTCCATCTTCTGACATCTTCTTCTATTTCTCTCTTTAGATTTCTGTAGTTTTCATTATATAAATCTTTCACCTCTTTTGTTAGGTTGATTCCCAAGTATCTTATTTTATTTGAGGATGTTGTGAATAGAGTGGTTTTCCTCATTTCCATTTCAGAAGTTTTTTTTCTATTATACAGGAATGCATTTGATTTATGCGTGTTAATTATATATCCTGCCACTTTTCTGAATTCATTTATTAACTTTAGCCATTTCTTTGTAGACATTTTTGTGTCTGTTAAATATATTATCATGTCATCTGCAAATAGTGATACTTTAAATTCTTCTTTTCCTATTTTTATGCTTTAATTTCTTTTGTCTGTTTAATTGCTCTGGCTAGTATTTCAAGAACTAAATTGAATAGAAGTGGTGATAGAGGGCATCCCTGTTTTGTTCCAGATTTTAGAAGGAATGCCTTCAGTTTTTTCTCCATTTAGGATGATGCTAGCCTGAGGTTTAGCATATATAGCTTTTACAATGTTGAGGTAAGTTCCTGTTATCCCTAGTTTTTATAGAGTTTTGAACATAAATGGATGCAGAACTTTGTCAAATGCTTTTCTGCATCTATCGAGATGATCATATAGTTCTTGTCTTTAAGTCTATTGATGTGGTGAATGGCATTCATTGATTTTCGTATATTGAACCATCCTTGCATCACAGGGATGAATCCTCCTTGATGATGGTGCACAATTATTTTGATATGCTTTTGTACTCGATTTGTCAGAATTTTATTGAGAATTTTTGCATCCAAGTTCATTAGAGAAATTGGTCTGTAGTATTCTTTCTTTGAAGTGTCTTTGTCTGGTTTCGGGATCAGGGTGTTGTTGGCCTCATAGAATGAATTTGGAAGAGCTCCTTCTTTTTCTATTTCTTGAAAAAGCTTGAAAAATATTGATTTTAATTCTTCTTTGAAGGTTTTGTAGAAATCCGCTGTATTCCCATCCGGTCCAGGGCTTTTTTGGGGTTGGCAGTCTTTTGATTGCTTCTTCTATGTCTTCCTTTGTTATTGGCCTGTTTAAATTGTTTGTGTCTTCCTGACTCAATCTGGGCAGATCGTATGACTTAAGAAATTTATCAATATCTTCACAATATTCTATTTTATTGGAATATGGTGTTTCAAAATACTTTCTAATTATCTTCTATATTTCTGTAGTGTCTGTTGTGATATTGCCTTTTTTATCCCACATGTTAGTAATTTGAATTCTCTTTCTTCTTCTCTTCCTTAGCGTGGCTAAGGGCCTGTTGATCTTATTTATTTTTTCAAAGAACCAACTTTTAGTTTTATCAATTTTTTCAACTTTTTTTGTTTCAATTTCGTTGATTTCTGCTCTAAATTTAATTATTTCTTGTCTTCTACTACATTTGCTGTTGTTTTGCTCTTCCTTTTCTAGGTTTTTGTGGTGTAGTTTAAGTTCATTTATTTGTTGTTTTTTTTTTCTTTTTTTGAGGAAAGAACTCCAAGAAATGAATTTCCCTCTTAAAACTGCTTTCATTGTGTCTCATAGATTCCGGTATGTTGTGTCTGTATTGTCATTTGTCTCTAAGAATTTTTTATCTCCTTCTTTATGTCTTCTGTAACCCATTGGTCATTCAGTAGCATGTTGTTCATTTTCCATGTGATGTAGGATTTTTCCTTCCTTCTTTTCTCCAGTTTCATTCCATTATGATCAGATATGGTGCACGGTATAATCTCCATGCCTTTATATTTACTAAGAATTGCCCTATGGCATAATATATGGTGTATCTTTGAGTAGGATCCATGTGCTGCTGACAAGAACATGTATCCACTTGATGATGGTTGATACATTCTATATATGTCGGTTAAGTCTAGGTTATTGATTGTGCTGTTGAGTTCTATAGTTTCTTTATTCAGTTTTTGTCTAGAGGATCTCTGTAATGCCGAGAGTGGTGTGTTGAAGTCACCCATAATTATTGTGTTGTAGTCTATTTGACTCTTGAACTTGAGGAGAGTTTGTTTTATGAATGTTGCACCTCCATTGCTTGGTGCATACAAATTGATAATTGTTTTTTTCTTGTTGGTGGATGATTCCTTTTAACAGAATATAGTGTCATTCTTTATCCCTTTTGATTAACTTAGGTTTGAAGTTGATATTATTCCATATGAGTATGGCAAATCCTTCTTGCTTCCGAGGGCCATGTGAGTGTTATGATTTTACCCAACCTTTTACCTTCAGCCTGTGTATGCCTTTTCCTATCATATGAGTCTCCTGAAGGCAGAATATTGTTGGATTTGTTTTTGATCCAGGTTACTAGCACATGTCTCTTGATTAGTGAATTTAGGCCATTAACATTTAAGGTTACAATTGAAATATGATTTGTACTTCCAGTCATGTTTATTTATTTATTATATTTTAGTTTGGATAGTTTTTACTTTTTTGGTTACTTTCCTCCCGCTTTACTGAGATACTTCCCACTGTTAGTTTTGGGCACTATTTTTTAACTCTTCTTCTTGTAGTATTTTGCACAAAATGCTTTGCAGTGCTGGTTTTCTGGCTGAGAATTGTTTTAGCTTTTGTTTATCGTGAAAGACTTTAATTTCATTGTCAAATCTGAAGCTTAACTTTGCTTTATATGGTATTCTTGGTTGGAATTCTTTTTTTTTTTTTCAGCATTTGAATTACATTGTTCCAGGATCTTCTCACTTTCAAAGAATGTGATGAAAAATCAGTTGTTAACCTAATTGGTTTACCCCTGAATGTAATCTGCCTCCTTTCTCTTATAGCTTTTAATATTCTCTCCTTGTTCTGTATGTTGGCTATCTTCATAATTATATGTCTTGGAGTTGGTCTATTTTGGTTTTGAATGTTTGGGGTCCTGTAGGCTTCCAGGAATTGGCAATCCAATCCATCATTCATCTCTGGGAAGTTTTATAGAATTATTTCATTTAATATGTTGTCCATTCCTTTGGTTTGAATCTCTATGCCTTCTTCTATCCTGATGACTCTTAAATTTGTTTTTTGTTTTTTTATGACATCCCATATCTTTTGAATAAATTCCTGGTGGGATTTAAGCATCTTTTCTGTGTTTACTCAATTCTTTTCAAGTTGATAAACTTTGTCTTCATTATCTGATGTTCTGACTTCTACTTGATCTAGTCTATTTGTAATATTCTCGTTTGAGTTTTTAATTTGGTTTATATTTTCCTGCATTTCTAGGATTACTGTTTAATATTTTTTTTAAGATCTCTATCTCCTGGTAATGCTCATTCTTTGCCATTTGAATTTGTTTGTTTAATTCATTTTCAAAATATACTTTTATTGCTTGGACTTGCTGCCTCATGTCTTCTCTAATATTCCTTTCCATCTGAGTTCGGTACGCCTTGAGTTCTTTCCCTATCCCTGTTTCTGATGCTTCAAGGTCCTCCTGTAGATTTAAGTTGTCCTGCATTGTTTGTACTCCTTTTTTGCCCTTGTTTTTTCATGATGTTCACGTTACTTTCCAGCTCTATTTGATTGCTGTGTTTCTGCTTTATTCTTTAGATTTGTTTTGGTGTTGTATATCTCTGTTGTCTCTCCTTTGTGTTGGTAAACTATGCCTGCTAAAGTGGATTCCGCTTGGAAGTAATACCGAAGGCCGAGCTCCAGTGATGTCACCTCTCTGCTTTGGCCGGCCCCAGGCTCCTTGCCGAGGTATCTGAATTGGGGGGTGGGACTTGACTGTCTCTGGTTTGTTTCAGCTCTGGGTCACTGGCAGGCGGGCGGTCTCCAGCCGCCCAATTGCGTGGTTGGTCGCCAGCGGGAAGGCGGTCTCCAGCCGCCCAGTCACGCGGGCAGCAGGTGGGCTGTCGCCGTTGGGTTGGCAATCTCTAGCCACGCAGTCTCACGCTCGGTTGCCGGCGGGCGGGAATTCCTCAGCCCCCCAGTCACTCAGGCAGTGGGTGGAATGTCACGTGCAGGCCTGCGGTCTCCAGCCGTCCAGTCACAAGGGCCTGCCTTCTAGTCCTTTGGTTTCTCCTGCTTGTCCTGGTTTCTTTTTCTAGACCAGATTTCCCCTGAGTGATGCCTCTCGGCAGTTCAAACTGTACTCTGTGCCTGCCGTTTGTTGGGTGTGGAGGGTGTCTTTTGGGAACCCAGACACTCTATTATTTTGATTTTTTCTGCTTGCCCTTCCCCCAGCACTGGCTATACACGTTTCGTTATGGCCACTGATGGTAGGGGGAGTCGAAAGTCAGGTGTCTCTAGTTTTTCTTGCGTCTTTATGCAGGCTTGCTCTGATTAACCCTCCTCCGGAAAGCCTAGGAGACATTTTATGTGAATTCCCCGCTGTATGAGAGATGAGCTGAGTAACACACATCTGTTTTATTGTTGCAGTCTATTGGAGAGGGGCGGTGGTTACTTCAGATCTCAAAGATGGTGGCTGCTGGTTTCCTAGGTGGAGTTTCTTTTGTGGGGGATAGAACTATACCACTTTCTTCCCTGTCTGAATTCCCAAACTCAGCCCAGGGATCAGTGGGAGCTCAGCCGGCAGGGTTCCACAGAATCCGCAGCAACATTTCTCCCTGCTTCAGGTCACTTCTCGGTGGTGCCCCGCCATCTGAAACAGCAGGCCTGGCTGCATGATTCAATCAGGCCGGATCTCTGATTGCACAGTTGGCTATTGGGAACCCCGGCACTCTATTGTTTTGATTTTTTTTTTCCGCTTGCCCCTCTCTCAGCGCTGGCTAGACAGGTTTTTTTCACCACTGATGGGAGGGGGAGTTGAAAGTCAGGTGCCTCTAGTTTTCCCCTATCTTAATGCAGGCTCCCTCTGATAATCTCTCCCCCAGAAAGCCTAGGAGAGATTTGATGCAAATTCCCCGAAGTATGGGAAATGAGCTGAGTAACAGCACCTGTTTTATTGTTGCAATCTGTAGGGGAGTGGCTGTCGTTACTTCAGCTCACCAAGATTGTGGCCGTGGGTTTCCTTCGTGGAGTTTCTATTGTGGGGGTTAGAACTGTACCACTTCCTTCCCCATCTGAAACCCTGAACTCAGCCCAGGGCTCAGTGGAGACTCTACTGGCAGAATTCCACAGAATCTGCATCAACGTTTCTCCGTGATTATTGATCGCATCTCGGTGGTGCCCTGCTGTCTGTAGCCACTGGACGGGTCGCGCGGATCAGTCAGACAGGATCTCCGGTCGCAGAGTTGGCTCATGTTTGAGACTCATTTACCGGACCTCAGTGCTAGAAATCCTTCTTCTAGGTTTCAGTGCACACCCATTTTGCTGTAAGTTCCTAACAAGATAGTTTTTTGTCGTTCTTAGTCGTTAGTCACCTGTGCAGTGGCGCGGTACACTGGGTATGATGCTCTCTATTCGCGGACATATTGCAATGTCAAAATATTATGATTTGTATGCACCATTCACTGAAGTTAGTTTTCAGTATTAGGAAACAAATATGTATTTCAGGTGGATGAATATTTCTGAGAATAATCTTGTGAAAAGTTCATTATAAATCCTCATACATGAATATGAATAATTTTAGGAAGTGTATAATAAGACACATATATTTCATATTTTGAAAAATTGGGAGAGTATATATATATATATATATATATATATATATATATATATATATATATACACACACACAAACACACACACCGAGACATTAAAAAGTAGCAATATATATGCCAATCGAAATTCATCATTAAATATATAACATCCACTTATCCAAAAATATACATTTTACTGAAAATGGATTTATGCATAATGTTGGTCAACTATGAAGCTCACCCATAGGTTGAATTTTCTGTTCCAACAGAGGTTAGGAGGAGTGATCTCTTCCCACAATTTTTATCTGCCATGTCAGCCACCTCAGAAGAATGTACATGTGATACCAGGTAGGATTCTATTTGTGCATATAAAAATACATGTGCTTAATAGGCTACAGAAAAAGGGAGAGAGGAATTCACATATTTGTTAATTTTAAAAACACATGGAGAACTATGTCAATAAACATTAACTATATTTATAACTCCTACACAATATAATGCAAAAGGGATGTCCAACTACATACCATGCCTTCTCTGAATTGCTGGTATTTGTATTCTGTTTGGGTTACTATTCTCCATCATATAAGGATTAGTAGTCAGAGTCTAGTAGGGTATGGGTTAGTGTCAGAGATTCAGTATTTCAAATGGAAAATAGGAAAGTAAACCCAATGTGTTTGCAAATATGTGCTACACAAAAATCTTCCCACTCACATTAAAAATAATCCCTTGATATTACCCTCACTGGAAGAAATACACAATTAGAGGATAAGAGTTAGAAAATCTGTGAATACATACCCGGAATGGAGTATGCTGAGGAGTTCACAACCTTGGAGGTGGTAGATGAGTTTCCAAAAGTAAAAGACAAGGTAAACACTCCACAACATGGAGCTCTGCAGGCCTAAAGACTTCTTGAGATACTGCCTATGAGTTGGGACACTTAAAATGTATGTTGTTGTCGGTAGCTTTAGCATCCTATGTAGTGAGACCATCAAAACTGGGTCAACATCTATGTAACCTGGAGGACATGGTATCTTATTTTCCAATTAAAATGAGGCAGCAGTGCTGAATTCTCACTTTGTGGGTAAACTGTGGCAACTGGGGGATAAGTGTCTCTCCGTGTGGACTGTGAAGCCATTTGGTCATACTCTACTTTTCGTGGTGATTCTTGCTGCTGCACTGGGAGTTTGGTATTGGCTTAATGAAATACAAGGAGTTCAACTGGGACACAGTGCTGGAGGGAGTTCTGTCACGTGTGGTGGGACAGGGTCTCCAGGAGAATGCACCAACCAGGCTTATGTCCAACATAGCTTGCCCCCTTGACCATATCAACCTGATTCTGAGCATTGCCCAGAAACCTATCCATATAACAAGATGCCTTTACATATAAGGGTCTGCTGGCTGCATCATGTCAGTCACAAGCCATTTGAAAGCCAATGGCCAATCCACATGAAACCACCAGAGATGTTTTATCTCACACCTACCCACCTTTGCTGTAGGCCCACTACTCAGCAGGTTCCAACTTACTGACATCTCTGTTCTACACCATTTTTGTGAAACCCAGTCAATCAAGGCACTTTCTCGTACACTCATGATCAGCAACAGGATCTCCAATGGTTTTCCTGTGCCACCTGGTAATGGGAATTTCAAAAATTTCATGGTATTTATCGAGCCCATTTTTTAAGGTTGAAGTTGGAGGCACTGAGGGTTTCATTTAATTCAGTAACCATTAAATGGTGAGGAAGCCCATTTCAATGAAAGCTCTGGAAGACTCTCACAGGCAAGGCTTCCCAAAGAGTTGCCAAATGGTCACATAAATCCAGGCATATTGAGGTCTACAATGTAAAATCCTTGCGTGTTTTGACTCTCAACTATGGGTGCTAATTCTTTCAGAAAAAAATTATGTGATAACCTGGCTGAGATTCCCTGTGCTCTGTGGAAAGCCTTCCTGGGCACAGATCTCAGTTTCCAAGGGTGACTCTCATGCATGGCCTCCTAAAATCCCAACAAAACTCATGGCAATACCTCTCTGAGATCAGTTCCAGAACTCAGTCTCTAAGGGGAATCACACTAGAATTGAAGACCAGGTGGAGCCAGTCATATTTTTCAACAACCACACTAATAACCACAATTAAAACCAGAACACTTCCACATGGCCGTCATCTTCTTCCATATAGATACTCATTTTAACCTCTGGCTGGAGGTTTCCATGAGGCGCACAGCCCAAGACAGTGTCCAAAATAAGCTCCCTTGCCCCTCATTTGCTTAACGTTTTGGTGGCCTGAACACCTTCCTGTGAACCATGACTTATCAAATAGGCCTGCCGTTAATACTGCTCTGCTTCTCCAATTTGAGGACTACTGACTGTGGGGTTTAGATTCTTCATGTGAATTGGAATCATTGGAATCACCTATGGGCTAGCCTCTGAAGGGCTTTGAAGAACTCATTTGACCCAAAGGCACCCTATTTTCACTTGATAGAGGTCAGGAACCTTACAGAGGTAGGGAGAGACTTCATCCACAAAAACTGCTCTTTTGGCCATTTTGGTTTTGGATGAACACGTGGGATGTATAAGGTGCTGAGTATCTAACCACAGCCTCACACAGGGCCAAGAGGCTGTTTCAGAAACATCCATTTCCAAAGCAATTAAGCAAAGAGCCACAGGTGATGCCCATTAATTTCCATTTGAAAACAGTTTTCTTCAGGCTTCACAAATTAGTGTCCTGAGGTAAAGACCTTCCTGAAATTCAGGGCAACAGAACAATAGGTAAGCAAAAGGCCCAAAGAAGGGTTTCTCCACTGAGACTTTCCTGGTCCCACTGATATCTGAGTTTTCTTAGATTCTCGCCATTCCCTTCAGCTATCCAGTACATCACCATTTCACAGAGCTTGGAGGTGGTACATATCTTGGACACAAAACCATGAGGCTATTCTGGAGAGTTTCCAGAATTCAGGAAGAAAACAGAAACTACTGAGAGCAGATGTTGCCCTTCAATAAGACAAGCTGCAGTCCATTTGTAAATTGGGCAGGATGAATACTTGGAAGCTTTCTACTAGACAGGACACATCCATTGATGCATTCTCTTTTCTAATGTCTACAATCACGGACAGAGTAGGATACACAGACATAGAAGCACTCGCCTTGTCAAACGACTTACTGGAAACAGTCCACACCAATCCAAACAAAGAGCCTTTCCTACCTATTCTCAGAACATGAGACAAAACCACAAACCCACACACACACACTCAAAGGCACCTCCTTTGCTCAAGTAAGTCTGTGACTATCCAGAGTGTCCTCAGAATGGTGGGCCATTGTATGTTCCCCCAAAATGGCCTGTCCTGTATCAGATCTGGTCTCCTTGGCCAACACTTTGAAGTTGTTAGGAGCCATGGGTGAGCCACTACCTGCTTTCCCAGGAAAAGCTCCTCTTCAGAGCTTTCCTGTCATTTGGCCATCGTCACATCAGTAGGTACTAAGAAAGACTGACTCTGTTCTTGGTAAATCAAAACAAGTGAGACCACTGGGACTGGGACTGTGACTGGCTCTTGGTGCCTGTCTTCCAGGATCAAACGTCCAGAGTGTTCCATCACCAAGGCAGTGAGGTGAGGTCATTTCCTTCAGGAACTGAATGAGGTCACTGACTTGGCAACCACTTTGTCCTAACAGTTACTTCTAAGGGTCCCATGAGATGGAGGCTGTCCCTACTTCCTGTCACACTTTCACAGTTAGAATGGTATACCAACCATAGGTACCTGAGAACAGCTCTCCACACAGGCCTGGTTTGGTCCATCTTCTCTACATTAAGAAGGTAGAGGCTGATTCAGACACATCCCTTCATCCTGACCAGATAGTTTGCCATGGAAGATGTCTTTTGCTCTCTCAGGTCCTTCATAGCTTCCTTCATCATCTCAGGGGATCATTTCTGCATATACCTTTGATGTTCTCAGCAGGTGGAAGATCCCCTACATTCCTGTATTGTAAGACCAACTCTGTCCCTCCTCTTCTGTAAAGTTAGATTGAGGGAAAAGTGTATGTTTAGGGTTAATAACATGTTTGATTTGCGTTAGGAATCTTTCTGCCGGATGAATAATGGTATTGGGAGCCTGTGATATTTACAAAAATATATAGGTAAAATATAAGTATAAAAACAGAAATCTAGGTAAGATTGGAAGCCAGAAGGGAACTGGGCCCTTGAGTGGGATACTTAGGTTTGAATTATGTTCTGCACATGTGTCTCAGATAAATTGATATACAATAGCATAGGACCTTATACCTTGGATAATTGATTGTTGAAGAGAACATCGAGTCAAAAAACTATAGTCAGTAGCATTAGGAAGATAGTCTGTAGGTTTAGAAAGAAGAGTGAGTATAGGATTTGGACCAAAAGTTCTTTAGCAATAGGGTTTCGGGTAGAGAGTGAATGTAAATGTCAGCATATGTGAAGTGTCAGTCACAATGATGAACTGGGGGAAATATGTATGAAAGCAGGTATCAATAAAGATATTACCAAATCAGGCAAAGTATGAAGTGAGTGATAGGATTAGACATTTTCAACATGGTTGAGGTTGAATATATAATCTTAGGAAGAAACAAATATGTAGTCACCAATTTGATTTACATTTGAGAGCATTAGGCAACCTGGACATGGTTCTTTTTAGTAATCCACGCTCCCTTGGCATTTAGGCTTTGATACAATCATGAGTGTGACCTTCGTTTTTTGTGTCCAGAATATTCCTGTGATAAAATCTATATATAGATAAGGTGACATGAGTACTTCTTCCACCATTTCTGGGAGCAATATTTTGAAGACGTATAAATTAGTATTGAAGGGACAAAGAAGAGTACACTGTATCTATTAATATAGAGATAATGCATTAATAGACAATACTGTGAATAAAAAGCTTAACTGGTTCCAACTTTAAATAATGGATTGAATTGAATCGTGAACATATAGAGGAAATCTTATATTGATATACAATTATTCATTCCAACCAGTTATACATCTAATGTTAATATTAATGTTATGGTTCATCATTAAGAGTGTGTGAGTTTAGCTTCGAAATTGATTATGGAAATTGAAAATAATGTATTTGGAAAGAAGTCTCATGAAAAGACCAGTCAAGTAACATGGAGGAATACATGTGTTCTGAAGCAAGAAGTGTTTGAAAGTGAAACAAATTCCTATATATTTTAAACTTGTGGAAGAAATACATATCCTATGATGTGCAAAAACTGAAGAAATAGTAATGTACCAGTGTTGGATTAAAATGAAGGTCAATATAGACATCATGTCCCATAGGAATCTACTGGCATTGATGTTAAACTGGGTCAGTTACTGTAGAAATATTAGGATTTGTAAACACCATTGATTGAAATTAGTTTTCAGTACTGGGAAATAAATATGTATTTCAGGTGGATGAATATTTCTGAGAATTATCTTCTGAAAAGTTGATTATAAATTTATATACATGAACATGAATGAATTTACAGAGTGTGTATAAGTCACATACATTTCATATTTTGAGAAATCTGGAGTGTATATATATATATATATATATATATATATATATATATATATATATTTTTTTTTTTTAAATAAACACAAATATACATTAAAAAGTATCAATATATATGCTAATCGTAATTCATCATGTAATATACATCATTCACAGATGCAAAATATTTATTATACTGAACATGGATTTATGTATAATATTGTTTTACTGGGAAGCTTACACATAGTTTGAATTTTCAGTTCCCACAGCGTTTAGGAGGACTGATCTCTTCTCACAATTTGTATCTGCCAATTCAGCCAACTCATGAAAATGTACGTGTGATACCAGGTAGGATTCTGTATGTGCATATAAAAATACATGTGCTGAGTAGGCTACAGAGAAAGGGAGACAGGAATTCACATATTTGTGAACTTTATAAACACATGGAGGACTATTTCAATTAAAAATTGAGTAGATTTATAACACCTACCCTTAATCATGCAAAAGGGAAGTCCAACTGTACAGCATGCCTCCTCTGAACTGCTTGTATTTTTATTCTATTTGGGTATTATTCTTCATCATATTAGGATTAGTAGTCAGAGTATAGTAGGGTATGAGTTACTTTCAGGGATTCAGTATTTCGAATGGAAAATTGGAAATGGATCAATGTGTATGCAAATTAGTGTTACACAAAAATTTTCCCACTCTCATTTAGAACAATAACTTGACATTACCTTCACCCCAAGTAAGACACAATTAGAGAAAAAGAGTTAGAAAATCTTTGAATTCATACCTGAAATGAAAACTGCTCCGGATTTCACAACCTTGGAGATGGTAGAGGAGTTTCCAAAAGTAAGGGACAATGTAAAAACTCCACAAACATGAAGATTTGCCAGCCTAAAGACGTCTGGAGAAACTGCCTCTAAGATGGACAGTTGAAATATATGTAGTTTTCAGGAACTTTAGCTTTTTTTCTAGTAAGACCATCAAACGTCTTTATGCATCTCTGTGACCTGGAGGACATGGTTTATAATTTTCCAATGAACATGAAGCAGTAGTGCTGAATTCTCTCTTTGTAGGTGAACTATGGCCACTGGGGGCTATGTGTCTCCCCATGTGGACTGTGAAGCCATTTCATCATCCTCCACTTTTTATAATGTCTCCTGCTGCACTGAGAGTTTTGTATTTGCTTCATGAAATACAAGGAGTTAAACTTGACCACAGTCCTGGAAGGAGTTCTGTCACATATGGTGGGTCAGGGACTGCAGGAGAATGCACCAACAGGACTTGTATACCACATAGGTTGCCTCCGTGACCATAGCAACCTGATTCTGAACATTGCCCTTAAACCTCTCCATATAACATGATGCGTTTACATACAATGTTCTGCTGGCTGCACCATGTCAGTCACAAGCCATTTGGAAGACAATGGCAGATCCACATGACCCCACCACAGATGTTTTATCACACACTTAATCACCTCTGCTCTAGGCCCACTATTCTGCAGGCTCCAAATTACTGGCATCTCTGTTCTACACCATATTCATGAAAGCCTGTTAATCAAGGCACTGTCTGGTACACTCATGATCAGCAACAGGACATCCAAAGGTTCTTCAGTGCCACCTGGTCATTGGAATTTTAAAAATTTCATGGTATTTATCTAGCCAATTTTCAAGGATGAAGTTGGAGGCACTGTTTATTTCAATTCATTCAGGAATCATTCAATGTTGAGGAAGATCATTTCAATGAAAGTTCTGGAGAACTCTCACAGGCAAGGCTTCCCAAAGAGTGGCCAAAAGGTCACATGAAGCCACGCCCATTGAGGTCTAAAATTGAGGTCCATGTGTTTTTTGACTATCAAATATGGCTGCCAAGTCTTTCAGAATTAAATCATGTGATATCCTGTCTGATATTCCCAGTGCTCTGTGGAAAGCCACCGTGGGCATAGATCTCAGTTTCCAAGGGCGACTCTCATGCGTGGCCTCTTAAAATCCCCACACAATTTATGGCAATTCTTCTTTGATATGTGTTCCAGAACTCAGGCTCTAAGGGGAATGACACCAGAGTTCAAGCTCAGGTGGATCCAGTCATCTCTTCCAACTGCCACAAGAATGACCACAATTAAAACCAAAAGACACCCACATGGCCCTCATCTTCTTAAATATAGACATTCATCATAACCTCTGGCTGGAGGTTACCATGCAGGATGCATCCCAAGAGAGTGTCCAAAATAATGTCGCTTGCCCCTCATTTGCCTAAAGTGAGGGTGACATGGACACCCTTCCTGTGAACCAGGAGTGATCAAATAGGCCTGCCATTAATACTGCTCTCCTTCTCCAATTTGAGGCCTACTGACTCTCAGGTATAGATTCTTTATGTGATATGGAATCTTGAGAAAACACAAGCACCTCTGCAGGGATTTGAAGAACTCATTTGACCTAAAGGACTCCTATTCACACTTGATGGAGGTAAAGAACCTAACAGAGGAAGGCAAGAGACTCATCCACAATGAGTGATTTTTTGCCATTTTGGTTTTGATTGCACAAATGGAATCTATCTTTAGATCTACCATGTGCTGAGAATCTAAGCCACAACCTCACACAGGCCCAAAAGGCTGATTCGGACACGTCCCTTTTCAAAGCAATTAAGCAAAGAGCCACATGTTATGCCCATTTATTTCCATTTGAAAACAGTTTTCTTCAGGCTTCACAAAGGGGTGGCCTGAGGCAAAGACCTTCTTGACATTCAGGGCAACATAACCATAAGTATGCAAATGAACCAAAGCAGGGTTTCTCCACTGAGAGTTTACTGGTCACACAGATATTTGAGTTTTCTAAGATGTTCCCATTCCCTACAGCTATCAAGCACATGGCCATGTCACAGAGCTTGGAGGTGGTACATATCTTGGACTCAAAACCATGGGCCTATTCTTGAGGTTTGCCGGAATTCAGGAAGAAAACAGGAACTTAGAAAGTTAGTAGGTGTTTCCCATGCATAAGGCGAGCCACAGTCCATTCCTAAATTGGGCAGGAAGAATGCTGGGAAGCATTCTACTAGACAGGACACATCCTTGATGCATTCTCTTTTCTAATGTCTACAACCACGGACAGAGTGGGAAACACAGACATAGAAGCACTCGCCTTGTCTAACGACTTACTAGAAACAGTCCACTCGAATCCAAACAAACTGCCTTTCCTACCTATTCTCAGAACATGAGACAAAACCACAAACTCACACCCACACCGACAAAGGCACCTCCTTAACTCAAGTAGGTCTGTGAATATCCAGAGTGTCCTCTGACTGGTGGACCATACTATGTTCCCCTGAAATGGCCTGACCTGTGTCAGATCTGGTCTCCTTGGCTATCTCTGTGAAGGTGTCAGGAACCAGAGGTGAGCCACTACCTGCTTTCTCAGAAACGGCTCCTCTTTAAAGCTTTCCTGGCATTTGGCCATCCTCACATCAGTAGTTACCAAGAAAGACTGACTCTGTCTTTGGTAAATCCAAACAAGTGTGACCACTGGGACTGGGACTGGGACTGGCTATGGGTGACTGGCTTCATGAATCCCAAGTTCAGAGATTTTAATCACCAAGGAAGTGAGGTGAGGTCACTTCCTTAAGGAACTGAATGAGGTTACTGCCTTGGCAACCACTTTGTCCTACCAGTGGCTTCCAAGTGTCACTTGAGAAGGAGGCTGCCCCTACTTTCTGTTACACTTTCACAAGATAGAACTGTATATCAATCATAGGCGCCCTGGGACAGCTACCCACACAGGCTGGGTTTGGTCCATTTTCTCTACATTAAGAAGAGAGAGGCTGATTCAGTCAGAACCCTTCATCCTGACCAGGTTGTTTGCCATTGAAGATGACTTTTGCTCTCTCAGGTCTTTTATAGCTGCCTTCATGTTCTTCAGTGATCATTTATGCATGTAACTTTGAGGTTTTCATCAGGTGAAAGATCTCATACAACTCTATCCCTGCTCTTCTGTAAAGTTAGATTGATGGAACAGTGAATGGTTAAGGTTAACAACATGTTTGATTTGGGTTAGAAATCATTCTGCTGGATGAATGATGGTATTTGGAACCTAAAATATTTAAAAGAATATAGAGGTGAAATATAATTATGAAAACAGAAATCTAGTTTAGATTCGAAGCCCAGAATGGCATTGGGACCTTGACTGGGATAATTAGCATTGAATTATGTTATGCACAGATGTCTAAGATGAATCTATAATCAATGGCATAGGATTTTCTACCTTGGATGATTGAATGTACAAGAGAACATCGAGTCAAACAGGGATAGTCGGTAGGATTAGGAAGATAGTCGGTAGGTATAGGAAGAAGAGTGAGTATAGTATTTGAAACAAAAGTTCTTTAGCAATAGGGTTTTGGTTAGAGAGTGAATATTTGTCAGCACATGTGAAGAGTCAATCACAATGATGAACTTGGGAAATATGTAGGAAAGCAGATATCAATAGAGACATTACAAAATCAGGCAAACTATAAAGTGATAGGATTAGACTTTTTCAAAGGGTTCAGGTTGAATATATAATCTTAGGAAGAAACACATATGTAGTCACGAATAGGATTGACATTTGAGAGAATTAGGCAATGTGGACATGGATGTTTTTAGTAATCCATGCTCACTTTTCCTTTAGGCTTTGGTACAATAATAAGTGTGACCTTTGCATTTGGTGTCCAGAATATTACTGTAATAAAATGTATATGTAGATCAGGTGGCATGCGTATTTCTTCCACCATTTCCGGGAGCAATATTGTGAAGACGAATAAATTAGTATTGGGGGTACAAAGAGGTGTATGCTGTGTCTATGAATATAGAGATTATGCATACATAGATCATACTGGGAAAAAATATAACTGATTCCAATTAAATAATGGATTGAATTGATATCTGAAAATATATAGGAAATCTTATATTGATATACAATCATTCATTCCAAAGAGTTATACATCTAATGGTAATCTTAGAGTTATGGTTTATAATGAAGGGTGTGTGAGTTTTGTTTCAAAAGTGATTACGGAAATAGAAAATAATGTGTTTGGAAAGAAGTCTCATGAGAAGACCAGTCAAGAAACATGGAGGAATACATGTGTTCTGAAGCAGAAAGTGATTGAAAGTGAAACAAATGCCTATAAACTTCCTAACTTGTGGAATAAATATATATCCTATTATGTGCATAAACTGAAGAAATAGTAATGTAACAGTGTTGAATAAAAATGAACTTCAAAATACACATCATGTTCCATAGGAATCTACTTGCATTGATGTAAACCTAGGTCAGTTACTGTAGAATGGAAAATTGCAAAACAAATCCAATCTGGAATGGGAAATTCTCAGGAGTTCACAACTTGGATATGGTGGAGGAGTTTCTCAAAGTAAGGGACATTGTAAACACAACACAAACATGGAGCTCTGCTGGCCTAAAGACTTCTTGAGAAACTGGCTAAGAGGTTGGGCACTTAAATTTATATTGTTGTCTGGAGCTATAGCTTCTTTTGTAGTGAGACCATCAAAGCTGGGTGTGCATCTATGTGACCTGGAGGACATGGTATCTTATTTTATAATGAACATATGGCAGCAGTACTGAATTCCCTCTTTGTAGGTAAACTGTGGCCACTGGGGGCTAAGTGTCTCCCCATGTGGACTGTGAAGCCATTTGTTCATTCTCCATTTTCGTGGTGTTTCTTGCTGCTGCACTGGGAGTTTGGTATTTGCTTAACTATATACAAGGAGTTCAACGGGGACAAGTGCTGGTGGCTACCCCTACTTCATGTGACACTTTCACAAGTTAGAATGGTATATCAACCATAGGCACCCGGGAACAGCTCTCCACACAGGCCTTGTTTGGTCCTTCATATCTGCCTACATCTTCTCCAGGGGTCATATCTGCATGGACCTTTGAGGTTTTCAGCAGGTGGAAGATCCCCTATATTCCTGTATTGTAAGGTCTTACAATACAACTCTGTTCCGCTCTTCTGTAAAGTTAGATTGAGGGAACAGTGTATGGTTAGCATTAATAACTTGTTCAATTTGGGTTAGGAATTATTCTGAGGGATGAATAATGATATTGGGAATCTGCTATATTTATAAGAACATAGAGGTGAAATATATGTATGAAAACAGAAATCTAGGTAAGATTTGAAGCCCAGAAGGGAATTGGGCCCTTGATTGGGATACTTAGCATTGAATTACCTTCAGCAGAGATTTCTTGGATAAATCAATATACAATGGCATAAGACTTTGTACCTTGGATGATTGAATATAGAAGGGAACATCAACTCCAAAAGGGATAGTCGGTAAGATTAGAAAGACAGTCGGTAGTTTTCGGAAGAAGTGTGAGTATAGAATTTGGAAAAAAAAAATTCTTTAGCAACAGGGTTTCGATTAGAGAGTGAATGCCAATGTCAGCACATGTGAAGAGTCATTCACAATGATGAACTAGGGAAAAAATGTAGGAAAGCAAATATCAAGGAAGACAATAGGAAATTAGGCAAAGTAAAAAGTGATTGTTAGGATTAGACATTTTCAACAGGATTGAGTTTGAATATATAATCTTAGGAAGAAACAAATATGTAGTCACCAAAGAATGACATTTGAGAGCATTAGGCAACCTGGACATGGATGTTTTTAGTAATCCATGTTCACTTTCCATTTAGGCTTTGTAAAATCATAAGTGTGACCTTTGCAGTTTTGTCAAGAATATTACTGTGATAAAATGTATATGTAGATCAGGTGACATGAGTATTTCTTCCACCATTTCCGGGAGCAATATTGAGAAGACATATAAATTAGTATTGGGGGTACAAAGAGGTGTACGCTGTGTCTGTGAATATAGAGATAATGCATGAATAGACCATACTGTGAATAAATAATATAACTGGTTCCACTTTAAATAATTCATTTAATTGATATCAGAAAATATACAGGTAATCTAATATTGATATAAAATCATTCATTCCAACCAGTTATACATCTAATGGTAATATTAGGTTATGGTTTATCATGAAGGGTGTGTCTGATTTTCTTCAAAAGAATTATGGAAATCGAAAATAATGTGTTTGGAAAGAAGTCTCAAAAAATCCAGTCAAGAAACCTGGAGGAATACATGTGTTCTAAAGCAGGAAGGGATTTAAAGTGAACCAAATGCCTCTAAATTTGTGAACTTGTGGATGAAATATATATGCTATGATGGGCTAAACGTGAAGAAATAGTAATGTAGCAGTGTTGAATAGAAATGAAGTTCAAAATAGACATCATGTCCCATAGGAATCTACTTGCATTGATGTTAAACTGGGTCAGTTAATGTAGAAATGTTAGGATTTGTATGAACCATTAACTGAAGTCAGATTTCAGTAATGGGAAACAAATATGTATTCAAGGTGGATGAATATTTCTGAGAATAATCTTCTGAAAAGTTGATTATAAATCCACATACATGAACATGAATGAATTTAGGGAGTGTATATAATACACATATATTTCATATTTTAAAAAACTTGGAGAGTCACACACACACACACACACACACACAGACACATGCACAGACATTAAAAGTAGCAATATATATGCCAATCGCATTTTATCATGAAATATATATAATCCACATATCGAAAAATATTCATTTTGCTTAACATGGATTCATGTATAATGTTGTTCTACTAGGAAGCTGACATAGGTTGAATTTTCAGTTTCAACAGCGTTTAGGAGGAATGATCTCTACTCACAATTTTTATCTTCCAAGTCAGTAGCCTCAAAAGAATTTATGTGTGATACCAGGTAGGATTCTATATGTGCGTATAAAAACACATGTGCTGAATAGGCTACAGAGAAAAGGAAACAGGAAGTCACATATTCGTTACCTTTAAAAACACATGTAGAACTATTTCAATTAAAAATTGACAATTTTTATAATACCTACCCTTTATCATGCAAAAGGCAAGGCCTAGTATACACCATGCCTCCTCTGAACTGCTTGTATTTCTATTCTCTTTGGGTTATTTTTCTTCACCATATTAGGATTAATCGTCAAAGTCTAGTAGGGTATGGGATAGTGTCAGAGATTCAGTATTTTGGATGGAAAATAGGAAAATGAATCCAATGTGTACGCAAACATATGCTACGCAAAAATCTTCCAACTCTCATCAAGAACAATGCCTTGTCATTACCTTCGACCCTAGTAAAACACAATTAGAGGAGAAGAGTTAGAAAATCTGTGAATTCATATGTGGAATAAAATATACTCAGTAGTTCAAAAAATTGGAGGTGGTAAAGGAGTTTCCAAAAGTAAGGGAAAGTTTAAACAGTCCACACACATGGAGCTCTGCTGGCCTAAAGACTTCTTGAGAAAGTCCCTCTGAGGTTGGGCACTTGAAATATATTTTGTTGTATGGGGCTTTAGCTTCCTTTGTAGTGAGACCATCAAAGATGGGTCTGCATCTATGTGACCTGGAGGACATGGTTTCTTATTTTCCAATGAACATGAGACCGTAGTGCTGAATTCTCTCTTCCTAAGTAAACTGTGGACACTGGAACCTAAGTGTCTCCCCGTGTGAACTGTGAAGCCATTTGGTCATCCTCCACTTTTCGTGGTGTTTCTTGCTGCTGCACTGGGAGTTTGGTATTTGCATCACGAAATACAAGGAGTTCAACTGGGACACAGTGCTGGAGGGAGTTCTGTCACGTGTGTATGGTCAGGTTCTGCAGGAGAATGCACCATCCAATATTCTATCTCTCATAGTTTGCCCCCGTGTCCATAGCAACCTGATTCTGAACATTTACCTGAAACCAAACCATATAATAATTTACCTTTACATATAAGGGTCTGCTGGCTGCACCTTGTGAGTCACAAGCCATTCTATATAAATGCCACATTTTTAATCCATTCATCTAATGAAGGGAATCTAGGTTGGTTCCACAGTCTTGCAATTGTGAATTGTGCTGCTATGAACATCGATTTATCAGTATCTCTGTAGCATGCTCTTTTTAGTTCTTTAGGGAATAGACCGAGAAGGGGAATAGGTCAAATGGTGGTTCCATTCCCAGCTTTCCAAGAAATCTCCATACTGCTTTCCAAATTGGCTGCACCAATTTGCAGTCCCACCAGCAATGTACAGGTGTGCCCTTTTCCCCACATCCTCGACATCACATGATGGCGTTTGACTTCATAATGGCTGCCGATCTTACTGCAGTGAGATGGTATCTTAGGGTGGGTTTGTTTTGCTTTTCTCTGACTGCTAGAGATGGTGAGCATCTTTTCATGTACTTATTGATTGATTGTATGTCCTCCTCTGAGAAGTGTCTGTTCAGGTCATTAGCCCATTTGTTGATTGGGTTATTCATTTTCTTATTGTTTAATTTTTTTGAGTTCTTTGTATACTCTGGATATTAGGGCTCTATCTGAAGTGTGAGGAGTAAAGATTTGTTCCAAGGATGTAGGCTCCCTATTTACCTCTCTTATTGTTTCTTTTGCTGAGAAAAATGTATTTAGTTTGAGTAAGTCCCATTTGTTGATTCTAGAGATTAACTCTGGTGCTATGGGTGTCCTATTGAGAAATTTGGAGCCCGACACCACAGTATGTAGATGGTGGCAAAAGTTTTCTTCCACCAGATGCAGTGTCTCTGATTTGATATCAACCTCCTAGATCTATTTTGAGTTAACTCTTGTGCATGGTGAGAGGAGGGTATTCAGTTTCATTTTGTTACATATGGAATTCCAGTTTTCCCAGCACCATTTGTTGAAGATGCTATCCTTCCTCCATTGCATGCTTTTAGTCCCTTTATCAAATATAAGATAGCTGTAGTTTTGTGGATTGGTTTCTGTGTCCTCTGTTCTGTATCACTGGTCCACCCGCCTGTTTTGTCACCAGTACGATGCTATTTTTGTTACTATTGATCTGTAGTATAGTTTGAGGTCTGGTATCGGTATACTGCCTGATTCACACTTCCTGCTTAGAGCTGTTTTTGCTATTCTGGGTCTTTTATTTTTCCATATGAATTTCATAATTGTTTTATCTATTTCTACAAGAAATGACCTTGAGATTTTGATTGGCATTGCATTAAACCTATAGAGAACTTTTGGTAATATCGTCATTTTGATGATGTTAGTTATGCTTATCCATGAACAGGGTATATTTTTCCATCTTCTAAGATTTTCTTCTATTTCTCTCTTTAGGGTTCTGTAGTTTTCATTGTATATGTCTTTCACCTCTTTTGTTAGGTTGATTCCCAAGTATTTTATTTATTTTTTTGATGATATTGTGAATGGAGTGATTGTCCTCATTTCCATTTCAGAGGATTTGTCGCTGATATACAAAAATGCCTTTGATTTATGCGTGGTGATTTAATATCCTGCCAATTTGCTGAATTCATTTATTACCTCTAATAGTTTCTTTGTAGACCCTTTTGGGTCTGCTAGGTATAGAATCATGTCTTTTGCAAATAGCGATAATTGGAGTTCTTCTTTTCCTATTTTAATGCCTTTAATTTCTTTAGTCTTTCTAATTGCTCTGGCCAGTGTTTCGATAACTATGTTGAATAGAAGGGGTGAGAGAGGGCATCATTGTCTTGCTCCAGATTATAGGGGGAATGCCTTCAATTGTTCTCCATTCAGAATGATGCTAGCCTGAGGCTTAGCAAAGATTGCTTTTACAATATTGAGGTATGATTCTGTTATCCCTAGTTTTTCTAGAGTTTTGAACGTAAAGTGATGCTGTACCTTGTCAAATGCTTTTTCAGCATCTCTCGAGATGATCATATGGTTCTTATTTTTAAGTCTATTGATGTGATGAATAACATTTATTGATTTCCGTATATTGTACCAGCCTTGCATCCCAGGAATGAATCCTACTTGATTATGGTGCACATTTTTTTTTATATACATGTTTTTGTGTCTGATTCGCCAGAATTTTTTTGAGGATTTTTGCATTTTTCCTGAAATACCTTGAAAAGTATTGGTTTTTGTTCTTCTTTAAAGGTTTTGTATAATTCTGCTCTATACCCATCCGGTCCTGGGCTTTTCTTAGTTGGTAGTATTTTGATGGTTTCTTCTATTTCCTCAATTGATATTGGAATGTTTAAGTTGTCTATATCCTCCTGACTCAATCTGGGCACATCATATGACTTAAGAAATTTATCAATGCCTTCACTATATTCTATTTTATTGGAGTATATTAATTCAAAATAATTTCTGATTTTCTTCTGTATTTCTGAAGTGTCTCTTGTTATATTTCCTTTTTCATTTCATATGCTAGTAATTTGAGTTCTCTTTCTTCTTCTCTTTGTTAGCATGGATAAGGGTCTGTCGATTATATTTATTTTTTCAAAAAAACAATGTATTGTTTTGTCAATTTTTTCAATTGTTTCTTTTGTTTCGATTTCATTAATTTCTTCTCTGATTTTAATTATTTGTTGCCTTCTACTTCTTTTGCTGTTGTTTGCTCTTGTTTTTCTAAGATTTTGAGATGAAGTATGAGATCATTTATTTGTTGGTTTTTTCTTTTTCTAAGGAATGAACTCAAGTAATGAATTTTTCTCTTGGAACTGCTTTCAATGTGTCCCATAGATTCCGATATATTGTGTCTGTGTTTTCATTTATCTCTAAGAATTTTTTAATTTCTTCCTTGATGTCTTCTATAACCCATTGATCATTCAGAAACCTATTGTTCATTCTCCAAGTGATGAATGATTTTTCCTTCCTTTTTTATCGTTGATTTTTAATTTCATTCCATTATGATCAGATAAAATGCATGGTATTATCTCTACTCCTTTTTATTGTCTAAGAATTGCCCTGTGACATAATATATGATGTATTTTTGAGAAGGATCCATGTTCTGCTGAGAAAAAAGTGTAACTTCTTGATGATGGGTTGTATATTGTATATATGTCAATTAAGTCTAGGTTATTAATTGTGTTATTGAGTTCTATAGTTTCCTTATTCAACTTTTGTTTGGAAGATCTGTCCAGTGGTGAGAGAGGTGTGTTCATGTCTCCCATGATTACTGTATGTGGTCTACTAGACTCTTGAAATTGAGAAGAGTTTGTTGATGAACAAAGCTGCACCATTGTTTGTGGCATATATATTTATGATTGTTATGTCTTGTTGGCGTATGGTTCCCTTGAGTAGTATGTAGTGTCCTTCTTTATCCATTTTGATTAACTTTGGCTTGAAATCTATTTTATTTGATATGAGTATGGACACTCCTGCTTGTTTCCGAAGTTCATAAGAGTGATATGATTTTTCCAAGTATCACCCTCAGTCTATGTATGTCTTTTCCTATAAAATGCGTCTCCTGTAGGCAGCATTTTGTTGGTTCTTGTTTTGTGATCCATTCTACTAGCCTGTGTCTCTTAATTGGTGTGTTTAAGCCATTAAGATTTTTGGTTATTATTGAGATATGGGTTGTTCTTCCAGCCATATTTGTTTATTTATGTTTCTAAACATAGTTTGTTTTCCTCTTTGATTATTTTCCCCCCTGTAATGTCCTACCTCCCACTGTTGGTTTTCATTGGTATTTTCCATTTCCACTTCCTGTAATGTTTTGCCGAGGATGTTTTGAAGAGATGGTTTTCTAGCTGCAAATTCTTTTCACTTTTGTTTATTGTGGAAGGTTTTAATTTCATCTTCCATCTGAAGCTTAATTTCGCTGGATACATGATAATTGGTTGGAACCCATTTTCTTTCAGTGTTTGAAATATGTTATTAAAGGATCTTCTAGCTTTCAGAGTCTGTGTTGAAAGATCAGCTGTTATCCTGGTTGGTTTACCACTAACTATTATCTGCTTCCTTTCTCTTGTAGCTTTTAAAATTCTCACCTTATTCTGTATGTAGGGTATCTTCATTACAATGTGTCTAGGTGTGGATCTCTTATGATTTTGCACGTTCGGCGTCCTGTAGACTTTTAGGATTTGGGATTTTGTCTCATTCTTCAAGTCTAGGAATTTTTCTCCTATTATTTCATTGAATAGATTGCTCACTCCTTTGGTTTGGACCTCTATACTTTCCTGTATCCCAATGAGTCTTATGTTTATTCTCTTTATGTTATCCCATATTTCTTGCAGTTTTGCTCATGGTTTCTTAACAGTCTTGCTGAGCTGTATATGTTCTTTTTGAGTTGAAATACTTTGTCTTCATTGTCTGATGTTCTATCTTCTAAGTATTCTGCTCTGATGGTAGTATTCTCAATTGAGTTTTTAAGATGGTTCATTACTTCCTGCGTTTCTAAGATTTCAGTTCGTTTGTTTTTTATAACCTCTATCTCCCTGTATAGTTGATCTTTGCTACTTGGATTTTTTTATGTAATTCATTGTCGAAGTGATCTTTCATTGTCTGATTTTTGCTGTCTAATGTCTTCCTTGAGATTCCAGATCACCTGAAGCATGTATATCCTGAATTCTTTATCTGACATTCCATATGCTGCATCTATTACCTCTTCTAAAGTTGAGTTGACCTGCATTGCTTGTGGTCCTTTCTTTCCTTGTCTTTTCATACAGCTTGCGTTTCTTTCTGCTTGGTGAAACTGTTGTGTTTTTGTAATTTTCCCCCTGTATATTTATATTGCTCTTGTATAGTGGAAAAGTCTCCATTTCAGGTGCGGTTGGCGGCTGTGCTGCTCCTCCAATTGGGGTGATCTGTCTACCATGCTGACCGGCCACTAGGCCTGTTCTGCCGGTCGGTCATACGTCTGCCTACCTTGCAGGCATGGGTGTCGGCTCTGCTCTGCCCCTACTCCAATTGGGGTGACGTGACTACCACGCCGGTGGGTCGCTGGGCCTGTTCCAGGCACAGGCGGCAGCTCTGCTCTGCACCTCTGGCTTGATGACAAAATGAGAGAGACTCAGATGTTTGTGACTCACTTTCTTTACCAGGAGACCAACTATTTCTCTCGCCACTGGTATCGATGAAGTTATCTCCTCCACCGCTTTGTGATCACATCAGATGTCTGCCATGTTGGTATCCCATGTAAATGGCAGCATTTCATTCCCTTTGTCGGGTGACCAAAGCAACGGGTGAGTCCTGACCGGCCCTCACAAGCCCCATCTCAATCCTGTTGCCACTGTCTATGAAGGCTCAGTTGGCATTTACCTCTACAGTATTCAGCAGGACCCAGACCAAGAAACAGTTTCCGCAGGTTCTTTAGCCCTGGGCCAGAGCAGTTCCGGGACCCGGAATTCAGCCGCTCTGGGCTCGGTGTATGTTCTGATAGGAGAACGATCCAAGAAGCAATTTTCATGGGTTCTTTAGCACTGACCCTGAGTAATTTGTCTGCAAGATGAAGGCGAATGGCAGCCTGAAATTACCTATTCTGTATCTGAATGAGCTGTGATCAGTCGAAAACAGGGATGGTGACATCAGCTCTCCAAGATGGTGACCGCTATCTTCCTCTGTGGTCTCACCGGTGTGGAAAACCGAATTGGACCGCTTCTTTCCCCCATTTCAAACCCAGAATTCAGCACTGAGCACAGTGATTGCCCAGATGGCAGGAGCCTGCATAATCCACAGATTGTATCTTTGTGTTGCTCTCTCGTCGTTTCCCAGCGCGCATTGCAGACACTAGCCGTGGGGCGATTTGCTAAATAAGCAGCGTGACCCTCCGTGAGGACAAATTGCTGGTGTTTGAGTCCCCGTAGCTGGTCCTTGTGCAATGGAAATCCTTCCTGTAGGTTTTGGAGCACACCAATTTTCCTGGAAATTTCTAATAAGATAGATTTTAGCCGTTCTAACTCGTCCTTCTCCTGCAAAGTGACGCGGTACAGGTGGGTAATGAACTCCCATCGCTGCCATAATATGATCTCCTGAAGTCAGTTTTCAGTACTAGGAAACAAACATGTATTTCAGGTGGAAAAATATTTCTGAGAATAATCTTCTCAAACGTTGATTATAAATCCAAATACATGAATATGAATGAATTTAGTTAGTGTATAATAAGACACATATATTTTATATTTTGAATAATCAGCAGAGTGAATACACACACACACACACACACACACACACACACACACACACACACACCTAAATACAGACATTACAAAGTAGCATTATGTATGGCAATCGAAATTCACCATGAAATATATATCATCTGCAGATCCAAAAATATTGATTTTACTAAATATGGATTTATGTTGTTCAACTAGGAAGCTCACCCATAGGTTGAATTTTCAGTTCCAACAGCATTTAGAAGAAGTGTTTTCTTCTAACAATTTGTATTTGCAAAGTCAGTTACCTCACAAATATGTACGTGTGATACCATGTAGTATTCTATATGTGCATATAAAAATGCATGTGCTGAATCGGCTACAGAGAAAGGGAGACAGGAATTCACATATTTGTTAACTTTACAAACACATAGAGAACTATTTTAACTACAAATTGACAAGATTTATAACACCAACCCTTTATCATGCAAAAGGAAAGTACAACTATACACCATGCCTCCTCTGAACTGGTTGTATTTCTATTCTGTGTGGGTTATTTTACTCCATCATATTAGGATTAGTAGTCAGAGTCTAGTAGGTTTTGGGTTAGTGTCAGGGATTCAGTATTTCAAATTGAAAATAGGAAAATAAATTCAATATTTATGCAAATATGTGATACAAAAAAATGTTCCCACTCTCATCCAGAACAATGCCTTGACATCATCTTCGCTTAAAGTAAGACACAATTAGAGGACATGATTTACAAAAATCTGTGAATACATAACTGGAATGGAATATGCTCAGGAGTTCATATACTTGGAGGTGGTATAGGAGTTTCCAAAAGTAAGGGACAGGGTAAACACTCCACAAACATGGAGCTCTGCTGGTCTAAAGACTTTTGAGAAACTGCCTCTGTGTTTGGGCACTTGAAATATATGTTGCTGTCAGGAGATTTAGCTTCCGTTCTAGTTAGACCATCATAACTGGGTCTGCATCTATGTGACCTGGAGGACATTGTTTCTTATTTCCCAATAAACATGAGGCAGCAGTGCTGAATTTTTTCTTTGTAGGTAAACTGTAGCCACTGCGCGCTAAGTGTCTCCTTGTCTTTACTGTAAAGCCATTTTTTCATCCTCCACTTTTTGTGGTGTTTCTTGCTGCTGCACTGAGAGTTTGGTATCTGTTTCTTGAAATACAAGGAGTTCCACTGGAACAAAGTGCTGGAGGAAATTCTGTCACATGTTGTGGGTCAGGGTCTGCAGGAGAATGCACCAAGCAAGCTTCTTTCCCACAGAGCTTGCCCCATTGACCATAGCAATCTGATTCTGAATATTGTCCTGAAACCTCTCCATATAACAAGATGCTTTTACATACAAGGGTCTGCTGGATGCAAAATGTCAGTCACAAGCCATTTGGAAGCCAATGGCAGATAAACATGGCCTCACCACAGATGTTATTTCAGACACCTCCCCACCACTGCTCTAGGCCAACTACTCAGCAGGCTCCAAATTACTGGCATCTCTGTTCTACAGCATTTTCGTGAAACCAAGTCAATCAAGGCACTGTCTGGTATACTCATAATCAGCAACAGGAATCCAAAGTTTCTCCAGTGCCACTTGGTCAAGGGAATTTCAAAAATTTGGTGGTATTTATCTAGCTATTTTTTAAGGATGAAGTTGGAGGCACTGTGGGTTTCCAATCATTCAGGAACCATTAAATGGCGAGGAAACTCATTTGAACGAAAGAAATGGAGAACTATCACAGGCAAAGCTTCCCAAAGTGTGGCCAAAAGGTCACATGAAGCCAGGCTCATTGAGGTCTACAATGTGAGCTCCATGTGTGTTTTGACTCTCAACTATGGCTGCCAAGTCTTTAACAATAAAATCGTGTGATATCCTGGCTGAGATTACTTATGCTCTGTGGAAAGCCACCCTGGGCCTAGATCTCAGTTTCCAAGGGCGAATCTCATGTGTGGCCTCCTAAAATCTCAACACAATTCATGGCAATACTTCTCTGAGGACAGTTCCACAACTCAGTCTCTAAGGGGAATCACACCAGAGTTCAAGCCCAGGTGGAACCAGACATCTCTTTCAACCGCCACACAAATGACCACAATTAAAAACAAAAGACTCCCACATGGCACTCATCTTCTTCCATATAGACACTAATAATAACCTCTGGCTTGAGGTTTTCATGAGGGGCACAGACCAACACAGTGTTCAAAATAAGCACCCTCGCACCTCATTTGTCAGAAGTCAGGGTTGCCTGGACACCCTTCCTTTGAACACGGAATGATCATAGAGCCCTGCCTTTAATACTGCTCCACAATTCCAATTTGAGGCTTACTGACTGTGGGATTTAGATTCTTTATGTGAACTGGAGTCATGAGTAATCACAAGCACCAGTGGGCTAGACTCTGCAAGGCTTTGAAGTACTCATTTGATGCAAAGGATCCCTATTCTCACTTGATGGAGATCAGGAACCTTACAGAGGAAGGCGAGAGACGTAGTCCACAATAAATGCTTTTTGGACATTTTGGATTTGGGTGCACACATGGGATCTTTCTTTAGGTCCATTAGGTGCTGAGTATCTAAGCCACAGCCTCACACAGGGCCAAGTGGCCAATTCAGACACATCCCTTTCCAAACAATTAAGCAAAGAGCCCCAGGTGAAGCCCATTCATTTCCATTTGAAAACTGTTTTCTTCAGGCTTCACAAAGGCGTGGCCTAATCAAAGACCTTCCTGTTATTCAGTGCAACAGAAGAATAGGTATGCAAAAGGCCCAAAGCAGGGTTTCTCCACAGAGACTTTACTGGTCACATTGATATCTGAGTTTTCTGAGATGCTCCAATTCCTTTCAGCTATCCTGTACATGGCCATGTCCCAGAGCTTGGAGGTGGTACATATCTTGGACACATAACCATGAGCCTATTATGGTTAGTGGCCAGAATTCAGGCAGAAAACACGAACTTAGGAAGACAGTAGGTGTTGCCCATCCAGAAGGCAAGCCAAGTCCATCTATAAATTGGGAAGGATGAATGCTGAGAAGCTTTCTACTAGACAGAACATATCCATTGATGCATGCTCTTTCTAATGTCTTCATCCACGAACACAGTGGGATACCCAGACATAGAAACACACTCCTTGTCAAACGACTTTCTAGAAACCATCCACTCCAAAATGAACATACTGCCTTTCCTACCTATTCTCAGAAAATGAGACAAGACCACAAATTCACACCCAACCCACAAAGGCACCTCCTTCCCCCAAGTAGGTCTGTGACTATCCAGAGTGTCCTCTTACTGGTGGGCCATACTATGTTCCCAGAAATGGCCTGTCCTGTCTCAGATCTGGTCTCCTTGGCCAACTCTGTGAGGTTATTAGGAGCCAGCGGTGAGCCATTACATGGAGATGACTTTTTCTCTCTCAGGTCCTTTATAGCTGCATACATCTTCTCCAGGGATGATTTCTGTATGGACCTTTGAGGATCTTAGCATGTGGAAGATCTGCTACATTCCTATATTGAAAGACCAACTCTGTCTCTAATCTTCTGTAAAGTTAGATTGAGGGAACAGTGTATGGTTAGGATTAATAACATGTTCGATATGAGTTAGGAATCATTCTGCAGAAATGATTGGGAAGCTGCAATATTTACAAGAAAATATAGGTGAAATATTAGTATGAAAACAGAAATGTAGGTAAGATTTGAAGCCCAGAAGGGCATTGGGCCCTTGATTGGGATACTTAGATTTGAATTATTTTCTGCAGAGATGTCTCAGATAAATTCAGTACAATGGCATAGGACCTTGTACGTTGGATGATGGAATGTTGAAGAGAACTTCTAGTCAAAAAGGGATAGTTGAAATTATTAGAAAGATATTCAGTTTCAGAAAGAAGAGTGAGTATAGGTTTTGGACAAAAGTTCTCCAGCAATAGGGTTTCGGATAGAGAGTGAATTTAAATGTGAGCACATGTGAAGAGTCAGTCACAATGATGAACTGGGGAAAATATGTCGGTAAGCAGATATCAATAGAGACATTAAGAAATCAGGAAAAGTATAAAGTGAGTGATAGGATTAGATATTTTCAACAGGGTTGAGTTTGAATATATAATCTAAGGAAGAAAAAAATATGTTGTCACAAATAGGATTGACATTTGAGAACATTAGGCAACATGTACATGGATGTTTTTAGTAATCCATGCTCACTTTCAATTTAGGCTTTGGTACAATCATATGTTTGACCTTTGCATTTTGGGTCCCGAATATTACTGTGATAAAATGTATATGTAGATTGGGTGACATAAGTATTTCTTATACCATTTCTGAGAGCAATATTTTGAAGATGTATAAATTATTATTGGCGGTACAAAGATTTGTACTCTGTGTCTATGAATATAGAATTAATGCATGAATTGACAATACTGTGAATAAATAATATAACTGTTTCCACTTTAAATAATGGATTGAATTGATATGTGAAAATATACACAAAAACTTATATTGATATACAATCATTCATTCCAACCAGTTACACATCTAATTGTATAATTGCGTTATGTTTTATTATAAAGATTGTGTGAGATTTGTTTCAAAAGTGATTATGGAAATCGAAAATAATGTGTTTGGAAAGAAGTCTCATTAAAAGACCAGTCAAGAAACCTGGAGGAATACATGTGTTCTGAAGCAGTAAGTGATTGAAAGAGAAACAAATGCCTATAAATTTGTGAATTAGTGGATGAAATATATATCCTATGATGTGCATGAACTGAAGAAATATTAACGAACCAATGTTGAATAAAAATGAACATCAAAATACACACCATGTCCCATAGGAATCTAATTGCATTGATGTTAAACTGGGTCAATTACTGTAGAAATATTAGTATTTGTATGCACATTCACTGAAGTTAGTTTTAAGTACTAGAAAACAAATATGTAGTTCAGGTAAATGAATACTTCTGAGAATAATCTTGTAAAATTTTTATTATAAATCCACATACATGAACATGAATGAATTTCGGTAGTGTATATAAGACACATATATTTCATATTTTGAAAAATCTTGAGAGTGTATATATATATATATATATATATATATATATATATATATAAACACACACCCAAAACACACACATAGATATTAAAAAGTACCAATATATAAGCCAATCAATATTCATCATGAAATATATAACATCCACAGATGCAAAATAATTTATTTTACTGAGCATGGATTTATGTACAATGTTGTTCTCCTAGGAAGCTCACACATAGGTTGAATTTTCAGTTCCAACTGCTTTTAGGAGGAGTGATCTTTTCTCACAATTTGTATCTCAAAGTCAGCCAAGTCACAAAAATGTACGTGTGATACCAGGTAGGATTCTATATGTGCATATAAAAATACATGTGCTGAATAGGCTACAGAGAAAGGGCATATAAAAATACATGTGCTGAATAGGCTACAGAGAAAGGGAGACAGGAATTCACGTATTTGTTAACTACAAAAACCCATGGTGAACTATTTTAATTAAAAATTGACTAGATTTATAACACCTACACTTTATCATGCAAAAGGCAAATCCAACTATACACCATGCCTCCTCTGAACTGTTTGTATTTCACTTCTGTTTGCATTATTTCTCTCCACCATATTAGGGTTAGTTGTCAGAGTCTAGTAGGGTATGGGTTAGTGTCAGGGATTCAGTATTTTGAATGTAAAATAGGAAAATGAATCAAATGTGTATGCAAATACCTTGACAATACCTTGACACTATCTTTGCCCCAAGTAAGACAAAATAAAAGAAGAAGATTTAGAAAATCTGTGAATACATATCAGGAATGGAACATGGTTACGAGTTCACAATATTGGAGGTGGTAGAGGAGTTTCCAAAAGTAAGGGACAGGGTAAATACTGCACAAATATGGAGATCTGCCAGCCTAAAGACTTCTGGAGAACCTGCCTCTGAGGTTGGCCACTTGAAGTATATGTTGTAGTCAGGACCTATGGCTTCCTTTCTAGTGAGACCATCAAAGCTGGGTCTCCATCTATGTGACCTGCAGAACATGGTTTCTTATTTTCCAAAGAACGTGAGGCAGCAAGGCTAAATTCTCTCTTTGTAAGTAAACTCTTGCCACTGAAGGCTAAGTGTGGCCCCGTGTGGACTGTGAAGCCATTTGGTCATCCTCCACTTTTCATGGTGTCCTTGCTGCTGCACTGGGAGTTTGGTATTGGCTTCAGGAATTACAAGGAATTCAACTGGGTCACAGTGCTGGAGGGAGATCTGTCACGTGTTGTGCGTCAGGGTCTGCAGGAGAATGCACCAACCAGGCTTCTATCCCACATAGCTTGCCCCCTTGACCATAGCAACCTGATTCTGAACATTGCCCTGAAACCTCTCCATTCAACAAGATGCCTTTACATACAAGGGTCTGCTGGCTGCACCATGTCAGTTACAAGCCTTTTGGCAGATCCACATGACCCCACCACAGAAGTTTTATCACAGACCTGCAAAACACTGCTCTAGGCCCACTACTCAGCAGACTTTAACTTATTTGCATCATTGTTCTACACCATTTTCATGAAACCCAGTCAATCAAGGCACTGTCTGGTACACTCATGATGAGCAACAGGAAATCCAAAGTGTATCCAGTGTCACCTGGTGATGGGAATTTCAAATTTTTATGATGTTTATCTAGCCATTTTTCAAGGATGAGGTTGGAGGCACTGTGGGATTTAATTCATTCTGGAAACATTAAAAGGTGAGAAAGCCCATTTCAATGAAAGATCTGGAGAACTCTCACAGGCAAGACTTCCCAAAGAGTGGCCAAAAGATCAAATGAAGCCAGGCCCATTGAGGTCTACAATGTGAGGTCCATGTGTGTTTTTACTCTCAACTATGGCTGTCAAGTCTTTCAGAATAAAATCATGTGATATTCTGGCTCACATTCCCAGTGCTCTGTGGGAAGCCCCCCCGGGCCTACATCTCAGTTTCCAAAGGCCACTACCATGCGTGGCCTCCAAAAATCCCAACACAATTCATGGCAATACATCTCTGCAGTCATTTCCAGAACTCAGTCTCTAAGAAGACTCACACCAGAGTTCAAGCCAAGGTGGACCCAGTCATCTCTTCCATCAGCCAAACAAATGACCACAATTAAAACCAAAACACTCCCACATGGCTCTCAACTACTTCCACATAGACACTCATCATAACCTCTGGCTGGAAGTTTCCATGAGGGGTGCAGCTGAAGACATTATCCAAAATATGCTCCCTACCCTCATTTGTCTAATGTCAGGGTGGCTTGACAACCTATCTGTGAACAAGGAGTGATCAATTAGGCCTGCCATTAATACTGCTCTGCTTCTCCAATTTGAGCCTTATGTCAGTGGGGTTTAGATTCTTTATGTGAATTGGAGTTATGAGAAAATCCAAGCACCTATGGGCTTGCCTCTGCAGGGCTTTGAAAAACTTTTTGAACCAAAGATACCTATTCTCACTTGATGGAAGTCAGGAACCTTACAGAGGAAGGCGAGAGACTTCATCCACAAGACTGCTCTTTTTCCATTTTGGTTTTGGATGCACACATGAGATCTTTCCTTAGATTCATCAGGTGGTGAGAATCTAAGTCACAGCCTCACACAGGGCCAAGAGGCTGATTCAGACACATCCCTTTCCACGGCAATTAAGCAAAGAGCCACAGGTGATGCTCATTATTTTCCATTAGAAAACTGTTTTCTTCAGGTTTCACAAAGGGGTGGACTGAGGCAAAGACCTTCCAGACATTCAGGGCAACGGAAAAATAGGTAAACAAAAGGCCCAAATCAGTGTTTCTCCACTGACACTTTACTGGTCACACTGATATCTGAGTTTTCTGAGTTCCTCTCCATTCCCTTCAGCTATCCAGTACAAGGCCATGTTATAGAGTTTGGAGGTGGTACATATCTTTTACACAAAACCATGAACCTATTCTTGAGAGTGGCCAGAATTCAGGAAGAAAACAGGAACTTAGGAAGATAGCAGGTGTTGCCCATTCATAAGGAAAGCCGTAGTCCATTCATAAATTTGGCAGGATGAATGCTGAGAAGCTTTCTACTAGACAGAACAATTCCATTGATGCATTCTCTTTTCTAATGTCTATAACCACAGACACAGTGGAATACACAAACCCACAACCACACCCACCAAGGCAACTCTTTCCTCCAAGTTGGTCTGTGACTATCCAGAGTGTCCTCTGACTGGTGGGCCATACTATGTTCCCCCAAATTGCTTGTCCTGTCCCAAATCTGCTTTCCTTTGCTAACTCTGTGAAGTAGTCAGGAGTCAGTGGTGAGCCAATACCAGCTTTATCAGGAAAGAATTATCTTCAGAGCTTCCCTGGCATTTGGCCATCCTCACATCAGTAGGTAAGTGCCGCAGCCCGGCTGGCTGGGCAAAATAACCGGGGGGGTGACGAACAACTTGGGTAGACTGATGCAGCAGGAGTGGAAGCCGATTATTGTTGAATAAGAGCGGTATTTATACATTTTACACAGCCTATCTAATTAGCATGAAATAGATACAGCAGTCAAACAATAAGGAATCTCCACACTTAATGGCTCGCTTTTGTTACTTCACAAACCACTCCCTCTGGCATTTTGCCAGGCGCCATCCAGACTTTTTTACAGACTCTAACATTTCTCTGGCAAAATAACAGGTGCCAATCTGACTTGTTTACAGACCTTAACAGTTAAGAAGAAAGACTGACTCTGTCTTTGGTAAATTCAAACAAGTGAGACCACTGGGACTGGGATTGGTAATGGCTCTGGGTGCCTGGCTTCCTGGATCCCAAGTTCAGAGACTTTCATCATCAAGGAAGTGAGATGTGGTCACTTCTTTCAGGAACTGAATGAGGTAACTGCCTTGGCAACCACTTTGTCCTAACAGTTGCTTCCAAGGGTCCCATGAGATGGAGGCTGCCCCTACTTCCTGTGACACTTTCATATGTTAGAATGGTATATCAACCATACGCACCTGGGAAGAGCTTTCCACACAGGCCTGGTTTGGTCTACTCTACATTAAGAAGAGTGAGGCTGATTCAGACACATTCCTTCATCCTACCAGGTTCTTTGCCATGGAGATGTCTTTTGCTCTCTCAGGTCCTTCATAGCTGCCTACATCTTCTCCAGAGATCATTTCTGCATGTACCTTTGATGTTCTCAGCAGGTAGAAGATCCCATACATTCCTTTATTGTAAGACCAACACTGTCGCTGCTCCTCAGTAAAGTTAGATTGAGGGAACAGTGTATGATTAGTGTTATTAACATGTTCGATATGGGTTAGGAACCATTCTGCTGGATGAATAATGGTATTGGGAACCTGTGATATTTTGGATAGTCTAGAAATTACATAAGGCTATGTAACATATTTTTTTAATTTAACATTCATCAAAGCTTGGAATTTTCGTAATATTTCTTCTTTTTTCTTTTTTTTATTTTTTCAGTTGTTGATTGACCTTCATTTTGTTTATTTGTATGTGGTGCTGAGAATAGAACCATGTGCCTCACACATGCTAGAAAAGCATGTTACCTCTGAGCCACAAACCCAGCCCCTCCACTTCTATCTTAACATCATACACTCATGTCCCTCTTCTTTACTCACTTTCTTCCTCATTTTCCCCCTTCTCTCCCTTCCTTTTTGGTTTCCCCTCCATATCTATTTTTCTCTCATGTCATTACAAACAGTAGTATGCTATGAAATTTAAATTTAAGACTGTTTTTTATAGTCATTCTTTTTCTTGAGAAAATTTAAAAATTATAATCACCTGATAGATATATTACAATACATTTATTATACATATGTATCTATATTCATGCATATGCATTACATATATTATATATATACATATATATTTAAAAGTACTTTGATTTTCCTGTTAGAAATAATATAGACCAAGTCATTCTTAATTCTCAATTCTTCCATAATAAACATCTTACAGTGAAAATCAAATAAACATATTTAAGTAAACAGGTATCATTCTTATTTATCAATACTGATAATTTAAAGTTTTATATCACATTAAGTGGTAATGTCGCATATTAACTCTTATGAATTAGAGAAATTTTATTTGAACAACCTATTATTTAAGGACCATATGCACTGACATTTTAAATGGCTTTCTTGTGATTTCAATTTCTATCAATTGTGTATTAATTGCCAAATACTTATTTTAGTACTTTTCATGTTCATAATTGATATAAAGTCAATTGTTTAATTCTTCTTGTAAGTAGTTACTTATTACAGTAGGGACATTATTAATACTACATCTTTATAAGAAAAATGGTACAAATTTATTTTCATGCAAAATTAAGAATAATTGCATGCTCTAGATGTTTGATTGTTGATACATATAACAAAGAGCTTTTGATGAGTCTCTTCCCCAGTAAAACATAAAATGCAAAGATATAGTTAGGTTTGTATGTCCAAATAAAGATAAGAAAAAATACACATTATCAGCTAGAAACTGTTAAATAAAAGATGAAAAGAACAATCCAACACATTGTACGAACTTGTCAGATGAGGTAGTATTCTGGAAGAATAGCCTAAGACTAGACCTTGTCCATGACAAAATATTCACGAAAAAAATGAAATATGAAAAGTGTAGAAAATGCTATGAATTTTTCATGAAGTTAGGTGAATTATCCTTTAATCTCAATTTATGTGCATTTTCTGGTAAAATAAATTTGTGATATTCACAAAACAAAGTTTCTGTATAGCAAAATGAATACATCTGAACCCATTTTTAGCTGATTTCTTCACACTAAATTTTAAACCTTTATTTATTTATTTATTTTTATTGGTTGTTCAAAACATTACAAAGCTCAAGATATATCATCTTTCATACATTTGACTCAATTGGGTTATGAACTCCCATTTTTTCCCCAAATACGAATTGTAGAATCACATCGGTTACACATTCACATTTTTACATAATGGCATATTAGTGACTGTTGTATTCTGCTACCTTTCCTATCCCCTACTATCCACCCTCTCCTCCCCTCCCATCTTCCCTCTCTACCTCATCTGCTATTGTTCAATTCTCTCCATTGTTTCCCCCTCACTTCCCCTCACAACATCTTATATGCAATTTTGTGTAACATTGAGAGTTTCCTACAATTTTCATAAGCTTTCCCTTCTCTCTCCCTTTCTCTCCCCCCATTCGTCTTTGTTTAATGTTAATCTTTTCCTCATGCTCTTCCTCCCTGTTCTGTTCTTATTTGCTCTCTTTATAACAGAGAAGACATTTGGCATTTGTTTTTTAAGGATTGGTTAGCTTCGCTTAGCATAATATGCTCTAATGCCATCCATTTTCCTGCAAATTCTATGATTTTGTCATTTTTTGTGCTGTGTAATACTCCATTGTGTATAGATACAACATTTTTTTTATCTATTAATCTATTGAAGGGCATCTAAGTTGGTTCCACAGTCTAGCTATTGTGAATTGTGCTGCTATGATCATTGATGTGGCAGTATCCCTATAGTACGCTCTTTTAAGATCCTCAGAGAACATTCCAAGAAGGGTGATAGTTGGGTCAAATGGTGGATCCATTTCCAGCTTTTCCAGGAATATCCATACTTCTTTCAAAATTGGCCTCACCAATTTGCAGTCCCACCAGCAGTGTACAAGTGTATCCTTTTCCCCAAATCCTCGCCAACACTTATTGTTGTTTAACTTCATAATGGCTGCTGATCTTACTGGAGTCAGATGGTATCTTAGGGTGGTTTTGATTTGAATTTCTCAGACTGCTAGAGATGGTGAGCATTTTTTCATGTACTTGTTGATTGATTGTATGTCCTCCTCTGTGAAGTGTCTGTTTAGGTCCTTGGCCCATTTGTTGATTGGGTTATTTGTTATCTTATTGTTTAATATTTTGAGTTCTTTGTATATTTTGGATATTAGGGCTCTATCTGAAGTGTGAGGGGTAAAAATTTGTTCCCAGGATGTAGGCTCTCTATTTACCTCTCTTATTGATTCTCTTCTTGAGAAAAAACTTTTTAGTTTAAGTAAGTCCCATTTGTTTATTCTTGTTATTAACTCTTGGGCTATTGATGTCTTATTAAAGAATTTGGAGCCCGACCCCACAGTATATAGATCATAGCCAACTTTTTCTTCTATGAGACGCAGTGTCTCTGATTTGATACCTAGCTCCTTGATCTATTTTGAGTTAACTTTTGTGCATGGTGAGAGAACGGGATTCAGTTTCATTTTGTTGCACATGGATTTCTAATTTTCCCTGCACCATTTGTTGATGATGCTATCCTTCATCCATTGCATGTTTATAGCCATTTTATCAAATATAAGAAAGTTGTAATTTTGTGGATTGGTTTCTCTGTCCTCTATTCTATACCATTGGTCCACCTGCCTGTTTTGGTACCAGTACAACACTGTTTTTGTTACTCTTGCTTTGTAGTAAAGTTTGAACTCTAGTATCGCTATACCTCCCGATTCACACTTCCTGCTTAGAATTCCTTTTGCTATTCTGTGTCTTTTGTTTTTCCATATGAATTTCATGATTGCTTTATCATTTCTACAAGAAATGCCGTTGGGATTTTGATTGGCATTGCTTTAAACCTGTAGAGAACTTTGGGTAATTTCGCCATTTTGATGAATTTAGTTCTGCCTATCCATGAACAGGGTACATTTTTCCATCTTCTAAGATCTTTTTCTATCTCTCTCTTTAGGGTTCTGTGGTTTTCACCTCTTTTGTTAGGTTGATTTCCAAGTATCTTATTTTCTTTGAGGATATTTTGAATGGAGTGGTTTTCCTCATTTCCATTTCAGAAGTTTTGTTGCTGATATACAGGAATGCCTTTGATTTATGCGTCTTGGTTTTATATCCTTCATTTATTAACTCTAGCAGTTTCTTTGTAGACCCTTTTGGGTCTGTTAAATATATTACCATGTCATCCACAAATAGGGATAATTCAAGTTCTTCTTTTCCTATTTTTATGCCTTTAATTTCTTTTGTCTGTCTAATTGCTCTGGCTAGTATTTCAAGAACTAAATTGAATAGAAGTGGTGATAGAGGGCATCCCTGTCTTGTTCCAGATTTCAGAGGGAATGCCTTCAGTATTCTCCATTTAGGATGATCCTAGCCTGAGGTTTAGCATATATAGCTTTTACAATGTTGAGGTAAGTTCCTGTTATCCCTAGTTTTTCTAGTGTTTTGAACATAAAGGGATGGTGAACTTTGTTGAATGTTTTACTACATCTATCGAGATGATCATATGGTTCTTGTCCTTACGTGTATTGATGTGGTGAATAGCATTTATTGATTTCCGTATATTGAACCAGCCTTGCATTCCAGGGATGAATCCTACTTGATCATGGTGCACAACTATTTTGATATGTTTTTGTATTCAATTCACACGGATTTTATTGAGAATTTTTGCATCCAACTTCATTAGAGATATTGGTCTGTAGTTTTCTTTTTTGAAGTGTCTTTGTCTGGTTTTGGGATCAGGGTGATTTTGGACTCCGAGAATGAATTTGGAAGAGCTCCTTATTATTCCATTTCTTGATATAGCTTGAATAGTATTGGTATTAATTCTTCTTCGAAGGTTTTGTTGAACTCCACTGTATACCCATCAGGTACAGGGCTTTTTTTGATTGGTAGTCTTTTGATGGCTTCTTCCATTTCTTTCTTTGCTTTTGTTCTGTTAAAATTGTGTGTGTCTTCCTGACTGAATATGGGCAGATCGTATGACTTAAGAAATTTATCGATATTATAACTATCTTCTATTTTATTGGAATATAGGATTTCAAAATACTTTCTAATTATCTTCTGTATTTGTGTACTGTCTGTTGTGATATTGCCTTTTTCATTCCGTATGTTAGTAATTTGAGTTCCCTCTCTTCTTCTCATCCTTAGCATGGCTAAGGGCCTGTAAATCTTATTTATTTTTTCAAAGAATCAACTTTTAGTTTTATCAATTTTTCAATGTTTTTTTTGTTTCAGTTTCGTTGATTTCTGCTCTAATTTTAATTATTTCTTGTCTTCTACTACATTTGCTGTTATTTTGCTCTTCCTTTTCTAGGTTTTTGATGTGTACTGTGAGTTTATTTATTTGTTGTTTTATTCTTTTTTTGAGGAAAGAACTCCAAGAAATGAATTTCCCTCTTAAAACTGCCTTCTTTGTGTCCCATAGATTCCAGTATGTTGTGTCTGTATTGTCATTTGATTCTAAGAATTTTTTTATCTCCTCCTTTATGTCTTCTGTAACCCATTGATCATTCAGTAGAATATTGTTCATTTTACATGTGATGTAGGATTTTTCCTTCCTTCTATTCTCATTGATTTCCAGTTTCATTCCATTATGATCAGATATGGTGCATCGTATTATCTTCACGCCTTTATATTTACTAAGAGTTGTCCAATGGCATAATATATGGTCTAACTTGGAGTAGGATCCATGTGCTGCTGAGAATAAAGTGTATCCACTTGATGATGGTTGATATATTCTATATATGTCGGTTAAGTCAAGGTTATTGATTGTGCTGTTGAATTCTATAGTTTCTTTATTCAGTTTTTTATAGAGGATCTGTCTAATGGCGAGAGCGGTGTGTTGAAGTCACCCATAATTATTGTGTTGTAGTCTATTTGACTCTTGAACTTGAGGCGAGTTTGTGTTATGAGCGTTGCAGCTCAATTGTTTGGTGCATACCAATTGATAATTGTTATGTCTTGTTGGTGGATGGTTCCTTTTAACAATATATAGTGTCCTACTTTATCCCTTTTGATTAACGTAGGTTTGAAGTTGATTTTATATGATATGAGTATGGCCACTCCTGCTTGCTTCCGAGGGTCACGTGAATGGTATGATTTTTCCCAACCTTTCACTTTCAGCCTGTGTATGTCTTTACCTATCAAAAGAGTCTCCTGAAGGCAGCATATTGTTGGATTTATTTTTTTGATCCAGGTTACTAGCCTATGTCTCTTGATTGGTGAGTTTAGATTTTTAACATTTAAGGTTACAATTGAAATATGATTTATACTTCCAGTCATGTTTATTTATTTATTTATTTTAATTTGGGTAGTTTTTACTTTTTGGTTATTTTCTTACCCCTTTACTGAGATACCTCCCGCTGTTAGTTTTGGGCACTATTTTTCGATTCCTCTTCTTGTAGTATTTTGCTCAAAATGCTTTGCAGTGCTGGTGTTCTGTCTGCGAATTCTTTTAGCTTTTGTTTATCAAGAAAGACTTAATTTCATTGTCAAATCTGAAGCTTAATTTTGTTGGATACAGTATTCTTGGTTGGAATCCATTATTTTTCAGTGTTTGAAATACATTGTTCAAAGATCTTCTCGCTTTCAAAGTCTGTGATGAAAAATCAATTGTTAACCTAATTGGTTTACCCCTGAATGTTATCTGCCTACTTTCTCTCGTAGCTTTTAATATTCTCTCCTTGTTCTGTATGTTGGCTATCTTCATAATTATATGTCTTGGAGTTTGTCTATTATGGTTTTGAATGTTTGAGGTCCTGTAGGCTTCCAGGATATGGCAATCCATTCCATCTTTCATCTCTGTGAGGTTTTCTAGAATTATTTCATTTAATATGTTGTCCATTCATTTGGTTTGAATCTCTATGCCTTCTTCTATCCCGATGACTCCCAATTTTGGTTTTTTTATGACATCCCATATCTCTTGAATAGTTGCTCATGGGATTTAAGCATGTTTTCTGTGTTGACTATATTCTTTTCAAGTTGACAAACTTTGTCTTCATTATCTGATATTCTGACTTCTACTTGATCTAGTCTATTTGAAATATTCTTGTTTGAGTTTTTAATTTGGTTTATAGTTTCCTACATTTCTAGAATTACTGTATGATTTTTTAAAAGATCTCTATCTTCTGGTAAACCTTGTTCTTTGCCATTTGAATTTGGTTGTTTAATTCATTTTCAAAATATACTTTTATTTCTTGGACTTGCTGCCTCATGTCTTCTCTATTATTCCTTTCCATCTGAGTTAGGTACGACTTAAGTTTTTTCCCTATCCCTGTTTCTGATGCTTCTAGGTTCTCCTGTAGTATTAAGTTGTCCTTCATTGTTTCTACACCTTTTTTTCCCCTTGTTTTTTCATGATGTTCACGTTATTTTCTGGCTCTATTTGATTGCTGTGTTTCTGCTCTCTTCTATAGATTTGTTATGTGTTTATATATCTCTGTTTTCTCTCCTTTGTGTTGCTAGACTATGCCTGCTTAAGTGGATTTCGCTGTTAAGAAATTCTGACAGCTGAGCTCCAGTGATGTCACCTCTTTGCTGTGGTGGGCCCCAGGCTCCTTGCCGGAGTGTCCGAATTGGGGGGGTGGACTGGATTGTCTCTTGTTGGTTTCAGCTCCCGGTCGCTGGCATGCCGGCAGTCTCCAGCCACCCAGTAGCGCGGGCAGCGGATGGGCTGTCGCCGGCGGGTGGGTGATCTCTAGCCCCACAGTTGCGCGTTCGGTCGTCGGCAGGCGCGCGTTCTCCAGCCGTCAAGACATGCTGTCAGCAGGTGGGCTGGCGCCGGCAGGAAGGTGGTCTCCAGTTGCCCAGTCACACTGGCAGCGGTCTGGCGTTCTCCAGCCACCCAGTCAGGAGGGCCTGGCCTCTAGTCCCCTGGTTTATCCTGCTAGTCCTGATTTCTCCTGCTAGACCAGATTTCTCCTGAGTGATGCTTCTCGGCAGCTCAAACTGTTCTCCGGGTCTGCCGTTTGTTGGGTGGGGAGGGTGTCTATTGTGAACCCTGGAACTCTATTGTTTTAATATTTTCCGCTTGCCCCTCGCCCCGCACTGGCTAGACAAGTTTCATTTTTGCCACTGATGGGAAGGGGAGATGAAGGTCAAGTGCCTCTAGTTTTCCCCCAGTCTTTATGCAGACTTGCTCTGATTATCCCTCCCCCAAAAGCCTAGGAGAGATTTTATGCGAATTTTCCTCTGTATGTGAGATGAGCTGAGAAACACACACCTGTTTTATTGTTGCAATCTGTCTGGGAGTGGTGGTGGTTACTTCAGCTCTCCAAGATGGTGGCTGCTGGTTTCCTTTGTGGAGTTTCCACTTTGGGGGATAGAAATGTACTGCTAACTTTCCCGTCTGAAATCCCAAATTCAGCTGGGGGCTCAGTGGATGCTCAGCCAGCAGGATTCCACAGAATCTGCAGCAACGTTTCTCCCTGCTTGCTGGTCGCTTCTCGGTGGTGCCTCACCATTTGTAGACATGGGGCAGGTCACGCGGATCAATCAGAATGCATCTCCGGTTGCACAAGTGGCTTGTGTTTGGGACTCAATTACCGGACCTCGGTGGTGGAAATCATTCTTCTAGATTTCGGTAAACACCCATTTTCCTGTAAGATCCTAACAAGATAGTTTTTCATCGTTCTAACTCGTTATTCACCTGCGCAGTGGCAGGGTACACTGGGTGTGATACACTGTCTTCACAGTCATCTTGCAATGCCGAAATATTAGGATATGGATGCACCATTTACTGAAAACTGTTTCAGTACTAGGAAAAAATATGTATTTCAGGTGGATGGATATTTCTGAGAATAATTTTTAAAAAGTGGATTATAAATCCACATACATGAATATGAATGAATTTAGGGAGTGCATAATAAGACACAAATATTTCATATTTTGAAAAATCCGGAGAGTATATATATATATATATATATATATATATATATATATATATACACATATACACACACACACAGACATTAAAAACTAGCAATATATATGTCAATTGAAATTCATCATGAAATACATATCATCCACAGACCCAAAAATATTCATATACTTAACATGGATTTATGTATAATGTTGTTCAACTAGGAGGCTTACCCATAGGTTGAATTTTCACTTCCAACAGCATTTAGGAGGAGTGATCTCTTCTCAAAATTTGTATTTGCCAAGTCAGTCACCTCACAAAAATGTACGTGTGATACCAGGTACGATTCTATATGTGCATATAAAATTACATGTGCTGAATAGGCTACAGAGAAAGGGAGACAGGAATTTACATATTTGTTAACTTTCAAAACACACGGAGAACTATTTCAACAAAAAATTTACTAGATTTATAACTTTTAACCTATATAATGCAAAAGGCAATTCCAACTATACACCATGCCTCCTCTGAACTGCTTGTATTTCTATTCTGTTTGAGTTTTTATTCTCTATCATATTACGATTAGTAGTCAGAGTCTAGTAGGGTAGGGGTTAGAGTCAGGGATTCAGTATTTCGAACGGAAAATTGGAAAATGAATCCAATGTGTATGCAAATATGTGCTACACAAAATCTTCCCACTCCTCCAGAACAATGGCTTGACATTATCTTCGCCCCAAGTAAGACATAATTAGAGGAGAAGAGTTAGAAAATCAGTGAATGCTTATCTGGAATGGAATATGCTAAGGAGTTCACTACCTTGGAGGTGGTAGAGGAGTTTCCAAAAGTAAGGGACAGGGTGAACACTCCACAAACATGGAGCTCTGCTGGCCTAAAGACTTCTTGAGAAATTGCCTCTGAGTTTGGGCACTTGAAACATATGTTGTTATCAGGAGCTTTAGCTTCCTTTGTAGTGAGATCATCAAAGCTGGGTCTGCACCTATGTGACCTGTAAAACATAGTTTCTTATTTTCCAATGAACATGAGGCAGCAGTCCTGAATTTGATCTTTGTAGGTAAACTGTGGCCACTGGGTTCTAAGTGTCTCCCTGTGTGGACTGTGAAGCCATTTGTTCATCCTCCAATTTTCATGGTGTTTCTTGCTGCTACAATGGGAGTTTGGTATTTGCTTCATGAAATACACGGAGTTCAACTGGGACACAGTGCAGGAGGGAGTTCTGTCACGTGTGGTATTTCAATTTCTGCAGGAGAATGCACCAACCATGCTTCTATATCACATAGCTTGCCCCATTTACCATAGCAAATCGATTCTGAACATTGCCCTGAAACCTCTCCAAATAACAAGATGCCTTTACTTAGAAGGGACTGCTGGCTGCATCATGTCAGTCACAAGCCATTTGGAAGCCAATGGCAGATCCACATGGCCCCACCACAGATGTTTTATCACACACCTGCCTACCACTGCTCTAGGCCCACTAATCATCAGGCTCCAACTTATTGGCATCTCTGTTTTACACAATTTTCATTAAAACCAGTCAATCAAGGCAGTGTCTGTTATACTCATGATCAGCAACAGGAAATCCAAAGGTTCTCCTGTGCCAGCTGGTCATGGAAATTTCAAAAATTTCATGGTATTTTTCTAGCCATATTTCAACAATGAAGGTGGAGGCACTGTGAGTTTCAGTTCATTCCAGAACCATTAATGTTGACGAAGCTCATTTCAATGAAAGCTCTGGAGAAATCTCACAGGCAATGCTTCCCAAAGAATGGCAAAAGGTCAAATGAAGCCAGGCCCATTGAGTTCTACAATGTGAGGTTCATGTGACTTTTGACTCTCAACTACGGCTGCCAAGTCTTTCAGAAGAAAATTATGTGATATCTTGGCTGTGATTCCCAGTGCTCTGTTGAAAGCCACCCTGGGCCTTGATCTCAGTTTCCAAGGGCGACTCTCATGCATGGCCTCCTAAAATCCCAACACAATTAATGGCAATACTTTTCTGAGGTCAGTTCCAGAACTCAGTCTCTAAGGGGAAAAACACCAGAGTTCATGTCAAGGTGGACCCAGTCATCTCTTCCAATCACCACACTAACAACCACAATTAAAACCAAAATAATCCCACATGGCCCTCATGTTCTTTTATATAGACACTCATCATAACCTATCGCTGGAAGTTTCCACGAGGGGCGAAGCCCAAGACAGTCTCCTAAATAATCTCTCTTGCCCCTAATTTGCCTAAATTCAGGGTGGCCTGGACACCATTCCTGTGAACCAGGAGTGTCCAAATAGGCCTGCTGTTAATACATCTCTGCTTCTCCAATTTGAGGCGTATTGACTGTGCAGTTTGGATTCTTTATGTGAATTGTAGTCACGATAAAACTCAAGCAATTTAGGGCTTTGAAGAAATGATTTGGCCCAAAGGATCCCTATTCTAACTTGATGGAGGTCAGGAACCTCACAGAGAATGGGGAGAGACTTCATCCACAATAACTGCACTTTTGGCCATTTTTGTTTTGGATGCACACATGTGATGTTTCTTTAGATTCTTCAGGGGTTGAGAATCTAAGCCACGGCCTCACACAGGGCCAAGAGGCTGATTCAGACACTTCCATTTTCAAAGGAATTAAGCATAGATCCACAGGTGATGTCCATTCATTTCCATTTGAACCTGTTTTCTTCAGGCTTCACAAACGGATGTCTTGAGGCAAAGACCTTCCTGACATTCAGGGCAACAGAACAATAGGTAACCAAAAGGCCCAAAGCAGGGTTTCTCCACTGAGACTATCATGGTCACACTTATATCTGAGTTTTCTGAGATGCTCGACATTCCCTTTAGCTATCCAGTACATGGCCATGTCACAGGGCTTGGAACTGCTACATATCTTGGACACAAAACCATGAGCCTATTCTGGAGAGTAGCCAGAATTCATGAAGAATGCAGGAATTTTGGAAGATACCACATGTTGCCCATCGATCAGGCAAGCTGAAATCCATTCATAAATTCGGCAGGATGAATGCTGGGAAGCTTTCTGCTAGACAGGAGACAACAATTGATGCATTCAGTTTTCTAATATCTAAAACCATGCACATAGTGGGATACACAGACATAGAAACACTTGCTTGCCAAACGACTTACTATAAACAGTTCACTCCAAACCAAACAAACTGCCTTTCCTACCTATTCTCAGAACAAGAGACAAAACCACAAACCCACACCGACAACCACAGAGGCACCACCTTCTACAAAGTATGTCTGTGACTATCCAGAGTGTCTTCTGACTGGTGGGCCAACTTATGTTCCCTGGAAAACACCAACTCTGTGAACTTGTCAGGAGCCAGCGGTGAGCCACTATCTGCTTTCTCAGGAAAGGCCCCTCTTCTGAGTTTTCCTGGCAGTTGGCCATCCTCATATCTGTAGGTACCATAAAAGACTGACTCTGTCCTTGGTAAATCCAAACAAGTGAGCCCACTGGGACTGGGACTGGGACAGGCTCTTGGTACCTTGCTTCCTGGATCCCAAGTACCGAGAGTTCCATGACCAAGGAAGTGAGGTGAGGTCACTTCCTTCAGGAACTGAATGAGGTCACTGCTTTGGCAACCACTTTGTCCTAACAGTTGCTTCCAAGGGTCCCATGAGATCGAGGCTTCTCCTACTTCCTGTCACACTTCCACAAGTTAGAATGGAATATGAACCATAGGCACCCAGGAACAGGTCTCCAAACAGGACTGTTTGTGTCCATCTTCTCTACATTATGAACAGAGAGACTGATTCAGACACAACCCTTCATCCTGACCAGGTTGTTTGCAATGGAAGATGACGTTTGCTCTCTCAGGTCCTTCATGGCTGCCTACATCTTCTCCAGAGATCACTTCTTCATGGACCTTTGAGTTTTACAACAGGTGGAAGATTCTCTACATTCCTGTATTGTAAGACCAACTTGGTCCCTGCTCTTCTGTAAAGTTAGATTGAGGGAACAGTGTATGGTTAGGGTTAATAACAGGTTTGATTTGGGTTAGGAATTATTCTAATTGATGAATAATGGTATTGGGAACCTGTGATATTTATAAGAATATATAGGTGAAATATAAGTATGAAAACAAAAATCTAGGTAAGATTTGAAGCCCAGAAGGGCATTGCGCTATTGATTGGGACACTTAGCTTTGATATAGGTTCTGAACAGGTGTTTCAGATAAATCGATAATCAATGGCATAGGACCTTGTACCTTGGATGATTGAATGTAGAAGTGAACATCCACTAGAACAGGGATAGTCGGTAGGATTAGGAAGATATTCGATAAGTTTCAGAAGAAGACTGAGTACAGAATTTGGACCAAAAGTTCTTTAGCAATAGTGTATCGGGTAGAGAGTGATTGTAAATGTCAGCACACGTGAAGGGTCAGTCACAATGGTGAACTGGGGAAAATATTTAGGTAAGCAGACATCAATAGAGACATTAGGAAATCAGGCAAAGTATAAATTGAGTGATAGGATTAGACATTTGCAACAGGGTTGAGGTTCAAAATATAGTCTTAAGAAGAAACAAATATGTAGTCACCAATAGGATTGACATTTGAGAGCATTAGGCACACTGGACATCAATGTTTTCAGTAATCTATGCTCACTTTTCATTTAGGCTTTGATACAATCATAAGTGTGACCTCTTCTTTTTGTGTCCAGAATATTATTGTGATAAAATGTATATGTAGATTAGGTGACATGAGTATTTCTTCCACCATTTCTGGGAGCAACATTTTGAAGATGAAAAAATTAGTATTGGGGTTACAAATAGATTTACTCTGTGTCTATGAACATAGAGATAATTTATGAATAGACGATACTGTGATTAAATATTATAACTTGTTCCAACTTTAAATATTCGATTGAATTGATATCTGAAAATAAACAGAAAATCGTATATTTATATGCAATCATTCATTCCAACCAGAAATACATCTAATGGTAATATTAGGGTTATGGTTTATCATGAAGAGTGTGTCAGTTTTTCTTCAAAATGATTATGGAAATCGAAAAAAAAAGCGTTTGGAAAGAAGTCTCATGAAAAAACAATCAAGTAACCTGGAGGAATACATGTGTTCTGAATCAGGAAATGATTGAAAGTGAATAAAAATCCTATAAATTATTGAAGTTGTTGATGAAATATATATCCTATGATGTGTATAAACTGAACAAATAGTAATGTACCAGTGTTGAATAAAATGAACTTCAACATAGACATCATATCCAAGAGGAATCTAGTTGCATTGATGTTAAACTGGGTCAGTTACTGTAGAAATATTAGGATTGTATGCACCACTCACTGAAGTTAGTTTTCAGTACTAGAAAACAAATATGTAATTCAGGTGGATGAATATTTCTGAGAATAATATTGTGAAAAGTTGATTATAAATCCACATACATGAACATGAATGAATTTAGGTAGTATATGTAAGACACATATATTTCATATTTTGAAATATTTGGAGAGTGTATATATATATATATATATATATATATATATATATATATATATATATATATATACATACACACCCCACACACACACACACACAACACATACACCCAGACAATAAAATGTAGCAATATATATGCCAATCGAAATTCATCATGAAGTATATATCATCCACAGATGCAAAAATATTTAATTTACTGAACATGGATTTATGTATAATGTTGTTCTACTAGGAGGCTCACCCATAGGTTGAATTTTCTGTTCCAACAGCGTTTAGGAGGAGTGATCTCTTCTCACAATTTGTATCTTCCAAGTCAGCCACCTCACAAGAATGTACATCTGATACCAGGTAGGATTCTATATGTGCATATAAAAATACATGTGCTGAATTGGCTACAGAGAAAGGGAGACAGGAATTCACATATTTGTTAACTTTAAAAACACATGGAGAACTATTTCAATTAAAAATTAACTAGATTTATAACACCTACCCTATATCATGCAAAAGGCAAGTGCAACTATACACCATGCCTCCTCTGAACTGCTTGTATTTCTATTCTGTTTGGGTTATTTTTCTCCATCATTTTAGGATTTGTCATCAGAGTCTAGGAGGGTATGGGTTAGTGTCAGATGGCCCGGCTGGCAGGACAAATCAACTTGGGTGTCGATCCTAGTTGGGGAGGAATGAAGGGACAAGAGACACGAGAGATGACAGCAAGACAGGAGTTCTGATCATGCTGCAAACTTTTATTATTCTCAGAGGGTATTTATATGCTGCGGATGGGAAAGCTCTCTTATCGGCAGTTGCTGGATGTCTTCACAGGGTGAGATAACCTCAGGATGTTTCAGGTAGACAGATGGTAGCCGGATGTCAAAAGGAGATAGATGGCTGTGGGATGTCTCCCAGGCAGGTTGTGTCCCAGGGGGCTGTTTCTTGTGTCAGTCTATTTTTTGAAGGAGAACTTCCTTCTAGCCCCTGACATCTCCCCTTTCGTTATATAAAATATTCGACCATACCTTACAGGCCATGGATTTAGGGGGTGATAGTGGCTCTGTTTCTCTAGGATGCCTTAGAATATCTCCTGATTTGAGCGAGCATCTTTCAAAGGAGATTTCGTGTTGGCTTTGGCATGTTTTTGGAGGAGACGTCTTTGAGGGGATAGCATGCCAACCGCCATGCACCAGAGCGTGTCATTCAGAGGTCTTGTGTTTGGGGATCCGTGGATCCATCCTCCTGCAGTCCTTCCTGGACCCTCCGTTATTATGGCCTAACATGCTCATTCCAAGGGTGTGTCCTCCCCCAAGCGGAGGGGCCCATGGAGAACGAACCCTTATTGCAAGGGTAGAAGATGGTTGCTCAGAGCTGTTACTTATAGTTTTCTGTAAGAAAGAGAGATCTGTGGGGATGTAAACTTAATAAGCCTGTGAGAATGGTTGAACATTCTTTTAAATGTTGGCAGTGCTGTCTTCCATCTCCAGACCATGATAGTGGACCTGTATGGGCTTAGAAACCAAAATATTAATCTGTTCTTTAATAAATTGTACCAGCCTCTTTATAATGCAGGGGCCTATGGACACCATTAAAAGTAAACCCAACAAAGGGACTAATAGGGGAAGAAGGTAGGGTAGAAATCCATTATGCCCAATCCAGAGGGGATTTTCAAATAGTTCCCTTTGTCTCTTTTCTGGATCTTCTTGAAGCTGCTTAATTTTAATGCGTACTATGCCTGATTTATTGGCATAAAAGCAGCATCGTTCCCCTAAGGCTAAGCAAATACCTCCCTGGTTAGCTGTCAGCAAATCTAAGCCTCGTCTGTTTTGAAGGAACACTTCTGCCAGGGAATTTATTTGGTCCTGCAAATCTTTAAAGGTTCCTGATAAAGTTTGTACATAATTTATAAGTTGTTGAGACAGGCGATGGTAAGAGTGAATAGCCGTGCCTAAGCCACTGTACCTGTGCCCACAGCAGCTGTTATTCCAAGGCTGGCAATGAGTGGTAAAGCCTGTATTGCCCACCTATGTCTTTTGACTAAAGTGTCTAGGCTAGAAATTGGTAGAGGTTCATCTCCTGGGACAATAGTTATATCAGGGAGTAATAAAGCAAGAACACAACCAATGGTCCAATTCGCTGGAAGCGTGGGAAGGCCGAGTTTCCTCCACACATAAAAACTGTGCCATGGGAGGGACAAAGAGATGGGGTGGGTGAGGAATAATTTTATACTGTTGAGCAATTTCCAAAGGAAGTAAGTCGAACATCAATATCATAGGTATTATTCTGCATCGCGCCTAAAAGAAATAATGTAAAAGTGCCTATAGGCTGTACTTTAAAGGGAAATCCGGGTTGGCATGTATTATCATTGTCCATGATAGAATTAATAGGAACTGCCATAGGCATGATTGCCCCTGCTGTCATGCAGAGCCAGCAATCACCAACAAGGGTGGGGTTCGAATTATTAAGCTAGGAGAATGTAGTTTGCAAAATATCTAATGTATTGGTATCTAAACCTGGGAACTGGGATTTAGGCTACATTAAGGGATGATATGTGAGCTCAGGGATTTGGGGTTTCAAAAGTTTGATTATCTGAGGATGCTTGACAGAATAAGTGGGTCCTCCACCATCAGAGACCCCTGTAGGGGCCTAAATGGGCCAGTAGGAAGGTTTTCCGCCAGTGCCTTGGCACCCAGCTGACTGTAGCTTGGTGTATTTGCCATCTCCTCCATGGTCAAAGAGAATGGGGGTATAATGAATAGTGGTCCCCCTGCTGCATGAGTTTTAGTTAGGGAGGCTTCAAAAACCTGTTCTCCCTGTTTATTAACACAAAGTGAAGCCGACGAATTACAAGAGACATGCATCCCCTGGGTATGCGTACAAGTTGCAGAACAATTTTGGAGAGCTTTACTTGTACTAGGGGGAATAATCTTTGGCTTGTTAACACATACCCATTTAGGCTGATGAACTCCTCCGAGATTATGGTCAACCTTGGCACGGAGGTAAGTCACCTTAGTCATGCGGTCAGCAGTCTGGGTCCAACTAGTGGGAGCCTCAGTCCAAAATCCTCCTTTGCATTCACGGGGGGGGGGCAAAAAGGTACTCCATGATGTTGGAAATTGGAGGTCCAAGGCCTCCGTGTTCAAACCTGTTCAGCAGAAGTGCCTTAAGCAGGATCCTCGCACAGATTGTTGGCTGTATCTGAAATGGAGGAAAATTTGTCCTCAGGGGGAGGGCCTCCGTCCCTGGGTTGAGGTAAGTAATTTACCTGTTTAACCAGGCATTCTGGTAACAATCTTGGGGATGCTTGCTCTTGGTCCAAAACACAAGCTGAGCCTCATCCCCTGATGAGGATAGGATCTGGGCGTTTTCATTTATTTGTAATGGGATTGCACCACATAACAGGCGAGCGAACAGAATTGGACGAAGGATGCCAGTGTCTGTCTGTGGCCAAATGGCCTTCACTGTCTAAGGTAAGAAAAATAAGGGCAAATAATGCATGGTTAAGGTGATCCCTGGGAGTGGTAAATACAAGGGCGGAAGACTTAAGACGGGATAGCCAAGTCTTTAAGCTAAGCTGGGCAAGTTCCACATGCCTTGGCCCTGAGAGTTGTATGGAATTTCAGTAGTATGACAAAATTGCAAGGTAGCACAAAACTGTTTAAACTTGGCACTGGTATATGCAGGACATTTATCTGTTTTAATATGTATTGGTTTACCCATTACGAAAAAGGCTGAAACAAGATGAGAAAGGACATCTTTGGTAGCCTCTCCAGAATGTGGTGATGCAAAACTAAAGCCGCTGAAGGTATCTATAGAAACGTATATATATTTGGTTTTTCAAAATTCAGGAAAATGAATAACATCCATTGGCTAAACCTGATTGGGCTGTAATCCTCGGGGGTTAACTCCCAAGTGTTGAATGGGGAGGGAGACAGTGCAACCAGGGCATGCTTTTACTATTTCTCATGCATGTTGCCTGGTAATTTTCCAAAGTAATTGATGGCTCTGGGAATTTAGATGGTGAAGATTTTGTAACTCCATGGCCTTTTGAATGGAGCCAACAAAAATTGGAAAGATGGAACGTGTTGCTGCATCAGCTTGGGCATTACCTTGTGTTAGAGGGCTCAGAAGGTCAGAGTGTGTCATGATGTGTCCTAAGGAAAATGCATGTTTTCTGGCCTGAATTAGCTGCTGAAGCTGGTGAAACAGAAAGGGGGAATTGGAAGAAGCCATAATGGTGGGTGAAATCTCCAGCAGGGGCACAGAATGAGCAATGTAGGCACTGTCTGTATAAATATTAACAAGATTATCAAAAAAACTTTATAAAAACTTGTGTTATGGTGAACAATTCCACAAACTGAGCTGACTGATAGACAGTATCAAAGGTGGTAGGCTTGTTATTGACAACAAAGACTGCACGGCCATTACTGGAACCATCTGTAAAGACAGTAAATTCTTGAGGAATGGGAGCCTTTTGAGTAATTTTGGGAAAAATAAATGAATGTAACTGGACAAAATTTAAAACGGGGTCATTGGGGATGTGGTTATGAATTGTTCCCAAAAAGCCTGATAGGGCAATACCCCATTGATCCATGTCTCTAGTAAAAATTGTAGTAAGGGTTTGGTCCTTAGTATATGGAATTAAAATATTATCAGGGTCTTTGCCAAAATGTTGTCGAGAAAGCAAACGACCTTTAAAAATAAGAGAAGCTACCTGAGCAAGATAAACAGTAATAACCTTGGAGGATGTGGTGGATACAAGGACCAAAAGCAAGGGGCAGCCTTTATTTTTAAAATGTGGATCTCGCTGCCAAAATATTCCTGTGGGTGTATGAGGAGTGTGGAAAATAACCAGAACCAGAGGAAGGTTATAAGAAATTTGTGTAACAAACTTTTGGGCAATGGCTTCTGTGGCTTGGTTTAATGCATGTCATGCCTCAGGAGTAAGCTTTTGAGGGGAGGAGGGGTGGGAATCACCTATCAAAATATCATTAAGGGGCAAAAGTACACAAGTGGGTAATTTTAAATATGTTCCTAGCAATTGAATATCCCCCAGTAATATTTGAAAATCATTAAGTGTGTGAAGATGGTCCACACATAGTTGTATTTTAGGAATTTGGAACTGATTATCTTGAAGTTTAAGGCCCAAATAGGTATAAGGGTCCTGTGTTTGAAACTTATCTGGAGCTATCTGTAGTCCCAAGGTAGTGAGGTTTTGTAAAAGTCCAAGTAACAATTATTAAGGTCATGGGTATTAGGTGCAGCAATTAACAAATCATCCATATAATGTAAAATATAATTTTGTGCTCATCGCTCTCTCACAGGGTCTACTGCTTGAGCAACGTGTTTTTGGCAAAGACTAGAGCTGTTGGCCATACCTTGGGGAAGAACCTTCCATTGAAATCTCTGCATAGGGCCCTGAAAATTAATGTGAGGGAGACAAAAGGCAAAATAGGGTCTATCCTCAGGATGTAAAGGAATGGTAAAAAAGGAATCTTTTAAGTCAATAACCATTTTACAATAGTTTTTTGGAATCGCCACTGGTGTGGGAATGCCTGGCTGTAGTGCTCCCATTGGGCGCATAACTTAATTAATGGCACACAAATATTGTAAAAGGCACCACTTGCCTGATTTTTTCTTGATAATAAAAATAGGAGTAATCCATGATGAGGTTGAGGGCTTTACATGGCCGGCTGCGAGCTGTTCCTGCACTAACGTGGAGGCAGCCTCCAATTTTTCTTGGGTAAGGGGCCACTGATTCTCCAACACAGGAGTCTGAGTCTCCCAAATAATTTTATCTGCATGGGGTACAGGAGGGTCAGGGACTGACACTAAAAATCTGAATACACAAGTCCACAAGTATTTGTTTTTGTATGGGTTGTATAGGCTCCACCAGTCCTTGTTTCAGTATCCCCAGGCCTGTACCAGGAACAAAATTCATAGGAAGCATTTGATGAGTCACCATGGAATTGGGACTGGCGAGAATAACTTCCAATAACTCAAAATATCTCCTCCCTATACGTTAACAGGGAGGTCAGAATCAACGAAAGGAGTGACAGTTGACTTATTACCATCTTTATCAGTGCAGCTAATAGACCTAGAGCTGACCAGAGGATTTTTTTATTTTCCTATCCCTTTAAGGTCAGTCAAGTATGGAGTGAGGGGCTAACCTGATGGCTTGTATTTTTGAGAAATAATTGTGGCATCAGCTCCAATATCTAGAACTCTTTGGAATTCCTTTCCTTCAGTAAGTAAGGTAAGGGTGGGTCTATTGTGAGAAATGGGCTGAACCCAATACACATCAGAGAAGCCCAAGAAGGCAGTCCCCCGAGGTAGGTTTGGGTTTTGGAAATCCCTCCTGAATCCAAGGGAAGGAGAATTAATTGTGCAAGTCTTGTTCCTGCTGGGATGGTGGCAACTCCATTAATAGCAGTGGCCAGTATTTTTATTTCTCCAGTGAAATCATTATCATTAATGCCAACGAAGACCTGAACACCTTGTATGGTAGTGGAGGCTCTTCCAAGATTAAGGGCACATGTATGAGATGGAGGGGGACCCATAATTTCATTGGGTATTATCTGGGGCCCTTGCATTGGGTCTAATATTGTATTTGTGGCAGCACAGAGGTCCAATTTTGTGCTGCCTGGGGTGGCTAGTTGGAGGGAGGCAATTGTGGAGAAGGATTTTGTGGTAGGTTGGGAGTTTAGGAGGGAACAAACCTTATTGCTCCTGTGTTTGTCGTGGGGGATGTTGTGGCCGGGGGCTGGCCCCGCAGGGAGTTTCCCGAGAAGTAGGAAGAAATAGGCTGTCTGAGGGCATTTGTCTTAGATCTACACTCACTGGCCCAGTGATGACCTTTACCACTTCTATGGAAAAGGGTAGCTGGGGGCGGTTAAGCCCCAGTTTGAGGAGACGCTATTCCTAGGCTTTGTTTGCCTGTGGGACATTCACATGCAAAATGGCCAGGTTGTTTACAAGTAAAGCAAGTACGTGAGCCAGGATTGTGAAAGGCCTTGGTAAAGGCGGTCCCTAAAGCCAGACCCATGGCATGGGCTGCACCCACGTCTGCACAGAGTCTAATAACTTCAGAAAGTTTCCCTTTATCCTTATGTGGTTGAAGAACATTCTGACATGCTGGGTTGGCATTTTCAAAGGCAAGATGTTTTACATAGGTGCTTTCACCTTCGCTTGGTAAATCCTATAGGCTGTGGCAGGGTCCTGAGAGGTCGCGGGTGTTCTGAATGGTAGAGAGCTGCTTCCTTCTCCAAGATAGCGTCCTCCCCAGGGGTCAATGTGTCTCTGGGATTTAAAACTGGATAAAGGTGGTTTTTAATCATTGGAGCCTTATTAATTAGGGTCGTATTTTGAGGGGGACCAGGAAGGTTCTCAGGGTCCTGGGAAGACTGAGAAGGGTCTATGTCTATACTAATGATGGGCATGCAGAGGGGGGACGAGAGGTCTTTTGCATAATCTCTTCCCCAATCCTGACAAGTTGGAAGGTACCATTGTCAAAGCGAAAACTTTTAAGAATTTCATTAATTAAGTTCCAGTAAGAAAAGGTGGGAACTGGCATTTTTTCTGGGCCAAATGATTCATAATAATCTTTTAAACAGTCTCCTACTCTAAGCCATTTTTGCCATCAATGGTCCCTTCAAGAGGAAACCATGGACACAATTCTCCTATGTATGAAAAGAAAAATTTTAAGTCCTTTTTCTTAACATGTGCCCCTCATGTCTTGAAGGACTCCTTGAGGCCTGAAATAAACAAATCATGTGACGATACTGCTTGTCACATGGTGCGTCACTCACCGTGCATCATCCCCACCTTCCTCCTGGATATGTCTCCGGGTGGTGTCTGCTGAGGCGATCGTGAGCTCCTCTTGACCAAGTCTTCCAGGAGGAAGGGGTTCCCCCTCAGTCAAAGGCTTGAGCCCCAGTCGGTGGGCGCCAGATGTCCCGGCCGGCAGGACACATCATCGTGGTCAGCGAACCTAGATTGGGAGGAATGAAGTGACAAGAGGCATGAGAGATGAGAGCAACACAGGAGTTCTGATCAAGCTGCAAAATTTTATTGTTCACACATGGGTATTAATATGCTGGATATGGGAAAGCTCTCTTATCAGCAGTTCCTGGATATCTTCACAAGGTGAGATAACTTCAGGATGTTTCTGGAAGAAAGATGGCCACAGGATGTCTCAGGGACATATATGGCTACAGGATGTCTACCAGACAGGATGTCTCCTGGGGGCTGTTTCTTGTAAGTGTCAGGCTGTTCTTTGAAGAAGAATTCCTTCTACCCCTGACAGTCAGGGATTCAGTATTTCGAATGGAAAATTGGAAAATGAATCCAATGTGTAGGCAAATATGTGCTACCTAAAAATCTTCCCACTCTCATTCAGAACAATGCCTTGACATTTCCTTCACTCCAAGTAAGACATAATTAGAGGAGAAGAGTTAGAAATCTGTGAATACATATCGGTAATGGAAAATGCTCAGGAGTTCACAACCTTCGAGGTTGTAGAGGAGTTTCCAAAAGTAAAGGACAGGGTAAAAACTCCAAAAACATGGAGCTCTGCTGGCCTAAAGACTTCTTGAGAAACTGCCTCTGAGATTGGGCACCTGAAATATATGTTGATGACAGGAGCTTTAGCTTCCTTTGTAGTGAGACCATCAAAGCTGGGTCTGCATCTATATGACCTGGAGGACATGGTTTCTTTTTTTCCTATGAACATGAAGCAGTAGGGCTGAATTCTCTCTTTATAGGTAAACTGTTGCCACTGGGGGCTAAGTGTCTTGCAGTGTGGACTGTGAAGCCATTTGGTCATCCTCCACTTTTCGTGGTGTTTCTTGCAGCTGCACTGGGAGTTTGGTATTTGCTTCACAAAATACGAGAAGTTCAACTGGGATACAGTGATGGAGGGAGTTCTGTCACGTGTGGTGGGTAAGGGTCTGCAGGAGAATGCACCAACCTGGCTTATATCCCACATAGCTTGCCCCCTTGACCACAGCAATCTGATTCTAAACATTGCCCTGCAACCTGTCCATATAACAAGATGCCTTTACATACAAGGGTATGGGGGCTGCACCATATCAGTCACAAGGCATTTGAAAGCCAATGGCATATCCACATCAGCCCACCACAGATGTTTTAACACACACCTGCACACCAATGCTCTAGGCCGACTACTCATCAGGCTCCAAGTTACTGGCATCTCTGTTCTACACCATTTTCATGAAACCCAGTCAATCAAGGCACTGTCTGGTACATTCATGATCAGCAATAGGACACCTAAAGGTTCTCCAGTGCCACCAGGTGATGGGAATTTCCAAACTTTAATGATATTTATCTAGGCATTTTTCATGGATGAAGTTGAAGGCACTGTGGGTTTCAATTTATTCAGGAACCATTAAATGGAGAAGAAGCTCATTTCAATGAAAGCTCTGGAGAATTCTAACAGGCAAGGCTTCCCAAAGATAGGCTAAAAGGTCACATTAAGCCAGGCATTTGAGGTCTACAATGTGAGGTCCATGTGTGTTTTGACTTGCAACGATGGCTGCCAAGTCTTTAAGAATAAAATTATGTGATGTCCTTCCTGAGATTTCCAGTGCTCTTCGGAAAGCCTCCCTGGGCCTAGATCTCAGTTTCCAAGGGCGACTCTCATGCGTGGCCTAATAAAATCCCAACACAATACATGGCAATACTTCTTTGAGGTCAGTTCCAGAACTCAGTCTCTAAGGGGAATCACATAAGGGTTCAAGCCCAGGTGGACATAGCCATGTCTTCCAACGGCCACAAAAATGACCACAATTAAAACCAAAACACTCCCACATGACACACCTGATGCAAAGACCTTCCTGACTTTCAGGACAACAGAAGAATCGGTAAGCAAAATGTCCAAAGCAGGGTTTTTCCAATGAGGCATTCCTGGTCTCACTGATATCTGAGCTTTCTGAGATGCTCGCCATTCCCTTCAGCTATCCAGTACATGGCCATGTCACAGAGATTTGAGGTGGTACATATATTTGACACAAAACTATGAGCCTATTCTGGAGAGTGCACACAATTCAGGAAGAAAACAGGAACTTAAGAAGTTAGCAGGTGTTCCCCATCGATAAGTCAAGCCGCAGTCCATTCATGAATTGGGCAGGATGAAAGCTGAGAAGCTTTCTACTAGACAGGACTCACCAATTGATGCATTTTCTTTTCTAATGTCTACAACCAGGGACACAGTGGTATAAACAGACATAGAAACACTCGCCTTGTCAAATGACTTACTAGAAACAGTTCCCTCCAAACCAAACAAACCGCCATTCCTACCTATTCTCAGAATATGAGACAAAACCACAAACCCACACCCACACCCACAAAGACACCTCCTTCCCCCAAGTAGGTCTGTGACTATCCGGAGTGTCCTCTGACTGGTGGGCCATACTATGTTCCAATGAAATGGCCTGTCCTGTCTCAGATCTGGTCTCCTTGGCCAACTCTGTGAAGTTGCCAGGAGCCAGCAGTGAGCCACTACCTACTTTCTCAGGAAAAGCCCCTCTTCAGAGCTTTCCTGGTTTTGGCTGTCCTCACATCAGTAGGTAGCAAGAATGACTGACTCTGTCCTTGGTAAGTCCAAACAAGTGAGACCACTGGGACTGGGACTGCCTCTTGGTGCCTGGCTTCTTGGATACCAAGTTCAGAGAGTTCCATCAACAAAGAAGTGAGGTGAGGTCACTTCCTTAAGGAACTGAATCAGATCACTGCCTTGGTAACCACTTTGTCCTAACAGTTGCTTCCATGAGATGGAGGCTGCCCCTACTTTCTGTGACACTTTCACAAGGTAGAATGGTATATCAACCATAGGCACCTAGGAAGAGCTCTCCACAACAACCTGGTTTGGTCCATCTTCTCTACATTAAGAAGAGAGAGGCTGATTCATAAACAACCCTTCATCCTGACCAGGTTGTTTTCCATGGAAGCTGACTTTTGCTCTCTCAGGTCCTTCATAGTTGTCTACATCTTCTCCAGGGATCATTTCTGCATGGACCTTGAGGTTCTCAGGAGGTGGAAGATCCCCTACATTCCTGTATTGTAAGACCAACTCTGTCCCTGCTCTTCTGTAAAGTTAGATTGAGGGAACAGTGTATGGTTAGGGTTAATAATATGTTCAATTTGAATTAGGAATCATTCTGCTGGATGAATAATGGTACTGGGAACCTGCGACATTTATAAGTATATATAGGTGAAATATATGTATGAAAACCGAAATCTAAGTAAGATTTGAAGCGCAGAATGGGGATGGGCCCTTGATTGTGATACTTAGCGTTGAATTATGTTCTGCACAGATGTCTGAGATAGATCGATATACAATGGCATTAGACCCTGTACCTTGGATTATTGAATGTATAAGAGAACATCCAGTCAAAAAGGGATAATGGGTAGGATTAGGAAGATAGTCAGTAGGTTTAAGAAGAAGAGTGAGTATAGGATTTGGAACAAAAGTTCCTTAGCAATAGGGTTTGGATTAGAGTGTGAATGTAAGTGTCAGCACAATTGAAGAGTCAGTCACAATGATGAACTGCGGAAAGTATGTAGGAAAGCTGATATAAATAGAGACATTATGAAATCAGGAAAAGTATAAAGTGAGAGATAGGATTAGATATTTTCAACAGGGTTGAGTTTGAATATATAATCTTAGCAAGAAACAAATATGTTGTCACAAATAGGATTGAATTTTGAGAGCATTAGCCAAACTTGATATGGATGGTTTTAGTAATCCATGTTCACTTTACATTTAGGCTTTGGTGCAAACATAAGTGTGACCATTTCTTTTTGTGTCCAGAATATTACTGTGATAAAATGTATATGTAGATCAGATGACATGAGTATTTCTTCCACCATTACTGGGAGCAAAATTTTGAAGACGTATAAATTAGTATTGGGTTTACAAAGAGGTGTACTCTGTGTCTATGAATATAGAGACAATGCATGAATAGACAATAGTGTGAATAAATAATATAACTGGTTCCACTTTAAATAATGGATTGATTTGATATCTGAAAATATATAAGAAATCTTATATTGATATACAATCATTCATTCCAACCAGTTATACATCTAATAGTAATATTAGGGTTATAGTTTATCATGAAGGGTGTGTGAGTTTTGCTTCAAATATGATTATGGAAATCGAAAATAATATGTTTGGAATGAAGTCTCATGAAAAAAACAGTCAAGAAACATGGAGGATTACATGTGTTCTAAAGCAGAAAATGATTGAAAGTGAAACAAATGCCTATAATTTTGCTAACGTATGGATGAAATATATATCCTATAATGTGCATAAACTGAAGAAATTGTAACATACCAGTGGTGAATAAGAATGAACATCAAAATACACATCATGTCCCATAGGAATCTACTTGCATTGATGACAAACTGGATCAATTATTGTAGAAATATTAGGATTTGTATCCACCATTCACTGAAGTTATTTTTCATTTCTAGGAAAAAAATATATATTTCAGGTGGATGAATATTTCAGTGAATAATCTTGTGAAATGTTAACTCTAAATCCACATACATGAATATGAATGAATTTAGGGAGTGTATAATAAGACACATATATTTTATATTTTAAAAAAATTTAGTGTGTGTGTGTATATATATATATATATATACACACACACACACACACACACACACACACACACACACACAGAGAGACATTAAAAATTAGCAATACATATGCCAATCGAAATTCACCATGAAATATATATCATCCACAGATCCAAAAATATTCATTTTACTGAACATGGATTTATGTATAATGTTGTTCAACTAGGAAGCTCACCCATAGTTTGAAATTTCAGTTTCAACAGCGTTTAGGCGGAGTGATCTATTCTCACAATTTCTATCTGCGAAGTCAGCCACCTCACAAGAGTGTACCTGTGGTACCAGGTAGAATTCTATATGTGCATATAAAAATACATGTGCTGAATAGGCTACAGAGAAAGGGAGACAGGAATTCACATATTTGTTTACTTTAAGTACCCATGGAACTATTTCAATTAAAAATTAACTTGAATTATAACACCTACACTTTATCATGCAAAAGCCAAGTCTAACTATACACCATGCCTCCTCTGAAATGCTTGCATTTCTATTCTGTTTGGGTTATTTTACTCCATCATATTAGGATTAGTAGTAAGAGTCTATTAGGGTATGGGTTAGTGTCAGTTATTCAGTATTTCAAATGGAAAATAGGAAAATAAATCCTATGTGTATGCAAATATGTGCTACAAAAAATTCCCACTATCATCCAGAACAATGCCTTGACAATATCTTCGCCCCTAGTAAGACACAATTAGAGAAGAAGAGTTAGAAAATCTGTGAATACATACCTGGAATGGAAAATGTTCAGGAGTTCACAACCTTGGAGGTGGTAGAGGAGTTTCCAAAAGTAAGGGACAGTGTAAACACTCCACAAACATGGAGCTATGCTGGCATTAAGACTTCTTGAGAAACTGCCTCTGAGGTTGGACACTTGAAGTATATGTTGTTGTCAGGAGCTTTAGCTCCCTGTGTACGGAGACCATCAAAGCTGGGTCTGCATCTATGTGACCTGGAGGATATGGTTTCTTATTTTCTAATGAACATGAGGAAGCAGTGATGAATTCTCTCTTTGTAGATAAACTGTGGCCACTGGGGGCTAAGTGTCTCCCTGTTTGGACTTTGAAGCCATTTGGTCATTCTCCAATTTTCGTGGTGTTTCTTGCTGCTGCACTGGGTGTTTTGTATTTGCTTCACAACATACAAGGATTTCAAATGGGTCACAGTGCTGGTGGGAGTCCTGTAAGGTGTGGTGGGTCAGGGTCTTCAGGAGAATGCACCAACCAGGCTTCTATCCCACATTTCTTCCTCCCTTGACCATAGCAACCTGATTCTGAACATTGCCCTGAAACCTGTCCATATAACCAGATGCCTTTTCATATAATTTTCTGCTGGCTGCACCAAGTCAGTCACAAGCCATTTGGAAGCCAATGACACACCCACATGGCCACACCACAAATATATTATCAGACAACTGCACACCACTGCTCTAGGCCCACTACTCAGCAGGCTCCAACTTACTGGCATCTGTGTTCCACACCATTTTCAAGAACTCCAGACAATCAAGGCACTGTCTGGTAAACTCATGAGCAGCAATAGGACATCCAATGGTTCTCCAGTGCCACCTGGTCATTGGGAATTTCAAAAATTTCATGGTATTTATCTATCCATTGTTCAAGAATGAAGTTGGAGGCACTTTGGGGTTTCCATTCATCCAAGAACCATTAAATGGTGAGGAAGCTCATTTCAATGAAAGCTCTGGATAACTCTCACAGGCAAGGCTTTCCAAAGAGTGGTCAAAATGTCATATGCAGACAGGCCCATTGAGGTCTAAAATGTGAGGTCCATGTGTGTTTTGACTCTTAACTATGGCTGCCAAGTCTTTCAGAATAAAATCATGTGATATCCTGGTTGAGACTCTCAGTGCTCTGTGGAAAGCCACCCAGGGCCCAATCTCAGGTTTCAAGGGTGACTCTCATGCGTGGCCTCCTACAATCCCAACACAATTAATGGCAATACTTCTCTGAGGTCAGTTCCAGAACTCAGTCTCGAAGGAGAATCACACCCGAGTTCAAGCCCATGTGGACCCAGTCATCTCTTCCAACCGCCACACAAATGACCACAATTGAAACCAAAACATTCCCACATGACCCTCATCTTCTTCCATATAGACACTCACCATAAACTCTTGCTGGAGGTTTCCATGAGGAGCGCAGCCCAAGGCAATGTCCAAAATATGCACCCTTCCCGTCATTTGCCTAAAATGAGGGTGGCCTTGACACCCTTCCTGTGAACCAGGAGTGATCAAATAGGCCTGCCTTTAATACTGCTCTGCTTCTCCAATTTGAGGCCAACTGACTGTCAGGTATAGATTCTTCATGTGATTTGGCATCATGGGAGAACCCAACCACTTCTGCAGGAGTTCAAAGAACTCATTTGACGCAGAGGATCCTATTCTCACTTGATGGAGGTTAGGAACCTAACAGAGAAAAGCAAGAAACTTCATCCACAATGACTGATATTTTTACCATTTTCGTTTTCAATACACACATGGGAACTTTCTTTATATCCATCAGGTGCTGAGAATCTAATCCATAGCCTGACCCAGAGGCAAGCAGCTGATTCAGACACATCCCTTTCGAAAGCAATTAAGCAAAGCACCACAGGTGATGCCCATTCATTTGCATTTAAAAACTGTTTACTTCAGGCTTCAAAAAGGAGTGGCCTGAGGCAAGGACCTTCCTGACATTCAGGGCAACAGAAAAATAGGTAAGCAGAAGGCCCAAAACAGTGTTTCTCCACTGAGACTTTCCTGGTCACACTGATATCTGAGTTTCCTGAGATGCTCGCCATTCCATTCAGCTATCCAGTACATGGCCATGTCACAGAGCTTGGAGGTGTTACATATCTTGGACACAAAACCATGAGCCTATTCTGGGTAGTGGCCAAAATTTAGGAAGAAAACAGGAACTTAGGAAGATAGTAGGGGTTGCCCATCCATAAAGCAACCTGCAGTCCAGTCATAAATTGGGTAGGATGAATGATGGAAAACTTTCTTCTAGACAGGACATATCCATTGATGCATTCTCTTTTCTTATGTCTACAACCACGGACACAGTGAGATAAACAGATATAGAAACACTCACCTTGTCAAACGACTTTTTAGAAGCAGTCCACTCCAAACCAAACAAATTGCCTTTCCTACCTATTCTCAGAACATGAGACAAAACCACAAACTCACACCCACACCCACAAAAGCACTTTCTTCCCCCAATATGTCTGTGACAATCCGGAGTGTCCTCTGACTGTGGACCATATTGTTACCCTGAACTGGCATGCCCTATCTCAGATCTGGTCTCCGTGGCCAAATCTGTGAAGTTGTCAGGAGCCAGCGATGACCAACTACCTGTTTTCTTAGAAAAGGACCCTCTTCAGAGCTGTCCTGGCATTTGGCCATTCTCACATCAGTAGGTACCAAAAAAGACTCTCTCTGCCCTTGGTAAAACCAAACATGTGATCCCACTAGGACTGTTACTGGGAATGGCTCTGGATGCCTGGCTTCCTGGATCCCAAGTTCAGAGAGTTCCATCACCAAGTAAGTTAGGTGAAGTCACTTTCTTCATGAAATGAATGAGGTCACTGCCTTGGCAACCACTTTGTCCTAACAGTTGCTGCCAAGGGTCTCATGAGATGGAGGCTGTTCCTACTTTCTGTGACACTGTCACAAGTTAGAATGGTATATCAACCATATGCACCGGGGAACTTCTCTCCATACAGGCCTGCTTTGGTCCATCTTCTCTACATTAAGAAGAGAGAGGCTGATTCAGACACATCCTTTCATCCTGTCCAGGTTCTTTACCATGTCAGAAGACTTTTGCTCTCTTTGGTACTACATAGCTGCCTACAACTTCTCCAAGGATCATTTCTGCATTGACCTTTGAGGTTCTCAGCAGGTGGAAGATCCCCTACATTCCTGTATTGTAAGACCAACTCTATCCCTGCTCCTCTGTAAAGGTAGATTGAGGGAACAGCGTATGGTTAGGGTTAATAACAGGTTCGAATTCAGTTGGGAATCATTCTGCGGGATGAATAATGTTATTGGGAACCTGCGAAATTTAAAAGAATATATAGGTGAAATATAAGTTTGAAAACCCAAATCTATGTAAGTTTTGAAGCCCAGAAGTGTATTGGGCCCTTGGGTAGGATACTTAGCTTTGAATTATGTTCTGCACAGATGTCTCTGATAAATCGCTATACAATGGCATAGGACCTTTACCTTGGATGATTGAATGTCGAAGAGAACATGCAGTCAAAAAGGGATAGTCGATAGGATTAGGAAGATAGTCAGTAGGTCTAGAAAGAAGAGTGAGTATAGGATTTGGACAAAAACTTTTTTAGCAATAGGGTTTCGGTTAGAGAGTGAATGTAAATGTCAGCACATGTGAAGAGTCATTCACAATGATGAACTGGGGAAAATATGTAGGAAAGTAAATATCAATTGAGACAAAAGGAAATCAGGCAAAGTATAATGTGAGTTATAGGATTAGACATTTTCAACAGGGTTGAGGTTGAATATATAATCTTAGCAAGAAACAAATATGTAGTCACCAATTGGATTGACATTTGAGAGCATTAGGCAACCTGGACATGGATATTATTACTAATCCATGCTCACTTTCCATTTAGGCTTTGGTACAATCATAAGTGTGACCTTTGCATTTTGTGTCCATAATATTACTGTAATAAAATATATATGTAGATCAGGTGACATGAGTATATCTTCCACCATTTCTGGGAGCAATATTTTGAAGACGTATAAATTAGTATTGGGGGTACAAACAGGTGTACCCTGTTTCTATGAATATACAGATAATGCATGAATGGAACATACTCTGAATAAAACCTATACTAATTCCACTATAAATAATGGATTGAATTGATATCTGAAAAAATACAGGAAATCAAATATTGATATACAGACATTCATTACAACCAGTTATACATCAATGATAATATTAGTATTAGGATTTTCATGAAGAGTGTGTGAGTTTTGCTTCAAAATTGATTATGGAAATCGAAAATAATGTGTTTGGAAAGAAGTCTCATGAAAAGAGCAGTAAAGAAACATGGAGGAATACATGTTTTCAGAAGCAGGAAGTGATTGAAAGTGAAACAAATTGCTATATATTTTTGAACTTTTGGATGAAATATATATATTATGATGTGCATAAACTGAAGAAATAATAATGTCCCACTGTTGAATAAATATGAACGTCAAAATACATATCATGTCCCATAGGAATCTACTTGCATTGATGTTAAACTGGGTCAGTTACTGTAGAAATATTAGGATTTGTATACACCATTCACTGAAGTTAGTTGTCAGTACTAGGAAACAAATATGAATTTCAGGTGGATGAATAGTTTGGAAAATAATCTTGTGAAAAGTTGATTATAAATCCACATAAATGAATATGAATGAATTTAGGGAGTGTATAATAAGTCACATATATTACATATTTTGAAATATCTGGAGAGTATATATATATATATATATATATATATATATATATATATAGAGAGAGAGAGAGAGAGAGAGAGAGAGACAGAGAGAGAGACATTAAAAACTAAAAATATATATGCCAATCAAAATCCATCATGAAATATATATCATCCACAGATCCAAAAATATTCATTATACTGAACATGGATTTATGTATAATGTTGTTCAACTAGAAAGTTCACCCATAGTTTGAAATTTCAGTTCCAATAGCATTTACGAGGAGTGATCTCTTCTCAAAATTTGTATCTGCCAAGTCAACCACCTCACAAGAATGTACGTGTGGTACCAGGTAGAATTCTATATGTGCTTATAAAAATACATGTGCTTAATAGGCTACAGAGAAAGGGAGAAAGGAATTCACATATTTGTTAACTTTAAAAACACATGGAGAACTATTTCAAAAAAAATTTGCAAGATTTATAACTCCTACCCTATATTATGCAAAAGGCAAGTCCAAGTATACACCTTGCCTCCTCTGAACTGCTTGTACTTCTTTTCTGTTTTTTGTTATTTTTCTCCATAATATTAGGATTAGTAGTCAGAGTCTAGTTTGGAATTGGTTAGGGTTAGAGATTCAGTGTTTTAAAGGGAAATTGAAAAATGAATCCAATGTCTATGCAAATATGTGCTACCCCAAAATCTTCCCAGTCTCATCCAGAACTATGCCTTGACATTATCTTTTACCAAAGTAAGATACAGTTAGAGGAGAAGAGTTAGAAAATCTGTGAATACATATCTGGAATGGAATTTACTCAGGAGTTCACAACCTTGGAGGTGGTAGCAGAGTTCAAAATAGTAAGGCAAAAGGTAAACACTCCTCAAACATGGAGCTCTGCTGGCCTAAAAAATTCTTGAGAAACTGCCTCTGAGGTTGGGCACTTGAAATACATGTTGTTTTCAGGAGATTTAGTTCTTTTATAGAGAGACCATCAAAGCTGGTTCTGCATATATGTGACCTGTAAGACATGGTTTCTTATTTTTCATTGAACATGTGGCAGCAGTGCTGAATTCTTTTTTTGTAGCTAAACTGTGGACACTGGGGCTAAGTTTCTCCCTGTGCTAACTGGGAAGACATTTGTTCATCCTCCACTTTTAGTGGTGTTTCTTGCTGCTGCACTGGGAGTTTGGTATTTGCTTCACGAAATAAAGGAGGTCAATTGGGACACATTGTTGGAGGGAGTTCTGTCACGTGTGGTGGGTGAGGGTTTGCAGGAGAATGCAATAACCAGGCTTCTATCACACATAGCTTTCCCCCTTGACCATAGCAACCTGATTCTGAACATTTCCCTGAAACCTGTCCATATAACAAGATGCCTTTACCTATTGGGTCTGTTGGCTGAAACCATATCAGTCACAAGCCATTTGGACGCCAATGTCAGTTCCAAGTGGCCTCACCACAGATGTATTGTCACACATCTGCTCACCACTGCTCTAGGCCCACTAATCAGCAGGCACCAACTAACTGGCATCTCTGTTCTACACCATTTTTATGAAACCCTGTCAATCAAGGCACTGTCTGGTATACTCATGATCAGCATCAGGACATCCAAAGGTTTTCCAGTGACAACTGGTCATTGAAATTTCAAAAATTTCATGGTATTTATCTAGCCATTATTCAAGGAAGAAGTTGTAGTCACTGTGGGTTTCAATTCATTCAGGAACCATTAAATGTTAAGGAAGCTCATTTCAATGAAAGCTCTGGAGAACAATCACAGGCAAGGCATCCCAAATAGTGGCCAAAAGGTTACATGAAGCCAGGCCCATTGAGGTCTACAATGTGAGGTCCATGTGTGTTTTGACTCTCAACTATGGCTGCCAAGTTCTTCAGAATAAAATCATGTGATATCCTGGCTGAGATTCTCAGTGTTCTGTGGAAAGCCACCCTTGGCCTAGATCTCAGTTTCCAAGGGCGACTCTCATGTGTGGCCTCCTAACATCCCCACACAATTCATGGCAATACTTCTCTGAGGTCAGTTCTACAACTCAGTCTCTAAGGAGTATTACACCAGAGTACAAGCCGAGGGGGACCCAGTCATCCCTTCCAATTGCCACACAAATTACCAAAATTAAAACCAAAACATTCCCACATGGCCCTCATCTTCTTCCACATAGACCCTCATTATAACCTCTGGCTGGAGATTTCCATGAGGGGTGCAGCGCAAGAGAGTGTCCAAAATAAGCTCCCTTGGCCCTCATTTGCCTAAAGTCAGGGTGGCCTGGACACCATTCCTGTGAACCAGGAGTGATCAAATAGGCCTGCCATTACAACTACTCTGCTTCTCCAATTTGAGGCCTACTGACTGTGGGGTTTAGATTCTTTATGTGAAGTGGAATCAAGAGAAAACCCAAGAACCTCTGCATGGCTTTGAAAAACTCATTTGACCCAAAGGATCCCTATACTCACTTGATGATTGTCTGCAACCTAATAGAGGAAGGAGAGAGACATCATCGACAATGACTGAATTTTGCCATTTTAGTTTTGGATGCACACATGGGATCTTTCTTTATATCCATCAGGTGCTGAGAATATAAGCCACAGCCTCACACAGGGCCAAGAGGCTGATTCAGACACATCCCATTCAAAGCAATTAAGCAAAGAGCCACGGGTGATGCCCAATCATTTCCATATGAAAACTGTTTTTTTCATGCTTATCAAAGGGGTGGCCTGAGGCAAAGACCTTCCTGTCATTCAGTGAAACAGAAAAATAGGTAAGCAAAAGGCACAAAGCATGGTTTCTCCACTGAGACTTACCTTGTCACACTGATATCTGAGTTTTCTAAGAAGCTCGCCATTACCTTCAGCTATTCAGTACATGGCCATGTGACAGAGCTTGGGGTGGTACCTATCTTGGACACAAAACCATGAGACTATTCTGCAGATTGGTCAGAATTCAGGAAGAAATCTGAAACTTAGGAAGATAGTAGGTGTTGCCCATCGATAAGGCAACCTGCAGTGCAGTCATAAATTGGGCAGGATGAATGCTGGGAAGCTTTCTACTAGGCAGGACACATTCATTGATGCATTCTCTTTTCTAATGTCTACAACCACGGACACAGTGTTATACACAGACATAGAAACACTTGCTTTGTCAAAAGACTATCTAGAAACAGTCCACTGCAAACCAGACATACCAGCTTTCCTACCTATTCTAAGAAAATGAGACAAAACCACAAGCTCACACCCACAAACACAAAGCACCTCCTTCCCCCAAGTAAGTCTCTGAATATCCAGAGTGTCCTCTGACTAGCGGGCCCTACTATGTTCACCCGAAATGGCCTGTACTGTGGCAGATCTGGTCTCCTTGGCCAACTCTGTGTAGTTGTTAGGTGCCAGCGGTGAGTCACTACCTACTTACTAAGGAAAGGCCCGTCTTCAGAGCTCTCCTGATATTTGGCCATCCTCACATCAGTAGGTACCAAGAAAGACAGAATCTGTCATTGGTAAAACAAAACAAGTGAGCCCACTGGTACTGGGACTGGGACTGGCTCTGGATGCCTGGCTTCCTGGATCCCAAGTTCAGAGAGTTCCATCACCAAAGAAGTAAGGTAGGTCACTTCCTTCAGGAACTGAATGAGGTCAATGCCTTGGCAAACACTTTGTCCTAATAGCTGCTTCCAAGGGTCCCATGAGATGGAGGCTGCCCCTACTTCCTGTGACACTGTCACAAGTTAGAATGGAATATCAACCATAGACACACGGGAACAGCTCTCCACACAGATCTTGTTTGGTCCATCTTCTCTACATTAAGAAGAAGGTGGCTGATTCAGACACACCCCTTCATCCTGACAAGGTTGTTTGCCATGGAAGATGACTTTTGCTCTCTCAGGTCCTTCATAGCTGCCTACCTCTTTTCCAGGGATCATGTCTGCATGGACCTTTGAGGTTCTCAGCAGGTGGAAGATCCCCTACATTCCTGTATTGTAAGACCAACTCTGTCCCTGCTCTTCTGTAAAGTTAGATTGAGGGAACAGTGTATGTTTAGGGTCAATAACATGTTGGATTTGGTTTAGGAATCATCCTGCAGAATGAATAATGGTATTTGAAACTGCGATATTTACTAGAATATATATGTGAAATATAAGTGTGAAACTAGAAATCTAGGTAACATTTGAAGCCCAGAAGGGCATTGGACCCTTGATTGTGATACTTAGAATAAAATTAAATTCTGCACAGAGGTCTCAGATAGATCAATATACAATGGCATAAGACCTTGTACCTTGCTTGATTGAATGTAGAAGAGAATATCCAGTCAAAAAAGGATAGTCGGTAGGATTAGGAAGATAGTCGGTAGGTTTAGAAAAAGAATGAGTATAGGATTAGGAACAAACGTTTATTAGCAATAGGTTATCGATTAGAGTGTGAATGTAAATGTCAGCACATGTGAAGAGTCAGTCACAATGATGAACTGGGGAAAATATGTAGGAAACAGATAGAAATAGAGCCATAATGAAATCAGGCAATGTATAAAGTGAGGGATAGGATTAGACATTTTCAGTAGGGTTGAGTTTGAATATATAATCTTAAGAAGAAACAAATATGTAGTCACCAATAGGATTGATATTTGAGAGCATTAGGCAAGCTGGACATGGATGTTTTTAGTAATCCATGTTTACTTTCCTTTTAGGCTTTGGTACAAACATAAGTGTGAGCTTTGCATTTTGTGTTCCGAATATTTCTGTGATTAAATGTATAAGTAGATCAGGTGACATGAGTATTTCTTCCAACATTTCAGGGAGCAATATTTTGAAGACATATAAATTAGTATTGGGGGTATAAAGAAGTGTACACTGCGTCTATGAATATAGAGATAATGCATGAATAGACCATACTGTGAATAAATAATATAACTCGTTCCACTTTAAATAATGGATTGAATTTTTATCTGAAAATATATAAGAAATCCTATATCGTTATGCAATCATTAATTCCAACCAGTCATACATCTAATGGTAATATCAGAGTTATAATTCATCATAAAGTTTATGTGAGTTTTGCTTCAAAAGTGATTATGGAAATTGAAAGTAATGTGTCTTGAAAGAACTCTCATGAAAAGACCTGTCAAGAAACATGGAAGAATACATGTGTCCTGAAGCAGGAAGTGATTGAAAGTGAAACAAATTTCTGTAAATTTGCGAACTTGTGGGGAAATCTTAAGAGCCCCTCCCAGCTCTCCCTTGAGCGCGATAGCCAGACCGAGGGAATTAGGAGTGGCACGGGACTCGTGGTGCAGACCTCCAGGCCACCGCTCCCACCAGTGCTGAAAACTGAAGTCTCTTGCTCCAGCTTCCGGGGGCATGGCTTCCAGAGTGCAAGCAAATTCGCTGGGGGTTCTCAGGCCTAAGCTCTACAAACTTAGGGTCTGAGGGAGACAAACAGGGAGATTGTGCCCAGGCGTTCATGAAAACAGGGCTCCTAGGAGCAGCAGACCTGGCATGTAGCCAGTATTGTGGTGAGTGTCACAGGTGAGTGGGGCCTGGCTTGAGGAAACACAAAAGAAGGCCCTAGGCACTCAGGATTGGACACCCACCCAGTCTGGGAGGAAGAGCTGCTGCACAGTGATTGGTTCCCACTTATTGAAAGGAGAAGCTGGGCCCAGTGGGCACAGCTCTACCTACTGGAAAAGAAGTTTATTGCAATCTATGACTGCATTTATTTTTATTATTATTATTTTAATTTGGTTTTTTTTTGTTTTTGTTTTGTTTTCTTTTATTTTCATTTTTTTGTTGCTGTTCTTTAACTTTTAAAAAATGTTTTAAAATTTTTTATTTTATTTTATTTTTTTTTCCGGTTCATGATGACCATCTGAGAACACAAATTTATTGCTTTTATTTTCCAAAATCCTCATAAAAGAACTTAAACACTATAAAAATAATCACACGGTATTACCATAAAACAACAAATGAAAGGGAAAAAAACATATTGGATCTCACCATTATGTATACACACAACACACACCTGCACAATCCCCCCAAACTAAAAGTAAATAGCGGAAAGATCAGTAGAGTGGAGGGAAGGGAACAGAAAGAGGGAGGAAAGGAGAAAAAGAGGAAGTACTGGGGACTGAATTAGAGCAAATTATATTTCATGCTTTTATAATTATGCCAAAATGAATCTTAATGTTATGTATAATCTTAATGTTATGTATAAAAAGAACCAATTAAAAAAAGAAATATGATAGTATACCAGTGCTGTGTAGAGCCAATAAAAAAATACCTATACATAAACTAAAAAAAAAAATGTGAATTTTAAGAATAAACTGGAGTGGGCTAGAGTTGTGGCTCAGTGGTAGAGCACTTGTCTAGAATGTGTGAGGCACTGGTTGGATTCTCAGCACTGCATATAAATTAATTAATTAAATAAGGATCCATCAACAACTAAAAAAACTAGTAAAAAAGAATAAATTATAAAAAATAAATGAAAGTGTGTAGAAAATGTCATTTGAAGTAAAAATACAAAATCAGCTCTAAGTTGTTTGCAACACAAACACACAAGTTAAGTGGTGTTTGAAAATACAGGGAGCAAAAGCTATTGTATAAAAATTTTATTGATAATTCCAGAACATCTATTATTAATATCAATGTAAAATATGTATTTTAAGTGAAAGAACCTTTAATAAGACAGCAATTGTGTTAATTAATTAAAGAATCTAAAAATTAGATGAAAATATGATTTGTTTTTATTCAATGAAGCAAGATTAAATGTTTGAAATATGATTTTAAGGAGAAATATAGGCACCACAATAAGTTTTAGGAATTTTGTGGATACAAAGATATTTAACTTAGGACAACTTACTATGATAAATGAGTTTACTTTAGTAGAAAAATAGAATTTGCTCTCTGGAAACTGGGCACCCCTAATCCCCAAATCCCAAATCCAAAATGCCAAATCTAACGTGTTTTAGTACTGGAATGTGACAAGTGAAAAGTTTCCTACTTGGCTTCATTTGACAGGTTACAGTCAAAATGCAGGTATACTAAAAATGTTGTATGAAATTTCCTCCAGGCTATGGGTCTAAGGCATGTATGAAATATAAATGAATTTCATATTTACACTTGAGTCTTATCCCCAAGATTATGTGTGTATAAATATTCCATAATTCCAAAAAAATCCAAAATCTGAAATGCTTCTTGTTCTAAGCATTTTTGATAAACAATACTAAACCTATATACAATTGTTTCCCCCACAACAAATAAACAAATTTAATAAGGTTAAAAACTTTCCAAAAATAAAATTTAAACATACTACAAAGCAAATAAATAACACATGAAATAATAAATTTTTTGGTGACTTAACAACTGGAAACTGTTTCATTTAACTTGCCCCTGGATCATAGATAAACTTCAAAATTATTTTCTTTTTTTTTTTAAATGGCAAAATAATTTTATTTTATTTTATTTTTTTATTGGTTGTTCAAAACCCTACAAAGCTCTTGACATATCATATTTCATACATTAGCATACATTAGCTTCAAGTGAGTTATGAACTCCCTTTTTTAAACCAAGTAGAGATTGCAGAATCACATGGGTTACACATCCACATTTTTACATAATACCATACTAGTAACTGTTGTATTCTGTTGCCTTTCCTTTCCTCTACAATCCCCCCTCCCCTCCCCTATTTTGTTATTATTATTTTTTAAAATTTTAATTTTAATTTTATATTATCATTATCATTTTTTAAAAAAAATCATTTTCATTCTTTATTTTCTATTTTTTCTATTGTATTTCATTTCTTTTCAATTTTCTTATTTCCCATTCCTTGCATTCTACCTGCCTACTCTCATTCTCTTTAATGACTTTTTCCCTTCCCTTCTAAAATCTTTCCTCCCAAGCATCAAATAAATTTATAAGAGTAAACAGTAACTCAGCAGTCAAACAGAACAAGAAGTAACATGAGCAGCATAAACAAGCAAGGAAGAAAAGGAGAACAAACAACGAAGAACACCCTAAATATTCAGGAGGACCAGGATTCATCAAAAAAGTGGTCATATAAAGAACTCAAGGAATACCTTAGACAGATGGAATGGAAACTTAAAGAAGATACGAGACAGAAAATCCAAACAGTAAAAGAAAACATTGAAAATGAATTACATAAACAGATAAAAGAAAAAGTTAAGCATCTTTATCAGTGGATAGAGATTATAAAAAAAATCAAACAATATTTCTAGAAATGAAGGAAATGATAAACCAAATTAAGAACTCCATTGAGAGTATCACTAACAGAGTGGAGCAAGTAGAAGCCAGAACGTCAGATAATGAAGACAAAATATATCATCTTGAAACGAGTCCAGCCAACTCAGAAAGGCTGGCAAAAAAATCACAAGAAAAACATCCAAGAGATTTGGGATAACATAAATAAAACCACACTTACGAGTCATCAGGATAGAGGAAGGTACAGAGACTCAAACCAAGGGAATGAGAAAACTGCTGAATGAAATAATTACAGAAAACTTTCCAGAAATAAAAAAGGAAATGGATATACAAATTGTAGATGCATACAGGACAAGAGCACACAAAATCACCGTAGACGAATGCCAAGACACATTGTTATGAAGATATCCAATATACAGAACAAAGAGAAAATAATAAATCTACAAGAGAATGGAGGCAGAATACATTCAGTGGTAAACCAATAAGGCTAACAACGGATATTTGATCACAGATGCTGAAAGCGAGAAGATCCTGGAAAAACGTATTTCAAACACTGAAAGACAATGGATGCCAACCAAGAATTATGTATCCAGCATAATTAACCATCAGGTACGACAATAAAATAAGAATCTTTCATGATAAACAAAAGCTAAAAGAATTTGAAGCCAGAAAACAAGCTTTACAAAGCGTCTTGAGAAAAACACTACACAAGAAAGAAATGAAAAACAACAACCAAAACCATCAGTGGGAAGTACCTTGGTAATGACAGAGGCAGGGTGAAAGCTTATCATGGAGAAACAAACTAAATTTAAAAAAAGATAAATAATCAAACATGGCTGGCAGTACAAACCATACATCAATAGTAACTCTGAATGTAAATGGCTTCAACTCTCCAATAAAGCGACATAGGCTGGTAACTTGGATTAAATAAACAAATCCAACAATATGTTGCCTCCTGGAGACACATCTGAAATGCAAAGACACACAGGCTGAAGGTGAAAGGTTGGGAAAAAATACACCATGCACACTTATCCTCATAAGCAAGCAGGGGTGGACATCCTCATATCAAATAAAATCGACTTCAAGACTAAGTTAATCAAAAGGGATAAGGAAGGACATTATATACTGTTAAAAGGAACCATTCACAAATAGACATAACAATTATCAATATTTATGTACTAAATAATGGTGCTACGATGTTCATGAAACAAATTCTCCTCAAGCTCCAAAATGAAATAGACCTCAAAACAATAATTATGGGTGACTTCAACACACATCTATCACCATTGGACAGATCCTCCAAACAAAAGTTGAATAAAGAAAGTATAGAACTCAATATCACAATCAATAACCAACATGTAACTGACATATATAGAATATATCAACCATCATCAAGTGGATATACTTTTTTCTCAGCAGCACATGGATCCTTCTCATAAAAGACCATATATGATGCCATAGGGCAACCCTCAGTAAATATAAAGGTGTGGAGATAATAACATGCATTTTATCTGATCATAATGGAATGAAACTGGAAATCAATGATAAAAGAAGGAAGGAAAAATTCTACATCACATGGAAAATGAACAATATGTTACTGAATGATCAATGGGTTACAGAAGACATAAAGGAGGAAATCAAAAAATTCTTAGAGATAAATGTAATTATAGACACAACATATTGGAATCTATGGGACACAATGAAAGCAGTTTTAAGAGGGAAATTCATCGCCTGGAGGTCATTCCTGAAAAAAAAGGAACAACCAACAAATAAGTGAGCTCACACTTCATCTCAAAGCCCTAGAAAAGGAAGAGCAAAACAACAGCAAATTTAGCAGAAGGCAAGAAATTATTAAAATCAGAGTGGAAATCAAGGAAATTGAAACAAAAGAAACTATTGAAAAAATTAACAAAACTAAAAGTTGGTTCTTCGAAAAAATAAATAAGATCAACAGACCCTTAGCCATGCTAAAGACGAAAAGAAGAGAAAGAACTCAAATTACTAACATATGGGATGAAAAAGGCAACATCACAACAGACGCTACAGAAATACAGAAGACAATTAGAAATTATTTTGAAAACCATTATTCCAATAAAATAGAAAATAGTGAAGACATCGATAAATTTCTTAAGTCATATGATTTGCCCAAACTGAGTCAGGAGGATACACACAATTTAAAACGACCAATATTAATAGATGAAATAGAAGAAGCAATCAAAAGACTACCAACCAAGAAAAGCCCAGGAACGGATGGCTATACAGCGGAGTTTTACAAAACCTTTAAAGAAGAATTAATACCAATACTTTTCAAGTTATTTCAGGAAATAGAAAAAGAGGGAGCTCTGCCAAATTCATTTTATGAGGCCAACATCACCCTAATTCCAAAACCAGAAAAAGACACCTCAAAGAAAGAGAACTACTGACCAATATATCTGATTAACCTAGATGCAAGAATCCTCAATAAAAATCTGCCTAATCGAATACAAAGGCACATCAAAAAAATTGTTCACCAGGATCAAGTAGGATTCATCCCTGGTATGCAACGATGGTTCAATATACGAAAATCAATAAATGTTATTCATCACATCAATAGACTTAAAGATAAGAACCATATGATCATCTCGATAGATGCAGAAAAAGCATTTGACAAAGTACAGCATCCCTTTATGTTCAAAACATTAGAAAAATAGGGATAACAGGAACTAACCTCGACATTGTAAAAGCTATCTATGCTAAGTCTCAGGCTAGCATCATTATGAATGGAGAAAAATTGAAGGCATTCCCTCTAAAATCTGGAACAAGACAGGGATGCCCTCTGTCACCACTTCTATTCAATATAGTTCTCAAAACACTGGCCAGAGCAATTAGACAGACGAAAGAAATCAAAGGCATAAAAATAGGAAAATAAGAACGAAAATTATCACTATTTCCTGGTGACATGATTCTATACATAGAAGACCCAAAAGGGTCTACAAAAGAACTACTAGAACTAATAAATGAATTCAGCAAAGTGGCAGGATATACAATCAAAACGCATAAATCAAAGGCATTTCTGTATATCAGCGACAAACCTCCTGAAACAGAAATGAGGAAAAACACTCCATTCACAATACCCTCAAAAAAATTAAATACTTGAAAATCAACCAAACAAAAAAGGTGAAAGACTTATACAATGAAAACTACAGAACCCTAAAAAGAGAAGTAGAAGAAGATCTTAGAAGATGGAAAAATATACCCTGTTCCTGGATAGGCAGAACTAACATCATCAAAATGGCGAAATTACCAAAAGTTTTCTATAGGTTCAATGCAATGCCAATCAAAATCCCAATGGCATTTCTTGTAGAAATAGATAAAGCAATCATGGAATTCATATGGAAAAATATAAGACCCAGAATAGCAAAAGCAATTCTAGCAGGAAGTGTGAATCAGGCGGTATAGCGATACCGGACTTAAAACTATACTACAGAGCAATATTAACAAAAACAGCATGGCACTGGTACCAAAACTGGCAGGTTGACCAATGGTACAGAATAGAGGACACAAAGACTAATTCACAAAGATACAACTATGCTATATTTGATAAAGGAGCTAAAAGCATGCAATGGAGGAAATATAGCATCTTCAACAAATGGTGTTGTAAAAAATGGAAATCCATATGCAACAAAATGAAACCGAATCCCCTCCTCTTGCCATGCACAAAAGTTAACTCAAAGTGTATCAAGGAGCTAGATATCAAATAAGAGACTCTGCATCTGATACAAGAAAAAGTTGGCTCCGATCTACATAATGTGGGGCCGGGCTCCAAATTCCTTAACAGGACATCCATAGCAGAAGAGTTAATAACAAGAATCATCAAATGGGACTTAATTAAACTGAAAAGTTTTTTCTCAGCAGGATAAAAAATGAGAGAGGTAAATAGGGAGCCTAAATTATGGGAACAAATTTTTACTCCTTACACTTCAGATAGAGCCCTAATATCCAGAGTATACCAAGAACTCAAAAAATTAGACAATAAGATGATAAATAACCCAATCAAAAAATGGGCCATGGACCTGAACCGACACTACTCAGAGGAGGACATACAATCAATCAGTAAGTAAATGAAAAAATGCTCACCATCTCTAGCAGTCAGAGAAATGCAAATTAAAATCACCCTAAGAAACCATCCTACTCTAGTAAGATTGGCAGCCATTATGAAGTCAAACAACAAGTGCTGGCGAGGATGTGGAGAATAGGGTACTCTTGTACATTGCTGGAGGGACTGCAAACTGTTGTGGCAAATTTGAAAAGCAGTATGGAGAATCCTGGGAAAGCTGGGAATGGAACCACCATTTGACCCAGCTATTGCCCTTCTCAGACTATTCCCTGAAGACCTTAAAAGAGCATATTGCAGGGATACTGCCACATTGATGTTCATAGCAGCACCATTCAAAATTGCTAGACTGTGGAACCAACCCAGATGCCCTTCAGTTGATGAATGGATAAAAAAATGTGGCATTTATACACCATTGAGTATTATGCATCATTAAAAAATGACAAAATCATTGAATTTGCAGGGAAATGGATGGCACTAGAGCAGATTATGCTTAGTGAAGCTAGCCAAACCCTAAAATACAAATAAAAATGTCTTCTTTGATATAATGAGAGCAACTAATAACAGAGCAGGGAGGAAGAGCAGGAAGAAAAGATCAACATTAAACAGAGACATGAGGTGGGGGTCGGAAAGAGAGAGATAAAAGAAATTGCATGGTAATGGAGGGAGACCCTCATTGTTACACAAAATTACATATAAGAGGTTGTGAGGGGAATGGGAAAATTAACAAAGATATAAATGTATTACAGTGGATGGGGTAGAGAGAGAAGATGGGAGGGGAGTGGGGATACTAGAGGATAGAAAATGTAGCAGAATACAACAGTTACTAATAGGGCATTATAAAAATGCAGATGTGTAACACATATGATTCTGCAATCCGTATTTGGGATAAAAATGGGAGTTCATAACCCACTTGAATCTAATGTATGAAATATAATATGTCAAGAGCTTTGTAATGTTTTGAACACCCAATTAAAAAAATAAAAAAATAATATGAAATAAAATAATTGAAAAAAAAAACACATGGAAAAATATTTCACTCTCTTCCAGAACAATGCCTTGACATTACCCTCGCCCCAAGTAATACATCATTAGAGGAGAAGAGTTAGAAAATCTGGGAATACATAGCTGGAATTTAATATGCTCAAAAGTTCACAACCTTGGAGGTGGTAGAGTAGTTTACTAAAGTAAGGGACAGGGTAAACACTCCACAAATATGGAGCTGTGCTGGCCTAAAGACTTCTTCAGAAACTGCCACTGAGGTTGGGCACTTGAAATATATGTTGTTGTCAGGAGCTTTAGATTCCTTTGTAATGAGAGCATCAAATCTGGGTCTGCATCTATGTGACCTGGAGGACATGGTTTCTTATGTTCCAATGAACATGAGTCAGCAGTGCTAAATTCAATCTTTGTAGGTAAACTGTGGTCACTGGGGGCTAAGTGTCTCCCCGTGTGGACTGTGAAGCCATTTGGTCATCCTCCACATTTTGTGGTGTTTCTTGCTGCTGCACTGGTAGTTTGGTATTTGCTTCACAAAATACAAGGAGTCCACCTGGGACAAAGTGTTGGAGGGAGTTTCTCACGTGTGGTGGGTCAGGGTCTGGAGGAGAATGCACCCACCAAGGTTCTATCCCAAATAGCTTGCCTCTTGACCATAGCAACGTGATTCTGAACATTGCCCTAAAACCTCTACAAATAAAAATACGCCTTTACATATAAGGGTCTGCTCGCTGCACCATGTCAGTCACAAGCAATTTGGAAGCCAATGGAAGATCCACATGGCTCCACCACAGATGATTTATCACACACCTGCCGACTGCAGCTCTATGCCCACTACTCAGCAGGCTCCAAATTACTGGCATCTCTGCTCTACACCATTTTCTGGAAACCCAGTCCATCAGGCACTGTCTGGTATACTCATAGTCAGCAACAGGATATCCAAAGTTTCTCCAGTGCCACCTGGTCATGGAAATTTAAAAAAAATTCACGGTATTTATCTAGCCATTTTTCAAGGATGAAGTTGAAGGCACTGTGGGTTTCACTTCATTCAGGAACCATTAAATGGTGAGGATGCTCATTTCAATGAGAGCTCTGGAGAACTCTCATAAGCATGGCTTCCTAAAGAGTGGCCAATGATCACATGATGCTAGGCACATTGAGGTCTACAATGTGAGGTCCATGTGTGTTTTGACTCTCAACTATGGCTGCCAAGTCTTTCAGAATAAAATTATGTGATACCCTGGCTGAGATTCCAAGTGCTCTGTGCAAAGCCAACCTGGGCCTAGATCTCAGTTTCCAAGGGCAAATCTCATGCGTGGCCTCCTAAAATCCCAACTCAATTCATGGCAATACTTCTCTGAGGTCAGTACCTCAACTCAGTATCTAAGGGGAATCAAACCAGAGTTCAAGCCCAGGTGGACCCAGTCGTCACTTCCAACCACCACCCAAATGACCACAATTAAAACCAAAACACTCCCACATGACCCACATTTTCTTCCATATAGACACTCATCATAACTTCTGGCTGGAGGTTTCCATAAGGGGCTCCGCCCAAGCCAGTGTCAAAAATAAGCTCCCTTGCTCCTTAATTTGACTAAACTGAGGGTGGCTGTACACACTTCCTGTGAACAAGATGTGATCAAATAGGTCTGCCATTAATACTGCTCCGCTTCACCAATTTGAGGACTACTGACTGTGGGTTTTAGATTCTTTATGTGAACTGGAGTCATGATAAAACCCAAGCACCTATGGGATAGAATCTGCAGGGCTTTGAGGAACTCATTTGAGACAAAGGATCCCTATTCTCACTTGATGGAGGTCACGAACCTTACAGAGGAACACGAGAGACTTCATCCACAATGACTGCTCTTTTTGCCACTTTGGTTTTGGATGTACACATGGAATCTTTCTTTAGATCCATCAGGTGATGAGAAACTAAGCAACAGCCTCACACAGGGCCAATGGTCTGAATGAGACACATCTTTTTCAGAGCAATTAAGCAAAGAGCCACAGGTGATGCCCATTCATTTCCATTTGAAAACTGTTTTCTTCAGGCTTCACAAAGGGGTGGCCTAAGGCAAAGATCTTCCTGACATTTAGGGCAACAGAACAATAGGTAACCAAAAGGCCCAAAGCAGGGTTTCTCCACTGAGTCTTTAATGGTCATAGTGATTTCTGAGTTTTCTGTGATGCTCGCCATTCCCTTCAGCTATCCAGTACATGGCCATGTCACAGAGCTTGGAGGTGGTATATATCTTGCACAAAAAACCATGAGCCTATTCTAGAGAGTGGCCAGAATTCAGGAAGAAAAGTGGAACTTAGGAAGATAGCAGGTGTAGCCAATTGATAAGTCAAGCCGCAGTCCATTCATAAATTGTGCAGGATGAATTCTGGGAAGCTTTCTACTAAACAGGACATATCCATTGATCCAATATCTTTTCTAATGTCTACAACCATAGATAACAGTGGGATACACAGACATAGAAACACTCGCCTAGCCAAACGACTTACTAGAAACAGTTCACTCCAAACCAAACAAACCGACTTCCCTGCCTATTTTCAGAACATGAGACAAAACCACAAAACCACAACCAAACCTACAAAGGCACCTCCTTCTGCCAAGTAGGTCTTTGACTATCTTGAGTGTCCTCTGACTTATGGGTCATACTATGTTCCCCCGAAATGGCCACTCCTGTCTCAGATTTGGACTCCATGGCCAACTCTATTTAATTGTCAGGAGCCAGCTGTGAGCCACTACCTGTTTTCTCAGGAAAGGCCCCTCTTCAGAGATTTCCTGCCATTTGGCCATCCTCACATGAGTAGGTACCAAGAAAGACTGACTCTGTCCTTGGTAAATCCAAACAAATGAGACCACTCAGACTGGAACTGGCCCTGGCTTTTTTGCCTGAATTCCTGGATCCCAAGATCAGAGAGTTCCATCACCAAGGAAGTGAGGTGAGGTCACTTCTTTCAGAAATTGAAAAATCTGTGGAAAGCAACACTGGGCCTAGATCTCAGTTCCAAGGGTGACTCTTATGCGTGGCCTCCTAAAATCCCAACAAAATTCAATGCAATACTTCTCTAAAGTCAGTTCCACAACTCAGTCTCTAAGGGGAATCACACCAGAGTTCAAGCCCAGGTGGACCCAGTCATTTCTTCCAACCGCCACACAAATGACCAAAATTAAAAACGAAATTAAAAACGAAAAGACTCCCACATGGCCCTCATCTTCTTACATATTGTCATTCATCATAATGTCTGGCTGAAGATTTTCATGAGGGGCGAAGCCCAAGAAAGTGTCCAAAATAAGCTCACTTGCCCCTCATTTGCCTAAAGTCAGGGTGGCCTGGACACCCTTCCTGTGAACCAGGAGTGATCAAATAAGCCTGTCATTAATAATGCTCTGTTTCTCCAATTTGAGGCCTACTAATTTTCAGGTATAGATTCTTTGTGATTTGGAGTCATGCGAAACCCCAAGCACCTCTGCAGGGCTTTGAGGAACTCTTTTGACCCAAAGAATCCATTTTCTCACTTGACAGAGGTCAGGAACCTAACAGAGGAAGGCAAGAGACTTCATCCACAATGACTGATCTTTTTGCCATTATGGTTTTTGATGCACACATGGGATCATTCTTTAGATCCATCAGGTGCTGAGAATGTAAGACACAGCCACACACAGGCCAAGAGGCTAATTCAGCCACATCCCTTTCCAAAGCAATTAAGCAAAGAGCCACAGGTGATGCCCATTCATTTCCATTTGAAAACTCTTTCTTCAGGCTTCACAAAGGGGTGGCCTGAGACCAAGTCTTTCCTGACATTCAGTGCAACAGAACAATAGGTAAGCAAAAGGCCCAAAGCGGGGTTTCTCCACTGAGACATTTCTGTTCACACTGATATCTGAGTTTTCTGAAAGGCTGGCCATTCTCTTCCGCTATCCAGTACATGGCCATGTCACAGAGCTTGTAGTGGTGCATATCTTGGACACAAAACCATGAGCCTATTCTGGAGAGTGGCCAGAATTCAGGAAGAAAACAGGAACTTAGGAAGATAGAATGTGTTGCCTCTCGATAAGACAAGCTGCAGTCCATTCATAAATTGGGCAGGATGAATTATGGGAAGATTTATAGTAGACTGGATGCATCCATTAATGCTTTCTCTTTTCTAATGTCTACAACAATGGACACAGTGGGATACACAGACATAGAAACACTCGCCTGGTCAAACGACTTACTAAAAACAATCCACTCCAAACCAAACAAACCAACTTTCCTACCTATTCTCAGAACATGGCCTGACCTCTCTCAGATCTGGTTTCCTTGGCCAACTCTGTGAAGTTGTCAAGAAAAAGGGGTGAGCCACTACCTGCTTCTTCTGGAAAGGTCCCTCTTCAGAGCTCTCCTGGCATTTGGCCATCCTCACATCGGTAGGTACCAAGAAAGACTGACTCTGTCCTTGGTAAATCCAAACAAGTGAGTCCACTGGGACTGGGGCTGCCTCGGGGTGCCTGGATTCTTGGATACAAAGTTCAGAGAGTTCCATCACCAAGGAAATGAGGTATATCACTTTCTTTGGAACTGAATGAGGTCACTGCCTTGGCAACCACTTTGTCCTAACAGTTGCTTCCAAGTGTCCCATGAGATGGAGGCTGCCCCTACTTCCTGTGACACTTTCACAAGGTAGAATGGTATGTCAACCATAGGCACCCAGCAGCAGCTCTCCACAAAGGCCTGGTTTGGTCCATCTTCTCTACAATAAAAAGAGAGAGGCTGATTCAGACACATCCCTTCATCCTGACCAGGTTGTTTGCCATGGAAGATGACTTTTGCTCTCTCAGGTCCTTCATAGCTGCCTACATCTTCTCCAGGTATCATTTCTGAATGGACCTTTGAGGTTCTCAGCAGGTGGAATGTCCCCTACTTTCCTGTATTGTAAGAACGACTCTATCCCTGCTCTTCTGTAAAATGAGATTGAGGAAACAGTGTATGTTTAGGCTTAATAACAGGTTCGATTTGGGTTAGCAATCATTCTGTGTGATAAATAATGGTATTGGGAACCTGCGATATTTACAAGAATATCGAGGTGAAATATAAGTATGAAAACAGAAATCTAGGTATGATTTGAAACCCAGAAGGGCATTGGGCCCTTAATTGGGATACTTAGTTTTGAATTATATTCTGCAAAGATGTCTCTGACAATTTGATATACAATGGCATAGGACCTTGTACCTTGGATGTTTGAATGTAGAAGAGAACATCCAATCCAAAGGGATAGTCAGTAGAATTAGGAAGATAGTCGGTAGGTTTTGGAAGAAGAGTGAGTGTAGGATTGGGACTAAAAATTCTTTAGCTATAGGGTTTCGGATAGAGAGTGAATGTAAATGTCAGCACATATGAAGAGTCAGTCACTATGATGAAATTGGGAAAATATGTAGAAAAGCAGATATCAATAGAGACATTATGAAATCAGGCAAAGTATTAAGTGAGTGATAGGAGTAGACATTTTCACTAGGGTTGAGTTTGAATATATAATCTTAGGAAGAAACAAATATGTAGTAACCAATAGGATTGACATTTGAGAGCATTAGGCAACCTGGACAAGGATGTTTTTAGTAATCCATGATCGCTTTCCATTTAGTCTTTGGTGCAATCATAAGTGTGACCTTTACATTTTTTGTCCAGAATATTACTGTTTATAAAATCTATATGTAGATCAGGTGACATGAGTATTTCTACCACCATTTCTGGGAGCAATATACTGAAGACGTAAAATTTGTATTGGGGGTACAAAGAGGTGTACCCTGTGTCCATGAATATAGAGATTAAGCATTAATACACCATACTGTGAATAAATAATAAAACTGGTTCCAACTTTAAATAATGGATTGAATTGATATCTGAAAATATACAATAAATCTTATATTGATATATATTCATTCATTCCAACCAGTTATACATCTAATGGTAATATTAGTGTTTTGATTTATCATGAAGAGTGTGTGAAGTTTGCTTCAAAAGTGATTATGGAAATCAAAAATAATGTGTTCGGAAAGAATTCTCATGCAAAGACCAGTCAAGAAATATGGAGGAATACATGTGTTTTGAAGCAGGAAGTGATTGAAAGTGAAACAAATGCCTATAAATTTGCTAAATTGTTTATGAAATATATATCCTGTAGTAAGCCATTGTTGTAAATTGTGGCCGCCATTAGAAGATGGCGCCGGCTTCCACTGTGGCCTGTGATAAACAAATTTCTTTGTGGAGAGTTGGCACGCTATCTCTTGCCACCCTATAAGAAAGATCCACGCGGCGGCTTAAGATTGGTACGTGGGAGGCTTTATTAGGCTGTGCTTGGGCCCTCGGGAGGAAGAAAGAAAGGGAGTCACTAAAAGATACTTAAATCAAGGCCTGAATAAACTGCTGAAAGAAGATTCCTGAGTTGCGTCTTCCTTGCGGGCAAGGGGTCGCGACAAGTGGTGCCGAGACCCGGGAACCAGAACTTTCAGCAGTCAGGGGTGGTGCACCAATTAGTCCCAGGTAAGGTGGGACCCGCAGGTAAAGCGGAAGATCAGTCCTAGAAAAGTAGGACCCGCAATTAAAGCGGAGATTAGTCCTAGGTAATTAGGACCCGCTGTCAAGGCGGCAGCTCCTCTGTAAAGCCAGAGAGAGCACTAAATCTTATTGCAGCTGCACTGTGTACTTTTGCTCTTACTTTCACTCTTGTTTTTTGTGTGTCTTTTGTTGTGTCATGGGTGCCGTATCTTCAACTCCGCTTCTCCTGGCCCTAGATAACCTGTTACGTTCCAAGGGCCTAAAAGTGAAACGCAGTACTTTACAGAGATTTTTACAGAAGACAGATATTGCTGCATCGTGGTTTCCGTTCTGGGGCAGCTTTACTCTGCCTAGCTGGGATAAGTTAGGCACAGACCTTGACTTTGCTTCTGAGCAGGGCATATTAGAGGGTGGGGTGATACCCCTTTGGAAGATGATTCGTAGTTGCCTCACAGATAGCAGATGTCAGGAAGCACTTACTAAAGGACAAGAAGTTTTAGAGCAGTTACATGAAGAAAAATCAGAAATGGCAGGCAGTGAGGTATTTCAGGAGGGTGGGAGTGTGCGAAGCGAGAAACAGGGGAGGAAACAATTATCTCCGGCAGGCAGTGACGTATTTCAGGAGGATGGCAGTGTGCGAAGCGAGAAACAGGGGAGGAGGCGATTGTCTCTGGCACGGAGTGAAATATTTCAGGAGGAGGGGAATGTGCAGAGCGAGAAACGGGGGAGGAAACGCTTGTATCCAGATCTCAGTACACTGTGCACACTCCCATGCAAAAGTGGGTCAGAAGAGGAGGAGGATGAACAGGAGGAGCTTGGGAGACTGTCTCGGCAGCTAGGGAGTTTAACTATGGGAGAAGGAAACAAAAATAAACAGGAGCTCAAGAAAAATGATCCTCCGGACCCGCCGCCGTACGGTGAGGGTGTTTCGAGGAGAGCTTTCCATGCCCAAACATGGAGGGCTGTTAATGCTGAGATGGGTCTTGCTTATCCAGTTTTCCAGGATGACAATAGGGGAAGATTCCATGAGCCCTTAGATTTCAAAATTGTGAAGACCCTGGCAGAGTCTGTGCGTACTTATGGGGTGGATGCCGCCTTCACATTAACTCAGGTGGAGAGTCTGTCTAGATACTGTATGACTCCATCTGATTGGGCTAGCCTTGTTCGGGCTTGTGTTTCTCCAGGCAAATATTTGGACTGGAGAGCCTTTATGCTAGAGGGTGCTGTAGAGCAGGCTGCCCAAAACTATGCAGCGGGACACTCCCATTGGGACAAGGAAATGCTTTTGGGACAAGGCAGATTTGCTAATCAACAAACAGGATACCCCCCTGAGGTATATGAACAGATCAATAACATTTGTATCCGTGCATGGAAATCACTCCCAAATAGAGGAGAAGTGTCTGGCAATTTAACAAAAATCATGCAAGTCCCCACAGAACCTTTCTCAGACTTTGTTGCCAGGATGGTGGATGCCGCAGGAAAAATCTTTGGTGACCCTGATAGAGCAATGCCCTTGATTAAACAACTTGTTTTTGAGCAATGCACCAAAGAATGTAAAGCAACAATCGTTCCTTATAAAAACAAGGGCATAGAAGCTTGGATGAAAGTGTGTAGAGAGCTTGGAGGACCTTTAACTAATGCAGGTCTTGCAGCTGCTGTCCTTCGGATTGCAAAAGGGGGCGGTCCTGGTGCTGGAACATGCTTCCATTGTGGTCAATCCGGCCATTTCAAACGTGACTGTCCCAAAAAAGGCAATTTTACTGGACCTCCTCGCGGTGGCCCTTCTAATGGACCTCGTCAACCGGGCCTGTGTCCAAAATGCAAAAAGGGGAAGCATTGGGCAAGGGAGTGTAGATCAGTGAGGGACATCCATGGACAGCCTATTTCAGCTGGGCCAAAAAACGGCCGAAGGGGCCCCCGACCCCAGGGCCCACGAATATATGGGGCAATGGAGAATGTCACACCCGAACCCGAGACATGGCCTTCTCTGCGCCATCCCATGAGATGCGGAGAGCCACTACAGGTGCCACGGGATTGGACCTCTGTTCCACCTCCAGACTCGTATTAACACCTAAGATGGGAGTCCAATTGGTGGAAACTGAGTTCAAAGGGCCTTTACCCCCTGGCACTGTAGGTTTGTTAATTGGACGTGCATCCTCTATCCTACAAGGTCTTCATGTTTTCCCCGGAGTTGTAAACCCTGATACTGTAGGGGCAATAAAGGTTATGGTGGAAGCTCCAAGGGGCATTGTGTCTATCTCCCCAGGGGATCGGATTGCTCAATTGCTAATTTTGCCTAGTTTGCATAATCACTTCCCTGCTAACTCAAGGTCATGGGCAGGAAATCAGATTGGTACCACCGGAGGAAATTGTGCCTATTTGTCACTGGATATGAGCAATCGCCCCACTTTGGAATTAAGCATAGAAGGTAAATCTATTGTGGGATTGCTGGACACAGGAGCAGATCGTAGTATCATAGCCCTTAAGGACTGGTCTAGGGGATGGCCAGTGCAGGCTTCTGATCAATCCTTAAGAGGACTTGGATATGCCCAAGCCCCTCAAATCAGCTGTAGACATCTATCTTGGAAGGACTCGGAAGGACACGATGGTACCTTTCAGCCTTATGTACTTGATTTACCTATTTCTTTATGGGGCCGTGATCTGATGAAAGACATGGGGTTCACTCTTAGTAATGACTATTCCCCAGTGTCTCAACATATCATGCAAAATACGGGGTATGAGCCAGGTCTAGGACTAGGAAGGCACCTACAGGGACGTAAGCATCCTGTGCAAGGTCATCAAAAGCTTAACAGGTTTGGTCTGAGTTTTTCCTAGGGGCCACTGGGGCTCAAATACCCATAACATGGCTCACCGAGGAGCCTGTTTGGGTGCCTCAGTGGCCTCTTCCCTCGGTTAAACTGGCAGCAGCCCATGATCTAGTCAAATAACAACTTGATTTGGGTCACATCCAACCTTCTACTTCTCCATGGAATACTCCCATATTTGTCATTAAGAAAAAATCAGGGAAGTGGCGCCTACGGCATGATCTACGAGCAGTTAATGCTCAGATGCAGCTTATGGGGCCCATTCAAAGAGGGTTGCCTCTGCTCTCCTCTGTTCCTCAAGGCTGGCATATAATTGTTATTGACATTAAAGACTGTTTCTTTTCCATTCCTTTGCATCCTAAAGATTCCCAACGTTTTGCTTTCACCCTTCCCTCGTGTAATCATGAGGAACCAGATCAAAGGTTTGAGTGGGTGGTGTTGCCACAGGGGATGGCTAACAGTCCCACGATGTGCCAGATGTATGTGGGGAAGGCACTCGCACCTCTCAGACATAAGTATTCCTCCACCAAGATCATTCACTATATGGATGATGTGTTATTGGCCGCAAAATTAGAACAGACAGTTTATGAGGCTTATAAAGAACTCGTGATGCTGTTGGCTCAACATGGACTGCACATCGCACCTGAAAAGGTTCAAACGGGGGATTCTATCAGGTTTTTGGGAGCGACAATTGGGTATGACAAATTAAAACCACAAAAAATTACCATCAGGACTCAAGATCTCCGAACTTTAAATGATTTTCAAAAATTGCTGGGAGATATTAATTGGATAAGAGGATATTTACATATTCCTAATATTGTGCTCCAGCCTTTGTATGCTACTCTTAAGGGTGATCCAGATCTTGCTTCCCCTCGTAGCCTCACTGCTGAGGCTAGAGCGGCCCTTATAAAAGTAGAACAAGCTATACAGCATGCCACTCTATGCAGGCTCCAGAGTGATAAACCTTTCCAGTTATGTGTGCTTGCCACTATGCGGCAGCCTACTGGAGTACTGTGGCAAGATGGGCCTTTACTATGGATCCACCCACATGTATCCCCAGGAAAATCCTTAGAATATTATCCTGATGCTGTTGCAGCATTGGCACTTAAAGGGATTCAACAAAGCATTCAATTTTTCGGCCAATCACCTTCTTCTCTTATCATACCCTACACTAAAGCTCAACTTAATGTTTTATGTGCTACTCTAGACAACTGGGCTATTCTGTGTTGCTCGTTTCAAGGGAGTATTGATAATCACTACCCTTCTCATCCATTACTCCATTTTGTTAAAGAACATCCCATCATTTTCCCTAAGGTAACTTCATCCAGTTCAATTCCGGGGGCTGTTAACATTTTTACTGATGGTTCCAAGTCTGGAATGGGAGCTTATGTAATTAATGACTCTCCCCCTATCCAGCATCAATTTGCTCCTGGAAATCCACAATGGGTAGAACTACAAATTGTTATTGAAGTTTTTAAACAGTGTTCTTTTCCTTTTAATCTTATTTCGGACTCCAGCTATGTGGTACAAGCACTGAAAGTCCTGGAGGCCGTGGGAACTATTAGTGATGCCCACAATGTGTCTGTTTACTTTACTCAGCTTCAACAGCTTATCTCTAACCGCACTGCTTCTTTTTATCCAATGCATATCAGGGCTCACACCTCACTTCCTGGTCCGTTATCCCAAGGTAATGCCTGTGCGGACTTAGCCACTAGAGGTCAATTGATATGCTTGGCTTCCTCCTTAGAGGGGGCTAAGTTGTTTCACCAAAACTTCCATGTTAATGCATTAACGCTGCGCAGGCATTTTTCCATTTCAAGAGCGGATGCTCGGCAGATAATATTGCAATGTCCCCATTGTGTCACATTTCTTCATCCCCCTAATTATGGAGTAAACCCACGGGGATTAAAGCCATTGGTTGTTTGGCAAATGGATGTGACACATATACCTGACTTTGGTAACCTTAAGTATGTGCATGTTTCCGTTGATACGTGCTCTGGAATTATCCATGCTTCTGCTTTATCGGGAGAAAAGGCACGTAATGTCATTACTCACTGTTTAGAGGCATGGGCAGCATGGGGTGCACCTGCATCCCTTAAGACTGATAATGGACCTGTTTATACTGGCAGACAATTTACAGCTTTTTGTTCTACTATGGGAGTGCAACTTACTCATGGTTTACCTTATAATCCTCAAGGACAAGGCATTGTTGAGCGTGCTCATCGCACCTTAAAGGAAACTTTACAAAAACAAAAAGGGGGAATAGGAGCTGAACACACTCCTAAAGAACGCCTGTCCTTAGCTCTCTTTACCATTAATTTTTTGAATTTGGATATTCATGGTCGCTCTGCGGCCGATAGACATGTGTCCCCTCAGCCCTCTGTGATTGGCTATGTTAAGTGGAAGGATGTTCTTACGGGCCAATGGAATTGCCCTGACCCCATGCTGACATGGGCACGAGGATCTGTATGTGTTTTTCCCCAGGATCGTACGGAACCATTGTGGGTCCCTGAACGCTTGACAAGAAGAGTCTCGACATCAGCTGACCAGCAACAAGAGATACCACAACAATCCTGTGATGAAGATCTTCATTCTGCTAAGTGCTCTGGCTCTGGTGCTGGTGCCGATGGCACAGGCGACACCAATGCGGTGGTGGGCAGTGGCACGGGCATGGCCAATGACGATGCCGGTTCATGGTAATTCTGGTGTCCTCCCCACTCTTTTTTCTACCTCATGTGACATGTCTGCTCCCTGTGCCTCTCCTAGAGGGGACATGGAGAGAATTTTTAATCAATCTCAAGTTAATCTCACAGGAGTTTTTTGTTTCAGCCTTAGAAACGCTAATTGCATTAGCCTTAAGACCAAAAATTTGACTAACTGGGAGGACCCATTGCGGTCCAATCAGGTCTCAGGAAGCATTATCAGTGATGTATTGAGCAAAGTAGCTTCGGAGAAGCAATCAGGCTCAGGGACCCCCGCAAACAGCAGCTCTGCTCTCAACATAACTACCTTGGCTATTATCTCCGAGGTACTAATCCCAGTGCCTCCTTCTTCTAGTAGTATTTATAATGCCACTCATTTTAAGGCCTCTCCTTACTGTTCCCCTAATCTTGGTTTCCCCCCAACATTTATGCCTTGTCAGGATCATTCTTGGGAGAAACATCAAGTTGCTAAAGGTTTCTCCTTTTCCCCCTCTCTTAATAGGTATGTTTATGACTTTAACAGTAGTGCCAGCTCCTCTACAGGAGTAGGTTGGTCCTGGTTTCAGTGGCTGATTTCCAATGAAAAGGGGGCTTCAGCCGATATTTCTGCATTGGCTCAGTTGCTAGGAGCCAAAAGTTGGCTTGCTAATATTTCTGGTACTGTTAGGGAAAGTGAACAAGGTAATAGACTTACATCTGTTTCATTCAACTCTCTGTTGTATAATGCCACATTGCCTCCTGCAATGGTCTGTGTCCAATCCCCCTTCTTATTCCTTTTGGCTGAGGCCACCTCATCGGGGATGCTGGATTGTTCTCATACTACCTGTCTCTTATCTGAGTGTTGGAATGGTTCCTGGACTGTAGCAGTGGTTATGAAAATTCCAACTTTTGTCCCAATCCCGGTCACTGCGGATCCTGATAGATTCCCTATTGTTGAGCTACTTAGAATCCGCAGAGGTTTTGGAATCACAGCGGCTATAGTGACAGCCGTGGTGATATCTGCTGCTGCAACGGTTACGGCCGGAATGGCTATGGCCAATCAAGTACAAACTGCTGCCACCATTAATCAAGTTGTCCAACAAACTTCCACCATACTTGAATCCCAAAATACAATTAATCAACATATTTTGTCAGGGATTTTAGCTGCCAACCAAAGAATAGATTTACTCCAAACTCAGGTAGAAGAATTGGCTGACTTAGTACTTTTGGGTTGTGTTGACCAACGTGCACATTTATGCATAACCTCTGTCATATTTAATGATTCCAGGAATGCTTCCCGCATCATTGGCGAATATTTGGCTGGAAATTGGTCCATGGAAGCGGAAGACATGATCCAGTCTCAACTAACCCAGATAGCTGTCTTGAATAACACCCGTGTTGATCCCGTGACTTTGGGTCAATTCACCGATTGGATATCTTCTGCTTTTTCCTTTTTTAAAGAGTGGGTGGGGGTAGGCATTTTTGGTGCAATGTGTTGCTTCGGTATGTTTCTCTGTTTGTGGTTTCTCTGTCGCCTCAAGGCCCGCAATGCTCACGATAAGGCTATGATCATCCAAGGTCTTGCAGCTTTAGAAAATGGCAATTCACCTCAAGTCTGGCTTGCGCAGCTTAAACAGTAAATCTTTGACATGGCCGTTGCACCCCAAGTTATTATAACATTGCACTGGGATCGGCATGTCTTTCCTCATTATTCTCTTGGTGTTGGAAAGCCCTTGCACTCTGCCGGTCTTGCTGCCATTGCACGCAGGTGGGTTTCCACACTAATGCTTCTCTATCGCCTTAAAGTCCGTGCCTTTCTTTCAGGGTGCTGTCAACTCGTTTGTCGTTGTGTGCAGCCACAGTTCAGCCTTAGATGTCCCCCTTCGTCCACCTTCATCACGATGCAGGATGCGAGGCAAAGCACTGCACTTGAGTGATCCCTCAACGGACCTCAAGGAAAGCATGTCCTATTGCATGCGGGTTTGACGTCCACACCCCCGCCCTACGAAAAAAAGCGTCGGCTGATATGGGGTCAGGTCTGGGGAAGGCGCCTCCTTAGGACTGAACCATACATTGCAGCCACTTCTGCACAGTAGGATAGGACCTCTACTTTCGCCTGCATTGTTTTATAAATTAAAAGGGGGAACTGTAGTAAGCCATTGTTGTAAATTGTGGCCGCCATTAGAAGATGGCGCCGGCTTCCACTGTGGCCTGTGATAAACAAATTCCTTTGTGGAGAGTTGGCACGCTATCTCTTGCCACCCTATAAGAAAGATCCATGCGGCGGCTTAAGATTGGTACGTGGGAGGCTTTATTAGGCTGTGCTTGGGCCCTCGGGAGGAAGAAAGAAAGGGAGTCACTAAAAGATACTTAAATCAAGGCCTGAATAAACTGCTAAAAGAAGATTCCTGAGTTGCGTCTTCCTTGCGGGCAAGGGGTCGCGACATATCCTATGATGTGCATAAACTGATGAAATTGTAATGTACCAGTTTTGAATAAAAATTAACGTAAAAATACACATCATGTCCCATTGGAATCTACTTGCATTGATGTTAAACTTGGTCAGTTACTGTAGAAATATTAGGATTCGCGTGACTCATTCACCGAAGTTAGTTTTCTTTTTTTTTTTAATTTTTTATGGTTGTTCTAAACATTATTTATTTCTTGATATATCATATTTCACACTTTGATTCAAGTGGGTTATGAACTCCCATTTTTACCCCGTATACAGATTGCAGAATCACATCAGTTACACATCAATTGATTGACACATTGCCATACTAGTGTCTATTGTATTCTGCTGCCTTTCCTATCCTCTACTATCCCTCGTTCCCTCCGCTCTCTTCCCCTCTCGTCTCTCTACCCCCTCTACTGTAATAAATTTCTCCCTTTTGTATTATTTTTCCCTTTCCCCTCACATCCTCTTTTATGTAATTTTGTATAACCCTGAGGGTCTACTTCCACTTCCATGCAATTTCCCTTCTCTCTCCCTTTCTCTCCCACCTCTCATTTCTATTTAATATTAATCTTCTTCTCATGCTCTTCATCCCTACTCTGTTCGTAGTTACTCTCCTTTTATCAAAGAAGGCATTTGGCATTTGTTTTTTAGGGATTGGCTAGCTTCACTTTGCATAATCTGCTCTAATGCCATCTATTTTCCTGCAAATTCTATGGTTTTGTCATTTTTTAAAGCAGAGTAATACTCCATTGTGTATAAGTGCCACATTTTTTTATCCATTCTTCTATTGAACAGCATCTAGGTTGGTTCCACAGTCTTGCTATTGTGAATTGTGCTGCTATGAACATCAATGTAGCAGTGTCCCTGTAGCATGCTCTTTTAGGGTCTTTAGGGAATAGACCGAGAAGAGGAATAGCTGGGTCAAATGGTAGTTCCATTCACAGCTTTCCAAGAAATCTCCATAATGCTTTCCAAATTGGCTCTACCAATTAGCAGTGCCTCCAATAATGTACAAGTGTACCTGTTTCTCCACATCCTCACCAGCACTTGTTGTTGTTTGACTTCATAATGGCTGCCAATCTTACTGGAATGAGATGGTATCTTAGGGTGGTTTTGATTTGCATTTCTCTGACTGCTGGGGATGGTGAGCATTTTTTCATGTACTTGTTTTTTGATTGTATGTACTTCTCTGAGAAGTGTCTGTTCTGGTTCTTGGCCCATTTGTTTATTGGGTTATTTGTTATCTTATTGTCTATTTTTTTGGGTTCTTTGTATACTCTGAATATTAGGGCTCTATCTGAAGTGTGAGGAGTAAAGATTTGTTCCCAGGATTTAGGCTCCCTATTTACCTCTCTTATTGTTCCTTTTGCTGATAAAAAACTTTTTAGTTTGATATATTTGTTGATTCTAGTTATTAACTCTTGTGCTATGGGTGTCCTATTCAGGAATTTGGAGCCCGACCCCACAGTATGTAAATCGTAGCCAACTTTTTCTTCTATCAGACGCCATGTCTCTGATTTGATATCAAGCTCCTTGATCCATTTTGAGTTAACTTTTGTGCATGGCGAGAGAAAGGGATTCAGTTTCATTTTGTTACATATGGATTCCAAGTTTTCCCAGCACCATTTTTTGCAGATGCTATTTTCCTTCATTGCATGCTTTTAGCCCCTCCATCAAATATAAGATAGTTGTAGTTTCCTGGCTTGGTTTCTGTGTCCTCTATTCTGAACCATTGGTCCAACCGCCTGTTTTGGTACCAGTACCATGGTATTTTTGTTACTATTTTTCTGTAGTATAGTTTGAAGTCTGGTATCGCTATGCCGCCTGATTCACACTTCCTGCTTAGTGTTGTTTTTGTTATTCTGTGTCTTTTATTTTTCCATATGAATTTCATGATTGCTTTCTCTATTTCTAGAAAAAATTCCGTTTGGATTTTGATTGGCATTGCATTAAACCTATTGAGAACTTTTGGTAATATCACCATTTTGATGATATTAGTTCTGCCTATCCATGAACAGGATATATTTTTACATCTTCTAAGATCTTCTTCTATTTCTCTCTTTAGGGTTCTGTAGTTTTCATTGTATAAGACTTTCACATCTTTTGTTAGGTTGATTCCTAATTATTATTATTTTTTTTTTAGGATATTGTGTATGGAGTGGTTGTCCTCATTTCTATTTCAGAGGATTTGTCGCTGATATGCAGGAATGCCTTTGATTTATGCATGTTGATTTTATATCCTGCCACTTTGCTGAATTCATTTATTAGCTCTATTAGTTTCTTTGTAGACCCTTTTGGGACTGCTAGACATAGAATCATGTGATCTGATAATTTAAGCTCTTCTTTTCCAATTTTTACGCCTTTTATTTCTTTCGTCTGTCTAAATGCTCTGGCTAGTGTTTTGAGAACAATGTTGAACAGAAGTGGTGAGAGAGGGCATCCCTGTCTTGTTCCAGATTTTAGAGAGAATACCTTCAATTTTTCTCCATTCAGAATGATGCTAGCCTGAGGCTTAGCATAGATTGCTTTTACAATATTGAGGTATGTTCCTCTTATCACTAGTTTTTCTAGAGTGTTGAACATAACAGAATGCTGTACTTTATTGAATGCTTTTTTTTGCATCTACCGAGATGATCATATGGTTCTTATTTTTAAGTCTATTGATGTGGTGAATAACATTTATTGATTTCCGTATATTGAACCAGCCTTGCATCACACGGATGAATCCTACTTGATCAGGATTCACAATTTTTTTGATATGTTTTTGTATCCAATTCGCCAGAATTTTATTGAGGATTTTTTCATGTAGGTTCATTAGAGATATTGTTCTGTAGTTTTCTTTCTTTGAAGTGTCTTTGTCTGGTGTAAGAGTCAGGGTGATCTTGGCCTCGTAGAATGAATTTGGAAGATCTCCCTCTTTTTCAATTTCCTGAAACACCTTGAAAAATATTGGTATTTGTTCCTCTTTAAAGGTTTTGTTAAACTCTGCTGTATACCCATACGGTCCTGGGCTTTTCTAAGTTGGTAGTGGATTGATGGTTTCTTCTATTTCCTCAATTGATATTGGTCTGTTTATGTTGTCTATATCCTCCTGACTCAATATGGGCAGATCATATGACTTAAGAAATTTATCGATGCCTTCACTGTCTTCTATTTGTTTGGAGTATAAGGATTCAAAATAATTTCTGATTATCTTCTGTATTTCAGAAATATCTGTTGTGATATTTTCTTTTTTAATCCCTTATGCTAGTAATTTGAGTTCTCTCTTCTTCTCTTTCATAGCATGGTTAAGGGTCTGTCAATTTTATTTATTTTTTCAAAGAACCAACTTCTACTTTTGTCAAGTTTTTTCAATTGTTTCTTTTGTTTCAATTTCATTAATTTCAGCTTTGATTTTAATTATTTCTTGCCTTCTACTTCTTTTGCTGTTTCTTTCGTCTTCTTTTTCTAGGATTTTGAGATGAAGTATGAGATCATTTATTTGTTGGTTGTTTCTTTTTTTAAGGAATGAACTCCAAGCAATGAATTTTCCTGTTAGAACTGCTTTCAATGTGTCCCATAGATTCCGATATGTTGTGTCTGTGTTTTCATTTATCTCTAAGAATTTTTAAATTTCCTCCTTGATGTCTTCTATAACCCATTGATCACTCAGTAACCTATTGTTCATTCTCCAAGTGATGCATGATTTTTCCTTCCTTCTTTTATCATTGATTTTTAGTTTCATTCCATTATGATCAGATAATATGCATGGTATTATCTGTACTCCTTTATATTGTCTAAGAGTTGCCCTGTGACATAATATATGATCATTTTTTAGAAGGATACATGTGCTGCTGAGAAAAAAGGTAACTGTTTGATGTTGGGTGTTATATTCTACATATCTCAAATAAGTCTAGGTTATTAATTGTGTTATTGAGTTCTATAGTTTCCTTAATCCTTATTCCTTGTTTGGAAGATCTGTCCAGTGGTGAGAGAGGTGTTTTCATGTCTCCCATGATTACTGTATTGTGGTGTATTAGACTCTTGAACTTGAGAAGAGTTTGTTTGATGAACATAGCTGCACCATTGTTTGGGGCATATATATTAATGATTGCTGTCTTTTGTTGGTGTATGGTTCCCTTGAGCAGTATGTAGTGTCTCTCTTTATTCCTTTTGATTAACTTTGGCTCAAAATCTATTTTATTTGATATGAGTATGGACTCTCCTGCTTGTTTCCGAAGTCCATATGAGTGATATGATTTTTCCCAAACTTTCACCGTCAGTCTATGTATGCATTTTCCTATCAAATGCATCTCCTGTAGGCAGCATATTGTTGGGTCTTGTTTTTTGTTCAATTCTACTAGCCAGTGTGTCTTCATTGGTGAGTTTAAGCCATTAACATTTAGGGTTATTATTGAGATATGGGTTGTTCTTCCAGCCATATTTGTTTATTTATGTTACTAAACATGGTTTGTTTTCCTCTTTGATTATTTTCCCCCCTTTAATGTCCTACCTCCCACTGTTGGTTTTGATTGTTATTTTCCATTTCCTCTTCCTGCAATGTTTTGCCGAGGATGTTTTGAAGAGATGGTTTTCTAGCTGCAAATTCTTTTCACTTTTGTTTATCGAGGAAGGTTTTAATTTCATCTTCCATACTGAAGCTTAATTTCGCTAGATACACAATTCTTGGTTGGAACCCATTTTCTTTCAGTGTTTGAAATATGTTATTCCAGGATCTTCTAGCTTTCAGAGTCTGTGTTGAAAGATCAGCTGTTATCCTGATTGGTTTACCCTTAAACGTAATCTGCTTCCTTTCTCTTGTAGCTTTTAAAATTCTCTCCTTTTTCTGTTTGTTGGGCATCTTCATTATAATGTGTCTAGTTGTGGCTCTCTTATGATTTTGCACATTCGGCGTTCTGTAGGCTTCTAGGACTTGGGATTCTGTTTTATTTATCAAGTCTGGGAAGTTTTCTCGTATTATTTCATTGAATAGGTTGCTCATTCCTTTGGTTTGGACCTCTATACCTTCCTGTATCCCAATGACTGTTAAGTTTGGCCTCTTTATGTTATCCCATATTTCTTGGATATTCTGCTCGTGGTTTCTTAACAGTCTTGCTGAGTGGTCTATGTTCTTTTCAAGTTGAAATACTTTGTCTTCATTGTCTGATGTTCTATGTTCTAAGTGTTCTACTCTCCTGGTAGTATTCTCAATTGAGTTTTTAAGTTGGATTATTCCTTCCTGCAATTCTAGGATTTCTGTTTGTTTGTTTTTACAACCTCTATCTCCCTATATAGTTGATCTTTTGCTTATTGGATTTGTTTATGTAATTCATTGTCGAAGTGATCTTTAATTGTCTGATTTTGTTGTCTAATGTCTTCCTTGAGACTCCAGATCATCTAAAGCATGAGTATCCTGAATTCTTTATCTGACATTCCATCTGATGCAGGTATTACCTCTTCTAAAGTTGTGTTGACCTGCATTGCTTGTGGTCCTTTCTTTCCTTGTCTTTTCATACTGCTCGCATTTCTCTCTGCTTGTTGAAACTGTTTTGTTTTGGGCAGTGGCTCTGCTCTGCCCCTATTCCTATTGGGGTGACCTAACAACCATGCTGGTGGGCCGCTGGGCTTGTACTGGGCGCGGGAGAAGGCTCTGCTTTGCCACTACTCCAATAGGGGTGCCGTGTCTACCACACCAGCGGGTCGTTGGGCCTGTTCTGGGCATAAGCGGTGGCTCTGCTCTGCCCCTACTCCAATTGGGGTGACGTGACTACCACGCCTGCTGGTTGATGGGCCTGTTCCGGGCACGGGCGGCAGCTCTGCTATCTCACTACTCCAATTGGGATGACATGACTACCACGCCTGCAGGTCGCTGGGCCTGTGCCGGGCATGGGCGGCGGCTCTGCTCTGCCCCTCTGGCTTGAATACAAAGTGAGAGAGACTCGGGTGTTTGTGACTCACTTTTTTTACCAGGAGATCAACTGTTTCTGTCACCGGTGGTATCGATGAAGTTATCTCCTCCACCACTTTGTGATGACATCAGATCTCTAACATGTTGGTATCCCATGCGAATGGCAGCATTTCGTTCCCTTTGCCGGATGACCAAAGCAATGGGTGAGTCCTGACCAGCCCTCACAAGCCCCGTCTCAATCCTGTTGCCACTGCCTATGAATGCTCGGTAGGTATTTACCTCCACAGTATTCAGCAAGACCTAGACCGAGAAGGAGTTTCCGCGGGTTCTTTAGCCCTGGGCCTGATCAGTTCCAGGAGCCAGAATTCGGCCGCTCTGGGCTTGGTGTATGTTCTGATAGGAACAGGCCTGAGAAATTTGTCTCCGAGACACAGGCGAATGGCAGCCTGAGATTACCGGTTCTATAGCTGAATGAGCTGCTATGAGTTGAAAACAGGTTTGGTGACGTCAGCTCTCCAAGATGGTGGCCCCTGGCTTCCTCTGTGTTCTGACTGGTGTGGAAAACCGAATTGGACTGCATCCTTCCCCGGTCTCAAACCCAGAATTCAGCAATGAGCACAGTGATTGTACAGCTGGCAGGAGCCCACAGAATCCGCACCACTGAATATTTGTGTTGCTATCTCATTGTTTGCCAGCATGCGCCACAGACTCTAGCCACAGGGCGATTTGCTGAATAAGCAGCATGACGCTCCATGTGGACAAATCACTCACGTTTGAGCCCGTAGCTAATCCTCATGAGATGGAAATACTTCCACTAGGTTTTGGAGCACCCAAATTTTGCTGGAAATTCGTCATTCTCTTGCACAGTGATGCTGTATATGGGGTTGATGCACTCCTTTCGCTGCCTCATATGATCCCCTGAAGTTAGTTTTCAGTACTGGAAATGAATATGTATTTCAGGTGGATGAATATTTCTGAGAATAAACTTGTGAAAAGTTGATTATAAATCCACATACATAAATATGAATGAATTTAGGGAGTGTAAAATAAGACAAATACATTTCATATTTTGAAAAATCTGGAGAGTGAATACATATAGAGAGATAGATAGATAGATAGATAGATACACACACACAGAGAGACATTAAAAAGTAGCATTATGTATGCCAATTGAAATTCACCATGAAATATATATCATCCACAGATCCAAAAATACTCATTTTCCTGAACATCAATTTATGTTGTTCAACTAGAAAGCTGACCCATATGTTGAATTTTCAGTTCCAACAGCGTTTAGTAGGAGTGATCTTTTCTTACAGTTTGTATCTGCCAAGTCAGCCATCTCACAAAATGTATGTGTGATACCAGGTAGAATTCAATATGTGCATAAAAAAATACATGTGCTGAATAGACTACAGAGAAAGGGAGACAGTTATTCACATATTTGTTAACTTTTAAAACACATAAAGAACTGTTTCAATTAAAATTTGCTAGATTTATAGCACCTACCATTTATCATAGGAAAGGCAAGTCCAACTATACACCATGCCTCCTGTGAACCTCTTGTATTTCCATTTTGTTTGGGTTATTTTTCTCCATCATATTAAGATTAGAAGTAAAAGTCTAGAAGGGAATTTGTTAGTGTCAGGGATTCAGTATTTCAAATGGAAAATTGGAAAATGTATGTAATGTGTATGCAAATATGTGCTACACAAAAATCTTCCCACTCTCATTCAGAACAATGCCTTGGCATTACCTTCCCCCCATGTAAGACACAATTAGAGGAGAAGAGTTAGAAAATCTGTGAATACATACCTGTTATAGAAAATGCTCAGGAGTTCACAAATTTGGAGGTGGTAGAGGAGTTTCCAAAAGTAAGGGACAGGGTAAACACTCCACAAACATGAAGCTCTGCTGGCCTAACATCTGGAGAAACTACCTCTGAGGGTGAGCACTTGAAATATATTTTGTTGTCAGGAGCATTAGCTTCCTTTGTAGTGAGACCATCAAAGCTGGGTCTGCATCTATGTGACATGGATGACATGGTTTCTTATTTTCCGATGAACATGAGGCAGCAGTGCTGAATTTTCTCTTTGTAGGTAAACTGTGGCCACTGAGGGCAAGTGTCTCCTCATCTGGACTGTGAAGCCATTTGGTCATCCTCCACTCTTTGTGGTGTTTTTTGCTGTTGCACTAGGAGTGTGGTATTTGCTTCATGAAATAAAAAGAGTTCAACTGGGACACAGTGCTGTAGGGAGTTCTTTCAGTTGTGGTGGGTTGGGTTCTGTTGGAGAATGCACCAACCAGGCTTCTATCCCACATAGCTTGCCCCATTGACCATAGCAACCTGATTCTGAACATTGCCCTGAAACCTCTCCATATAACAAGATTCTTTTACATATAAGGGTCTACTGGCTGCAAAATGTCAGTCACACGTTATTTGGACACCAATGGCAGATAAACATGGCCACACCGGAGATATTTTATCACACACCTGCCCACCATGGCTCTAGGAACACTACTCAGCAGGTTCCAACTTACTTGCATCTCTGTTATACACCATTTTCATGAAACCCAGTCAATAAAGGCAATGTCTTGTATTCTCATGATCAGCTAGAGGACATCCAAAGGTTCTCCTGTGACACCTAGTCTTGGGAATTTCAAAAATTTCATGGTATTCATCTAGCCATTATTCAAGGAAGAAGTTGTAGGCACTGTTGGTTTCAATTCATTCATTAACCATTAAATGTTGAGTAAGCTCATTTCAATGAAAGCTCTTGAGAACTCTCAGAGGCAAGGCTTCCCAAAGGGTGGCCAAAAGGTCACATGAAGCCAGGCCCATTGAGGTCTACAATGTGAGGTCCATGTGTGTTTTCACTCTCAACTATGGCTGCCAAGTCTTTCAGAATAAAATCATGTGATATCCTGGCTGAGATTCCCTTTGCTCTGTGGAAAGCCAACTTGGGCGTAGATCTCACTTTCCAAGGGCGACTCTCATGCATGGCCTTCTAAAAGCCCAACACAATTCATGGCAATACTTCTCTGAGGTCAATTCCAGAACTCAGTGTCTATGTTGAATCACACAAGAGTTCAAGCCCAGGTGTACCCAGTCATCTCTTCCTACCGCCATACAAATGTTCACAGTTAAAACCAAAACACCCCAACATGGCCCTCATCTTCTTCCATGTAGACACTCATCATAACCTCCGGCTGGAGGTTTCCATGAGGTACACAGCCCACGTCCGTGTCCAAAATAAGCTCCCTTGCCCCTCATTTGCCTAACATCAGGGTTGCCTGGACTGCCTTCCTGTGAAATAGAAGTGAAAAAATAGGCCTGGCGTTAATACTGCTCTACTTCTCCAACTTGAGGCCTACTGAGTGTGGGGTTTAGATTCTTTATGTAAATTCATATTTTTTGTTGTTGTACTTTAACTTTTTAATATGTTTTCATTTTTTAAATATTATTATTTTATTATTATTATTATTTTAAACTTTAATTTACATCTTTTAAATGATCATTATTTTTAAATTTTTTTCTTTCTTTCTTTCTTTTCTATTTTTTCTTTTGTCTTATCATTTCTTTTCAATTTTCTGATTTCCCCTTCCTCGAATTCTACCTGCCTACTCTCATTCTCTTTAGTGACTTCTTCCCTTTCCTTCTAATATCTTTTCTTCCAAGCATCAAATAAATTTATAAGAGTAAGCAGTAACTCAACAGTCAAACAGAGCAAGAAGTAACATGTGCAGCACAAAAAATCAAGGAAGAAAATAAGTACAAACAACGAAGGACAGCCAAAATATTCAGGAGGACCTATAGTCATCAGAAAAATGGTCATATAAAGAACTCAAGGAATACCTTAGACAGATGGAATTGAAACTTAAAGAGGATACGAGACAGCAAATCCAAACAGTGAAAGAACACATTGAAAATGAATTACATAAACAGATAAAAGAAGAAGTTATGCATCTTTATCAGGAGATAGAGATTATAAAAAAATCAAACAATAATTCTAGAAATGAAGGAAACGATAAACCAAATTAAAAAGTCAATTGAGAGTATCACTAACACTGTGGAGCAAGTAGAAGACAGAATGTCAGATAATGAAGACAAAATATATCATCTTGAAATGAATCTAGCCAACACAGAAAGGCTGGTAAAAAATCATGAGTAAAACATCCAAGAGATATGGGATAACATAAAAAAAAATTAATGAGTCATCTGGATAGGTACACAGATTCAAACCAAGGGAATTAGTAATCTATTGAATGAATTAATTACAGAAATATTTCCAGAAATACAAAGTAAATGGATATACAAATTGGACATGCTTACAGGACACGGAGCACACAAAATCACAGTAGACCAACACCAAGACACATTGTTATGAAGATATCCAATATACAAAAAAAAGAGAAAATATTAAAAGCTCTAAGAGAAAGGAGGCAAATTACATTAAGGGGTAAACCAATAAGGTTGAGAATGGATTTTTCATCACAGTCGCTGAAAGCGAGAAGATCCTGGAACAACGTATTTCAAACACCGAAAGACAATGAATGCCAACCAAGAATTCTGTATCCAGCAAAATTAAGCTGCAGGTATGATGATGAAGTAAAAATATTTCATGATAAACAAAAGGTAAAAGAATTTGTAGCCAGAAAACCAGCATTGCAAAGCATCTTGAGCAAAACAATACACGAAGAAGAAATGAAAATCAACAACCAAAACCATCAGTGGGAAGTGCCTCAGTAATGACTGAGGGTGGGGGAACAGCTAATCATGGAGAAACAAACTAAATTAAAAAAAAAAAAGATGAATCATCAATCATGAGCGGCAGTACAAACCATATATCAATAGTGACTCAAAATGTTAATGGCTTAAACTCTCCAATAACGCGACATAGGCTGGTAACTTGGATTAAAAATGAATCCAACAATATGTTGCCTCCAGAAGACACATCTGAATGGAAAAGACATACACAGGCTGAAGGTGCAAGTTTTGGAAAAAATATACCATGCAACGCTCCCCATAAGCAAGCAGGGGTGGCCATGCTCATATCGAATAAAATCGACTTCAAGACTAATTTAATCAAAAGGGATAAGAAAGGACATTATATACTGTTAAAAGGAACCATTCACCAACAAGACATAAAAATTATCAATATTTATGCACCAAATAATGGTGCTGCAATGTTCAAAAAACAAATTCACCTCAAGTTCCAGAATGAAATAGACCACAACACAATAATTATGGGTGACTTCAACACACCTCTCTCACCATTGGACAGATCCTCCAAACAAAAGTGAATAAAGAAACTATAGAACTCAATATCACAATCAATAACCTAGACTTAACTGACATATATCGAATATATCAATCATCATCAAGTGGATATACTTTTTTCTCAGTAGCACGTGGATCCTTCTCAAAAATAGACCATATATTATGTCATAGGGCAACCCTCAGTAAATATACAGGGGTTGAGATAATACCATGAATTTTTTCTGATCATAATGGAATGAAACTGGAAACCAATGATAAAAAAAGGAAGGAAAAATCCTACATCACATGGAAAATGAACAATATGTTACTGAATGATCAGTGGGTTACAGAAGATATAAAGGAGGAAATCAAAAAATTCTTAGAGATACATGAAAATACAGACGCAATATATCAGAATCTATGGGACACAATGAAAGCAGTTTTAAGAGGGAAATTTATCGCCTGGAGGTCATTCCTGAAAAATAGTAAAAACGAACAAATAAATTTTTCTTCGAAAAAATAAATATGTTCGACAGACCCTTAGGCATGCTAATGAAGAGAAGAAGCGAGAGAACTCAAATTACTAACATATGGGATGAAAAAGGCAATATTACAACAGATGCTTCCGAAATACAGAAGACAATTAGAAATTATTTAGAAAACCTATATTCCAATAAAATAGAATATAGTGAAGACATCGATAAATTTCTTAAGTCATATGATATTCCCAGACTGAGTCAGAAGGATACACACAATTTAAACAGACCAATGTCAATGGATGAAACAGAAGAAGCAATCAAAAGACTACAAACCAAGAAAAGCCGAGGAACGGAAGGCTATACAGCGGAGTTCTACAAAACATTTAAAGAAGATTTAATACCAATACTTTTCAAGTTATTTCAGCATAGAGAAAAAGAGGGAGCTCTTCCAAATTCATTCTATGAGGCCAACATCACGCTGATTCCGAAATCAGAAAAAGACACCTCAAAGAAAGAAAACTACAGACCAATATATCTGATGAACCTACATGCAAAAATCCTCAATAAAACTCTGGTGAATCGAATACAAAGGCACATCAAAAAAATTATGCACCATGATCAAGTAGGATTCATAGCTGGGATGCAAGGATGGTTCAATATACGGAAATCAATAAATGTTATTCACCACTTCAATAGACTTAAAGATAAGAACCATATGATCATCTCGATAGAAGCAAAAAAAAGCATTTGACAAAGTACAGCATCCCTTTATGTTCAAAACATTAGAAAAAATAGGGATAACAGGAAGTTACCTCGACATTGTAAAAGCTATCTATGCTAAGCCTCAGGCTAGCATCATTATGAATGGAGAAAAATTGAAGGCATTTCTTCTAAAATCTGGAACAAGACAGAGATACCCTCTCTCACCACTTCTATTTCATATAGTTCTCGAAACACTGGCCAGAGCAACTAGACATACTAAAGAAATAAAAGACATAAAAATAGGAAAATAAGAACGTAAATTATCACTATTTTTGGGTGACATTATTCTATACATAGAAGACACAAAAAGGTGTACAAAAACAACTAGAACTAAAAAATGAATGACCTGCGACCCACCGGCAGGTCAGGCCCAGAAACCTGCAGAGGGGCACAGCTGCCCCACCCACCTGCAAGGTAGGCGATACCGTGACCACTGACAAAACAGGCCCAGTGGCCCATCTGACACATCACCCCGGTTGGGGGAGGGGCAGAGCCGCCACCAGCACCTGTTAGGTAGACAGACCTGCAAACGACAGACAGAACAGGCCCAGCGGCCAGCGGAGGTGCAGAGCCGCTGCTCACGCCTGCAAGGTAGGCGAACCTGTGACCACCGAAAGAACAGGCCCACCCAAAGTAGAGGCACAGCAGCCTGCCGGCGTAGTAGGCACATTGCCCCAATTGGAGGAGGGGCAGAACCACCGCCAAAGCCTGCGAGGGAGACTTTGCAACTATACAAGAGCAATATAAATATATAGGAAGAAAATCAATAACACAACAGTTTCACCAAGCAGAAAGAAACGCGATCAGTATGAAAAGACAAGGAAAGAAAGGACCACAAGCAATGCAGGTCAACTCAACTTTAGAAGAGGTAATATCTGCAGCAGATGGAATGTCAGATAAAGAATTCAGGATATACATGCTTCAGATGATCTGGAGTCTCAAGGAAGACATTAGACAGCATAATCAGACAATGAAAGACCACTTCGACCACTTCGAAAATGAATTACATAAACAAATACAAGAAGCAAAAGATCAATTATACAGGGAGATCAAGGTTATAAAAAACAAACAAACAGAAATCCTGGAAATGCAGGAAACAATAAACCAAATTAAAAACTCAATTGAGAATACTACCAGCAGAGTAGAACACTTAGAAGATAGAACATCAGAAAATGAAGACAAAGTATTTCAACTGGAGAAGAACATAGACAGCTCAGCAAAGCTGTTAAGAAACCATGAGCAGAACATTCAAGAAATATGGGATAACATAAAGAGACCAAACTTAAGAGTCATTGGGATACAGGAAGGTATAGAGTTCCAAACAAAAGGAATGAGCAATCTATTCAATGAAATAATACGAGAAAACTTCCCAGACTTGAAGAATGAGACAGAATCCCATATCCTAGAAGCCTACGGGATGCCGAATGTGCAAAATCATAAGAGATCCACACCTAGACACATTATAATGAAGATGCCCAACATACAGAATAAGGAGAGAATTTTAAAAGCTACAAGAGAAAGGAAGCAGATTACATTTAGGGGTAAACCAATCAGGATAACAGCTGATCTTTCAACACAGACTCTGAAAGCTAGAAGATCCTGGAATAACATATTTGAAACACTGAAAGAAAATGGGTTCCAACCAAGAATTGTGTATCAAGCAAAATTAAGCTTCAGTATGGAGGATGAAATTAAAACCTTCCATGATAAACAAAAGTGAAAAGAATTTGAAGCTAGAAAACCATCTCTTCAAAACATCCTCGGCAAAACATTGCAGGAAGAGGAAATGGAAAATAACAATGAAAACCAACAACGGGAGGGAGTACAGTAAAGAGGGGGAATAATCAAAGAGGAAAACAAACCATGTTTAGTAACATAAATAAACCAATATGACTGGAAGAACAACCCATATCTCAATAATAACCATAAATGTTAATGGCTTAAACTCACGAATTAAGAGACACAGGCTAGTAGAATGGATCACAAAACAAGACCCAACAATATGCTGCCTTCAGGAGACGCATTTGATAGGAAAAGACATACATAGACTGAAGGTGAAAGGTTGGGAAAAATCATATCACTCTTATGGACTTCGGAAACAAGCGCGAGTGTCCATACTCATATCAAATAAAATAGATTTCAAGCCAAAGTTAATCAAAAGGGATGAAGAGGGACACTACATACAGCTCAAGGGAACCATACACCAACAAGACATCACAATCATAAATATATATGCCCCAAACAATGGTGCAGCTATGTTCATCAAACAAACTCTTCTCAAGATCAAGAGTCTAATAGACCACCATACAATAATTATGGGAGACTTCAACACACCTCTCTCACCACTGGATAGATCTTACAAAGAAAAGTTGAATAAGGAATCTATAGAACTCAATAACATAATTAATAACCTAGACTTAATTGACATATATAGAATATACCACCCAAGATCAAGCAGTTACACTTTTTTCTCAGCAGCACTTGGATCCTTCTCAAAAATAGATCATATATTATGTCACAGGGCAACTCTTAGACAATATAAAGGAGTAGAGATAATACCATGCATCTTATCTGAACATAATGAAATAAAATTGAAAATCAACGATAAAAGAAGTAAGGAAAAATCATGCATCAATTGGAGAATGAAAAATAGGTTACTGAATGATAAATGGGTTATAGAAGACATCAAGAAGGATATTAAAAAATTCTTAGAGATAAATGAAAACACAGACACAACATATCGGAATCTATGGGACACATTGAAAGCAGTTCTAAGAGGAAAATTTATTGCTTGGAGTTCATTCCTTAAAAAAAGAAAAAAACCAACAAATAAATGATCTAATACTTCAACTCAATGTCCTAGAAAAAGAAGAGCAAAACAACAGCAAAAAAGTAGAAGACAAGAAATAATTAAAATCAGAGCAAAAATTAATGAAATTGAAACAAAAGAAACAATTGAAAAAATTGACAAAACTAAAAGTTGGTTCTTTGAAAAAATAAATAAAATTGACAGACCCTTAGCCACGCTAATGAAGAGAAGAAGAGAGAGAACTCAAATTACTCGCATATGGGATGAAAAAGGCAATATCACAACAGACACTTCAGAAATACAGAAGATTATCAGAAATTATTTTGAATCCTTATACTCCAATAAATTAGAAGATAGTGAAGGCATCGATGAATTTCTTAAGTCATATGATTTGCCCAGATTGAGTTAGGAGGATATTGACAACCTAAACAGACGAATATCAACTGAGGAAATAAAGAAACCATCAAAAAACTACCAACTAAGAAAAGCCCAGGACCGGATGGGTATACAGCAGAGTTTTACAAAACCTTTAAAGAGGAACTAATACCAATACTTTTCAAGCTATTTCAGGAAAATGAAAAACAGGGAGAACTTCCAAATTCATTCTATGAGTCCAACATCACCCTGATTCCTAAACCAGACAAAGACACTCCAAAGAAAGAAAACTATAGACCAATATCTCTAATGAACCTAGATGCAAAAATGCTCAATAAACTTCTCACGAACCGGATACAAAAACATATCAAAAAAATTGTGCACCATGATCAGGTAGGATTTATCCCTGGGATGCAAGGTTGGTTCAGTATACGAAAATCAATAAATGTTATTCACCACATCAATAGGCTTAAATATAAGAACCATATGATCATCTCGATAGATGCGGAAAAAGCATTCGACAAAGTACAGCATCCCTTTATGTTCAAAACTCTAGAAAAACTAGGGATAACAGGAACATACCTCAATATTGTAAAAGAAATCTATGCTAAGCCTCAGCCTAGCATCATTCTGAATGGAGAAAAACTGAAGGCATTCCCTCTAAAATCTGGTACAAGACAGGCATGCCCTCTCTCACCACTTCTGTTCAACATAGTTCTCGAATCACTGGCCAGTGCAATTAGACAGACAAAAGAAATTAAAGGCATAAAAATAGGAAAAGAACAACTCAAATTATCACTATTTGCAGATGACATGATTCTATACCTAGCAGACCCAAAAGGGTCTACAAAGAAACTAATAGAGCTAATAAATGAATTCAGCAAAGTGGCAGGATATAAAATCAACACGCACAAATCAAAGGCATTCCTGTATATCAGCGACAAATCCTCTAAAATACATATGAGGACAACCACCCCATTCACAATATCCTCAGAAAAAATAAAGTACTTGGGAATCAACCTAACAAAAGAGGTGTAAGACTTATACAATGAATACTACAGAACCCTAAAGAGAGAATTGAAGAAGTTCTTAAAAGATGGAAAAATATACCCTGTTCATGGATAGGTAGAATTAACATCATCAAAATGGCGATATTAACAAAAGTTCTCAATAGGTTTAATGCAATGCCAATCAAAATCCCAATGGCATTTCTTGTAGAAATAGAGAAAGCAATCATGAAATTCATATGGAAAAATAAAAGACCCAGAATAGCAAAAACATTGCTAAGCAGTAAGTGTGAATCAGTCGGTATAGCTATACCAGACTTCAAACTATACTACAGAGCAATAGAAACAAAAACAGCATGGTACTGGTACCAAAACAGGCGGGTGGACCAATGGTACAGAATAGAGGACACAGAAACCAATCCACAAAACTACAACTATCTTATATTCGATAAAGGGGCTAAAAGCATGCAATGGAAGAAGGCTAGCATCTTCAAAAAATGGTGTTGGGAAAACTGGAAATCCATATGCAACAAAATGAAACTGAATCCCTTTCTCTCACCAAGCACAAAAGTTAACTCAAAGTGGATCAAGGAACTTGATATCAAATCAGAGACATGGCGTCTGATAGAAGAAAAAGTTGGCTATGATCTACATACTGTGGGGTCGGGATCCAAATTCCTAAATAGGACACCCATAGCACAACAGTTAATAACTAGAACCAACAAATGGGACTTACTCAAACTAAAAAGTTATTTTCTCAGCAAAAGAAACAATAAGAGAGGTAAATAGGTAGCCTACGTCCTGGGAACAAATCTTTACTCCTCACACTTCAGACAGAGCCCTAATATCCAGAATATACAAAGAACTAAAAAAATTAGACAATGAGATAACAAATAACCCAATCAACAAATGGGCCAAGGACCTGAACAGAAATTTCTCAGAGGAGGACATACAATCAATCAAGAAGTATATGAAAAAATGCTCACCATCTCTAGGAGTCAGAGAAATGCAAATAAAAACCACCCTAAGATACCATCTCACTCCAGTAAGATTGGCAGCCATTAGGAAGTCAAACAACAACAAGTGCTGGCGAGGATGTCGGGAAAAGTGTACTCTTGTACATTACTGGTGGGACTGCAAATTGGTGCGCCCAATTTGGAAAGCAGTATGGAGATTTCTTGGAAAGCTCAGGATGGAACCACCATTTGATCCAGCTATTCCCCTTCTCGGTCTATTCCCTAAAGACCTAAAAAGAGCACACTATAGGGCCACTGCTACATCCATGTTCATAGCAGCACAATTCACAATAGCAAGACTGTGGAACCAACATAGATGTCCTTCAATAAAAGAATGGATAAAAAAATGTGGCATTTATACACAATGGAATATTACTCTGCATTAAGAAATGACAAAATCATAGAATTTGAAGGGAAATGGATGGCATTAGAGCAGGTTATGCTAAGTGAAGCTAGCCAATCCCTTAAAAACAAATGCCAAATATCTTCTTTGATATAAGGAGAGTAACTAAGAACAGAGTAGGGACGAAGAGCATGAGAAGAAGATTAACATTAAACAGGGATGAGAGGTGGGAGGGAAAGGGAGAGAGAAGGAAAATTGCATGTAAATGGAAGGAGACCCTCAGGGGTATACAAAATTACATACAAGAGGAAGTGAGGGGAAAGGAGGAAAAATATAAGGGTGAGAAATGAATTACAGTAGAGGAGGTAGAGAGAGAAGAGGGGAGGGGAGGGGGGAGGGGGGATAGTAGAGGATAGGAAAGGCAACAGAATACAACAGTCACCAGAATGGCAATATGTAAATCAATGGTTGTGCAATTGATGTGATTCTGCATTCTGTATATGGGGTAAAAATGGGAGCTCATATCCCACTTGAATCAAAGTGTGAAATATGATATATCAAGAACTATGAAATGTTTTGAACAACCTACAATAAAATTAATTAAAAAAAAACCAGCATGGTACTGGTACCAAAACAGGCGGGTGGACCAATGGTACAGAATGGAGGACACAGAGATTAATCCAAAAAGCTATAACTATTTTATATTTGATAAAGGAGCTAAAAGCATGCAATGGAGGAAATATAGTATCTTCAACAAATGGTGTTGGGAAAAATGGAAATCCATGTGCAACAAAATGAAACTGAATTCCTTTCTCTCGCCATGCACAAAAGTTAACTCATAGTGGATCAAGGTGCTAGATATCAAATCAGAGACTCTGTGTCTGATAGAAGAAAAAGTTGGCTCTGATCTACATATTATGGGGTCGGGCTCCAAATTTCTTTATATGACATCCATAGCACAAGAGTTAATAACAAGAATCAATAAATGGGACTACTTAAACTGAAAAGTTTTTTATCAGCAAGAGAAAGAATAAGAGAGGTAAATAAGGAGCATACATCATGGGAACAAATTTTTACTCCTCACACTTCAGATAGAGGCCTAATATCCAGAATATACAAAGAACTCAAAAAATTAGACAATAAGATAACAAATAACCCAATAAACAAATGGGTCAAGGACTTGAACAGACACTTCTCAGAGGAGGACATACAATCATTCATCAAGTACATAATAAAATGCTCACCATTTCTAGCAGTCAGAGAAATTCAAATCAAAATCACCCTAAGATACCATCTCACTCCAGTAAATTGGTAGCCATTATGAAGTCAAACAACAACAAGTGCTGGCAAGGATGTGGGGTAAAAGATACTCTTGTACATTGCTGGTGGGACTGTAAACTGGTGTGGCCAATTTGGAAAGCAGTATGGAGATTCCTGGGAAAGGTGTGAATGGAACCACAATTTGACTCAGCTATTGCCCTTCTCTGACTATTCCCTGAAGACCTTAAAAGAGAGTAATACAGGGATACTACCACATGGATTTTCATAGCAGTACAATTCACAATTGATACACTGTGGATCCAACCCAGATGCCCCTCAATAGATGAATGGATAAAAAAATGTGGCATTTATACACTATGGAGTATTATGCAGCACTAACAAATGACAAAATCATAAAATTTGCAGAAAAATGGATGGCACTGGAGCAGATTATGCTTAGTGAAGATAGCCAATCCCTAAAAAATAAATACCAAATGTCTTCTTTGATATAATGAGAGCAACTAAGAACAGAGCAGGGAGCAATAGCAGGAAGAAAAGATTAACTTTAAACAGAGACATGAGGTGGGAGGGTAAGTGAGAGAAAAGGGAAATTGCATGGTAATGGAGGGAGACCCTCATTGTTACACAAAATTACATATTGTTGTGAGTGGAATGGGAAAATAAACATGGAGTGAAATAAATTACAGTAGATGGGGAAAAAAGAGAAGATCGGAAGGAAGGGGAGGGGAGATAGTAGAGTATAGGAAAGGTAGCAGAATACAACAGTAGCTAATAGGGCATTATGTAAAAATGTGGATGTATAATCGATGTGATTCTGTAATCTCTATTTGGGCTAAAAATGGGAGTTCATAAGCCACTTGAATCTAATGTATGAAATATTATATGTCAAGAGATTTTTAATGTTTTGAGCAACCAATAAAAGAAAAAAAGTAGCAATATATATGCCAATCGAAATTCATCATGAAATATATATAATCCACAGATCGAAAAATATTCATTTTACTGAACATGGATTAATGTATAATGTTATTCAACTAGGAAGCTCACCCATAGGTTGAATTTTCAGTTCCAACAGCATTTAGGAGGAGTTATCCTTTCTCACAATTTGCATCTGCCAATTCAGTTACCTCACAAGTATGTACGTGTGGTACCAGGTAGAATTCTATATGTGCATATAAAAATACATGTGCTGAATTGGCTACAGAGAAAGGGAGACAGGAATTCACATATTTGTTAATTTTAAAAACACATGTAGAACTATTTCAACAAAAAAATGACTAGATTTATAACTCCTACACTATATAATGCAAAAGGCAATTGTAACAATACACCATGCCTCCTCTGAACTGCTTGTATTTCTATTCTGTTTGGGTTATTTTTCACCATCATATTAGAATTATTAGTCAGAGTATGGTAGGGTATGTGTTAGTTTCAGGGCTTCAGTATTTCAAATAGAAAATTGAAAAATGAATCGAATGTGTATGTAAATATGTGCTACACAAAAATCTTCCCACTCACATTCAGAACAATGCCTTGATATTACCTTGGCCCAAGTAAGACACAATTAGAGTAGAAAAGTGTGAAAATCTGTGAATACATATCTGGAATGGAATATGCTCGGGAGTTTACAACCTTGGTGGTGGTAGAGGAGTTTCCAAAAGTAAAGAACAGTGTAAACACTCCACAAACATGGAGCTCTGCTGGCCTAAGACTTCTTGGAAAACTGCCTCTGAGGTTGGGCACTTGAAATATATGTTGTTGTCATGAGCTTTAACTTCCTTTGTAGTGAGACCATCAAAATGGGTCTGCATCTATGTTACCTGGAAGACATGGTTTCTTATATTCCAATGACCATGAGGCAGCAGTGCTGAATTCTCTCTTTGTATGTAAACTGTGGCCACTGGAGGCTAAGTGTCTCCTCGTGTGGACTGTGAAGACATTTGGTCATCCTCCACTTTTCGTGGTGTTTCTTGCTGCTGCACTGGGAATTTGGTATTTGCTTCACCAAATACAAGGAGTTCTACTAGGATACAGTGCTGAAGGGAGTTCTGTCACGTGTGGTGGGTCAGGGTCTGCAGGAGAATGCACCAACCAGGCTTCTATCCCACACAGCTTGCCCCAATAACCATAGTAAACTGATTCTGAACATTGCCCTGAAACCTCTCCCTATAAAAAATGCCTTTACATATAAGTGTCTGATTTCTGCACTATGTCAGTCATAATCCATTTGGAAGCCAATGGCCGATCCACATGGCCCCACCATGGTGTTTTATCACACACCTGCCCACCACTGCTCTAGGCCCACTACTCAGCAGGATACAAATTACTGGCATCTCTGTTCTACACCATTTTCATAAAACCCAGTAAAACAAGGCATTCTCTGGTATACACATGATCAACCACAGGACTTCCAAAGATTCTCCAGTGCCACCTGGTCATGGAAATTTCAAAAATTTCATGGTATTTACCTAGCCATTTTTCAAAGATTAAGTTGGAGGCACTGTGGGTTTCAAATCATTCAGGAACCATTAAGTGTTGAGAAAGCTCATTTCAATGAAAGCTCTGGAGAACACTCACAGGCAAGGCTTCTCAAAGAGTTGCCAAAAGGTCACATGAAGCCAGGCAAATTGAGGCCTACAATGTGAGGTCCATGTGTGTTTTGACTCTCAACTATACCTGCCAATCTTTCAGAATAAAATCATGTGATATCCTGGCTGAGGTTCCCATTGTTTTGTGGAAAGACACCCTGGGCCTAGATCTCAGTTTCCATGGGTGAGTCTCATGCATGGCCTTCTAAAATCCCAACAAAATTCATGGCAATACTTCTCTGAGTTCAGTTCCAGAACTCAGTCTCTAAGGGGAATCACGCCAGAGTTCAAGCCCAGGTGGAACCAGTCATTCCTTCCAACCACCACAAAAATGACCACAATTAAAATCAAAACACTCCCACAGGGCCCTCATCTTCTTCCATATAGACACTCATCATAACCTCTGGCTGGAGATTTCTATGAGGGGCACAGCCTAAGAAACTGTCCAAAATAAGCTCACTTGCCCCTCATTTGCCTAAAATCATGGTGGCCTGGACACTCCCCCTGTGAACCTGGAGTGATCAAATATTCCTGCTGTTAAAGTGTTCCGCTTCTCCAATTTGAGGCCTACTGGCTGTGAGGTATAGATTCTTTATGTGATTTGGAGTCATGAGAAAACCCAAGCACATATGGGCAAGCCTCTGCAGGGATTTGAAGAACTCATTTAATCCAAAGAATCCCTATTTTCACTTAATGGAGGTCAGGAACCTAAAACAAGAAGGCAAAAAAATTCATCCACAATGACTTCTCTTTTGGCCATTTCGGTTTGGGAAGCACATGGGATTTTTCTTTAGATCCATTGGGTGCTGAGAATCTAAGTCACAGCCTCACACAAGGACCAGAGACTGATTCAGACACATCCCATTCCAAAGCAATTAAGCAAAGAGCCACAGGTGAAGCCCATTCATTTCCATATGAAAACAGTTTTCTTCAGGCTTCACAAAGGGTTGGCATGAGGCAAAGACCTTCCTGACATTCAGGGTAATTGAAACACAAGTAAGCAAATGGCCCAAGAAGGGTTTCTTCACTGAGACTTTACTGGTCACACTGATATCTGAGTTTTCTGAGATGCTCTCAATCTCTTCAGCTATCCAGTACATGGCCATGTCACAGAGCCTTGTGGTGTTACATATCTGGGACACAAAATCATGAGCGTATTCTGTAGAGTGGCCAGAATTCACGAAGAAAACAGTAACTTAAGAAGACAGTAGGTGTTGCCCATCCATAAGGCAAAGTGAAGTCCATTAATCTATTGGGCAGTATTAATGTGGGGAAGCTTTCTACTAGAGAAAACAAATCCATTGATGCATTCTCTTTTCTAATGTCTACAACCACGGATACAGTGGGATACACAGACATAGAAACCCTCACAATGTCAAAGGACTTACTAGAAACAGTCCACTCCACACCAGAAAAAAACGCCTTTCCTACCTATTCTCAGAACATGAGAAAAAAAACACAAACTCACACCCACAACGGCAAAGCCACCTCCTTCCCCCAAGTAGGTCTGTGACTATCCAGAGTGTCTTCTGACTGGTGGGCCATATTATGTTCCCCCGAAATGGCCTGTCCTCTCTCAGATCTGGTCTCCTTGGCCAACTATGTGAAGTTGTCAGGAGACAGCGGTGAGCCACTACCTGCTTTCTCAGGGAAGGTGCCTCTTCAGAGCTCTGCTGGCAATTGGCCATCCTCACATCAGTAGGTACCAAGAAAGACTGACTCTGTCCTTGGAAAAAGCAAACAAGTTAGCCCAATGGGACTAGGACTGGGACTGGCTCTGGGTGCCTGGCTTCCTGGATCCCAAGTTCAGAGAATTCAATCACCAAGGAAGTGAGGAGAGGTCACTTCCTTCAGGAACTGAATGAGGTCACTGCCTTGAAAACCACTTTGTCCTAACAGTTGCTTCCAAGGGTCCCATGAGATGGAGGCTGCCCCAACATCCTCTGACACATTCAGAAGTTAGAATGGAATATCAACCTTAGGCAACCAGGTACAGCTCTCCACACAGGCCTGGTTTCTTCCAACTTCTTTACAATAAGAAAAGAGAGGCTGACTTAGACCCATCAATTCATCCTGACCAGGTTGTTTGCCATGGAAGATTTCTATTGCTCTCTCAGGTCCTACATAGCTGCATAAATCTTCTCCAAGGATCATTTCTCCATGGATCTTTGAGGTTCTCAGAAGGTGGAAGATCACCTCCATTCCTATATTGTAAGACCAACTCTGTCCCTGCTCTTCTGTAAGTTATTATGACGGAACAGTGTATGTTTAGGGTTAATAACATGTTTGATTTGGGTTACGAATCATTTTGCGAGATGAATAATGGTATTGGCAACCTTCGATATTTACAAGAGTATATAGGTGAAATATAAGAATGAAAGCAGAAAATTAGGAAAGATTTGAAGCCCAGAAGGGAATTGGACCCTTAAGTGGTATACTTAGCTTTGAGTTATGTGCTGCACAGTTGTCTCAGATAAATCAATATACAATGGCATAGGACCTTGTACCTTGGATGATTGAATGTTGAAGAGAACATCCAGTCAAAAAGCGATATTCAGTACGATGAGGAAGGTAGTCGTTAGGTTTAGAATGAAGAGTGAGTATAGGATTTGGACAAAAAGTTCTTTAGCAATAGGGTTTCGGTTAGAGAGTGAGTGTTAATGTCAGCACATGTGAAGAGTCAGTCACAATGATGAACTGGGGAAAATATGAGGGAAAGCAGATATCAATAAAGACATTAGGAAATCAAGCAAAGTACAAAGTGAGTGATAGGATTAGACATTTTCAACAGGCTTGAGGTTGAATATATAATCTTAGGAAGAAACAAATATGTAGTCACCAATAGGATTGACATTTGAGAGCATTAGGCAACCTGGACATAGATGTTTTTAGTAATCCATGCTCACTTTCCATTTAGGCTTTGGTACAATTGAAAGTGTGACCTTTGCTTTTTGTGTCCAGAATATTTCTGTGATAAAATGTATATGTATATCACGTGACATGAGTATTTCTAACACCATTTCCAGGAGCAATATTTGAAGACATATAAATTTGTATTGGGGTACAAATAGGTATACCCTCTGTCTATGAATATAGCAATAACGCATGAATAGACCATACTGGGAATAAATAATATAACTGGATCCACTTTAAATAATGGATTGAATGGATATCTGAAAATATATAAGAAATATTATAATGATGCACAATCAATCATTCCAACCAGTTATATATCTAATGGTCATCTTAGGGTTATGTTTTATCATGAAGGATGTGTGAGTTTTGCTTAAAAATTGATCATGGAAATTGAAAATAATATATTTGAAGAAAGTCTCATAAAAAGACCAGTCAAGAAACATAGGGAAATACATGTGTTCTGGAGCAAGAAGTGATTGAAAGTGAAACAAATGCCTATAAATTTGCTAAGTAGTGGATGAAATATATATCCTATGATGTGCATAAACTGAAGAAATAGTAATGTACCAGTGTTGAATAATAATTAATGTCAAAATACACATCATGTCCCATAGGAATCTACTAGCATTGATGTTAAACTAGGTCAGTTAATGTAGAAATACTAGGATTTGTTTGCACCTTTCACTGAAGTTAGTTTTCAGTACTAAGAAACAAATATGTATTTCAGGTGGATGAATATTTCTGAGAATAATCTTGTGAAAAGTTGATTATTAATCCACATACATGAACATGAATGAATTTAGGGAGTGTATATAAGACACATATATTTCATATTTTGAAAAATCTGGAGATTTATTTTGTATATATATATATATATATATATATATATATATATATATATATATATATACACACACACACACAAACACACACACAAACAAAGACATTCAAAAGTAGAATTATATATGCCAATCGAATTTCACCATGAAATATATATCATCCACAGATCCAAAAATATTCATTTTACTGAACATGGATTTATGTATAATGTTATTCAACTAGGAAGCTCACCATTAGCTTGAATTTTCAGTTCCAACAGCATTTAGGTGGAGTAATCTCTTCTCACAATTTGTATCTGCAATGTCAGGCACCTCACAAAAATGTACGTGTGATATCAGGTAGGATTCTATATGTGTATATAAAAATTAATGTGCTGAATAGGTTACAGCGAAAGGGAGATAGGAATTCACATATTTGTTAACTTTAATACACATATAAAACTATTTCAATTAAAAAATGACTAGATTTATAACACCTACCTTTTGTCTTGCAAAAGGCAAGTCCAATATACATCATGCCTCCTCTGAACTGCTTGTATTTCAATTCCGTTTGGGTTATTTTTCTCCATCATATTAGTATTTGTAGTTAGCGTCTAGAAGGTTATGGGTTATTGTCAGGAATTCAGTATTTCAATTGGAAAATTGGAAAGTGAATCCAATGTGTATGCAATTATGTGCTGCACAATATTCTTCAAACTCTCATCCAGAACAATGGCTTGACATTAACTTCGCCCCAAGTAAGACGCAATTAGAGAAGAAGAGTTAGAAATTCTGTGAATACATATCTGGAATGGAAAATACCCAGGAGTTCACAACCTTGGAGGTGGTAGAGGATTTTCCAAAAGTAAGGGACAGGGTTGATCACCCAACATGATCTTTCATTAAAATTGTGAGCCATCTTGCCACAAAGCCATGAAAAGATAATTTTTGCTTTAGTATAAATTACTTCAAATTCTGAACCTGCTTAGAATGCCTGACCATGTTTTGAACTCACCCATGCCTGGCTCTCTGACCAGATAACAGCCCTCTCTGAAACTTTAATGACACCTCATAAATATTCGCCTTCCCTGGCCAGACAATGACCCTCTCTGAGGCTCTAATGGTCCTCATAATTTCTGATGCTGGGGCCAGAAAAAACAAATGTAAACTACAATTAGTGTGATGCTTGTCAAAGTTCTGTTTTCTGTAACCCCCCTTTTGTGTAACTTTCTGGGCTATAAAGCTGGGCTGTAGGAAAGGTGGGGTTGCTGTCTTGTTCCCGCCATTTTGAGAGGGAGAGGCAGCCTGGCTGGTTGAAATATTAAGCTTGCCTTAATTTGATTTTAATTGGAGTCAGTGGTCTTTTCTTGTGTCCTGGACTAACATTTTGGAGTTCCCCAGCAACATGACCCGACCAGATCACAAAGCCAGACTGCTGGAAATTCTGAAGCTGGCCTATCCTCCAGGACTCCAGGCTGGAGAGCCAAGTTCCAAGGCCTTGGAATGAGCCTTCAGTCCGTGGATCACTGCAGTGAACCATCGCACTAAAACTATTATCAAGCACCTGGTGGAGGAGGCCTTCATAGGTAAGAGGCGCCTTTATAACATCTGATATCCGGTTAAGGGAGTACTCTTCTGATGACAGAGAGGTGGCCTGGGAAGGCTCACATATACTCCTGTCCGGGACAGTAATAGGAATCCTTCTTTCCTCTGTTCTTTTCTGTAGGGAATACCTCTGAAAGTGTAGAGAGGTGCCGACTGGCACGCAGGAGCTCCTACCCCGGAGCTTTAGCAAGACGCTGCATTGCTCCTCTTGTTTTCTGTTTATTCGCCGAGTTTCTGTTTTTTTTGTGTTTTGTTCTGTGTTCTAAATGTTTTTTATTTGTTTGATTTGTGCGTTTTGTTGTGTGATTTCTGTGGTAAAAACTTAAGGATATTGGACGTGAAAATGGGTAATAAAGCATGTAAGCCTGTCACCCCTTTGGACTGTGTTTTAAAGAAATGTGATGCACTATACCCCCCTTTGTTAAGCAGGATGAGAGAAGCCCCTAGCTGGCTGTGTGGAGCACACCCACTGCAGAGGGCAATGCCTGCTGGAGACCTAATAACTGAGTATCTCCCAGGTTAACAAGTGAAGCTCCTTTAAAACCCCTTGTCCCTCCAGATCAAGAGAGTCACAACTTTGGACAGAGTCCCCTGTTTTTATCCTTTGTTAGCAAAGCAGTAAACCTCCCTTTTACTTTTTCTCAAACCCTGTCCTTATATTAAATTGGTATTAATTGGCTTCAAGGTCCAGAACCGAAATTTAAGTTACGAATTTTGATACCCCCCCGACCCCGGAATTTTTGAGAGCTGACTACTGAAATGTTAGGAGATTCAGCATGCTTGGGGTGGAACCAAACCAGAGGAGCTAATCCTGTAAGTAAAAGACGGGACTGAGGGACTCCCAGCAGCTGCCGAAGTCCTGTTGCTTCAGTAAATTCCCTCCTTCCTTCCCTGCACTGTAAGTATTATGCCACCTCTGTTTTCTTAAAAAAGAGAAAAAGAAAAAGGAGACACTAAATGCAGTAAAGTCACCATGGAGACCTTTGATATTACATTTCAGGTTGCCCCTCTGTGAAAACATCTGATGCCCTTGTGGGGACATCTATCATGCCACTGGTGTAGGAGATTTTTCTCTTATCTGCTGTTTTAAAGGCTTCTGTCCTGTCAGCCATAGTCTGGAGCTCCTTTCTGTCTGTCTTTTGTCTTTGTTTCTGGCCATTTAAGACATGTGCAATAATGTGTTGATATTATAAATTGTTTCTTGGGAATGATCTTAGCTGAATGTGTGTCTAAATGATGATGTTTTATTGTAACAATATGGTATCTGGATGGGTTTTTGTAGCATTGCTCAATCTTGCAGTTAAAAGTCGGGTTTAGGTAATTTTTTAGTTTATGATTTCAGATAATTCATGCCAGAGAACTTAAATACTTAAAATGGAAAACTAAAGAATTCTACTTCCAAGTTGGCAAGTAACTTCCCAATCATTTAGTCTTTTTATTCACCAATTTTTAATTGGGTAGCCTGGGAAAATGTCACAGTGTGTCAGTGCATTAATTTGGACAAGGATAGTAAATCATAGTATGGTATCTGTTGACAAAACAAGATGTTAAGGTATAAAATTTTGAATTGTATCTTAAAATTGTATCATAATTTTCAACATCCTCACCTGAAAATTATGGTTAAAGTGCCTTAGGCCTGAGGTGTCCGCTCAGAATAGCAGTTTTGTCCAGCTCCTTCCAGAACTCAGCCAGGACTTATGTTGAAATGTAAATGAAAGAAGCCTGCAAGCTCAGTAGGAGACTGATCTGATGTCTAAGTGGGAATAAAAAGGTAAATCGTATGGTATTTACTAATTACTGTCCAGTCATTTTTTCTAGGACTCTCATTTTTTTCCTTAGATTCTGTATTTTTTTTGAGCTCATTATTTTGATCCTAGAGAACTAGGTTAATATTTTTCTCATCAGTTCTATCTTTGACCAACAGTGGAGTTCTGAAACATTGCAATGGAGATTTCACCTGTGAAAAGCTACAAGGCCTTACTATTATTATTTGTGCACACTTTTGTTATGTGTTGTATATCCATATATCCATATGTTCGTATATCATATATATGATATACAAATTAACATATATAAGGAGCGATCATTAAAAAAAAGCACTCATAAAAACAAATTTTAAAAAGTGGATTCGAAGATCTTTAATTCACGTGAGTTAAATGGTTCACTTTAAATTTGGATAAACAAATAACAATAAATGTCTTTAAATTTAAGCTTACAAGTTTTTCTAGCTGCTCAAAAATCTAATAAAATATTAATGTCTATAAAATGTCTAATATGCCTTGGTTCTAGGACTTTTCCTTTAACAAAAAAATGGTTTACACTGTTCAATACATTTCTCTAATATTTTGATAAATAAGTGAAGTAAATTTGATATGGGATTACTCATTCATGAGTACTTTTGTTAGATATCTGATTGATTTAGTAAGGTCTGTATAAGTTTGTTCTAAAGTCTGTATAAGATTGTAAAAATCAGTCATGTGATAAAGCGACACAAATTTCTGAAAACAAAAGTTTACCCATAACATTGTGTTTATTTTTATTTTTCTAGAGCAAGCAACCATAAAAATTAATCAACTGATTAAATAAGAACTGTTATTTTAGAGCACTGTACTGGAATTTCTTTAAAAGCTAAATTTGGTTAATGTAACAACATCAATGTCATTGTGATGCTATTAATGTGCTCATATCTTCCAGGTATACAAGTCTGTAAGGTAGAAACTTTAAAAGAGCATTACATCAAGCTGGTGTTCTGAAGTTGTATGGTAAAAAAAATATATATATTGGGGATTTATTTACTTGTTATCAATAAGATATGTAAAGTTTTATGTTACTTTTTACATTGGGGAAAAATTTAAATATATTTTTAAGTTAATGAGCGCCTAATCTATGTAAAGGTTAAAAACTTTCAGCCTTTCTTTAATTCATGTTTTAAATGTGATATCATATGGTGTTAGCTAATGTTCATGTGACCTCAAACAATTTATGTAAACTGTGTAAGATGATATTAAAAAAAAATCAGCTTTAGAACTAAAAGACTTAAGATTTATATAGAGCCCTGCCTTACCTGAGATAAGGCTCTGTGTCTCATCTTACAACATGTGAGAATAACTACGAAAGCAGTAGGTCAGATGTTATTTAATTTAAAGTTATGTTCAGAAGTTTTTTTTTTTCTGTCAAGATTACTAGGATCTCAAAAAGGGGATATAATTTATAACTCAGCCAAAAATTCAGGGTAGCTATTACACGAACTAAGTATTTTTACTCTTGTTAATTTTATTTTGTAATTTCCTTATAAGTTAACTAAAGATTCCCTGTTAGTGTTATACAAAAGAGTTGCTTTTGAACACAACATTGGTTAATTTAAGATAATAAGGCATCACCTACAAGACAGAAAAATACAGATCCCAAATAATAAAAAGATAAATAATTTTAAATTATAGACATTAAAGCACAGTACTCTTAATATAAGGCTGTTAAAATTTATTTGCTGGATGTTTAAGATTAGGATTTAAAATTTAATTTAAATGAAAAGGGACAATAAAACAAATTTTGGCTCTTGCCCTCTGAGTCAGTTTGTATCCAGGGAACAGGAGACTTCTCTAAAGAACTTTGCAACTCTCAGCCACATAAACTCCTGATCAGGAAGATTAATGAGGCCACTGGAGAACAGAAAGCCAATCAGTGCATTTTCTACGAAGAAGAGAGTCATCAGAGAAGGGAGATATTCCTGATGCTTCTGAGAGAAGCCACATGGTCAAGAAAGACCTGGAATCACCTAGCGCAAATGGCACTAGCAGAACTGAGAAGCTGCTCTCAAGTTTCCCCAGAAATGACTCCCATAAAATCTCAGCTGACTGTTAACAATAGATAGAAACAAAAGTCAGTTTTACTGCTTCATCTTAAACTCTTAGCAAAGACAGATAAACCCAAAATACAGCCATTCCTGGGCATTTTAAATAATAATAGTAATGAAAATATTTTCACGTATACACTTTATGGTAGCCTCCCAAAATAAGTAAGACTGGAGGCTACAAAGAAGGATTCTCAGAGAGGAATGCCTGATGAGAATAAAAAGAGACTATCAAGAGGAGCTACCAGAGGCAGAAGTTTTTTGTTTAAGGCCTACAGATATTCCTAACCTACACAGGTAGGCTTGGTGTTTGCTAGTATGATTATCCAGCCCTGACTAACAGAATTAAAGGTTTCCCTATTTCACACAGAGGTCATACTAGTAAAAGGAATTTGCAAGATCAGATGACATTAAATTATTAAACTGTATCTTATGGGGTGGGACAACTGTGACACTAAAAGTTAAATATTAAGTTGAAAGTCCTGATAACTGGGGATATTGAAGACAGATGAGGGTACATCTATACAGTGACTTGTTTCAGCTGCTGCAACATTTATTCAGTACTCATGGTTTTTGTTTCTCTCATAGAAGAACCCATCCCCAGATGACTTTACAAACTGTTTTACCACAACCAGACTTCAAACCGAACTGACTTCTAAAAGGCAACTCATGTCCCTCATGCTGTGCCCCCTCATGTCACCCTCTCTCAGCTCAGAAGAAGCCAAAATGAGTGACGCCACTCTTCTTACAACAATGGAGCCAAAAATAAATAGACTTTCATTTTAAGTAATTAATTAAGTCAGGTAAAATCAGGGAGACTGGTTTTGTGTGAGTTCAAAAAATATGGAGACTGTTACGTGAGGTATTAAAATTCCCTCAGTGCTCTTCCCCTACCCTATCAAAGATTTGAAAGGGACACATTAGAAAAGGGGGGAATGATAGACCCAACCTGATCTTTTATTAAAATTGGGATCCATCTTGCCACAAAGCCATGAAAAGAAAATTTTGGCTTAACTATAAATTACACCAAATTCTGAACCTGCTTGCAATGCCTGCCCGTGGCCTTGAACTTACCCATGCCTGGCTATTTGACCAGGAACAGCCCTCTATGAAACTTTATTGACACCTCATAAATACTGGCCTTCCCTGGCCAGACAATGACCCTCTCTGAGGCTCTAATGGTCTTCATAAATTCTGATGTTGGGGCCAGCAAATATATATATATATATATATATATATATATATATATATATATATATATATATATATATATATAAACTACGATTAGTTTGATGCTTGTCAGAGTTCTGATATTTTAACCCCCCTGTAGTGTAAAATTCTGGGTTATAAACCTGGGCTGTAGGAAATTTGGGTGGCTGTCTTGTTCCCACTGTTTTGGGAGGGAGAGGCCACCTGGGCAGGGGAAAATATAAGCTTGCTTTAACTTAATTTTAATTGGAGTCAGTGGTCTTTTCTTGCATCCTGGTCTAATAGGTAAATGCTATCAAACATGGAGCTCTGCCAGCCTGAAGACTTCCTTAGAAACTGCCTCTGACGATGGGCACTTGACATATATGTTGTTGTCAGGAGCTTTAGCTTTCTTTCTAATGAGACCATCAAAGCTGGATCTGCATCTATGTGACCTGGAGGACATGGTTTCTTGTTTTTCAAAGGACATGAGGCAGCAGTGCTGAATTCACTCTTTGTAGGTAAACTGTCGCCACTGAAGGCTAAGTGACTCCCCGTGTGGACTGTGAAACAATTTGGTCATCCTCCACTTTTCGTGGTGTTTCTTGCTGCTGCACTGGGACTTTGTTATTTGCTTCACAAAATACAAGGAATTCAGCTGGGACACAGTGCTGGAGGGAGTTCTTTCACATGAGATGGGTCAGGGTCTGCAGGAGAATGCATCAACCAGGCTTCTATCCCACATAGCTTGTCCCCTTGACCATTGCACCTGATTCTGAACATTGTCCTGAAACATCTCCATATAACAAGATGCCTTATATGGAGAGTTATCAGACATATAAGTGATTCCTGGCTGCACAATGTCAGCCACAAGCCATTTGGAAGTCAATGGCAGATACACATGGCCCGACCACAGATGTTTTATCACACACCTGCACACCACAGCTCTGGGCCCACTACTCAGCAGGCTCCAACATACTGGTATCTCTGTTCTACATCATTTTCATGAAACCTAGTCAATCAAGGCACTGTCTGGTACACACTTCATCAGCAAGAGGACATTGAAAGGTTCTCCAGTGCCACCTGGTCATGAAAATTTCAAAAATTTCATGGTATTTATCTAGCCATTTTTCAAGGATGAAGTTGGAGAAATTGTGGGTTTCAATTCATTCAGGAACCATTAATGTTTGAGGAAGCACATTTCAAGGAAACTCTGGAGAATTCTCAGAGGCAAGGCTTCCCAAAGAGTGGCCAAAAAGACACATGAAGCCAGGCCCATTGAGGTCTACAATGTGAGGCCCATGTGTGTTTTGACTGTCAACGATGGCTGCCAAGTCTTTCAGTATAAAATAATGTGATGCCCTGGCAGAGATTGAAAATGCTCTGTGGAAAGCCACCCTGGGCATTGATCTCAGTTTCCAAAGGCAACTCTCATGCGTGGTCTCCTAAAATCCCAACACAATTCATGGCAATACTTCTCTGAGGTCAGTTCCTGAACTCAATCTGTAAGGGGAATCACACCAGAGTTCAAGCCCAGGTGGACCTAGGCATCTCTTCCAACCACCAAACAAATGACCACAATTAAAACCAAAACACTCCCAAATGGCCCTCATCTTCTTCCACATAGATACTCTTCATAACCTCTGGCTGGAGGTTTCCATGAGGGGCACAGCCCAAGACAGTTTTCCAAATGAACTCCCTTGCCCCTCATTTGCCTAAAGTCAGGGTGGACTGGACTCCCTTCCTGTGAACCAATAGTGATCAAATAGTCCTGCTCTTAATACTGCTCTGCTTCTCTAATTTGAGGCCTACTGACTGTCTGGTATATATTCTTTATGTGAATTGGTGTCATGAGGAAACACAAGCCCTTATGTGCTAGCCTCTGTAGGGCTTTGAAGAACTGATTTGACACAAAGGATCCCTATTCTCACGTGATGGAGGTCAGGAAGCTTACAGAGGAAGGCGAGAGACTTCATCCACAATGACTGCTCTTTTGGCCATTTTCGTTTTGCATGCACACTTGGAAAATTTCTTTAGATCCATCAGGTGCTGAGAATCTAAGCCACTGCGTCACACAGGGCAAAGAGGCTGATTCAGCCACATCTCTTTCCAAAGCAATTAAGCAAAGAGCCACAGGTGATGCCCATTCATTTCCATTTGAAAACTCTTTTTTTCTGGCTTCACAAAGGGGTTTCCTGAGGCAAAGATCTTCCTGACATTTAGGAAAACAGAACAAAGGTAAGCAAAAGGCCCAGTGCAGTGTTTTTCCACTGAGACTTTAATGGTCACACTGATATGTGAGTTTTCTGAGATGCTTCTATTCTCTTCAGCTATCCAGTACATGGCCATGTCACAGAGCTTGGAGGTGGTACATATCTTGGAAACCAAACCATGAGGCTATTCTGGAGAGTGGCCAGTATTCAGGAAGAAAACAAGAACTTAGGAAGATAGTAGGTGTTGCCCATCCATAAGGCAAGCCTCTCTCCATTCTTAAATTGTGCAGTATGAATGTTGGGAAGCTTTCTACTAGACAGGACACAACCATTGATGCATTCGCTTTTCAAATGTCTACAACCACAGATACAGTGGAATGCACAGACATAGAAACACTCGCGTTGTCAAACGACTTTCTAGAAACATTCCAGTCCAAACAAACAAACAGTCTTTCCTACCTATTCTCAGAAAAGAGACAAAACCACAAACTCACACCAACACCCACAACGGCACCTCCTTCCCCCAAGTATGTTGGTGAATATCTTGAGTGTCCTCTGACTGGTGGTCCATACTATGTTCCCCCAAAATGGCCTGTTCTGTCTCAGATCTTCGCCAACTCTGTGAAGTTGTCAGGAGCCATGGTTGAGCCACTACCTGCTTTCTCAGAAAAGGCTCCTGTTCAGAGGTCTCCTGGCATTTGGCCATTATCACTTCAGTAGGTACCAACAAAGACTGACTCTGTCCTTGGTAAATCCAAACAATTGAGACCACTGGGACTGGGACTGGGACTTACTCTGGGTGCCTGGCTTCCTGGATCCCAAGTTCAGAGTGTTCCATCACCAAGGAAGTGTGTACTGATATTTGCTTCTAAGGGTCCCAGGAGATGGAGACTGCCCCTACTTTCTGTGACAGTTTCACAAGTTAGAATGGTATATCAACAATAGGCACCCGGGAACAGCTCTTCTCACAGGCCTGGTTTGGTCCATCTTCTCTATATTAAGAAGAGAAAGGCTGATTCAGATACATCTCTTCATCCTGACCCGGTTGTTTAACATTGAAAATGACTTTTGCTCTCTCAGGTCCTTCATAGCTGCCTTCTTCTCCATGTATCATTTCTGCATGGACCTTTGAGGTTCTCATCAGGTGGAAGATACCCTACAATCCAGTATTGGAAGACCAACTCTCTCCCTGATCTTCTGTAAAGTTAGATTGAGGGAACAGTGTATGGTTAGGGTTAACAACATGTTCGATTGGGTTAGGAATAATTCTGCAGGATGAATAATGGTTATGGAAACATGTGATATTTACAAAATATACAGTTGAAATATAGGTATGAAAACAGAAATCTAGGTAAGATTTGATGCCCAGAAGGGCATTGGGCCCTTGATTGGGATACTTAGCTTTGAATTAATTTCTGCACAGATGTCTCAGATAAATCAATATACAATGGTATAGGATATTGTACCTTGGATGATTGAATGTCGAAGAAACATGCAGTCAAAAAGGGATAGTCAGTAGGATTAGAAAGATAGACGGTAGTTTTAGAAAGATGAGTGAGTATAGGATTTGGACAAAATGGTCTTTAGCAATAGGGTTTCATGTAGAGAGTGAATGTAAATGTCAGCACATGTTAAGAGGTAGTCACAATGATGAACTGGGGAAAATATATATCAATAGAGACATTAGGAAATCAGGCAAAGTATAAGGTGAGTAATAGGATTAGACATTTTCAACAGGTTTGAGGTTGAATATATAATCTTAGGAAGAAACAAATATGTAGTCACCAATAGGATCCACATTTGAGAGCAATAGGCAAACTGGACATGGATGATTTTAGTAATCCATGTTCAATTTCCATTTAGGCTTTAGTACAATCATAAGTGTGACATTTGCTTTTTGTTTCCAGAATATTACTGTGATAAAATGTATATGTAGATCAGGTGACATGAGTATTTCTTTCACCATTTCTAGGAACAGTATTTTGAAGACGTTTAAATTAGTATTTTGAATACAAATAGGTGTACACTGTGTCTATGAATATAGAAATAATGCATGAATAGACCATACTGTGAATAAATAATATAACTGGTTCTAACTTAAATAATGGTTCAAATTGATATCTGAAAATATACAGGAAACCTTATATTGATATATATCCATTCATTCAAACCAGTTATACATCTAATGGTAATATTAGGGTTATGGTTTATCATGAAGAATGTGTGAGTTTTGCTTCAAAAGTAATTGTGGAAATCGAAAATAATGTGTTTGGAAAGAAGTCTCATGAAAAGACCAGTCATGTAACCTAGAGGAATACATGTGTTCTGAAGCAGGAAGTGATTGAAAGTGAAACAAAAGCCTTTAAATTTGTGAACTTGTGGATGAAATATATATCTTATGATGTGCATAAACTGAGGAAATAGTAATGTACAAGTGTTGAAAAAAAATGAACGTCAAAATACACATCATGTCCTATAGAAATCTACTTGCATTTATATTAACCTGGGTCAATTAGTGTAAAAATATTAGGATATGTATGCACAATTCACTTAACTTAGTTTTCAGTACTAGGAAACAAATACGTATTTCAGGAGGATGAATATGTCTTAGAATAATCTTATGAAAAGTTGATTATAAATACGCACTTAAATATTAATGAATTTAGGGAGTACATAATAAGATACATTTATTTCATATTTTGAAAACTCTGGAGAGTGTATATATATATATATTAAAATACACACACAGAAATTAAAAAGTATTAATATACAAGCCAAATGAAATTCACCATGAAATATATATCATCCACAGATCTAAAAATATTCATTTTACTGAACATGAATTTATGTATAATCTTGTTCAGCTAGGATACTCACTCATAGGTTGAATTTTCAGTTTCAACAGTGTTTAACAGGAGTGATCTCTTCTCACAGTTTGTATCTGCCAAGTGAGCCACCTCACAAGAATGTACGTGTGGTACCAGGTAGGATTCTATATGTGCATATAAAAATATATGTGCTGAATAGGCTACAGAGAAATGGAGACATGAATTCACATATTTGTTAACTTTAAAAACACATGGAGAAGTGTTTCAACAAAAAAATGACTAGATTTAAAACTCCTACCATATATAATGCAAAAGGAACGTCCAAATGTTAACCTTGCATCCTCTGAACTACTTGTATTTCAATTTGGTTTGGTCTATTTTTATCCATCATAATAGGATTTGTAGTCAGAGTCTAGTAGGGAGTGGGTTACTATGAGGGATTCAGTATTTTGAATGAATAATTGGAAAATGAATCCAATGTGTATGCAAATATGTGCTACAAAAAATCTTCCCACTCTCATCCAGAACAATGCCTTGACATTACCTTAGCCCCAAGTAAGATACAATTAGAGGAGAAGAGTTAGAAAATCTAGAAATACATATCTGGAATGGAAAATGCTCTGGAGTTCACAACACTGGAGGTGGTAGAGGAGTTTCCCAAAGTAATGGAGACTGTAAAAACTCCACAAACATGGAAGTGTGCAGGCCTCAAGACATCTGGGAAACTGTCTTTGAGGTTGTACACTTGAAATATATGTTGTTTTCAGGAGCTTTAGCTTCCTTTGTAGTGAGACCATCAAAGCTGTGTATGCATCTGTTACATGGAGGACATTGTTTCTTATTTTCCAATGAACATGAGGTAGCAGTGCTGAATTCTCTCTTTGTGGGTTTACTGTGGCCACTGGGGTCTAAGAATCTTTCCGTGTAGACTGTGAAGCCATTTGGTCATTCTCCAATTTTGTTGTGTTTCTTGTTGCTGCACTGGGAGTTTGGTATTTGCTTCACAAAATACAAGGAGTTCCACTGGGACACAGTGCTGGAGGGAGTTCTGTCACGTGTGGTGTGTAAGGGTCTGCAGGAGAATGCACCAACCAGGCTTCTACGCCACATTGCTTGCCCCCTTGACCGTAGCAACTTGATTCTGAACATTGCCCTGAAAACTCTCCATCTAACAAGATGGCTTAATATACAAAGGTATGCTGGCTGCACCATGTCAGTCACAAGCATTTGGAAGCCAAAGTAATATCCACATGACCCCACCACAGATGTTATATCACACAACTGCACACCACAGCTCTGGGCCCACTACTCAGCAGGCTCCACCATACTGGCAGCTCTGTTCTACACCATTTTCATGAAACCCAGTCAAGGAAGGCACTGTCTGGTACACTCTTGATCAGCAACAGGACATCCAAAGGTTCTCCAGTGCCACCTGGTCGTGGAAATTTCAAAAATTTCATGGTATTTATCTAGACATTTTTCAAGGATGAAGTTGGAGAAACTGTGGGTTTCAATTCATTCAGGAACCATTAAATTTTTAGGAAGCACATTTCAAGGAAAACTCTGGAGAATTTTCAGAGGCAAGTCTTCCCAAAGAGTGGCCAAAAGGCCACATGAAGCCAGGCCCATTGAGGTCTACAATGTGAGGTCCATGTGTGTTTTGACTGTCAACAATGGCTGCCAAGTCTTTCAGAATAAAATCATGTGATGTCCTGGCTGAGATTGACAGTTCTTGGTGAATAGCCACCCCAGGCTTAGATCTCAGTTTCCAATGGCGACTCTCATGCATGGCCGCCTAAAATCCCAACACAATTAATGGCAATACTTCTCTGAGGTCAGTTCCAGAACTCAGTCTTTAAGGGGAATCGCACCAGAATTCCAGCCCAGGTGGACCCAGGATTCTCTTCTAACCACCAACAATTGACCACAATTAAAACCAAAAAACTCCCACATGGCCCTCATCTTCTTCAACATAGACACTCTGAATAACCTCTAGCTAGAGGTTTCCATGATGGGCGCAGCCCAAGACAGTGTCCAAAATAAGCTCCCTTGCCCCTCATTTTCCTAAAGTCAGAGTGGACTAGACACCATTCCTGTGAACCAAGAGTGATCAAATAGCCCTTCTTTAATACTGCTCTGCTTCTCCAGTTTGAGGCCAACTGACTGGTATAGATTCTTTATGTGAATTGGTGTCCTGAGAAAACCCAAGCACCTATTGGCTAGCCTCTGCAGAGCTTTGAAGAACTGGTTTGACCCAACAGATCCCTATTCTCACTTGATGGAGGTCAGGAAGCTTACAGAGGAAGGCGAGAGACTTCATCCACAATGACTGCTCTTTTGGCCATTTTGGTTTTGGATGCACACTTGGAAACTTTCTTTAGATCCATCAGGTGCTGAGAATCTAAGCCACTGCCTCACAGAGGGCAAAGAGGCTGATTCAGCCACATCCATTCCAAAGCAATTAAGCAAAGAGCCACAGGTGACGCCCATCCTTTTCCATTTGAAAACTGATTTATTCAGGTTTCACACAGGGGTGGCCTGAGGCAAACACGTTCCTGACATTCAGGACAACAGAACAATAGGTAAGCAAAAGTCCAAAGTAGTATTTCTCCACTGAGACTTTACTGGTCGCACTGATATCTGAGTTTTCTGAGATGCTCTCATTCCCTTCAGCTATCCAGTACATGATCATGTCACAGAGCTTGGAGGTGGTACATATCTTGGAAATAATACCATGAGGCTATTCTGGAGAGTGGCCAGTATTCAGGAAGAAAAGAGGCACTTAAGAAGATAATAGGTGTTGCCCATCCATAAGGCAAGCAGCTCTTTATTCTTTAATTTGGCAAGATGAATGCTGGGAAGCTTTCTACTAGACAGGACACAACCATTGATGAATTCTCTTTTCAAATGTCTACAAAAACGGATTCAGTGGGATACACAGACATAGAAACACTCGCATTGTCAAACGACTTTCTAGAAACATTCCAGTCTAAACAAACAAACCGCCTTTCCTACCTATTCTCAGAACATGAGACAAAACCACAAACTCACACAGACACCCACAACGGAATCTCCTTCCCCCAAGTATGTCTGTGAGTATCCTGAGTGTCCTCTGACTGGTGGGCCATACTATGTTCCACCAAAATGGCCTGTCCTATCTCAGACCTGGACTTCTTTGCCAACTCTGTGAAGTTGTCAGGAGCCATGGTTGAGCCACTACCTGCTTTCTCAGAAAAGGCCCCTCTTCAGAGCTCTCCTGGCATTTGGCCATTCTCACTTCAGTAGGTACTAAGAAAGACTGACTCTGTCCTTGGTAAATCCAAACAAATGAGACCACTGGGACTGGGACTGGGACTGGCTCTGGGTGCCTGGCTTCCTGGATCCCGAGTTCAGAGAGTTCCATCACCAAGGAAGTGTGATAGGTCACTTCCTTCACGAACTGAATGAGGTCACTGGGTTGGCAACCACTTTTTCCTAACAGTTGCTTCCAAGGGTCCCATGAGATGGAGGCTGCCCATACCTCCTGTGACACTTTCACAAGATAGAATGGTATATCAACCATAGGTACCCGGGAACAGCTCCCCACACAGGCCTGGTTTGGTCGATTTAATCTACATTAAGAAGAGAGAGGCTTTCAGACACATCCCTTCATTTTGACCAGGTTGTTTTACATGGAAGTTGACTTTTGCTCTCTCAGGTCTTTCATAGGTGTCTACATCTTCTTCAGGGATCATTTCTGCACGGAACTTTGAGGTTCTCAGCAGGAGGAAGATCCCCTACATTCCTGTATTGTAAGACCAACAATATCCTTGTTCTTCTGTTAAGTTATATTGAGGAAATATTGCATGGTTAAGGGTAATAACAGGTTCGATTTGGTTTAGGAATCATTCTGCAGGATGAATTATGGTATTGGGAACCTGCGATATTTACAAGAATATACTGGTGAAATATAAGTATGAAAACAGAAATCTAGGTAATATTTGAAGTCCAGAAGGGCATTGGGTGGCCTGAACACCCTTCCTTTGAATCAGGAGTGATCAAATAGCCCTGCCGCTAATACTGCACTGCTTCTCCAATTTGAGGCTTACTGACTGTCAGGTATAGATTCTTTATGTGATTTGGAGACATGAGAAAACCCAAGCACCTATTGTCTCATGCCACAGCAAATGGTTTATTGGGGGTCCAGCATGCTGGGGCTCAAAGCTCACTTCAGAGGAGGAAAGAACAAAGAGCCCCGAGAACAACTTGAGAAGAGATTATATACAATCTTTAGATAGTGCAGGGACTTTATATACATCATAGCCTCCTTTAGCAAATATCATATACTGTGGGAAAATCAAATAACAACTCTAAAACATGATTAGCACATTCATTGGCGGGAACAGTTCGGGCAGGGGGTGATTGGTCAGCCCTGAGAAGGGGTATACATTTAAAATGATTGGTTGAAGCCCTGAGATGTATACGTGCTGAGATGCACGGTTTCTGGGAAGGGGTTGTTAAGTAACTAGGTGGTCAGGAAAGATTTCAACACATCTAATGGGCAGTTCTGGGAATTCTCTTCAGTGACACAGGAATTTCAGGTTCTGAGCACAGCTTGTAAACTTTACAAAACCTGTTTCTTTACGTTTCAATTTTAATTTCTTTAATTCTTTCATTTCTCCTTTTTCTGCCTACTTTTAATTTTAAAAGTAATGAATCATAATTTTTGTGGGGTCTCACATTCTATTTCTGCCAGTGAAGTGTATTTCTGTCTGATTACCATGAGTTTTACCTGCCCAATCTGAGCCTGGAGAAAGGAAACTATGAGGTTAAGCAAACAAGGTCCCACAGTTATCAACAAACCATGACTCAAACCACACTTGTTGAATCTCCCTTTCTCTCTGGTGCTCTTCAAGGCATTTTCTCAATTTACTCATGGATTATTTTACAACTCCAGTATGGTCAGCATAAAAACAGCATTTTTCTCTCAGTACAGCACAGAGGCCCCCCTCCCTTATTAAATGGAGGTCTAATCCTCACCTGTTCAGTAAAACAACTTTAGAGAGAGAGGTTAAGGATTCCTGCAAAACTGTGATGGAGGTCTCTAACGTCTTCAAGTCTTGATTTATTGCTGTTTCTAATCAGGCCATTTGTTGTGACCCATGGATCATATCAGCTGTTCCTGTACCCACTCCTGCAGCAGCTCCTAGCCCCAATAGGATGGCTAGAGTAAGGGACACTGGCTCCCGGCAAAATCGGGTTGTTTGTCCACCTAGTAGACCTTCAAAGGATTCTGGATCATGATAGAGCACCCTGGGGGGTATCTGCACCATTACACAATAATGTACAGAGCTGTCAAATACCTGGGCTGAAATGCAAGGAGTTCTGACTGTGTGGAGTTCAGTACCATAAAGGTTCCTTTAATTAGTTCCCAGGGGGAGGAGTCAGCTGTACTCTGGACTGGGGAAGTAGGCAAAGACGGAAACTGCGAAGTATGAGATGGTAGAGGGGTTTTGGTAGATCTAGGCATGGGAGGTTTAGGAGGCTTAATTCCTGACTTGAGGGGATTGGGCCCTATTGCTGTGGGATTTTCTTCCTTTTTAAGCCGTATGGTGAACCAGAGACCAAAGTCATAACCAGGGCCATTAATATAGAATCGCATTCCCCAAGTATTTCCCATAGGCCATGTTGTTCTGAGGTAGCCCCTTCCTTTGGAAGTGAAAGTTATATTGAGGGGGTAACATAGACTATTTTTTCCACAGCAAGTTTTTGACACCACTTGGATAGCGGCACATTTATTGGGATCAATCCAGATGTCATTTCATCCTACCGAATCATACTGTCTGGGGAGTTTGGGTGTCACAATGTAGCTCCCGTGTGTTCACAACCCCAAGATCTACAATAAAAGTCACTGGGTCCTCCACAGGTTTGGGCCTGTTTGCGACTTCAGAAATCAGCTGGGCACACTTAATAAACAAGACTGGCTAGTTTACACCTGAGCTGGGGAGATGACATCAATAATTCATGGGGTAAGTTGGTCTATGTTGCCCTGGTTTGGGCTTTAGTGGGATCTGTGTGGGGTCCACTATGTCAGGGAGATCCCAGTCAGAGAGGCCTATGGCAAGCTGACAAATGTCCGGGTGGAGAGATGGCCACCAAGTCCATTAGGGGACTGTATGTGAAATAGACCACACTACTTGCCCAGTAGGATTTATAACTTGCCATTGTTGCTGAACAGGCTTATGGGGATTAGGACTGCTGGTGGTCAGGGGAAGAATCCATAGCCCTACCCACACCACAGACATGCAACTTGAGAGGGTTACCAGTCTGTTCCAATTTCCAGCCAGAGTATGGACAGGGCACAGGATTTAGATGGGAGGCATGGATCCAGGAAGTGATCCCATCCACTTTCACCACTGTAGGTGTTATAAGCAGCACCTGGTATGGTCCTTTCCAGCAGGGTTCCAGGGATGACACCCGATACTGTCTCATGTAGACGAAGTCTCCCACTTGATATCGATGTGGAGTTCCCTCATCTCCAGGATGATAAGCAGGTATCGCTGGGTGCTGGGTTTGTTCAAGGGCTTTAAGTCTGTCTAGCAAGGGGGTGTGAAAGGAATCATTAATCTCAGAGTTGGGGTTAGGTCCCTTAATGGAGGAGGGGCACCGTAGAGAATTTCATAAGGGGTGAGGTTACACAAAGGGGCGGAGGGGTATTTCTTGCGCGAAAAAGTACATGAGGTAGGAGCATAGTCCAATTTTTTATGCCGGTCTCCAAGATTAATTTCGTTAAGTCTCTTTGATGGTTCTATTCATCGTTTCTACCTGTCCTGAGCTCTGGGGTCTATAAGCACAATATAACTTCCAATTAATCCCCAGGGTCCTGGAAAATCCCTGACTTACCTGGGCCACGGATGCCGGTCCGTTATCAGACCCTATTACCTTAGGCAGGCCGAACCTTGGAAAACTGTCTTCTAGGATCTTTTTGACCACCATCTGAGCCGTTTCTTTCTTCATGGGGAAGGCTTCGACCCATCCTGAAAAAGTATCTACAAAGACTAGGAGATATTTAAGTCCATACCTTGCTGGCTTAATTTCAGAAAAGTCCACTTCCCAGAATTGTCCTGGTCTGGTTCCTCGTATGCGCTTCCCTGCAGGAATCTTGGATGGGAAAGTAATAACTAATTGGAAGACTTGAAAAGCTCTAGTCACCTGCTCAGCTATTTTTTTCCTCTTTGAGTCAGTCAATAATAAGTCCTTTCTTCGGTCCTTTAAGAGTGCCTATAACTTCTTTCAGCCTAAGTGGTTGAGCTGGTGTACGTCTTTGACATAAAGGTGGGCTTTTTGAAATTGTAAACTTGGCTCTGTAGGGTCCCAGATTTCTGTATCTGTCTCCTCAGATGATAAGTTGCCTGAATGTTCCGGGGCGGCCAAGTCTCCTGATTTTTGTTCCCCCCGGTGTGGAAAAAGTTAACAGAGTCACTCCGTTTAGGGCTGCCAATTAAGCTTCCTCATCTGCCCTTCTGTTTCCAACTGCCACAGGGTTGTTTCTCTTCTGGTGCCCGGGACAGTCCACTATAGCTAGTTCCTTATGGCCCTGCACTGCTGAGCCAAGGTGGAGGATCTCATCTTTATTTTTTTATTTTTTTCCCGGCAGAGGTTAATAGCCCGCATTGTTGGTAAATAGTCCCGAGCATATGAACAGTGGCAAATGCATAGTGGCTATCAGTTTATATGGTGGCCCTTTTCCCTGTTGCTAGTTCCAATGCTTTCATAAGGGCAACCAGTTCTGCTTTTTGGACTGATGTCCCTTCTGGGAGACCAGAGTATCAGATTAAATCAGTTTTGCTAACTGCTGCTGCTCCAGCCCGCCGCTTACCATCTTGGAGGAAGCTGCTGCCATCCGTAAACCATACGACTTCAGGGTGAGGCAGTGGCTGATCCTTCAAGTCTTGTTGTATACTGGTTTCCTTGCCAGTATGTGTTGACACTCATGAGTGACGGGTCCTGATGATTCTTCTGGCAGCAGTGTAGGTGGGTTGAGTGGAGCAGGGGGTCCCAGCGTTATTCTGTCTTTGTCAAGCAAGAGGCTCTGGTAGTGGTTTATTCTGGAGTTTGATTGCCACCTCTCTGGAGGCTAACAGATGATGCTCTCCAGGGCATGGGGGGCTATAATGGTTAGCTTCTGTCCCAACGTTAATTAATGAGCATCTTTTATTAGAAGGGCTGCTGCTGCTATAGCACTTAAGCAATGGGGCCACCCGCTAGCCAATGGGTCCAGTTTTTTGGATAAATACGCTACTGGCTTTTTCCAAGGTCCCAAAGACTGAGTGAGCACTCCCCGTGCTATTCCTTTCTTTTCCTCGATATAGAGAGTGAAGGGTTTTCTACATCTGGGAGTGCTAAGGCCGGAGCAGATAGCAGCACCTTTTTTTGACATTATCAAAAGCTTGTTGGTGCTCAGGGGTCCATTGGAAGTGGGCATCCCCCTTTATCAGCGGGTATAAAGGTGCAGCCAGAGATGCGAACCCAGGAATCCATAACCTGCAAAAGCTGGCAGTCCCAAGAAACTCTCTGAGTTTTCTCTTATTAGATGGGGGCAGTATCTGCAAAACGGTTTTTTTTCTGGGCTCAGGGAGCCATCGTTTGCAACCCCTAAGAGAATAACCCAGGAAGATTACTTCTTGCTGACAAGTTTGGGCCTTTTGGCAGAAGCCATATATCCAAGCCGAACAAGCTCGAATAATAGTGCTTGGGTCCCAGACTCATAGGTCTCCTTGGTGTTGGCTGCCAGTAGAAGATCATCCACTATTGGAGTAGGGTGACTTCGGGGTGTGCAGTTTTGAAGTCATTGATGTCTCTGTGGAGGGCTTCATCAAAGAGAATGGGGGATTTTTTGAACCCCTGTGGGAGTCTAGTCCAGGTTAGTTGGCCAGATGTTCCAGGTTCTGGGTCTATCCACTCTAAAGCTAACAGCAACTGACAGTCCTTATGTAGAGGCGAGCAGAAGTAAGCATCTTTTAAGTCCAGCACAGTGTACCATTTCTGCTCCGGATTCAGAGTGCTAAGCAAATTATATGGATTGGGTACTGTGGGGTGAATGTCCTGCACTCTGTTGTTTATCTCTCTTAGGTCTTGAACAGGACGGTAGTCCCCAGTTACTGGCTTTCTTACTGGTACCGGGGGGTGTTCCAGGCTGATTGACAGGGCCTTAGGACCCCAAGACCCAGGTATTTATGAATATGGGGCCTTATCCCATCCTTAGCTTCTTTGCTTAGAGGATATTGTTTAACACTAATTGGAGATGCAGAGGCTTTTAATTCTACTACTATTGGAGGTTGTTGATGGCTAGACCTAACCCAGCAGTTTCTGCCCAGGCATTAGGATAATCTTTTATCCATTTCTGGGGTAGTTTGCCTGTTTGATCAGTGCTAGGGGGCGCGAAGAGTTGATGTTCATCTTCTACAGACATAGTCAAAGATGTTACTATGGGAGTTAATACTGCAGGCTTTAGAACCCCCACTTGGGGACCATTAGGGTTAAAGGTTATTCTAGTCCAGAGTTTGGTAAGCATATTCCTGCCCATCAATGGGGCCGGGCATTCTGGGATTACTAGGAAAGAGTGGTGGACTTTTTCCTTTCCGAGGTCCATATTCATCTTAGTTGTCCAAGCCTGATATCTACTGCCATTAGCCCCTTGAACTAGGGACGATTTAATTGATAGGGGGGCCAGTGAAGTCTTAAGGGCTGAGTATACTGCTCCTGTAATCACTTCAAAGTTCACTGTGTTCCCCTCAACTTCAAATGTTACTCTGAGCTGGGGGAGGGGATCTGAGCCCCGAATTTCCTAGTCCTCTTCTAGAGTCAGCACGGCGGGCTGGCGTGGCTGCTTCTTTTGGGGGCACTCTTTGGCCCAGTGTTCTTTTTTATTACAGTGGGCACATTGATTTGAGGCCAACGGCAGCCTTTGGCGTGGGCCCAGGTATGCCTTTATGTATCCCTGCTTTTTAACTTCTGGCCTATTTGCTGCTGTGACCAGAACCTTAGGCAATGCTTTACTCTGCCATTTGCTTCTTTCCTCCTTCTTTTGTTCCCTTTCCTTCTCTCTCCTCTATTCCCTTTCCTCCTCAGTTTCTCTCTTATAATATACTTTCTCAGCTTCTCTGACTAAATCTCTTAAGGTCATATCTTATAATCCATCTAGACGTTGTAACTTTCTCTTAATATCTAGGGCAGTCTGCTCGATAAAGGCCATTGCAACAGATGGCTTTTGGTCTTCTGCCTGAGGATCAAAAGGAATATATTTCCTATACGCTTCCATAATTCTTTCCAGAACTTGGTTTTACTGTAGAAATATTAGGATTTGTGTGCACCATTCACTGAAGTTAGTCTTCAGTACTAGGAAACATATCTGTATTTAAGGTGGATGAATATTTCTGAGAATAATCTTGTGAAAATTTGATCATAAATCCACATACATAAATATGAATGATTTTAAGGAGTGTATAATAAGATTCATATATTTCATATTTTGAAAAGTTTGGAGAGTATATATATATATATATATATATATATATATATATATATATATATATATATACAAACACACACACACACACACACACACAGACAGACATTTAAACTAGCAATATATTTGCCAATTGAAATTCATCATGAAATATGTAACATCCACAGGTGCAAAAATATTGATTTCACTAAAAATGGATCTATATATAATGTTGTTCTAATAACAAGCTCACCTATAGGTTGAATTCTCAATTCCAACAGTGTTTAAGAGGAGTGATCTCTTCTCATAACTTGTATATGCCTAGTCAGCAACCTCACAAAAATGTACGTTTGATAACAGGTAGGATTCTATATGTGCATATAAAAATACATGTGCTGAATAGTCTACAGAGAAAGGAGACACCAATTTGTTGAGAGCCACAGCTTAAGGGGCCCCATCAAACTTCCAGTTACCAGCAACATTCCCCTGCGAGATGATTATTGGCTCACAGCGGCCCCAGCAACATCTAGCTGATTGGCTCCTCTGTGGTGATGCACAATGGAGATGCTCATTGAGCTTTTTCCCCGCTCTTTCCGACTGCCAGCTGATGATTGGCTCACAGCAGCCCCAGCAACATCAAGCTGATTGGCTCCTCTGCGATGATGCACATTGGGCAGTTTCCCTGCCCTTTCAGACCACAGAGCTGCTCATTGTGGGACTTTTTTGGCTCCACCCACCTGACCCAGCCATATGGCCTCAAGAGCAGGAGGATTGTGGGAGGTGGAGAGGCTTGTGGGTGTGACAGAAACTTTGCAAGAAAGCCAGTGGTGGCAGTTGGGCTCTGAGGGTTTTTCCTAAGGAGCTGTTTTGCTTGGCGTGTGTGGTTCTAAAAATAAACTTTGTTTCTTTTGAAAAGTCGCTCTTGAATCGTGCCCATCCAGACTGCAGCATTTGGTGGCTCGCACGGGGAGCCACTGAGGGTAAGTGATAAGGTAAACTGCTAGCCCCTGAGGGAAGGGCGAGAGGATCGGTAGCCATTTTAAGATTCCTCTTTTGTTTTGCTTCACTTTTGTTGCCTGTCCATGGAGATGAGTGAGATGGATGAAAAACCGCTCACATCTGACAAAAAAATTATTTACTTCTGAGGAACAGATAGGGAGAAAGGACGGATGCACATGTCAGTAGGATATAAAGGCTATAATGACTTTTTGTTGTTCCATTTTTATTTTATTCTGTCTCGGTTTTGTTTGGCATCGTCTTGTTGGGTTGTATTATAGTAGAAATACAGGATCAGAAATTAGTAAAAAAACAAACTGAAAGAGTGTTAAGTAAATTGTTAGAGGAAGGAGGCACCTCAGTAAAGTCAAGAACAGTCAGGGCATACGTTGATACAATACAAAAATGTAGCCCATGGATTTTTAAGGAGTTTTTAAATATACCATAATGGAACCATCATGGTGAAGATTTAAAAGGGGGGAAAAGAACAGCCCAGGGACTCTGACAGTTGGCACATTGCCATTGAGGACGTTTATATCTGGTTTGCTTAGTCCAAAGACTTCAGATCAGACAAAGATAGAGGAACAAAGCTTAGGTCAGAAAAAGCCATCAGGGGCAAAGTTACAAAAGGAGACTGCTACTAACAACTTTCAATAACTAGAGGGCGTAAGTGTCCAACCAACAGCGCCTCCTCTACAGGAGACTGTTACTAACACCTTTCTATCACCAGAGTATGTAAATGTCCAAATAACAAGGCCACCTCCATATGCTGGGAGGCCCCCAAACCCCGCAGTTGATAGTTCAGTTCCTGAGACAGGATCTCAAGTATTAACATGCCCTGTATTTGAGGTAGGAGGGCAGCGAATTCACCATGCTTTAAATTTCAAAATAGTGAAGCAGCTAAAAGGGGCTGTAACAACCTATGGTCCTCAAGTACCCTTCATTGTAAGCTTGGTCGAATCCATTAACAACTTGAATATGATGCCAGTAGATTGGGCTAATATGTGTAAAGCTGTGCTAAATGGAGGTCAATACCTTTTATGGAAGGTTGCCAATGAGGAATTTTGCAAGGAGACGGCTAGGTGAAATGCAGAAGCTGGTTATCCTCAGAGAAATCTAGATATGTTGTTAGGAAAGGGACCTCATGAGGACCAGCAGCAACAAATTGCATATGATCCTGGCGTATACGCACAAATTGCTGCAGAGGCGGTTAGGGCATGGAAGACTTTACAAGGACATGGAGGTTTACAAGGTCAATTATCTAAGGTAATACAAGGAGCTAATGAATCTTACACTGAATTTGTAGATAGGCTTATTCAAACAGCTACCAGAGTTTTGGGGAATACAGAACAAGCAATGCCATTAATAAAAAACTGGCTTATGACCAAGCGAATCGTAGGTGCAGAGATATCACTAGACCATGGAAACATGAAGATTTAAACACATATATTAAATTATGTAAAGACATTAATGAATAAGAGGAAGTCATGGCAGCTGCAGTAAAACAGACTTTAGATGCCAGAGACATCAATGAACAAGGGCAATTTGTGGCAGCTGCATTAAACAGGCTTTAGATGCAAGGCCAGGGACATGCTACAATTGTGAACAAACAGGACATTTAAAAAGGAATTGCTCCATAGGAAGAGGATTTAACAAAAATAGGTACCAAAGGAGTAGAATACTGGGTATTTGCCCACGATGCCGTAGAGGGAGACATTGGGCTAATGAATGCCGTTCTCAAACCACCATAGAGGGTACTTCATTATCAAAAACGAACAAGGACTAGCTGTTTATCCACGATATCATGGAGAAAGGCACCGGGCTCCATTGCCAAAAAATGGACAGGGGAGCCCAATGCTCTGGGGCCCAAAACCACAAATATACGGAGCACTGGAGGAACCCAGCAACCCCATCAGTGTAGTGCCCAGGACACATTGTGCATCAGACGCCTCATCAGACAAATCAGAGGGAGCGCAGGGTTAGACATCTGCACCTCCGTCAGATCAGTACTAACTGTAGAGATGGGGGTTCAAATCATTCACACATGGTGAAAGGACCTCTTCTCAAAGGAACGGTAGGCTTATTATTGGGACGCAGCTCTTCTAATCTAAAAGGACTTCTGATAAGTCCTTGGGTAATTGATCCCGATTATGAAGGTGAAATAAAATTTATAGCCAGTTCTCCAAAGGACATATCAGTAATTTCACCAGGAGATAGAATAGCACAGTTACTAATAATACTCAGTCTGCATGATAAATTTTCCAGTCGTGCTGTAGAAAGAGGTTCCAAGGGATTAGGCTCCACAGGTGTAGATTTGGTTATGCTTTCTTTAAATTTAGATTCTCGCCCCAGGCTAAAACTAAATATTCAAGGACATGAATTTAATGGGCTACTTGACACAGGTGCAGATGTTAGCATTGTCTCTCATCAAGAATGGCCAAAACATTGGCCATTACAACAATACACTCAAACACTTTGAGACCTAGGAGTGGCAACTAATCCCCATAGAAGTGCAATGGTATTGGATTGGAAGGATCCTGAAGAATGTGAAGGAACTATACAGCCATATGTATTGGATAATCTTCCCGTAAATTTATGGGGATGAGATGTCCTAGATCAATTAGGTTTGACATTAACAAATAACATCAATCAAAATGTACCCACTATTATGGCTAGAGAAGGTTTTAGGAAAGGAAAAAGATTAGAAAAACAAGAACAAGGTATAGCAGCGCCAATACAAATAGACCAAGCAACAGACAGACATGGGTTGGATTTTCAGAAAGGGCCACTGAGACAATAAAAATTACTTGGAAATCAGAAAGACCAGTGTGGTTTCTTCAGTGGACCCTGACTAAAGAAAAGATACAAGCAGCCCAGTTCCTGGTCAAACAACAATTAGCGGAAGAACATATACAACCTTCTGTATCTCCCCATTATACTTTCATTTCTGTCATCAAAAAGAAATCTGGTAAATGGAGATTATTGCAAGATTTAAGAGCCATTAATAATGAGATGGTTATTTTGGGACCTGCTCAATCAAGGATTCCTCAATTGTCTGCTTTGCCAAAAACTTGGTATGTTTTAGTTATACATATTAAAGATTGTTTTTTTTTTTCATTTCCAATTCTTCTTGAGGATAGTCCAAGTTTTGCATTTACTATCCCTGCACTGAATCATGAAGGTCCTGATCAGAAGTATGAGTGGAAAGTACTCCCTCAAGGGATGGCTAACAGCCCAACTATTTGTCATATTTATGTTAACAAAGTAATCCAGCCACTTAGAAATCAAAATCCTGAACTACAAATATTTCACAATACGGATGATGTGTTATTAGCACACAAGTTAAAAACCCACTGCTAGAATGTTATGCCACACTTACAAACTTACTAAAAAATTATAATCTAGGGATATCAATTGATAAAGTACAATTAAATTTTCCAATTAATTATTTAGGAGTTCTATTATCCTCAACCATGGTCAGTCCACCAAAAATTCAAATACGAGTAGATCAACTCAAATAAATTAATGACTTTCAGAAGTTATTAGGAGACATTAATTGGATAAGGCCTTATCTAGGTATACCAACAGGAGAGTTGGGACCTATATTTGATATCCTAAAAGGTCCATCTGATCCAAATTCACCCAGAATGTTAATGCCTGAAGCAATAAAGGCATTAAAAATCATTGAAACATATATGGGAAATATGCATTTGGATAGATTTGATAAAATAATGCCTTTATTATTTATTGTGCTACCAACAAAAAATATTCCTACAGGAGTATTTTGGCAAGAAGGTCCATTATTATGGATACATTTATCTTATTCTTCTAACACTATTATTACTAGGTATCCTGAGGCTGAGGGACATTTAATACTCATAGGAATAAAAGCAGCAAAGGGAGTGTTTGGAATTTCTCCCAATAAAATTATTACTCCATACACTATGAATCAAATTGATGAATTAGCTAATGAGTTAAATACTTGGGCAATAATCATGTGTAAATCTATTGTTTTATTTGATAACCACTTACCATCTAATCTTTTATTGTCTTTTGGGTCATTGCATCCTGTAATTTTTCCAAAAATTACAAGAAAACTCCTATCATGAATGCTCCAAATATATTCACTGATGGGTCAAATAATGGTACAGCAGCAATAGTTACACCTGATCAAATTTTTACATTTTTAGCACCCCAAAAATCAGCTCAAAAGGTAGAGCTTAATGCAGTATTATAAGCTTTTGTGATGTTTAAAGATTCTGTGTTTAATTTATTTTGCAATAGTCAGTATATAGTTAATGCTATAGTATCTCTTGAAGATGCTGGTAGGATTTCCCCTTCCTCTACTGTTTTCTCTTTCCTTTCCAGTATACAAAGTCTAATCTGGGACAGAAAATATCCATTCATAATAGGACATATCTGGGCACATACAGGATTGCCTGGAGCCCTTAGTTTGGGCAATGATTTAGCAGGTAAAACTACACATGACATACATACATATTTTCTGTACACTAGAAGAAGCTATAAATTTTCATAAAAAGTTCATTATCAATGCTAATACTTTACAAAAGCATTTTAAAATAACTAAGGAACAAGCTAGACAAATAATAAAACAATGTCAAAATTGTGTGACCATTTTACCACATTTTAATCTTAGAGTCAATCGTAGAGGATTGATACCTTACCATGTATGGCAGATGGATGTCACACACTTGCCAGAATTTGGAAAATTAAAATATTTGCATGTTACAGTTGATACTTCTTCTGGATTTTTGATGGGCTCCCTTCATGGGGGAAAAAAAACTAAAGATGTTATAGCTCTTGCTTACAAAATTTTGCCACTGTGGTCATTCCAAAGCAGTTAAAAACTGATAATGCCCCCGGTTATACTTCTACCTCTTTTAAACCATTTTGCTCATAATTTGGCATTACTCATATATCAGGAAACCCATACAATCCACAGGGACAAGCCATAGTTGAAAGAGCACATCACACTATTAAAATGTACTCATTAAAGTAAGAAGACAGAATTGGGAAGGGATATAAATTCCCCAAAGATAAACTTAAAATAACCCTTTTTACTCTAAACTTTTTAAATTTGGATTTTCAGGACTTAGTGCTGCAGAAAGGCATAAGTGTCTAAAAAATGTGTATAAGCCCGAGGTACTTTGGAAGGATATTCTAACAGGACAATGGAAAGGTCCTGACCCATTAATTTTCTGGAGTTGGAGGTCTGTTTGTGGGTTTCCACAGGAAGAACAGCAGCCGATTTGGATTCCAGAGAGATTAACTAAGATCCCGACCCAGTGATTGCCTGGAGTCGGGGGTCTGTTTATGTGTTTCCACAGGGAGAACAGCAGCTGATTTGGATTCCAGAGAGATTAACTGAAGCGATTTCGATAGACCAAAATAAGATGATTTGGCTCAAATCCATAACAGCTGATATCCAAAACTCCAGTTTGGCTATCCTTACATCTGCGACAGAACAGGGATGCTTTTTTCAATATCTATTTTATTATTGCCCTTTCTCAAATCATGAAGTTCTCTTTTGTTTTTTTGAGCTCATACAGACCTAGGTTAATGTTTTGCTTATCAGTTCTATTTTTTGACTGTAGAGTTTTTAAACATTGCAATGATGATTTCACATGTAAAATGTTATAAGGCCTTTACTATTATATTATGTGTTGTATGTATTTATTATGTGTGCCCACTTGTGTTTTGTGTTATATATGTGAATGTGCGTATGTCCATATATCACATATGATGAGTGCTAATGAAATAATATATCCATTTTTTTTATTCAAGTGAATTAAATTGTTTAATTTAAATTGGGTAAACAACTGTTCAGGATTGTTTTAATATGTGAAAAAATAGGAGGTTAACAGACGTGTTTGTTTACTTTCACTTTTCCTTTTCATTATATTTAATTATTCTCTTCAAGATAACGTAAATTGTTAAGAAAATTGTTTTCTTTTAGTGCCTTCAGGAATGTTACAGAATTTTTTCTTTAGCCATTATTGCCAGAATTCCTATCTTCATCCCAGTGCCGGTGAAGACAAAGATAAAATCAATCTACAGATTCTGAAATAGCCATCACTGAACTGCTTGTAGAACTTGCCTGGATTATGTATCACTTGTATGCATTGTGAACTCACTTGTATGCATTGTGAACTATCTGCTGGTGCAGCGAATTGTGGCAGTGTTGGGGTACTTATGCTGATGCTGTCATCAGTGATAGAATTTTTCCAAAAGGAGCCATCAATTGACTTGGTGTATCTTCCCTATTCTCACTTGATAGAGGTCAGGAAACTTACAGAGGGAGGCGAAAGACTTCATCAGCAATGACTGCTCTTTTGGCAATTTTGGTTTTGGATGCACACATGGGATTTTTCTTTAGATCTATCAGGTTCTGAGAATCAAAGCCACAACCTCACACAGGGCCAAGAGGCTGATTCAGACACATCCCTTTCCAAAGTAATTAAGCAAAAAGCCACAGGTGATGCCCATTCATTTCAATTTGAAAACTGTTTTCTTCAGGCTCCACAAAGGGGTGGCCTGAGGCAAAGACATTCCTAACATTCAGGGCAAGGGAACCACAGGTAAGCAAATTGCCCAAAGCAGGGTTTCTCCACTGAGACTTTTCTGGTTACACTGATCTCTGAGGTTTCTGAGATGTTCCCATTCCCTTCAGCTATCCAGTACATGGCTATGTCACAGAGTTTGGAGGTGGTACATATCTTGGACACAAAACCATGAGCCTATTCTGGAGAGAGGCCAGAAATCAGGAGGTGAACAGGAACTTAGGAAGATAGTAGGTGTTGTCTATCCATAAGGAAAGCCGCAGTCCATTCATAAAAAGGGCAGAATAAATGCCTGGAAGCTTCCTACTAGTCAGGACACCTCCATTGATGTATTCGCTTTTCTAATAACTACAACCACGGACACAGTGGATACACAGACATAGAAAAACTCGCCTTCTCAAACGACTTACTAGAAACAGTCGACTCCAAACCAAACAAACAACCTTTGCTACCTATTCTCAGAACATGAGACAAAACCACGAACTCACACCCACACCCACTAAGGCACCTCATTCCCACAACAAGGTCTGTGACTATCCGGAGTGTCCTCTGACTGGTGGACCATACTATGTTCCCCCAAAATGGCCTGTCCTTTATCAGATCAGGTCCCTTTTGCCAACTCTGTTAAGTTGTCAGGATCCAGCAATGAGCCACTACCTGCTTCCTCAGGAAAGGCCCCTCTTCAGAGTTCTCCTAGCATTTGGTCATCCTCACATCAGGAGGTACCAAGAAAGACTGACTCTGTCCTTGGAAAATTCAAACAAGTGTGCCCACTGGAAATGGGACTGGCACTGGCTCTGGGTGGCTGGCTTCCTGGATCCCAAGTTCAGAGAGTTCCATCACCAAGGAAGTGAGGTAGGTCACTTCCTTCAGGAACTGAATGAGGTCAATACCTTGGCAACCACTTTGTCCTAACAGTTGTTTACAAGGGTCCCATGAGATGGAGGCTGCCCCTACTTTCTCTGACTCAGTCATAAGTTAGAATGGTATATCAACCACAGGCACCATGGAACAGCTCTCCACACAGGCCTGGTTTTGTCCATCTTCTCTACATTAAGAACAGAGCGACTGATTCAGACACAATACTTCATCCTGACCGGTTTTTTTGCATTGGAAGATGATTTTGTGCTCTCAGGTCCTTCATAGCTGCCTAAGTCTTCTCCAGGGATCATTTCTGCATGGACCTTTGAGGATTTCAGCAGGTGGAAGATCCCCTACATACCTGTATTGTAAGACCAACTCTGTCCCTGCTCTACTGTAAAGATAGATTGATGGAACAGTGTATGCTTAGGGTTAATAACAAGTTTTATTTGGCTTAGGAATCATTCTGTGCAATGAATAATGGTTTTGGGAACCTGCGATATTTACAAGAATATATAGGTGAAATATAAGTATGAACACAGAAATCTAGGTAAGATTTGACGCCCAGAAGTGCATTGGGCCCTTGATTGAAATACTCAGCTTTGAATTATATTCTGCACAGATGTCTCAGATAAATTGATATACAATGGCATAGGACCTTGTACCTTGGATGATTGAATGTCAAAAAGAACATCCAGTCAGAAGGATAGTCAGTAGGATTAGGAAGATATTCATAGGTTTAGAAAGCAGAGTGAGTATAGGATTTGAACCAAACGTTCTATAACAGTAGGGTTTCGGGTAGAGAATGAATGTAAATATCAACACATGTGAAGAGCCAGTCACATTGATGAACTCTGGAAAGTATGTAGGAAACCATATATCAATAGAGACATTAGGAAATCAGGCAAAGTATAAAGTACGTGATAGGATCAGGCTTTTTCAACAGTGTTGAGGTTGAATATATAATCTTAGGAAGAAACAAATATGTAGTCACCAATAAAATTGACATTTGATAGCATTAGGCAACCTGGACAGAGATGTTTTTAGTAATCCATACTCACTTTCCATTTAGACTTCGGTACAAACATAAGTGTGACCTTTGCATTTTGTGAAAGAAGTCTCATGAAAAGACCAGTCATGAAACCCTGTGGAAAACATGTTTTCTGAATTAGGAAGTGATGAAAAGTAAAAGAAAATGCCTATAAATTTCTGAACTAGTGGATTAAATATATATCCTATCATGTGCATTAACTGAAGAAAAAGAAATGTACCAGTATTGAATAAAAATGAATGACAAAATACACATCACGTCCCATAGGAATCTACTTGCATTGATATAAAACTGTGTCAGTTACTGCAGAAATATTAGGATTTGTATGCACCATTTACTGTTAGTTTTCAGTAATAGGAATCAAATATGTAGTTCAGGTGGATGAATATTTCTCAGAATAATCTTGTGAAAAGTTGATTATTAATCCACATACATGAATATGAATGAATTTACGGAGTGTATAATAAGACACATATATTTCATATTTTGAAAAATCTGTAGAGTGTGTGTGTATATATATATATATATATATATATATATATATATATATAAACATACACACACACACACACACACACACACGCAGGCACACAAACAGACATTCAAAAGTAGCAATATATGCCAATTGAAATTCACCAGGAAATATATGTCATCCACAGATCCAAATAAATTTGTTTTACTGAACATGGATTCATGTATAATTTTATTGTACTAGGAAGCTCATCAATAGTTTGAATTTTCAGTTTCAACAGCGTTTAGGAGTAATGATCTCTTCTCACAATTTGTGTCTGCCAAGTCAGCCACCTCACAAGAATGTACGTGTGGTACCAGGTAGGATTCTATATGTGCATATAAAAATACATGTGCTGAATAGGATACAGAGAAAGGTAGACAGGAATTCACATATTTGTTAACTTTAAAAACACATGGAGAACCATTTCAACAAATAATTGACTAGATTTATAACTCCTACCCTATATAATGCAAAAGGCAATTCCAATGATACACCATTCCTCCTCTGAACTGCTTGTATTTCTATTCTGTTTGGGTTAATTTTCTCCATCATATTAGAATTAGTAGTCAGAGTCTAGTTGGCATGGGTTTGTGTCAGGGATTCAGTATTTTGAATGAAAATTTGGAAAATGATTCCAATGTTTATGCAAATATATGCTACAAAAGTATCTTCCCACTCTCATCCATAACAATGCCTTGAGATTACCTTGGCCCCAAGTTAGACACAATTAGAGGAGAAGAGTTAGAAAATCTGTGAATACATATCTGGAATCAAATATGCTCACGAGTTCACAAACTTGGAGGTGGTAGAGGAGATTCCAAAAGTAAGGGACAGGGTAAACACTCCACAAACATGGAGCTCTGCTGGACTAAAGACTCTTGAGGAACTGCCTCTGAGGTTGGGCACTTGAAATATATGTTGTAGTCAGGAGATTCAGCTTCCTTTGTAGTGAGACCATCAAATCTGGGTATGCTTCTATGTGACCTGGAATACATGATTTCTTATTTTCCAATAAACATGAGGAAGCTGTATTTAATTTTCTGTTTGTAGGTAAACTGTGGCCACTGGGGGCTAATTGTCTACTCTTGTGGACTCTGAAGCCATTTGGTCATCCTCCAGTTTTCCTGGTGTTGCTTGCTGCTGCACTGGGAGTTTCGTATTTGCTTCACGAATTACAAGGAATTCACCTGGGACAAAGTGCTGGAGGGAGTTCTGTCACCTGTGGTGAGTCAGGGTCTGCAGAAGAATGTACCAACCAGGCTTCTATTCCACATAGCTTGCCTCCTTGACCATAGCAACTGGATTCTGAACATTGGCCTGAAACCTCTCCATATAACAAGATGCCTTTACATAGAAGCGTCTGCTGGATGCATCATGTCAGTCACAAGCCAATTGGAAGCCAATGGCAGATCCACATGGCCCCACCACAGATGTTTTTTTATCACACACCTGCCCATCACTGCACTAGGCCCACTACTCAGCAGGTTCCAACTTCCTGGAATCTCTGTTATACACCATTTTCATGAAACTCAGTCAATCAAGTCACTGTCCTGCATAATCATGTTCAGCAACAGGACAACCAAAGTTTCTCCAGTGCCATCTGGTCATGGGAATTTCAAAAATTTCATGGTATTTATCTAGCAATTTTTCAAGGATGAAGTTGGCAGCATGTGGGTTTCAATTCATTCAGGGACCATTAAATGTTGTGGAAGTTCATTTCAAATGAAGTTCTGGAGAACTCTCACAGGCAAGGTTTCCCAAAGATTGGCCAAAGGGTCACATAAATCCAGGCCCATTGAGGTCTACAATGTAACGTCCATGTGTGTTTTGACTCTCAACTAAGACTGCCAAGTCGTTAAGAATAAAATCATGTGATATCAAGCCTGAGATTCCCAGTGGTCTCTGGAAAGCCACCCTGGGCCTAGATCTCAGTTTCCAAGGGTGACTCTCATGCTTGGCCTTCTAAAATCCCAACTCAATTCATGGCAATACTTCTCTAAGTTCAGTTCCTGTACTCAGTCTCTAAGGGAATCACACCAGAGTTCAAACTCAGGTGGACTCATTCATCCCTTTCAACTGCCACAAAAATAACCACAATTAATACCAAAACACTCCCACATGGCCCTCACCTTCTTCCATATAGACACTCATCATAACCTCTGACTGTAGATTTCCATGAGGAATGCAGCCCAAGACAGTGTCCAAAATACGCTTTCTTGCCCCTCATTTACCTAAATTCTGAGTGACCTGGACACCCTTCCTGTGAACCAGGAGTGATCAAATAGGCCTGCCGTTAATACTGATCCACTTCTCAAATTTGTGACCTACTGACTGTGGGGTTTAGATTCTTTATGTGAATTGGAGTCATGAGAAAACCCAACCACCTATGTGCTAGCCTCTGCAGGGAATTGAAGAACTCATTTGACCTAAAGGATCCCTATTCTCACTTGATTGATGTCAGAAACCTTACAGAGGAAGGCGAAAGACTTCATCCACAATGACTGCTCTTTTGCTATTTTGGTTTTGGATGCACACATGGGATCTTTCTTTAGATCCATCAGTTGCTGAGAATCTAAGCTACAGCCTAACACAGGGCCAAGACGCTGATTCAGACACATCTCTTTGCAAAGCAATTAAGCAAAGAGCCACAGCTGATGCCCATTCTTTTTTATTTGAAAAAGGTTTTCTTCAGACTTCACAAAGCGTTTTCCTTAGGCAAAGACCTTCCTGACATTCAGGGAAACAGAACAATAGGTAAGCAAAAGGCCCAAAGCAGGGTTTCTCCAATGAGACTTTACAGGTCACACTGGTATGTGAGTTTTCTGAGATGCTCGCCATTCACTTCAGTTATTCAGTACATGGCCATGTCACAGAGCATGGAGGTGGTACATATCTTGGATACAAAACCATAAGCCTATTATGGAGAGTGACCAGATTTCAGGAAGAAAACAGGAACTTAGGAAGATCGTAGGTGTTGCCCATCATTATGGCAAGCCACATTCTATTTATAAATTGGGCAGCATGAATGCTGGCAAGCTTTCTAAAAGACAGGACACATCCATTGATGCTTTCTCTTTTCTAATATCTACAATCACGGACACAGTGGGATACAGCGACACAGAAACACTCGCATTGTCAAATGACTTACTAGAAACAATTCCCCCCAAACCAAACAAACCTCATTTCCTACCTCTTCTCAGAACATGAGCCAAAACCACAAACCCACACCCACACCCACAAAGGCACCTCCTTCCTCCAAGTAGGTTGTGACTATTTGGAGTGTCCTCTGACTGTGGGCCATTCTAGGTTCCCCCAAAATGGCCTGTCCTGTCTCAGATTTTGTGTCCTTTGCCAAGTCTCTGAAGTTGTCAGGAGCCAGCAGTGAGCCACTACCTGTTTTCTCAGGAAAGGCCCCTCTTCAGAGTTTTCCTGCCATTTGGCCATCCTAACATCAATAGGTACCAAGAAAGACTGACTCTGTCCTTGGGAAATTCAAAAAGTAAAACCACTGAGACTGGGACTGGGGCTGTCAATGTTTGACTGGCTTCCTGGATCGCAAGTTCACAGAGTTCCATCACCAAGGAAGTGAGGTGAGGTCACTTCCGTCAGGAACTGAATGAGTTCACTGCCTTGGCAACCAATCTGTCCTAAGAGTTGCTTCCAAGCTTCCCATGAGATGGAGGCTGCCCCTGCTTCCTGTGACCCTTTCACAAGTTAGAATGGTATATCACCCATAGGCACCCAGGAGCAGCTCTCCACACAGGTATCATTTGGTCCATCTTCTCTACATTAAGAATGGAGAGGCTGATTCAGACAGAACCCTTCACCCTGACCAGGTTGTTTTCCATGGAAGATGACTTTTGCACTCTCAGGTCCTTCAGAGTTGCCTACATCTTCTCCAGAGATTATATCTGCATGGACCTTTGAGGTTATCAGCAGGTGGAAGATTCCCTATATTCCTGTATTGTAACACCAACTTTGTCCCTGCTCTTCTGTAACGTTAGATTGAGGGAACCATGTATGGTTAGGGTTAATAACATGTTTGATTTGGGTTAGGAATCATTATGCTGAATAAATAATGGTATTGGGAACCTGCAATATGTATAAAAATATATAGGTGAAATATATGTATAAAAACAGAAATCTAAGTAACATTTGAAGCCCAGAAGGGCACTGGGCCCTTGATTGGGATACTTAGCTTTGAAAAAATTGATATACAATGGCATAGGAGCTTGAACTTTGGATCATAGAATGTAGAAGAGAACATCCAGTCAAAAAGGATAGTCGGTAGTGAAAGGTTAATAAAATAGGTACTTGTCACTTACTGTTTTTCTGTATGCTTAACAAAACACTGTTGAAATCTTGAGAACTGTTTGCTAATCTTGTTCCCAGAATGTGCTGTCCCCAAGTGCCAAAGTGTAGAATGTACTCCCTCACCCGGTTGCATGCAAACCGACCACTCGCCCTGACCCATCAGTATAGTTCCCTCCCTGCCCTCTCCAAGGAAAATATATATGTTCTGCTTAAACTGTTCTCAGGGCTCTCTGCTCTATTCAAGTGAGCTCCGAGCCCCAGCATGCTGGATCCAGAATAAACCCTTTGCTGTTGGATAAGACAGTCTGTTAGTGGTCTCTTCCTTCCATGCTCACCCGACCTTTACATATGGAGATTCCACCGAGTTTTGGCAGCGGCGGACAAAAGACCCTAACGGGTTCCTCTTGGGTTAAGTAAGGCGCCTCTTTCTTGTTTCAGTGTTAAGGTTAGTGCTGGGAAAAATGGCTGTCGATGAAGAGCGTGAGTTCTCTCCGATGGTGGCTGACAGACGTGTCACAGAGCCACAGGCCACGTCCCTTGGGAACTTCCCAAAGACTCGGGAAATCGAGGAACAATAGTCTCCTCGACTCAGTAATATTTTGTATCTGATTCGGAATTGCCAGCCCATTGGGATTTGCTGGCTACTCAGTCCTGGTCTCAGTTTTGGATGTCCATTGAATGTCTTTATTGTCTTGTCTTGTCTGTGTCCTGTGTCTTGCATTCACTCTTTGTGTATCTTTCATTATGGGAGACAGCACTTCAATGCCCCTGTCCCTGACCCTTGATCACTGGACCAAAGTCCGCTTAAGGGCTCAGAATCTTTCTTTTTTAGTTAAACGCTGGACCTTTCAGAATCTCTGTGCCTCAGAATGGCCCACCTTTGAATTTGGATGGCCCCTAGAAGGATCTTTCTACTTCCCACTAATTTAAGAAGTCAGAGATATTGTCTTTCACCCGGGCACACATAGCCATCCGGATCAACAGCCATATATCTTAACTTTGCTGGACCTCTGCAAATCTCCTCCTCAATGGGTGAAGCCTTTCTTTGTCCCTTCCCCTGCTCCTACTCCTTCCCCCATGATCTCTCAAACCCTCTGCTCCTCCTCCTCCTCCACCCTTTGTAATCCCTGAGTCAAAAGATTTGACTCTTCTGGACTCTCTTCCCCCTTATTATACCCTGCCTTCGTCCCCCAACCACCAACACCCTCTAAGTGATTCCCCTGCAGCTGACTCAGCCTCTCTACCACTGGAGGAATCTAAGCTGGCCCAGCGCCCTCCAGATAACTCCCCCGCAGCACACACAGCCCCTCCTCCGCAGGAGGAAGCTAGCCCAGCTAAGGAAACTTGATGGTGGTGAATGATTGAAAACCCTGGAACTCCTGTGATGCTCCCACTATGTCTCAACAGACCATTGATTGACGAAGGCCATGGGGGGAAAATGCAAGCCTACATATATTGGCCTTTCTCCTCTTCCGACCTATATAACTGGAAATATAACAATCCCCCTTTTTCCGAGGACCCCACAGGGCTCACAGTTCTGGTTGAGTCATTGATATTTTCACATTTGCCTACTTGGGATGACTGTCAACAATTCCTAGGGACTCTCTTCACGACAGAGGAACAAAAGAGAATCTTCCTGGAAGCTATAAAAAAATGTCCTCCGACCAGATTGGAGAGTGATACATCTTCCCAACTTAATCAAAGCTGGTTTTCCTTTGAAACAACCCAACTGGGACACCAACACCATTGAAGTTAGAAAGCATCTGTCCACTTATCGCCAGGTTCTAACAGTGGGCATCCGAGTGGCCACTAGGCGACCAACTAATTTAGCCAAGGTAATAGAGATTATTCAAAGGCCTGATGAATCTCCCTCTATGTTTCTAGAGAGAATTATGGAGGCAAGTAGGAGATATACTCCTTTCGATCCTCAGGCAGAGGATCAAAAGGCATCTGTCATGATGGCCTTTATTGGGCAAGCTGCCCTGGATATTAAAAGAAAGTTACAATGCTTAGATGGATTACAAGATATGACTTTGAGAGATTTAGTCAGAGAAGCCAAGAAAATATACCTTAAGAGAGAAACTGAGGAAGAGAATGAAGCAAAGTGAGGATAAAAGAAACAAAAGACAGAATAAGGCGTTGACTAAGGTCCTGGTCACAACAACAAAAGGGCCAGAAATTAAGAAACAGGGAGACAGGAAGGGATACCTGGTCCCATGCCAGAGGCCACCCCTGGCCTCAGATCAATGTACCTACTGTACAAAAAAAAGGACACTGGGCCAAAGAGTGCACTAGAGAGGGACAGCCACGCCAGTCAGCCATTCTGACTCTGGAGGATGACTATGAAAGTCGGGGCTCAGATCTCCTCCCCGAGTTCAGGGTAACTTTTGAGTGGAGGGGACCCCAGTAATCTTTGAAGTGGATAAAGGGGCAATATACTCATCCCTAGTGTCACATTGGGCCCTCTATCAAATAAAAGGTCTCTAGTTCAAGGGGCTAATGACAGTAAATATCGGGCTTGGACAACTAAGAGGATCATGGACCTGGGGAAAGGAAAAATCCATCACTCCTTCCTAGTAATCCCAGAATTCCTAGCCCCATTGATGGGCAGAGATCTGCTCACCAAGTACTGGGCCAAAATAACTTTTAACCCTGAAGGCCCCCAAGTGGAATTTCTAAATCCTTCACTAAAAACTCCTATAGTCACAGCTCTAAATATGTCAGTAGAAAATGCACATCAACTCACTCACCTTGGTTCAAAGAAACTGCAGGTATTTCTGAAGTATCAAGAACAGAGTTTTCCACTAACTGACTCACAGCAAAAAGAAATAACTAAATGGGTAAAAAAAAAGCCTGTCGAGTCCATCAATTGGTAAATGCTTACCCTTCCAAGCTTCCTGCAGGAAAGCACCTACGAGGAACCAGACCAGGACAATTCTGGGCAGTTGACTTTACTGAAATTAAGCCAGCAAGGTATGGACATAAATATCTTCTAGTCTTTGTAGATACATTTTTAGGATGGATTGAAGCCTTCCCCACTAAAAGAAAAAAAAAGAAACAGTGCAAATGGTGGTCAAGCAGATCCTGAAAGACATTTTTCAAAGATACGGCCTGCCAAAGGTAATACGGTCTGATAATGCACCGGCGTTCGTGGCCCAAGTAAGTCAGGGGTTAGCCAGGAACCTGGGGATTCATTGGAAGTTTTATTGTGCTTACAGACCCTAGAGTTCAGGACAGGTAGAAAAAATGAATAGAACCATTAAAGAGACCTCAACAAAATTAAGCTTAGAGACCAGCATAAATGATTGGACTATGCTCATGCCTTATACAATGTTTCGTGCAAGAAATACGCCCTCTGTTTCTTTGAGTAACCACACCCCCTGTGAATATCTAGGGTGCCTCTCCTCCAGTAATGGACCAAAGCCCAACTCTAAGACCTAACGATCCCTTTCACACCCCCTTGCTTGACAGACTTAAAGCTCTTGAAAGATCTCAGTGATACCTGTGGAAAAAGCTGGCCACTGCCTACCAAACTGGGGACGAGGGGACTCCACATCGATATCAAGTAAGAGATTCATCTACGTAAGATTATATCAGGTGTCATCCCTGGAACCCCACTGGAAAGGACCATACCAGGTGGTACTTATAACATCTACAGTGGTAAAGGTAGACGGAATCACTTCCTGGATCCATGCCTCTCATCTCAAGCCTGCGCCCTGTCCACACTCTGGCTGGAAACTGGAAAAGACTGGTAAAACTTTCAAATTGCATATTCACCATGTGGATAAGCCTATAGACTCTCCCCTCGGCCACAAGTAGTCCTAACCCTCATCAGCCCGCTCAGCAGCGTTGGCTGATCACAAATTCTACTGGAAAAGAAGAATAATCTATCTCGCATACAGCCCACTTAGGGACCTGGTGACCATCTCTTCACCCAGACATTTGTCAGCTGGCTATAGGTCTTTCCTAATGGAATATCCCTGATGAAGAGGATCCCACTAAAATTCCATTAAATCCCTTCCTTACCATAGATAATGGAAACAAACATTATGGATGTAGGGACACACGAGCCAGATGCAGGTTGGCTAGCCTAGATTACTGTGTTTACCCGGCCGACTGTCAAAGCCATAAACAGCCATGGCTGAGTGGGGGAAAAGCCGACTTCTTCCGTAAGTCATGGGGATGTGAGCATACAGGGGCTGCCTGATGGAACCCAAACTCCGCATTAAATTCAGTACACAGCATTGGCCATATTACGAATTAGAAAACAAGAACTGATGGCAACCAGAGGGGACTCTAGATCCTCAAATCCTCTGTGACCTTTTTAACATCTGCTAGTGCTCAAAAGGGTAAAAGGAGATTCCACTATGTAGAGGCCTTTTCCCTTCTTTGCTCACATCCTGAACTATGCTTATCCAATAGATCCTCACCTTCAGCCTTCTGCTCCAGAGTCTCTGCTGTCACTCCCACCTCAGCAACCTGATTTCTCCACTACAATTATTAGATCAAAAACCCAAATCTCTGCTGGTTCTCAGACCATTGCCCCCTTGCTGACGTAGCAGGTACTGAGGTACCCCTCCACCCACTCACTCCTCTCTTCTCCTGTCAGTGCCCGCACCGGGTCCCACCAGGTCCTCTTACCAACTAACCCAAAGCTCAAACCAGCTGAGGAGAGCCCTCAGACCCATATCCAAGATGTAATGAAAATGGCCTTTAAAGTTGCTTTGTCATCACTGAAAACAGTTTACTAAGAATTTAAAGTCCCTAACATGTGTTTTGGGATACTCACAACCATCTTCTTCTTTGCTCTACCTGTTCTACTGCTCAAATATTTGTTGCTAGGAAAATTCCAAACCACTTTCCAATTATTTTTTTACATCTCTCTTTTCTCATTCTCAGATACTCTGAGCTGCTCTCAGCCCCACCTTCTCCGTCTTTCCCCTCTGTACCAGGCCCACAGAAAAGTCTTTAACTGACCTTCTCCAGAAGTCTTCACCATGGCTGACTTTAGGACTTTCAGCAAAAGAGTCCCTATAAAAAAGTTCAATGTAGTTAAACTTCCTATTTTCATGTTGCCCTGTTCTACTTGGCCACTGGCTAAAAAAATTAGCACTCCTAATCAAGACACCCCCTTACTAGTTTTTCACAAAAATATGTGAACAAGGCCTCTGGCCTTGACATGGGGCTTCACAGAGATGGCTACATTTCTAAGTTAACGAAGTTAGCAACTGGGCTCCGTGGTAACAGCTGGCAATGGGAAAATAAGAAAGGGAAGAAAAAGCTCTTTCCCTCCCAGGTGTCCTTGAAAAGTTAACTTGCCCAGAACCGAGGAAAAAACAGAAACAAAACTGCTTTTTTCAACTTCTGCAGACTGTGAACTTCTGAGCCCCTTCCATTACATGTTGGGTACAAAATTCTGAAACTACCTTAACTTGGGTTTCAGAGGATTACTTGATTACAACAGAATCAATGCCCTCTGAATCTGGTTGCCACCAAATAGGACTGTTTCCCTGTCTTCAGTGCTATCTTAGGTGAGTTGCCTTGTCCGTCCCTACTACAGCATGATTCTATATACTTAAACATTGTTAATGTTTTCATGAAATGGTCAACAGATGTGATTAATTTTGTAATCGTGCAGATGTTTCCCAGAGTGCTCTATCACAATGCAGGTTCATTTGAAGATCAAATAGGGGGGCATTCAACCCGGTTCCACTGAAAATATATATCCCTCAACTTAGCCATCATATTAGGAATAGAAATTGCTGCACTGGTGGCCACGGGAACCACTGCCTTTGTCCATGGGACTCAACAAATGACCCAACAAATGACAGCAATAGACCAAAACTAAGATATTAGAAACCTCCATCAGAGCTTTGCATGAGTCTTTTACCTCTCTCTCTGAAGTTGTTTTTCAGACCACTCGAGGGTTGGACCTCCTTGTCATGAGAGAAGGGGCCTCTGTGCTGCATTGAGAGAAGAAAGTTGTTTGTATGCCGAGCATACTGGAGTTGTAATAAAATCTAAGAGTAAATTAAAAAGATTCCTTGAAAAGCATCAAAGAGACAGAGAGGCCCAAAAAAGGTGGTTTGAGTCTTGGTTCACACAGTCTTCTTGGTTAACTACGTTTTTATCAACCCTGGCCGGTCCAATAATAATCCTCATATTATTGCTAACTATTAAACCCTGTTTTCTCAACCGTGTAATTTCTTTTCTCCAGGCTCAAATTGGACGAGTTAAACTTATGGTAATACCCCACTAGTATACATAGAATGTGACGCCCCCCAATGATCATTTTTATGATTAAAAGTAGCCAGAAGAAGAAGTGGGGAATAAAAGGTTAATAAAATAGGTACTTGTCACTTCCTGTTTTTCTGTATGCTTAACAAAACACTGTTGAAATCTTGAGAAATGCTTGCAAACCTTGTTCCCAGTATGTGCTGTCCCCAACTGCCCAACTGCAGAATGTGCTCCCTCACGCAGTTGCACGCAAATCGCCCACTCGCCCTGATCCATCAATAAACTTCCCTCCCTGCCCTCTCCAGGTAAAGTATATAAGCTCTACTTAAGCGATTCTCAGGGCTATCTGCTCTATTCAAGTGAGCTCTGAGCATCAGCATGCTGGACACTCAATAAACCCTTTGCTGTTGCATGAGATAGTCTGTTGGTGGTTTCCTCCTGCGAAGCTCGCCCGACATTTACTATAATGATTGAAAGTAGAAGAGAACATCCAGTCAAAAAGGGATTGTTGATAGAAATAGGAAGATAGTACGTTTAGGAAGAAGTGTGAGTATAGGATTTGGAACAAAAGTACGTTAGCTACAGGGTTTCGGTTACAGAGTGATTGTTAAAGTCAGCACAGGTGAAGAGTCAGTCACAATGATGAACTGGGGAAAACATGAAGTAAAGCAGATATAAATAGAGACATTACAAAATAAGGCAAAGTATAAAGTGAGTGATAGGATTAGACATTTTGAACAGGGTTGAGTTTGAATACATAATTTAGGAAGAAACAAATATGTAGTCACCAATAGGATTGACATTTGAGAGCATTAGGCAAATTTCAGGTGGATGAATATTTCTGAGAATAATCTTGTGAATAGTTGATTATAAATCCACATACATGAACATGAATGAATTTAGGGAGTGTACATAAGACACATATATTTCATATTTAGAAAAATCTGGAGAGTACACACAGACAAAAAAAGTAGCAATATATGTCAATCAAAATTCATCATAAAATATATATCATCCACAGATCCAAAAATATTCATTTTACTGAACATGGATTTATGTATAATGTTGTTCAACTAGGAAGCTCACCCATTGTTTCAATATTCAGTACCAACAGGGTTTAGTAGGAGTGATCTCGTCTCACAATTTGTATCTGCCAAGTAAGCCAAATCACAAGAACAAACGTGTGCTACCAGGTAGGATTGTATATGTCCATATTAAAATACACATGCTGAATAGGCTACAGAGAAAGGGAGACAGGAATTCACATGTTTGTTAACTTTAAAAATACATGGAGAACTATTTCAACAAACAATTGACTAGATTTATAACTCCTACTCTGTATCATGCAGAAGGGAAGTCCAACTATACACCGTGCCTCCTCTGAACTACTTGTATTTCTATTCTGTTTGGGTTATTTTTCTCCATAATATTAGGATTAGTAGTCAGAGTCTGGTAGGGTATGGGTTAGTGTCAGGGATTCAGTATTTTGAATGGAAAACAGGAAATTGAATCCAATGTGTATGCAAACATATGCTACAGAAAAATCTTTCCACTCTCATCCAGAACAATGCCTTGACATTACCTTCGCCTCAAGAAAAACACAATTAGAGGAGAAGAGTTAAAAAATTTGTGAATACCTATCTGGATTGGAAAATGCTCCCGATTTCACATCATTGGAGTTGGTAGAGGAGTTTCTAAAAGTAATGGACAGGGTAAACACTCCACAAACCGCGAGCTCTGCTGGCCTAAAGATTTTTGAGGATCTGCCTCTGAGGTTGAGCACTTGAAATATATGCTGTTGTCAGGAGCTTTAGCTTACTTTGTAGTGAGACCATCAAAGCTGGGTCTGCATCTATGTGATCTGGATGACATGGTTACTTACTTTCCAATGAAATGAGGCAACAGTGCTGAATTCTCTCTTTGTAGGTAAACTGTGGCCTCTGAGGGATAATTGTCTCTTCGTGTGTACTGTGAAGCCATTTGGCCATCCTCTAATTTTCGTAGTGTTTTTGCTGCTGCTCTGGGAGTTTGGTATTTGCTTCACAAAATACGAGTTCAAATGGGACACAGTACTGGAGGAGTTCTGTCAGGTGTCGGGGGAAGGGTCTGGAGGAGAATGCACCAAACAATATTTTATCCCACGTAGCTTGCCCCCTTGACAATAGCAACATGATTCAGAACATTGAACTGAAACCTCTCCATATAACAAGATTCTTTTACATATAAGGGTCTGCTGGCTACACCATGTCAGTCACAAGCCATTTGGAATCCAATGGTAGATCCTCATGGCCCTACCACTGATGTTTTATCAAACACCTGAACACCACTGCTCTGGGCCACTACTCAGCAGGATCCAACTTACTGGCATCTCTGTTCTAAACCATTTTCATGAAACCCAGTAAATCAAGGTACTGTCTGGTATACTCATTATCAGCAACAAGACATCCAAAAGTTTTCCAGTGCCACCTGGTCATGGGAATTTCAAAAATTTCATGGTATTTATCTAACCATTTTTCAAAGATGAAGTTGGAGTCACTGTGGGTTTCAATTCATTCAGGAATCATTAAATGGTGAGGAAGCTCATTTCAATGAAAGCTCTAAAGAACTCTCACAGGCAAGGCTTCTGAAAGAGTGCCCAAAGAGGCCACATAAAGCCAGGCCCATTGAGGTCTACAAGGTGAGGCCCATGTGTGTTTTGACTCTCAACTCAGCCTGCCAAGTCTTTAATAATAAAATCATGTTATATCCTGGCAGAGATTCCCAGTGCTCTGTGGAAAGCCACCCTGGGCCTAGATCTCAGTTTCCAATGGCGACTCTCATGCATGGCCTACTAAAATTCCAACAAAATTCATGGCAATATTTCTCTGACTTTAGTTCCACAACTCAGTCTCTAAGGGGAATCACACCAGAGTTCAAGCCCAGGTGGACACAGTCATTTTTTCCAACCGACACACAAATGACCAAAATTATAACCAAAACACCTCCACATGACACTAATCCTCTTCCATGTAGAGACTCATCCTCACCTCTGGCTGAAGGTTTCTATGAGGGGCGCAGCCAAAGACAGTTTCCAAAATAAGCTCCCTTGCCCCTCATTTGCCTAAAGTCAGGGTGGCCTGGACACCCTTCCTGTGAACCAGGAGTGACAAAATAAGCATGCCTTTAATACTGCTCTGTTTCTCCAATTTGAGCCCTACTGTTTTTCAGATATAGATTCTTTATTTCATTTGGAGTCATGTGAAAACCCAAGTACCACTGCAGGGCTTGGAAGAACTCATTTCATCCAAAGAATCCCTATTCTCACTTGATGGAGGTCATGAACCTAACAGAGGAAGGCAAGTGACTTCATCCACAATGACTGATCTTTTTGCAATTATGGTTTTGGATGGACACAAGCGATCATTCTTTAGATCCATCAGGACCTGAGAATCTAAGTCACAGCCACACATAAGACCAAAAGGCTAATTCAGCCACATCCCTTACCAAAGCAATTAAGCAGAGAGCCACAGATGATGCCCATTCATTTCCATTTCAAAACTGTTTTCCTCAGGCTTCACAGAGGGGTGGCCTGAGGCAAAGGCCTTCCAGACATTCAGGGCAACAGAAAAATAGTTAAGCAAAAGATCCAAAGTAGGGTCTCTCCTCTGAGACTTTCCTGGTCACACTGATATTTGACATTCAGGGCAACAGAACAATAGTTAAGCAAAAGATCCAAAGTAGGGTCTCTCCACAGAGACTTTCCTGGTCACAATGATATCTGAGTTTTCTGAGAATCTCGCCATTCTCTTAAGCTATCCAGTACATGGCCATGTCACAGGGCTTGGAGGTGGTACATATCTTGGAAACAAAACCATGAGCCAATTCTGGAGAATGGCCAGAATTCAGGAAGAAAACAGGAACTTAGGTAGATAGCAGGTGTTGCCCATGGATAAGACAGGTTGCATTCCATTCATTAATTGGCCAGGATGAATTACGGGAAGATTTATACTAGACTAGACATATATTAATGCATTATCTTTTCAAATGTCTACAACAACAAACACAGTGAAATACACAGACATAGGAACACTAGTCTGGTCAAACGACTTACTAGAAATAGTCCACTGCAAACGAAAAAACCGACTTTCCTACCTATTCTCAGAACATGAGACAGAACCACAAACACACACCCACTCCCACAAAGGCACCTCCTTCCCTCAAGTAGGTCTGTGACTATCCAAAGTGTTCTCTGACTTGTGGGCCATACTATCTTCTCCCAAAATGGCCTGTCCTCTATCAGATCTGGTTTCCTTGGCCAACTCTGTGAAGGTGTCAGGAAAAAGTGGTGAGCCACTACCTGCTTTCTCAGGAAAGGTCCCTCTTCAGAGCTCTCCTCCATTTGTCCTTCCTCACATCAGTAGGTACCAAAAAAGACTGACTCTGTCCTTGTTAAATCCAACCAAGTGAGCCCACTGATACTGGGACTGGGACTGCTTCTGGGTGCCTGACTTCTTGGATACGAAGTTCAGAGAGTTCCATCACCAAGGAAATGAGGTATGTCACTTTCTTTGGAACTGAATGAGGTCACTGCCTTGGCAAACACTTTGTCCTAAGAGTTGCTTCCAAGGGTCCCATGAGATGGAGCCGGCCTCTACTTCTTGTGACACTTTCACTAGTTAGAATGGTATATCAACCAGAGGAACCTGGGAACAGCTCTTCACCCAGACCTGGTTTTGTCCATCTTCTCTACAATAAGAAGACAGAGGCTGATTCAGACACATCCCTTCATCCTGACCAGGTTGTTTGCCATGGAAGATGACTTTTGCTCTCTCAGGTCCTTTATACCTGCCTAAATCTTCTCCAGGTATCATTTCTGAATGGACCTTTGAGGTTCTCGCATGTGGAAGGTACCCTAATTTTCTGTATTGTAAGAACAACTCTTTCCCTGCTCTTCTGTAAAATGAGATTGAGGGAACAGTGTATGTTTCGGGTTAATAACAGGTTCGATTTCAGTTAGGAATCATTCTGTGCGATGAATAATGGTATTGGGTACCTACGATATTTATAAGAATATAGAGTTGAAATAAATGTACAAAAACAGAAATCTAAGTAAGATTTGAAGGCCAGAAATCATTCGGCCCTTGACTGGGATACTTAGCTTTTAATTATGTTTTGCAAAGATGTCTCAGATAATTCAATAATAAATGGCATAGGACCTTGTACCTTGGATGATTGAATGTAGAAGAGAACATCCAGTCAAAAAGGGATAGTAGGTAGGATTAAGAAGATAGTCGGTAGGTTTAGGAAGAAGAGTGAGTATAGGATTTGGATCAAAAGTTCTTTCCTAATAGGGTTTTGGTTAGAGGGTGAATGTTAATGTCAGCACATATGAAGAGTGAGTCACTATGATGAGCTTGGGAAAATATGTAGAAAAGCAGATATCAATAGAGACATTATGAAATCATGCAAAGTATAAAATGAGTGATAGGATTAGACATTTTCTACAAGGTTGAGTTTCAATATATAATCTTATGAAGAAACAAATATGTCGTCACCAATAGGATTGACATTTGAGAGCATTAGGCAACCTGGACATGGATGTTTTAGTAATCCATGTACAATTTCCCTTTTGGCTTTGGTACAGTCTTAAGTGTGACCTTCACATTTTTAGTTCCGAATATTACTGTGATAAAATGTTTATGTAGATCAGGTGACATGAGTATTTCTACCACCTTTTCTGGGATCAATATATTGAAGACATAAAATTAGTTTTGGGGGTACAAAGAGGTGTACCCTGTGTCTATGAATATAGAGATAAAGCATGAATAGACCATAATGTGAATAAATAATATTAGTTGTTCCAAATTTAAATTATGTATTGAACTGATATCTGAAAAATTACAGGAAATCTTATATTGATATACAATCATTCATTCCAACCAATTATACATCAAATGGTAATATTAGTGTTTTGGTTTATCATGAAGAGTGTGTGAGTTTTGCTTCAATAGTGATTATCGAAATTGAAAATAATGTGTTTGGAAAGAATTCTCATGAAAAGACCAGTCAAGAAACCCTGACAATACATGTGTTCTGAAGCAAGAAGTGATTAAAGTTGAAACAAATGCCTATAAATTTGTGAACTTGTGGATGAAATGTATATCCTATGATGTGCAAACCCTGAAGAAATATTAATGTACCAGTGTTGAATACAAATGAACGTCAAATTACATATCATGTGCCATAGGAATCTACTTGCATTGATGTTAGACTGGGTTAGTTACTGTAGAATTATTAGGATTTGTATGCACCATTCACTGAAGTTAGTTTTCAGTACTAGGAAACAAACATGTATTTCAGTTAAATGAATATGTCTGAGAATAATCTTGTGAAAAGTTGATTATAAATCCAAGTACATGAACACGAATGAATTAAGAGAGTGTATATAAGACACATATTTCATATTTTGAAAAATCTACAGAGTGTATGTATATATACAAAAAAAAACACAAATAGACATTAAAAAGTAGCAATATATATGCCAAACAAAATTCATCATTAAATATATATCATCCCCAGATGCAAAAATATTTATTTTACTGAACATGAGCTTATGTATAATGTTGTTCTACTAGGAAGCTTGTAGGTTGAATTTTCAGTTCCAACAGCGTTTAAGAGGAGTGAACTCTTCTCACAATTTGTATCTGCCAAGTCAGCCACCTCCCAAAAATGTACATGTGATACCTGGTAGGATTCTATATATGTATATAAATATACATGGGTGAAATGGCTACAGAGAATTGGAAACAAGAATTCACATATCTGTTAACTTTAAAAACACATGGAGAACTATTTCAATTAAAAATTGACTAGATTTATAACTCCTACCTTATATAATGCAAAAGGCAAGTCCAAATATACAACATGCCTCCTCTGAACTGCTTGTATTTATATTTGTTTGGGTTATTTTTCTCCTTTTTATTAGGTTGAGTAGTCTGAGCCTAATAGGTTCGGGTTAGTGTCAGGGATTCACTATTTCAATAGGAAAATTGAAAAATGAATCCAATGTGTATGCAAATATGTGCTGCATAAATATCCTTCCACTCTCATCCAGAGCAATGCCTTGTCAATACCTTTGCCCCAATTAAGACACAATTGGAGGAGAAGAGTTAGAAAATCAGTGAATACATATCTGGGATGGAAATGCTCAGGAGTTCACAATCTTGGAGGTGGTAGAGGAGTTTCCAAAAGTAAGGGACTGGGTTAACACTCCACAAACATGGAGCTCTTCTGGCCTAAAAACTTTTTGAGAAACTTTCTGTGAGGTTGGGCACTTGAAAAATATGTTGTTGTCAGGAGATTTGACTTCTTTGCGTGAGACCATCAAAGCTGGGTCTGCATTTATGTGACCTGGAGGACATGGCTTCTTATATTCCAATAAAGATGAGCAGCAGTGCTGCATTATCTCTTTGTAGGTAAACTGTGACCACTGGGGACTAAGTTTCTCCCCATGTGGACTGTGAAGCCATTTGGTCCTGGTCCACTTTTTGTCGTGTTTTTGCTACTGCACTCGGAGTTTGGTATTTGCTTCATGACATACAAGGAGCTAAACTGGGACACAATGCTGGAGGGAGTTCTGTCACGTGTGGTGTGCCAGGGTATGCAGGAGAATGCACCAACCAGGCTTCTATCCCTCATAGCTTGCCCCATTGCCCCCTTGTCCATATCAACCTAATTCTGAACATTGCCCTGAAACCTCTCCATATAACAAGATGCCTTTACATATAAGGGCCTGCTGGCTGCACCATGTAAGTAACATGCCATTTGGAATACAATGGTAGATCCTCATGACCCTACCACTGGTGATTTATCACACACCTGCCCAAAACTGCTCTAGGCCCACTACTCAGCAGGCTCTAACTTACTGGCATCTCTGTACTGCACCATTTTCATGAAACCCAGTCAATCAAGGCGCTGTCTGGTATACTCTTGATCAGCAATAGGACATCCAAAGGTTCTCCAGTGCCACCTGGTCATGGGAATTTCAAAATTTTCATGGTATTTATCTAGCCATTTTTCAAGGATGAAGTTGGAGGCACTGTGGCTTTCAATTCATTCAGTAACCATTAAATGTTGAGGAAGCTCAATTCAATAAAAGCTCTGGAGAACTCTCACAGGCAAGGCTTCTGAAAGAGTGCCAAAATGGTCACATGATGCCAGGCCCATTAAAGTCTACAATGTGAGGCCTATGTATTTTTCGACTCTCAAATATGGCTGCCATGTCTTTGAGAATAAAATCAGGTGATATCCTGGCAGAGATTCCCAGTGCTCTGTGGAAAACCACCCTGGCCCTAGATCTCAGTTTACAAGGGCGACTCACATGCGTGGCCTCCTAAAATCCAAACAAAATTCATGGCAATACTTCTCTGAGTTTAGTTTCACAACTCAGTCTCTAAGGGGAATCACACCAAAGTTCAAGCCCAAGTGGACCCAGTCATTTCTTCCAACCGCCAAACAAATGGCCAAAATTAAAACCAAAACATTCCCACATGGCCCTCATCTTCTTCCATATAGTCACTCATCGTAACCTCTGGCTGGAGTTTTCCATCAGGGGCACAGCCCAAGACTGTGTCCAAAAAAAGCTCGCTTGCCCCTCATTTGCCTAAAGTCAGGGTGGCCTTGACAGCCCTCCTGTGAATCAGAAGTGATCAAATAAGCCTGCCGTTAATACTGCTCTGTTTCTACAATTTGAGGCCTACTGACTTTCAGGTATAGATTCTATATGTGATTTGGAGTCATGCGAAAACCCAAGCACCTCATCAGGGCTTTGAAGAACTCATTTGACCCAAAGAATCCCTATTCACACTTGATGGAGGTCAGGAACCTAACAGAGGAAGACGAGAGACTTCATCCACAATGACTGATTTTTTGCTATTATAGTTTTGGACGCACACATGGGATCATTCTTTATATCCATCATGTGCTGAGAATCTAAATCACAGCCACAAAGAAGGCCAAGAGGCTAATTCAGCCACATCCGTTTCCAAAGCAATTAAGCAAAGAGCCACAGGTGATGCCCATTCATTTCCATTTCAAAACTATATTCTTCAGGCTTCACAACGGGGTGCCCTGAAGCAAAGACCTTCCAGATATTCAGTGTAACAAAACAGTACTTAAGCAAAAGGTCCAAAGCAGGGTCTCTCCACTGAGAGTTTCTTGGTCACACTGATATCTGAGTTTTCTGAGATGCTCGCCATTTTTTTCAGCTATCCAGTACATGACCATGTCACAGAGCTTGGAGGTGGTACATATCGTGGACACAAAACCATGAGCCTATTCTGGAGACTGGCCAGAATACAGGAAGAAAACATTAACTTGGGAAGATAGCAGGTGTTTCCCTTCGATAAGACAAGCTGCAGTTCATTCATATATTGGGCAGGATGAATTTTGGGAATATTTATACTTTAAAGGACACATTCATTAATGCATTTTCTTTTCTAATGTTTACAACAACGGACACAGTGGAATACACAGACATGAAAATACTTGCCTTGTCAAACGACTTACTAGAACAGTCCACTGAAAACCACAAACAAAAAAAAACAACAACAAAAAAACGCCTTTCCTACCTATTCTCAGAAAATGAGATAGAACCACAAACCCATACCCACTCCCACAAAGGCAGCTCCTTCCCCCAAGTATGTCTGTGATTAGAAGGAGTGTCCTATGACTGGTGAGCCATACTATGTTCTCCCAAAATGGCCTGTCCTCTTTCAGATCTGGTTTCCATGGCCAACTCTGTGAAGTTGTCAGGAAAAAGTGGTGAGCCACTACCTGCTTTCTCAGGAAAGGTCCCTCTTCAGAGCTCTTCTGGCATTTGGCCATCCTCACATCAGTAGGTACTAAGAAAGATTGATTTTGTCCTTGGAAAATCCAAACAAGTGAGTCCACTGGGACTGGAACTGGGACTGCCTCTGGGTGCCTGGCTTCTTGGATACCAAGTTCAGAGAGTTCCATCACCAAATAATGAGGTATGTCACTTTCTTTGGAACTGAATGAGGTCACTGCCTTGGCAACCACTTTTCCCTAACAGTTGCTTCCAAGGGTCCCATGAGATGGAGCCGGCCCCTACTTCCTGTGACACTTTCACAAGTTAGAATGAAATATCAACGATAGGCACCCAGGAACAGCTCTACACACAGGTCTGGTTTTGTCAGTCTTCTCTACAATAAGAAGAGAGAGGCTGATTAAGACACATCCCTTCATCCTGACCAGGTGTTTTGCCATGGAAGATGAGTTTTGCTCACTCAGGTCCTTTATACCTGCCTACAACTTGTCCAGGTATCATTTCTGCATGGACCTTTGAGGTTCTCAGCAGGTGGACTGTCCCCTTCTTTCCTGTATTGTAAGAACAACTCTGTCCCTGCTCTTCTGTAAAATGAGATTGAGGGAACAGTGTATGTTTCGGGTTAATAACAGGTTCGATTTGTGTTAGGAATCATTCTGTGTGATGAATAATAGTGTTGTGGACCTTCGATATTTACAAGAATATGGAGGTTAAATATAAGTATGAGAACAGAAGTCTAGGTATGATTTGAAGCCCAGAAGGGCATTGAGCCCTTGATTGGGATAATTAGCTTTGAATTATGTTCTGCAAAGATGTCTCAGTTAATTCAATACACAATGGCATAGGACTTTGTACCTTGGATGATTGAATGTAGAAAAGAACATCCAGTCAAAAAGGGATAGTCAGTAAGATTATGAAGCTAGTCAGTAGGTTTAGGAAGAAGAGTGAGTATTTGATTTGGACAAAAGTTCTTTAACAATAGGGTTTCGGTTAGAGAGTGAATGTAAATGTCAGCACATATGAAGAGTCAGTCACTATGATGAGCTGGGAAAAAATGTAGAAAAGCAGATATCAATAGAGACATTATGAAATCAGGCAAAGTATAAAGTGAGTGATAGGATTAGACGTTTTCAACAGGGTTGAGTTTGAATACATAATCTTTGGAAGAAAAAAATATGTAGTCACCAATAGGATTGACAGTTAAGAGCATTAGGCAACCTGGACATAGATGTTTTTAGTAATCCATGTTCACTTTTCATTTAGTCCTTCGTGCAATCATAACCGTGACCATTACATTATTTGTCCAGAATATTACTGTGAAAAAATGTATATGTAGATCAGGTGACATGAGTATTTCGTCCACCATTTCTGGAAACAATATATTGAAGACGTAAAATTAGTATTGGGGGTACAAAGAGGTGCACCCTGTGTCTATGAATATAGAGATAAAGCATGAATAGACAATACTGTGAATAAATAATATAACTTGTTCCAACATTAAATAATGGATTGAACTGATATCTGGAAAATTACAGGAAATCTTATATTGATATGCAATCATTCATTCCCACCAATTATACATCTAATGGTAATATTAGTGTTTTGGTTTATCATGAACAGTGTGTGAGTTTTGCTTCAAAAGTGATTATGGAAATCGAAAATAATATGTTTGGAGAGAAGTCTCATGAAAAGACCAGTCAGGAAACCTGGAGGAATGCATATATTGTAAAGCAGGAAGCGATTGAAATTCAATCAAATGCCTATAAATTTGCTAATTTGTGGATGAAATATATATCCTATGATGTGCATAAACTCATGAAATAGTAATGTACCATTGTTGAATAAAAATGAACGTCAAAATACACATCATGTCCCATAGGAATCTACTGGCATTGATTTTAAACTGTAGAAATATTAGGATTCTCGTGCATTATTCACCGAATTTAGTTATCTCTTTTTTTAAATTTTTATATATGGTTGTTCAAAACATTACATAGTTCTTCATAAAGAATATTTCACACTTTGATTTATGTGGGTTATGAACTCCCATTTTTGCCCCGTATACAGATTGCAGAATCACATCAGTTACACATCCATTGATTCATATATTGCCATACTAGTGTCTGTTGTATTCTGCTGCCTTTCCTATCCTCTACTATCCCCCCTCCCCTCCAGTCTCCTCCCCTCTTCTCTCTCTACCCCCTATACAGTAATAAATTTCTCCCCCTTGTATTATTTTTCCCTTTCCCCTCACTTCCTTTTGTATGTAGTTTTGTATAACCCTGAGGTTCTCCTTCCATTTTCATGCACTTTCCCTTCTCTCTCCCTTTCCCTTCCACCTCTCATCCCTGTTTAATGTTAATCTTCTTCTCATGCTCCTCATCCCTACTCTGTTCTTAGTTATTCTCCTTATATCAAAGAAGACATTTGGCATTTGTTTTTTAGGGATTGGCTAGCTTCACTTAGCATAATCTGTTCTAATGCCATCCATTTCCCTGCAAATTCTATGATTCTGTCATTTTTTAATGCCGAGTAATACTCCATTGTGTATAAATGCCACATTTTTTTCATTCATTCTTCTATTGAAGGGCATCTAGGTTGGTTCCACAGTCTTGCTATTGTGAATTGTGCTGCTATGAACATCGATGCAGCAGTGTCCCTGTAGCATGCTCTTTTTAGGTCTTTAGGTTTTAGACCGAGAAGGGGAATAACTGGGTCAAATGGTGGTTCCGTTCCCAGCTTTCCAAGAAATCTCCATACTGCTTTCCCATTTGCCTGCACCAATTTGCAGTCCCACCAGAAATATACAAGTGTAACTGTTTCCCCAGATCCTCGCCAGCACTTGTTATTGTTTGACTTCATAATGGCTGCCAATCTTACTGGAGTGAGATGGTATCTTAGGGTGGTTTTGATTCACATTTCTCTGACTGCTGGAGATGGTGACCATTTTTTCATGTACTTGTTGATTGATTGTATGTCCTCCTCTGAGAAGTGTCTGTTCAGGTTCTTGGCCCATTTGTTGTTTGGGTTATTTGTTATCTTATTGACTAATTTTTTGAGTTCTTTGTATACTCTGGATATTAGTGCTCTCTCTGAAGTGTTAGGAGGAAAGATTTGTTCCCAGGATGTGGGCTCCCTATTTTCCTCTCTTACTGTTTCTTTTGCTGAGAAAAAACCTTTTTAGTTTGAGTAAGTCCTATGTGTTGATTCTAGTTATTAACGCTTGTGCTATGGGTGTCCTATTGAGGAATTTGGAGGCGACCCCACAGTATGTAGATCGTAGCCAACTTTGTCTTCTATCAGACACCATGTCTCTGATTTGATATCAAGCTCCTTGATCCATTTTGAGTTAACTTTTGTGCATGGCGAGAGAAAGGGATTCAGTTTCTTTTTGTTACATATGGATTTCCAGGTTTCCCAGCACCCTTTGTTGAAGATGCTATCATTCATCCATTGCATGCTTTTAGCCCCTTTATCAAATGTAAGATAGTTGTATTTTTTGGATTGGTTTCTGTGTCCTTTATTCTGTACCATTGGTCCACCCACCTGTTTTGGTACCAGTACCATGCTATTTTTGTTACTATTGTTCTGCAGTATAGTTTGAAGTCTGGTATCACTATACCGACTGATTCACACTTCCTGCTTAGTGTTGTTTTTGCTATTCTGGGTCTTTTATTTTTCCATATGAATTTCATGATTGCTTTCTCTATTTCTACAAGAAATGCCGTTGGGTTTTGATTGGCATTGCATTAAACCTATAGAGAACTTTTAGTAATATCGCCATTTTGATGATGTTAGTTCTGTCTATCTATGAACAGGGTACATTTTTACATCTTCTAATATCTTCCTCTATTTTTCTCTTTAGGTTTCTGTAGTTTTCCTTGTATAAAACTTGCACCTCTTTTGTTAGGTTGATTCCCAATTATTTTTTTTTTTAGTATATTGTGAATGGAGTGGTTGTCCTCATTTCCGTTTCAGACGATTTGTCACTGATATTCAGGAATGTCTTTGATTTATGAGTGTTGATTTTATATCCTGCCACTTTGCTGAATTCATTTATTTGCTCTATTAGTTTCTTTGTAGACCCTTTTGGGTCTGCTAGAAATAGAATCATGTCATCTGCAATAGTGATAATTTAAGTTCTTCTTTTCCTATTTATATGCCTTTAATTTCTTTCATCTCTCTAATTGCTCTGGCCAGTGTTTCGAGAACTATGTTGAACAGAAGTGGTGAAAGAGGGCATACCTGTCTTGTTCCAGATTTTAGGGGGAATGCCTTCAATTTTTCTCCATTCAGAAGTATGCTAGCCTGAGACTTAGCATAGATTGCTTTTACAATATTGAGGTATGTTCCTGTTATCCCTAGTTTTTCTAGAATTTTGAACATAAAGGGATGCTGTACTTTGTCGAATGCTTTTTCTGCATCTATTGAGATGATCATATGGTTCTTATTTTTAAGTCTATTGATGTGATGAATAACATTTATTGATTTCTGTATATTGAACCAGCCTTGCATCCCACGGATGAATACTACTTGATCATGGTGCACAATTTTTTTGATATGCTTTTGTATCTGATTTGCCAGAATTTAATTGAGGATTTTTGCCTCTAGGCTCATTAGAGATATTGGTCTGTAGTTTTCATTCTTTGAAGTGTCTTTGTCTGGTGTAGGAATCAGAGTGATGTTGACCTCATAGAATGAATTTGGAAGTTCTCCCTCTTTTTCAATTTCCTGAAATAGCTTGAAAAGTATTGGTATTAGTTCCCCTTTAAAGGTTTTGTAAAACTCTGCTGTATACCCATCAGGTCCTGGGCTTTTCTTACTTGGTAGTGTTTTGATGGTTTTTTCTATTTCCTCAATTGATATTGGTCTGTTTAGGTTGTCTATATCCTCCTGACTCAATCTGGGCAGATCATATGACTTAAGAAATTTATCGATGCCTTCACTGTCTTCTATTTTATTAGAGTACAAAGATTCAAAATAATTTCGGATTATATTCTGTATATCTGAAATATCTGTTATGATATTGTCTTTTTCATCCTGTATGCTAGTAATTTGAGTTCTCTCTCTTTTTGTCTTCGTTAGCATGGCTAAGGGTCTGTAGATTTTTTTTATTTTTTCAAAGAACCAAATGGGTTGATGTGTCTGCTGTGCTTGCAGGCCGCTAGTCCTGTTCCGCCGGTCAGTTGCAGGTCTGCCTACCTTGCGGGAGCGGGTGGTGGCTCTGCTTTGGCCCTACTGCAATTGGGGTGTCGTGACTACCATGCTGGCAGATCGCTGGGCCTGTTACGGGTGCGGGCAAAGACTCTGCTCTGCCCCTACTCCAATTGGGTTGACGTGACTACCACGCCGGTGGGCCGTTGTGCTTGTACTGGGCGCGGGAGAAAGCTCTGCTCTGCCACTACTCCAATTGGGGTGTCATGTCTACCATGGTGGCAGGCCGCTGGGCCTGTTCCGAAGGTCAGTCACAGGTCTGCTTTTGTGGCGGGCGTGGGGGGCGGCCTGCTTGGCCCCTACTACAATTTGGGTGACGTGACTACCACACCAGCTGGTGGCTGGGCCTGATCTGGGCACAGGCAGTGGCACTGCTCTTTCCCTACTCCATTTGGGGTGACGTGGGTACCATGCCTCCGGATCTGATGAATCTTCCTCTATGTTTCTAGAGAGAATTACGGAGGCATATAGGAGATATACTCCTTTCGATCCTCATGCAGAGGATCAAAAATCATCTGTCACAATGGCCTTTATTGGGCATGCTGCCTTGGATATTTAAAGAAAGTTAAAATGCTTAGATGGATTACAAGATATGACTGTGAGAGATTTAGTCAGAGAAGCCGAGAAAGTATACTATAAGAGAGAAACTGAGGAAGAGAAGGGAGCAAAAGGAGGATAAAAGAAACAAAAGACAGACTAAGGAGTTGACTAAGGTCCCGGTCACAATAACAAAAAGGCCAGAAATTAAGAAACAGGGAGACAGGAAGGGATACCTGGTCCCACGCCAGAGGCCACCCCTGACCTCAGATCAATGTGCCTACTGTAAAGAAAGAGTACACTGGGTTCATGAGTGCCCTAGAAAGAGGCAGCCACGCCAGCCAGCCATTCTGACTCTTCAGCATGACTACGAAAGTCGGGGCTCAGATCCCCTCCCTGAACTCAGCGTATCTTTTGAAGTGGAGGAGACACCAGTAAACTTTGAAGTGGATACAGGCGCAATAAACTCAGCCCTTAAGGCCCCATTGGGCCCTCTATCAAATAAAAGGTCTCTAGTTCAAGGGGCTAATGGCAGTAAATATCGGACTTGTATAACTAAGAGGATCATGGACCTGGGGAAAGGAAAAATCCATCACTCCTTTTTAGTAATCCCAGAATGCCTGGCCGACTTTTGCTGTACGTCATGGGGATGTGAGCATACAGGGGCTGCCTGATGGAACACAAACTCCTCATCAAATTCAGTACACAGCATTGGCCATATTACCAATTAGATAACCAAAACCGATGGCCCCCAGAGGGGTCTCTTGATCCTGAAATTCTGCGTGACCATTTTTTTTTAAAGAGAGAGGTGAGAGAGAGAGAGACAGAGAGAATTTTTAATATTTATTTTTTAGTTTTTTGCTGGACACGACATCTTTGTTTGTATGTGGTGCTGATGATCGAACCCGGGCCACACGCATGCCAAGCGAGCGTGCTACAATTGAGCCACATCCCTAGCCCTGTGTGACCTTTTTAACTTCTGCAAGTGCTCAAAAGGGTGAAAGGAGATTCCCCTATGGGCAGGCCTTTTCCATCCTTCACTCATATCCTGAACTATGCTTATCCAATCAATCCTCACATTCAGCCTTGTGCTCCAGAGTCTCTGCTGTAACTCTCACCTCAGCAACCTGATTTCTCCCCTCCAATTATTAGATCAAAAACCCAAATCTCTGCTGGTTCTCAGACCATCGCCATCTTGCTGAAGTAGCAGGTACTCAGGTTCCCATCCACCGACTCACTCCTCTCTTCTCCTGTCCGTGCCCGCCCCGGGTCCCACCAGGTCCTCTTACCAGCTAACACAAAGCTGAAACTAGCTGAGGAGAGCCCTCAGACTCCTATCAAAGATGTAATGAAAATGGCCTTTAAAGTTGCTTTGTCATCACTGAAAACAGTTTACTAAAAATTTAAAGTCCCTCACATGCATTTTGGGATACTCACTCTTGTCTTCCCCTCTGCTCTACCTGTTCTACAGCTCAAGTTTTTGTTGCTAGGAAAATCCCAAACCCCTTTCCCATTATTCTTTTACATCTCTCCTTCCTTATTCTCAGATCCTCGGAGCTGCTGTCAGCCGCACCTTCCCTGTCTTCCCCTTCTGTACCAGGCCTACAGAAAATTCTTAACTGACTTTCTACAGAAGTCTTCACCATGGCTGACTTTAGGACTTTCAGCAAAAGAGTCCCTATAAAAGAGTTCAATGTAGATAAACTTCCTCTTTTAGTGTTGCCTTGTTCTACTTGGCCACTGGCTAAAAAAATAAGCACTTCTATGCTAGACACCCCATTACTTGTTTTCCACAAAATATATGAACAAGGCCTCTGGCCATGAGCTGGGGCTTTACAGAGATGGCTATATTTCTAAGATAAAGAAGTTACCATCAGGGCTCCATGGTAACAGCTGTCAGGGGCGAAAAATAAGAAAGGTAGGAAAAAGCTCTTTCCCTCCCAGGTGTCCTTGAAAAGTTAACTTGCCCAGAACTGAGGTAAAAACAAAAACAACAACGGCTTTTTTGAACTTCTGAAGACTGTGAACTTCTGAGCCCCTTCCCTTACATGTTGGGTACAAAATTCTGAAACTACCTAAACTTGAGTTTCAGGAGAATAATTGATTACAACAGAAGCAATGCCCTCTGAATCTGGTTGCAACCAAATAGGACGGTTTCCCTGTCTTCGTTGCTATCTTAGGTGCCTTGCCTTGTCCGTCCCTACAACAGCATAATTGTATATAATTAAACATTGTTTATGTTTGAAAGAAATTGTCAACAGATGTGATTAATTGTGTAATGGTGCAGATGTTTCCCAGAGTGCTCTGTCATGATGAAATGAAATAGAGGGGCATACAACCCGTTTCCACTGGGAACATATATCCCTCACTTTAGCCATCCTATTCGGAATAGGAGTTGCTTCAGGGGTGGGCACAGGAACCACTGCCTTCGTCCATGGGACACAACAAATGACCCAATTAGAAGAAGCAATAGACCAAAACTAAGATATTAGATACCTCCATCAGAGCTTTGCATGAATTTTTAACCTCTCTCTCTGAAGTTGTTTTACAGAACAGGCGAATGACACAAAACACACACACACACACAGAAAAAAAAATAGCAAAATATATGTCAATCAAAATTTTCATAAAATATATATCATAAAAAGATCCAAAAATATTCATTTTACTGAACATGGATTTATGTATAATGTTGTTCAACTAGCAAGCTCACCCATTGGTTGAATATTCAGTTCCAACACGGTTAAGTAGAAGTGATCTCTTCTCACAATTTGTATCTGCCAACTCATCCACCTCACAAGAATGTATGTGTGGTACCAGGTATGATTCTATATATCCATATAAAAATATATGTGCTGAATAGGCTACAGAGAAAGGGAGACAGGAATTCACAATTTTTTAACTTTAAAAACACATGGAGAACTATTTCAACAAAAAATTGACTAGATTTAACTCCTACTCTGTATCATGCAAAAGGCAAGTCCAAATATACACCATGCCTCCTCTAAACTGCTTGTATTGCTATTCATGGCAATATTTCTCTGAGTTCAGTTCCAGAACGCAGTCTCTAAGGGAAATCTCAACAGAGTTCAAGCCCAGGTGGACCAAGATATTTCTTACAACCACCACACAAATGACCACAATTAAAAACAAAACACTCAAACATGGTCCTCATCTTCTTCCATATAGTCACTCATCGTAACCTCTGTCTGGAGGTTTCCATGAAGGGCTCACCCAAAGACAGTGTCCAAATAAACTCCCTTGCCCCTCATTTGCCTAAAGTCAGGGTGGCCTGGACACCCTTTCTGTGAACCAGGAGTGATCAAATAAGCCTCCCATTAATACTGCTCTGTTTCTCCAATTTGAGGCCTACTGACTTTCAAGTATAGATTCTTTATGTGATTTGGAGTCATACGAAAACCTAAGCACCTCTGCAGTGATTTGAAGAACTCATTTGACCCAAGGAATACCTATTCTCACTTGATGGAGGTCAGGATCCTAACAGAGGAAGACGAGAGACTTCATCCACAATGACTGATCTTTTGGCAATTATGGTTTTGGATGCACACATGGGATCATTTTTAGATCCATCAGCTACTGAGAATCAAAGTCACAGCCACATACAAGGCCAAGAGTCTAATTAAGACACATCCCTTTCCAAAGCAACTAAGAAAGAGCCACAAGTGATGCCCATTCATTTCCATTTGAAAACTGTTTCCTTCAGGCTTCACAAAGGGGTGGCCTGAGGCAAAGACCTTCCTGATATTCAGGGCAACAGAATAATAGGTAAGCAAAAGGCCAAAAGCAGGGTATATCCACTGAGACTTTCCTGGTCACACTGATATCTGAATTTTCTGAGATGCTGGCCATTCCCTTCAGCTATCCTGTACATGGCCATGTCACAGACCTTGGAGTTGTTGCATATCTTGGACACAAAACCATGAGCCTATTCTGGAGAGTGGCCAGAATTCAGAAGAAAACAGGGACTTAGGAAGGTAATAGGTATTGCTCATCCATAAGGCAAGCCGCACTCCATTCATAAATTAGGCAGGATGCATAATGGGAAGCTTTCTACTAGACAGGACACATCCATTGTTGCATTCTCTTTTCTCATATCTACAACCACGGACACAGTGGGATACACAGACATAGAAACACTCATTTTGTCAAACGACTTACTAGAAACAGTTCACTCCAAATCAAACAAACCGCCTTCTCTACCTATTCTCAGAATATGAGACAAAACAACAAACCCACACTCACAAAGGCACCTCCTTCCCTCAAGTAGGTCTGTGACTCTCCGGAGTTAACTCTGACTGGTGGGCCATATTATGTTCCCCCGAAATGGCGTGTCCTCTATCAGATCTGCTTTCCTTGACCAACTCTGTAAAGTTGTCAGGAAAAAGTGGCGAGCCACTACCTGCTTTCTCAGGAAAAGTACCTCTTCAGTGCTCTCCTGGTATTTGGCTATACTCACATCATTAGGTACCGAGAAAGACTGACTCTGTCCTTGGAAAATCCAATCAAGTGAGCCCACAGGGACTTGGACTGGGATTGCCTCTCAGTGTCTTGGTTCTTGGATAGCAAGTTCAGAGAGTTCCATCACCAAGGAAATTAGATATGTCACTTTCTTTGGAACTGAATGAGGCCACTGCCTTGGCACCCCTTTTTCCTAACAGTTGCTTCCAAGGGTCCCATGAGATGGAGGCTGCCCCTACTTCCTGTGACACTTTCACAAGTTAGAATGGTATATCAACCATAGGCACCCGTGAACAGCTTTCCACACAGGCCTGATTTGGTCCATCTTCTCTACAATAAGAAGAGAGAGGCTGATTAAGACACATCCCTTCATCCTGACCAGGTTGTTTGCCATGGAAGATGACTTTTGCTCTCTCAGGTCCTTCATAGCTGCCTATAACTTTTCCGGGTATCATTTCTGTATGGACCTTTGAGGTTTTCAGCAGGTGGAAGGTCCCCTACTTTCCTGTATTGTAAGAACAACTCCGTCTCTGTTCTTCTGTAAAATGAGATTGAGGGAACAGTGTATGTTTAGGGTTAATAACAGGTTCAATTTGGGTTAGGAATCATTCTGTGCGATGAATAATGGTATTGGCAACCTGTGAGATTTACAAGAATGTAGAGGTGAAATATAAGTATGAAAATAAAAATCTAGGTATAATTAGAAACCCAGAAGGGCATTGGGCCCTTGATTGGGATACTTAGCTTGAATTATGTTCTCTAAAGATGTCTCAGATAATTCAATATACAATGGCATAGGACCTTGTACCTTGGATGATTGAACGTAGAAGAGAACATCCAGTCAAAAAGGGATAGTCAGTAGGTTTAGAAAGATTGTCGGTAGGTTTAGGAAGAAGAGTGATTATAGGATTTAGACCAAAAGTTCTTTAGCAATATGGTTTCGGTTAGAGAGTGAATGTAAATGTCAGCACATATGAAGAGTCAGTCACTATGATAAACTGGGAAAATATGTAGAAATGCAGATATCAATAGAGACATTATTGCATCAGGCAAAATATAAAGTGAGTGATAGGATTAGACATTTTCAACAGGGTTGAGTTTGAATATATAATCTTAGGAAGAAACAAATATGTTGTCACCAATAGGATTGACATTTGAGAGCATTAGGCAGCATGGACATGGATGTTTCTATTAATCCATGTTCACTTTCCTTTTAGGCTTTGGTACAGTCATAAGTGTGACCTTTACATTTTTTTCAGAATATTACTGTGATAAAATGTATATGTAGATCAGGTGACATAAGTATTTCTTCCACCATTTCTGGTAGCAATATATTGAAGACGTAAAATTAGTATTGGGGGTCCAAAGAGGTGTACACTGTGTCTATGAATATAAAGATAAAGCATGAATAGAACATACTGTGAATAAATAATATAACTTGTTCCAACTATAAATAATGGATTGAACTGATATCTGAAAAATTACAGGAAATCTTATATTGATATACAATCATTCTTTCCAAAATGGTATACATATAATGGTAATATTAGTGTTCTGGTTTATCACGAAGGGTGTGAGTTTTACTTCACCAGTGATTATGGAAATCGAAAATAACTTGTTTGGAAAGAAGCGTCATGAAAAGACGAGTTCAGAAACCCTGATAATACTTGTGTTCTGAAACAGGAATTGATTAAAGTTGAAACAAATGCCTGTAAATTTGTGAACTTGTGGATGAAATATATATCGTATGATGTGCAAAAACTGAAGAAATAATAATGTACCAGTGTTGAATACAAATGAACCTCAAATTACATATCATGTCCCATAGGAATCTACTTGCATTGGTGGTAAACTGGGTCAGTTACTGTAAAATTATTAGAATTTGTAGGCACCATTCACTGAAGTTTGTTTTCAGTACTAGGAAACAAATATGTATTTCAGGTGGATGAATATTTCGGAAAATAATCTTGTGAAAAGTTGATTATAAATCCATATACATGAACATGAATGAATTTAGAAAGTGTATATAAGACACATATATTTTATATATTAAAAATCTGAATAGTGTGTGTGTATATACACACACACACACACACACACACAAACTACACACAGACATTAAAAAGCAGCAATATATATGAAAATCAAAATTCATCAGTAAATATATATCATCCACAGATGCAAAAATAATTATTTTACTGAACATGAGTATATGTATAATGTTGTTCTACTAGAAAGCTCCCCTATAGTTTGAATCTTCATTTCTAACAGCATTTAAGAGGAGTGATCTCTTCTCACAATTTGAATCTGCCAAGAGAGAAACCTCACAAAAATGTACGTGGGATTCCTGGTAGGATTCTATATGTGCATATAAATATACATGTGTGAATTGGCTACAGAGAAAGGGAAACAGGATTTCACACATTTGTTATCTTTAAAAACACATGGAGAACTATTTCAAATGAAAATTGACTAAATTTATGACTCCTACCTTATATAATGCAAAAGGCAAGTCCAACTATACAAGATGCCTCCTCTGAACTGCTTGAATTTCTATTCTGTTTGGGTTATTTTTCTCCATTATATTAGGATGAGTTGTTTGATTCTAGTAGGTATGGGTTAGTGTCAGGGATTCAGTATTTCAAAAGGAAAATTGGAAAATGAATTCAATGTGTAAGCAAATATGTGCTTCACAAATATCTGTTAAGGTCTGATATCCTCTCACTCTCATCCAGAAAAATGCCTTGACATTACCTTCACCCCAGGTAAAACATAATTAGAGGAGAAGAGTTAGAAAATCAGTGAATACATATCTGGAATGGAAAATGCTCAAGAGTTCATAACCATGGAGGTGGTAGAGGAGTTTCCAAAAGTAAGGGACAGGGTAAACACAACACAAACAGGGAGCTCTGAGAGCCTAAAAACTTTTTGAGAAACTGCCTCTGAGTTTGGGCACTTGAAACATATGTTGTTGTCAGGAGATTTGGCTTCTTTAGTAGTGAGACCATCAAAGCTGGTTCTGCATCTATGTGACCTGAAGGACTTGGTTTCTTATTTTCCAATGAACATGAGGCAGCAATGCTGAATCCTCTCTTTGTAGGTAAACTGTGACCACTGAGGACTAAGTGTCTCTCCGTATTGACTGCGAAGCCATTTGGTCCTCCGACACTTTTTGTGGTGTTTTTCCTGCTGCACTGGGAGTTTGGTATTTGCTTCACGAAATACCAGGAGCTCAACTGGGACATATTGCTGGAGGGAGATCTGTCACGTGTGTTGGGTCAGGGTCTGCAGGAGAATGCACCAACCAGGCTTCTATCCCTCCTAGCTTGGCCCATTGCCCCCTCGTCCATATCAACCTGATTCAGAACATTGCCCTGAAACCTCACCATATAACAAGATGCCTTTACATATAAGGTAATGCTGGCTGCACCATGTCAGTCACAAGCCATTTGGAATACAATGGTAGATCCTCATGGCCCTACCACTGATGTTTCATCACACACCTGCCCACCAGTGCTCTAGGCCCACTACTCAGCAGGCTCCAACTTACTGGCATCTCTGTTCTACACCATTTTCATGAAACCCAGTCAATCAAGGCATTGTCTGGTATACTCATGATCAGCAACAGGACATCCAAATGTTCTCCAGTGCCACCTGGTTGTGGGAACTTCCAAAAATTCATGGTATTTATCAAGCCATTTTTCAAGGATGAAGTTGGAGAAACTCTGGGTTTCAATTCATTCAGGAACCACTAAATGTTGAGGAAGCTAATTTAAATGAAAACTCTGGAGAACTCTCACAGGCAAGGCTTCCCAAAGAGTGGGGAAAAGGTCACATGAAGCCAGGCACAATGAGGTGTAAAATGTGAGGTCCATGTGTGTTTTGACTCTCAACTATGGCTGCAAGTTTTTCACAATTATATCTTGTGATATCCTGGCTGAGATTCCCAGTGCTCTGTGGAAAGCCAGATCTCAGTTTCCAAGGGCAACTCTCATGCGTGGCCTCCTAAAATCCCAAAACAATTCATGGCAATACTTCTCTGAGGTGAGTTCCAGAACTCAGTCTCTATGGGGAATCACACCAGAGTTCAAGCCCAGGTGGACCCAGACATTTCTTCCAACCGCCACACAAATGACCACAATTAAAACCAAAACACTCCCACATGGCCCTCATCTTCTTCCATATAGTCACTCATCATGACCTCTGGCTGGAGGTTTCCATGAGGGGTGCAGCCATTGGTAGTGTCCAAAATAAGCTCACTTGCCCCTCATTTGCCTAAAGTCAGGGTGGCCTGGACACTCTTAATATGAACCAGGAGTGGTCAAATAAGCCTGCCGTTCACGCTGCTCTGTTTCTCCAATTTGAGGCCTACTGACTTTCAGGTATGGAATATTTATGTGAAATAGAGTCATGAGAAAAGCCAAGCACCTCGGCAGAGATTTCAAGAACTCATTTGACCCAAAGGATCAGTATTCTCACTTGATGGATGTCAGGAACCTAACAGAAGAAGGCGAGAGACTTCATCCACAATGACTGATCTTTTGGCCATTTTGGTTTTGGATGCGCACATGCGATCATTCTTTGGATCCATCATGTGCTGAGAATAAAAATCACAGCCACATACAAGGCCAAGAGGCTAATTCAGACACATCCCTTTCCAAAGCAGTTAAGCAAAGAGCCACAGGTGATGCCTATTCATTTCAAATTTAAAACTGTTTTCTTCAGGCTTCACAAAGGGGTGGCCTGAGGCAAAGACCTTCCTGACATTCAGGGCAACAGAACATAAGGTAAGCAAAAGGCCCAAAGCAGGGTTTCTCCACTGAGACTTTCCTGGTCACACTGATATCTGAGTTTTCTGAGATGATCTCCATTCTCTTCAGCTATCCAGTATATGGCCATGTCACAGAGCTTGGAGGTGGTACATATCTTGGACACAAATCCCTGAGCCTATTCTGGAGACTGGCCAGAATTCAGGAAGAAAACAGGAACTTAGGATGATAGCAGGTGTTGCCCATCGATAAGACAAGGTGCAGTCCATTCATAAATTGAGCAGGATGAATTATGGTAAGATTTATACTAGACAGGACACATCCATTAATGCATTCTCTTTTCTAATGTCTACAACAATGGACATAGTCGGATACACAAACATAGAAACACTCACCTTGTCAAATAACTTACTCGAAACAGTCCACTTCAATCCAAACAAACCGCCATTCCTACCTTTTGTTAGAACATGAGACAAAACCACAAACCCACACCCACCCCCACAATGGCACCTCCTTCCCCCAAGTAGATCTGTGACTATCTGGAGTGTCCTCTAACTGCTCGGCCATACTTTATTCCTTCGAAATAGTCTGTCCTCTCTCAGGTCTGGTTTCCTTGGCTAACTCTGTGAAGTTGTCAGGAAAAAGTGGTGAGCCACTACTGGCTTTCTCAGAAAAGGTACCTCTTCAGTGCTCTCCTGGCATTTGGCCATCCTCACATTAGTAGGTACCAAGAAATACTGACTCTGTCCTTGGTAAATCCAAACAAGTGAGACCACTGTGACTGGGAATGGGATAGCGTCTGGGTGCCTGGCCACTAGGATACAAAGATCATAGAGTTCCATCACCAAGGAAATGAGGTATGTCACTTTCTTTGGAATTGAATGAATGAGGTCACTGCCTTGGCAACCAGTTTGTCCTAACACTTGCTTCCAAGGGTCCCATGAGATGGAGGCTGCTCCTACTTCCTGGAACACTTGCACAAGTTAGAATGGTATATCAACCATAGGCACCTGGGAACAGCTCTCCACACAGGTCTGGTTTAGTCCATCTTCTCTAACATAAGTAGAGAGAGGCTGATTCAGACACATCCCTTTATCCTGACCAGGTTGTTTGCCATGGAATAGGACTTTTGCTCTCTCAGGTCTTTCATACCTCCCTACAACTTCTCCAGGTATCATTTCTGCATGGACCTTTGAGGTTTTCAGCAGGTGGAAGTTCCCCTAATTCCCTGTATTTTAAGAACAACTCTGTCGCTGCTCTTCTGTAAAATGAGATTGAGGGAACAGTGTATGTTTAGGGTTAATAACAGGTTCAATTTGGGTTAGGAATCATTCTGTGCGATGAATAATGGTATTGGGAACTTGCGATAATTACAAGAACATAGAGGTGAAATCTAAGTATGGAAACAGAAATCTAGGTATGATTTGAAGCACAGGACCTTGTACCTTGGTAGATTTAATGTACAAGAGAACATCCAGTCAAAAATGGATAGTCGGTAGGATTAGGAAGATAGTCGGTAGGTTTAGGAAGAAGAGTGAGTATAGTATTTGGACCAAAAGTTCTTTAGCAATAGGGTTTCGGTTACAGAATGAATGAAAATGTCAGCACATATGAAGAGTCAGTCACAATGATGAACTGGGGAAAATAAGTAGGAAAGCAGGTATCAATAGAGACATTATGAAATCAGGCAAAGTATAAAGTGAGTTATAGGATTAGACATTTTCAACAGGGTTTAATTTGAATATATAATCATTGGAAGAAACAAATATGTTGTCACCAATAGGATTGACATTTGAGAGCATTAGGCAACCTTCACATGGATGTTTTTAGTTAAACATTGTCACTTTTCTTTTAGGCTTCGGTACAATCATAAGTGTGACCTTTACATTTTTTTTCATAATTTTACTGTGATAAAATATATATGTGGATCAGGTGACATGAGTATTTCTTCCACCATTTCTGGGAGCAATATTTTGAAGACATATACATCAGTGTTAGGGGTGCACAGAGGTGTACCCTGTGTCTATGAATATAGAGATAATGCATGAATAGACCATCCTGTGAATAAATAATATAACTGGTTCCACTTTAAATAATGAATTGAATTGATATCTAAAAATATATAAGAAATCTTATATTGATATATATATATATATATATATATATATATATATATATATATATATATATATATATATACACACACACACACACACACAGGCACACGCACAGACATTAAAAAGTAGCAATATAGGAGATCCAACATGGTGGCGGACATGGAGAAATCAAGTATCTGACCTCATTAGCTGCGCAGGCATAGGGAGTCGTAAACTGTCTAAATGCTGTTTGTTCAGAATCACTAGGCAATGCTGACCTGACGTGGATCTGGTGCGAACAGATCGGCCCCTGAGAAAACACACAGAGACTGGATCGGCTGCATAGAAGCTCAGATTTGCCTGCTTCTTGTGACTCAGAACTAACGTTCCCTCTGAAATAACTGGTCGGCCCTTCTGAATTTACAGAGGTAAAAGGCCACTGGATTGAAATGGGGCTTTGGAGACACAGTCAGGACCCATCCATTGCATTGGTCACCTGGCAAAAGGAACGAATGGTCACCATTTGCATGGGATACCACCGTGGAAGAGAACTGATGTCATGGGCAGAGGAGATAACTTCATTGAAACCAGTACGACAGGTGTGTAATTCCCTATGCATCTCTCTCCACACAGCGGGGAAACATTAAGGGCCCCTCCCAGCTCTCCCTTAAGGGGCCCTCCCAGGTCTCCGGTGAGAAAGATGGCCAGACCGAGGGAATCATGTGTGCTGTGGGACTTGTGGCGTGGAATTCCTGGCTACCGCTCCTACCAGTGCTGACAACTGAGGTCTCTTACACCAGCTAATGTGGGCATGGATACCAGAGAGCAAGCAAATTCGCTGGGGGTTCCCAGCCCCAAGCTCTACAAACTTAGGGTCTGAGGGAGGCAAACAGGGAGAGAGTGCCAAGCGTTGATGAAAACAGGGCTACCAGGAGCAGAGACCTGACGTGTAGCAAGTATTGTGGTGAGCGTCACAGTTGAGTGGAGCCTGGCTTGAGGAAACACTAGAGAAGGTCCTAGGCACTCAGGATTAGAGACCCGCCCAGTCTGGGAGGAAGAGCTGCTGCACTGTGATTGGTTCCCACCTATTGAGAGGAGAAGCTTGGCCCAGTGAGCACAGCTCCACCTACTGGAAGAGAAGTTAATTGAACTCTATGACTGCATGTATTATTATTATTATTATTTTATTTTTATTTTTTTTCTTTCATTTAAATTTTTTGTGTTGTTCTTTAACTTATTTTAACGTTTTTATTTTTTTAATTTTACTATTATTATTATTATTTTAAATTTTAATTTTCATTTTTTAATTATCATTATTATTTTTAAAAAAATTTATTTCTTTCTTTATTTTCTATTTTTTTCTTTTGTCTTTTCATTTCTTTTCAATTTTCTTATTCCCCCATCCTTGAATTCTACCTGCCTATTCTCATTCTCTTTAGTGACTTCTTCCCATCCCTTCTAATATCTTTCCTCCCAAGCTTCAAATAAATTTATAAGAATAAGAAGTAACTCAGCACTCAAACAGAACAAGAAGTAACATGAGCAGCATCAAAAAGCAAGAAAGAAAAGGAGTACAAACAATGAAGGATAACCTAAATATTCAGGAGGACCTAGAATTATCAGAAAAATGGTCATATAAAGAACTCAAGGAATACCTTAGACAGATGAAATGGAACCTTAAAGAGGATACGAGAGAGCAAATAAATACAATGAAAGAACACATTGAAAATGAATTACATAAACAGATAAAAGGAGAAGTTAATCTTCTTTATCAGGAGATAGAGATTATAAATATTCAAAGAATAATTCTAGAAATGAAGGAAACGATAAACCAAATTAAAAACTCAATTGAGAGTATCACTAACCGAGTGGAGCAAGTAGAAGACAGAATGTCACATAATGAAGACAAAATATATCATCTTGAAAAGAGTCTAGCCAACACAGAAAGGCTGGTAAAAAATCACGAGAAAAACATCCAAGAGATATGGTATAACATAAAAAAACCAAACTTATGAGTCATCTGGATAGAGGAAGGTACAGAGATTCAAACCATGGGAATGAGTAACCTGTTGAATGAAATAATTACAGAAAAATTTCCAGAAATAAAAAAGGAAATGGATATACAAATTGAAGATGCTTACAGGACACAGAGCACACAAAATCACAGTAGACCAACGCCAAGACACATTGTTATGAAGCTATCCAATATACAGAACAAAGAGAAAACATTAAAAGCTTCAAGAGAAAGGAGGAAGATTACATTCAGGGGTAAACCAATAAGGTTAGCAACCTATTTTTCATCACAGACACTGAAAGTGAGAGGATCCTGGAACAACGTATTTCAAACATTGAAAGACAATCGATGCCAAACAAGAATTCTGTATCTAGCAAAATTCAGCTTCAGGTACGACAACGAAATAAAAATCTTTCATGATAAACAAAAGCTAAAAGAATTTGCAGCCAGAAAACCACCAATGCAAAGTGTCTTGAGCAAAACACTACACGAGAAAGAAATGAAAAACAACAACCAAAACCATCAGTGGGAAGTGCCTCAGTAATGACAGAAGGCGGGGGAAAAGCTAATCATGGAGAAACAAAGTAAATTTAAAAAAGAGATAAATATTCAAACATGGCTGGCAGTAGAAACCATATATCAATAGTAACTCTAAACATTAATGGCTTAAACTCTCCAATAAAGCAACATAGGCTTGTAACTTGGATTCAAAAAACAAATCCAACAATATGTTGCCTCCAGGAGACATATCTGAATGGAAAAGACATACACAGGCTGAAGGTGAAAGGTTGGGAAAAAATATACCATGCACACGGTCCTCATAAGCAAGCAGTGGTGGCCATCCTCAAATCGAATTAAATCGACTTCAAGACTAATTTAATCAAAAGGGATAATGAAGGAAATTATATACTGTTAAAAGGAACCATTCACCAACAAGACATAAAAATTATCAATATTTACGCACCATTAAATGGTGCTGTGACGTTCATAAAACAAATTCTCCTCAAGTTCAAGAATCAAATAGCCCACAACACAATAATCATGGGTGACTTCAACACACCTCTCTCACCATTGGACAGATCCTCCAAATAAAAGTTGAATAAAGAAACTATAGAACTCAATATCACAATCAATAACCTAGACTTAACTGACATATATAGAATATATCAACCATCATCAAGTGGATATAATATTTTTTAGCAGCACATGGATCCTTCTAAAAAATAGACCATATATTATGCCATAGAGCAACCTTCAGTAAATATAAAGGGTGGACTTAATACCATGAATTTTATTGGATTATAATGGAATGAATCTGGAAACCAATGAAAAAGAAGGAAGGAAAAATCCTACATCACATTGAAAATGAACAACATGTTACTGAATGATTAATGTGTTACAGAAGACATAAATGAAAAAATCAAAAAATTCTTCAAGATAAATGAAAATACAGACACAACATATCAGAGTCTATGGGACACAATGAAAGGTGTTTTAAGAGGGAAATTCACCACGTTGACGTCATTCTTCAAAAATAGGAAAGAACAACAAATAAATGAGCTCACACTTCATCTCAAAGCCCTAGAAAAGGAAGAGCAAAACAACAGCAAATGTAGCAGAAGGCAAGAAATAACTAAAATCAGAGCGGAAAACAACAAAATTGAAACAAAAGAAACTATTGAAAAAATTACAAAACTAAAGCTTGGTTCTGCAAAAAATAAATAAGAAGGATAGACCCTTAGCATCCCTTTATGTTCAAAACATTTGAAAAACTAGAGATAACAGGAATTTACCTCGACATTGTAAAAGCTATCTATGTTAAGCCTCAGGCTAGCATTATTCTGAATGGAGAAAAATTGAAGCATTCCCTCTAAAATCTGGAACAAGACAGAGATGTCCTCTACCACCACTTCTATTCAATATAGTTCTCGAAACACTGGCCAGAGCAATTAGACAGATGAAAGAAATAAAAGGAATGAAAATAGGAAAAGAATAACTTAAATTATCACTACTTGCAGCTGATATGATTCAATATATAGAAGACCCAAAAGGGTCTACAAAAAAAACTACTAGAAGTAAGAAATGATTTCAGCAATGTGGCAGGATATAAAATCAACATTCATAAGTCAAAGGCATTTCTGTATATCAGTGACAAAACTTCTGAAACGGAAATGAGAAAAAAAAAAAAAAACACTCCATTCACAATATCCTCAGAAAATAAAACTAAAATCCTTGGGAATCAACCTAACAAAAAAGGTGAAAGATTTATACAATGCAAACTACAGAACCCTAAAAAGAGAAGTAGAATAAGATCTTAGAAGATGGAAAAATATACACTGTTCATGGATAGGGAGAACTAACATCATCAAAATGGTGATATTCCCAAAAGTTCTCTATAGGTTTAATGTAATGCCAATCAAAATCCTAACGGCATTTCTTGTAGAAATAGAGAAAGCAATCATGAAATTCATATGGAATAATAAAAGATCCAGAATAGCAAAAGCAATTCTAACCAGGATGTGTGAATCAGGCGGTATAGCGATACCAGATTTCAAACTAAATTTCAGAGCAATAGTAACAATGACAGCATGGTACTGGTACCAAAACAGGCGGGTGGACCAATGGTACAGAATGGAGGACACAGAGATTAATCCACAATGCTACAACAATCTTCTATTTGATAAAGGAGATAAAAGCATGCAATGGAGGAAGGATAGCATCTTCAACAAATGGTGCTGGAAAAACTGGAAATCCATATGTAACAAAATGAAACTGAATCCCTTTCTCTTGCATGCACAAAAGTTCACTCAAAATGGATCAAGGGCCTTGATATCAAATCAGAGACATGGCGTCTGATAGAAGAAAAAGTTGGCTACGATCTACATACTGTGGGGTCAGGCTTCAAATTCCTCAATAGGACATCCATAGCACAAGAGTTAATAACAAGAGTTAATAACTAGAATCAACACATGGGACTTACTCAAAGCAAAAAGTTTTTTCTCAGCAAAAGAAACAATAAGAGAGGTAAATAGGGAGCCTAAATTCTGGGAACAAATCTTTACTCCTCACACTTCAGATAGAGCCCTAATATCCAGAGTATACAAAGAACTCAAAAAATTAAACAATAAGATAACAAATAACCCAATCAACAAATGGGCCGAGGACCTCAACAGACATCTCAGAGGAGGACATATAATCAACAAGTACATGAAAAAATGCTCACCATCTCCAGTAGTCAGAGAAAGGTGAATCAAAACCACCCTAAGATACCATCTCACTCCAGTAAGATTGGCAGCCATTATGAAGTCAAACAACAAGTGTTGGTGAGAATGTGGGGAAACAGGTACACTTGTACATTGCTGGTGAGACTGCAAATTGGTGCATCCAATTTGGAAAGCAGTATGGAGATTTCTTGGAAAGCTGGGAATGAAACCACCATTTGACCCAGCTATTCCCCTTCTCGGTCAATTCCCTAAAGACCTAAAAAGAGCATGCTGCAGGGACACTGCTACATCGATGTACATAGCAGCACAATTCACAATAGCAAGACTGTGGAACCAACCTATATGCCCTTCAATAGATGAATGGATAAAAAAATGTGGCATTTATACAGAATGTAGTATTACTCTGCATTAAAAAATGACAAAATCATAGAATTTGCAGGGAAATGGATGGCACTAGAGCAGATTATGCTAAGTGAAGCTACCCAATCCCTTCAAAACAAATGCCAAATGTCTTCTTTGATATAAGGAGATTAACTAAGAACAGAATAGGTATGAAGAGGATGAGAAGAAGATTAACATTAAAACAGGGATGAGAGGTGGGAGGGAAAGGGAGAGAGAAGGGATATTGCATGGAAATGGAAGGAGACCCTCAGGGTTATACAAAATTACATACAAGAAGAAAGGGAAAAATAATACAAGGGGGAGAAATTTATTACTGTAGAGGGAGTAGAGAGAGAAGAGGGGAGGAGAGGGGAGGGGAGGGGGGATAGTAGAGGATAGGTAAGGCAGCAGAATACAACAGACACTAGTATGGCAATATGTGAATCAATGCATGTGTAACTGATGTGATTCTGCAATCTGTATACGGAGTAAAAATGGGAGTTCATAACCCACTTGAATCAAAGTGACAAATATGATGTATCAAGAACTATGTAATGTTTTGAACAAGCATAAATAAAAATTAAAAAAAAAAGAAAACTAACTTCGGTGAGTGATGCACGCGAATCCTAATATTTTTACAGTAACTGACCCAGTTTAACATCAATGCAAGTAGATTCCAATGGTACATGATGTGTACTTTGACGTTCATTTTTATTCAACACTGGTACATACTATTTCCTCAGTTTATGCACATCACAGGATATATATTTCATCGACAATTTAGCAAATTTATAGGCATTTGTTTCACTTTCAATCACTTCCTGCTTCAGAACACATGGATTCCTCCATATTTCTTGACTGGTAATTTCATGAGACTTCTTTCCAAACACATTATTTTCGATTTCCATAATCACTTTTTAAGCAAAACTCACACACACTTCATGATAAACAATAACCCAAAGATGACAATTAGATTTATAACTGGTTGGAATTATTGATTGTATGTCAATATATGATTTCTTATATATTTTCAGATAACAATTCAATCCATTATTTAAAGTGGAACCAGTTATATTATTTATTTACAGTATGTTCTATTCATGCATTATCTCTATATTCATAGACACAGGGTACACCACTTTGTACCCCCAATACTAATTTATATGTCTTAAAATATTGCTCACAGAAATGGTGGAAAAAATACTCATGTCACATGATCTACATATATATTTTATCACAATAATTTTCTGGGCACAAAATGCAAAGGTCACACTTATGATTGCACCAAATCCTAAATGGAAGTTGAATATGGATTACTAAAAACATCCATTTCCAGTTTGCATAATGCTTTCAAATGTCATTTCTATTGGTGACTATATATTTGTTTCTTCCTAAAATTATGTATTCAATCTCGATCCTGTTGAAAATGTGTAAACCTATCATTCACTTTACAATTGCCTGATTTTGTAATGTCTCTATTGATATCTTCTTTCCTATATTTTCCGCAGTTCATCATTGTGACTGACTCTTCGCATGTGCTGACATTTACATTTACTGTGTAAATGAAACCGTATTGCTAAAGAACATTTGATCCAAATTTTATACTCACTCTTCTTCCTAAACCTACCGACTCTCTTCCTAATCCTACCGACTATCCAAATTTGAGTGGATGTTCTCTTCTACAATCAATTTTCCAAGGTACAAGGTCCTATGCCATTGATTATCAATTTATCTGAGACAAACGTGCAGAACATAATTAAAAGCTAAGTATCCCAATAAAGGGCCTCATTCCCTTCTGGGCTACAAATCTTACCTAGATTTCTGTTTTTATACTTATATTTCACCTCTATAGTTTTATAAATATCGCAGGTTGCCAATACCATTATTCATCAATCAGAATGATTCCGAACCCAAATTGAACATGTTATTAACCCTAACCATACACTGTTCCCTCAATCTAACTTTACAAAAGAGAAGGGACAGGGTTCGTCTTGCAATACAGCAATGTAGGGGATCTGCCACCTACTGAGAACCTCAAAGGTCAATGCATATTTGATCCCTGGAGAAGATGTAGGCAGCTATGAAAGACCTGAAAGACCAAAACAACCTGGCAAACAACCTGTTCAGGATGAAGGGTTGTGTCTGAGTAAGCCTCTCTCTTCTTAATGTAGAGAAGATGGACCAAATGAGGCCTATGAGGAGAGCTGTTCCCACAAACTGGTGCGGCCAATTTGGAAAGCAGTATGGAGATTCCTGGGAAAGCTTGGAATGGAACCACAATTTGACCCAGCTATTGCCCTTCTTGGACTATTTCCTGAAGACCTTAAAATAGTGTAACTCTGGGATACTGCCACATCGATGTTCTTAGCAGTACAATTCACAATTGCTGCACTGTGGACCCAACCTAGATGCCCTTCAATAGATGAATGGATAACAAATGTGGCATTTATACACCATGGAGTATTACGCAGCACTAAAATATGACAAAATCATGGAATTTTCAGGGAAATGGATGGTAATAGAGCAGATTATGCTTAGTGAAACTAGCCAATCCCTAAAAAACAAATACCAAATGTCTTCTTGAATATAATGAGAGCAACTAAGAACAGAGCAGGGAGGAAAAGCAGGAAGAAAAGATTTACATTAACAGAGACATGAGGTGGGAGGGAAAGGGAGAGAAAAGGGAAATTGCATGGTAATGAAGGGAGACCCTCATTGTTATACAAAATTACATATAACAGGTTGTGAAGGGAATGGGAAAATAAACAAGGAGAGAAATTAATTACAGTAGATGGGGTAGAGAGAGAAGATGGGAGGGGGAAAGAGGGGGGATCATAGAGTATAGGAAAGGTAGCAGAATACAACATTAACTAATAGGGCATTATGTAAAAATGTGGATATGTAACCAATGTGATTCTGCAATCTTTATTTGGGGTAAAAATGGGAGTTCATAACCCACTTGAATCTAATGTATGAAATATGATATGTCAAGAGCTTTGTAACGTTTTGAACAACCAAAAAAAGAAAAAAAGTAGCAATATATATGCCAATCGAAATTCATCATGAAATATATATAATCCACAGATGCAAAGATATTCATTTTACTGAACATGGATTTATGTATAATGTTATTGAACTAGGAAGCTCACCCATAGGTTGAATTTTCAGTTTGAACAGCGTTTAGGAGTAGTGATCTCTTCTCACAATTTGTATCTGCCAATTCAGCCACCTCACAAGTATGTACGTGTGATACCAGGTAGGATTCTCTATGTGCATATAAAAATACATGTGCTACAGAGAAAGGGAGACAGGATTCCCATATTTGTTAACTTTAAAAACACATGTAGAATTATTTCAACAAAAAATTGACTAGATTTATAGCTCCTATACTATATAATGCAAAAGGCAATTCCAACTACACACCATGCCTCCTCTGAACGGCTTGTATTTCTATTCTGCCTGGGTTATGTTTCACCATCATATTAGGATTATTAGTCAGAGTCTAGTAGGGTATGGGTTAGTGCCAGGAATTCAGTATTTCAAATGGAAAATTGGAAAATGAATCCAATGTGTATGCAAATATGTGATATACAATAATCTTCCCACTCTCATCCAGAACAATGCTTTGACATTACCTTTGCCCCAAGTAAGACACAATTAGAGGAGAAGAGTTAGACATTCTGTGAATACTTATCTGGAATGGAAAATGCTCAGGAGTTCACAACCTTGGAGGTGGTAGAGGAGTTTCCAAAAGGAAGGGACAGGGGTGATCACTCAACCTGATCTTTCATTAATATTGGGAGCCATCTTGCCACAAAGCCATGGAAAGATAATTTTTGCTTTACTATAAATTACTGCAAATTCTGAACCTGCTTGGAATGCCTGCCCATGCCTTGAACTCACCCATGCCTGTCTTACTGATCACAGCCCTCTCTGAAACCTTACTGAAACCTCATAAATATTGGCCTTCCCTGGCCAGACAACGACCCTCTCTGAGGCTCTAATGGTCCTCATAATTTCTGATGCTAGGGCCAGCAAATAAAAAATGTAAACTACAATTAGTGTGATGCTTGTCAAAGTTCTGTTTTCTGATACTCCCTTTTTGTGTAACTTTTTGGGCTATAAAGCTGGGGTGTAGGAAAGGTGGGGATGCTGTCTTTTTCCCGCCGTTTTGAGAAGGAGAGTCAGCCTAGCTGGTTGAACTAATAAGCTTGCCTTAATTTGATTTTAATTGGAGTCAGTGGTATTTTCTTGCATCCTGGTCTAACATTTTGGACTTCCCCAGCGAGATGACGTGACCAGATCATAAGACCAGACTGCTGGAAATTCTGACGCTGGCCTTTCCTCCAGGGCTCAGGGGTGGAGAGCCAAGTTCCAAAGCCTTGGAGTGAGCATTCGGTCCAGGGAGCACTGCAGTGAACCATCGCACTAAAACTATTAGCAAGCACCTGGTGGAGGAGGCCTCCATAGGTAGGTGGTGCCTTTATAACATCTGATATCCGGTTAAGGGAGATGTCTTCTGATGACAGAGTGGTGGCCTGGGGAGGCTCACATGTACTCCTGTCCAGGACAGTAACAAGAATTGTTCTGTCCTCTGTTCTGTTCTGTATGGAATTTCTCTGAAAGGGTAGAAAGGTGCAGCCGGGCACGCAGGAGCTCCTACCCCGGAGCTTCAGCAAGACATTTCATTGCTCCTCTGTTTTTCTGTATCTTCACCAGGTTTCTGTTTCTTTGTGTTTTGTTCTGTGTTCTATATGTTTTTTTGTTTGTTTGTTTTTGTGCATTTTGTTGTGTGATTTCTGTGGTAAAAACTTAAAGATATTGGACGTAAAAATGGGTAATAAAGCAAGTAAGCCTTACACCCTTTGGACTGTGTTCTAAAAAACTGTGTTGAAGTTTACCCCCCTTTGTTAAGCAGGATGAGAGAAGCCCCTAGCTGGCAGCCTGGAACTCACCCACTGCAGAGGGCAATGCCTGCTGGCCACCAAAGAACAGAGTATCTCCCAGGTTAACAATGGAAACTCCTTTATAACCCCTTGTTGTTCCAGTTCAAGAGAGTCACAACCTTTGGGCAGAGTCCCCTGTGTTTCTGCTTTGTTAGCAAAGCAGTAAACCTCCCTTTTTATTTTTCTCAAACCCTGTCCTCATTATTAAATAGGTATTAATTCGCTTCAAGGTCAGAAACCGAAATTTAAGTTACAAATTTTGATAACCTCCCGACCCTGGAACTTTTTGAGAGCTGACTACTGAAATGTTAGGAGATGGAGCGAGATTGGGGTGGAACCAAACCAGAGGAGCTAATCCTATAAGTAAAAGGAGGGACTGAGGGACTCCCAGGATCTACCAAAGCCCTGTTGCTTCAGGGAATTCCTTCCTTCGTTCCCTGCACTGTAAGGATTATGCCACCTCTGTCTTCTTAAAAAAAAGAAAAAGAAAAAGGAGACACTAAATGCAGTAAAGTCACCATGGAAACCCTTGATATTACATTTCAGGTTGCCGTCTGTGAAAACATCTGATCCCCTTGTGAGGACATCTATCCTGCCACTGGTGTAGGAGATTTTTCTCTTATCTGCTCTGTTTTTAAGGCTTCTGTCTGTCAGCCATAGTCTGGAGCTCCTTTCTGTCTGTCTTGTGTCTTTGTTTCTGGCCCTTTAAGACATGTGCAATAATGTGCTGATATTATAAATTGTTTCTTGGGAATGATATTAGTTCAATGTGTGTCTAAATGATGATGTTTTATTGTAACAATCTGGTATCTGGATGGGTTTTTGTAGCATTGCTCAATCTTGCAGTTAAAAGTCGGGTTTAGGTAATTGTTTAGTTTATGATTTCAGATAATTCATGCCAGATAACTTAAATGCTTAGGATGGAAAACTAAAGCACTCTACTTCCAAGTTGGCAAGTAACTTCCCAAACATTCAGTTTTATTTTTCACCAATTTTGAATTGGGTAGACTGAGAAAATATCACAGTGTGTACCAGTGCATTAATTTGGACAAGGATAGTAAATCATATTATGGTATCTGTTGACAAAACAAGATGTAAAGATATAAAATTTTGTGAACTTCATCTTAAAATTGTATCATAATTTTCAACATCCGAACCTCAAAATTATGGTTAAAATGCCTTAGGCCTGAGGTGTCTGCTCAGAATAGCAGTTTTACCCTGCTCCTTTCACACCTCAGCAAGGACTTTTGTTGAAATGCAAATGAAAGAAGCCTGCAAGCTCAGTAGGAGACTGATCTGAGGCCTAAGGCAGGAAAAAAGGTAAATTGTATGGTATTTACTAATTACTGGCCAGTCATTTTTTCTAGGACTCTTATTTTTTTCCTTAGATTCTGTATTCTTTTTTTGAGCTCATGATTTTGATCCTACAGACCTAGGTTAATCTTTTTCTGATCAGCTCTATCTTTGACCAACAGTGGAGTTTTTGAAACATTGCAATGGAGATTTCAACTGCAAAAAGCTACAAGGCCTTTACTATTATTATGTGTGCACACTTTTGTTAGTGTTGTATGTCTATATATACATATATCCGTATATCATATATATGTAATACAAATTAACACATATAAGGAGCACTCATAAAAAAAGCACTCATATAAACAAATTTTAAAACGTGGATCCAAAGATCTTAAATTCACATGATTTAATTGGTACAATTTAAATTGGATAAACAGATAAAAATAAATGTCTTTAAATTTAACCTTACAAGTTTTTCTAGGTGTTCAAAAATCTAATAAAATATTAATGCCGAAAAAAGGTCTAATACGCCTTGGTTATGGAACTTTTTCTTCAACAAAAAATGGTACACTGTTCAATACATTTGTCTAATATTTTGATAAATAAGTAAAGTAAATTTGATATGGGATTACTCATTCATGAGTACTTTTGTTAGATATCTGATTGATTTACTAAGTTCTGTATAAGTTTGTCCTAAAGTCTGTATAAGATTGTAAAAATCAGTCATGTGTTAAAGAGACAAAAATTTCTCAAAACATAAGTTTACCCATAACATTGTGGTTATTAAGTTTTATTTTTCTAGAGCAAGCAACCATAAAAATTAAACAACTGATTAAATAAGAACTGTTATTTTAGAGCACTGTACTGCCATTTCTTTAAAAGCTAAACTTGGTTAATGTAGAAACATCAATGCAATTGTGATGCTATTAATGTGCTCATATCTTCCAGGTATACAAGTCTGTAAGGTAGAAACTTTAAAAGAGCATTATATCAAGGTGGTGTTCTGAAGTTGTATGGTAAAATATATATATATATATATATATATATATATATATATATATATATATATATATATATATAGGATTTATTTACCTGTTGTCAATAAGATATGTAAACTTTTATGTTACTTTTTATATTGGGGAACAATTTAAATGTATTTTAAGTTAATGAGAGCCTAATCTATGTAAAGGTTAAAAACTTTCAGCCTTTTTTTAATTCATGTTTTAAAAGCTATATCATACGGTGTTAGCTAATGTTCATGTGACCTCAAATAATTTATGTAAACTTTGTAAAATGATATTTAAAAAACAAAGATTAGCTTTAGAATTAAAACACTTAAGATTAATAAAGAGCCCTGCCTTACCTGAGATAAGGCTCTGTGTCCCATCTTATTATGTGAGAATGACTGAGAAAGCAGTAGGTCAGATGTTATTTCATTTAAAGTTATTTTGAAAAGTTTTTTTTTTCCTGTCAACATTACTAGCATCTCAAACAGAGGATATAATGTATAACTCAGCCAAAAATTTTAGGGTAGCTATTACACGAACTAAGTTTGTTTACTGTTGTTAATTTTATTTTGTAATTTCCTTATGGGTGATATAAAGATTCCCTGTTAGTGTTTTACAGCAGTGTTGCTTTAAGAACACAACATTGGTTAATTTAAGATAATTAGCCATCACCTACAAGACAGAAAGAATAATACTGATCCCAAATAATAAAAAGATAAATAATTTTAAATTATAGACATTAAAGCCCAGTATTCTTTATATAAGTCTGTTAAAATTTATTTGATGGATGTTTAAGATTAGGATTTAAAATTAAAGTTATATGAAAAGGGACAAGAAAACCAATATTTGGCTCTTGCCCTCTGAGTCAGTCTGTATCCAGGGAACAGCGGACTTCTCTAAAGAGCTTTGCAACTCTGAACCGCATAACCTCCTGATCAGGGAGATTAATGAGACCACTGGAGAACAGAAAGCCAATCAGTGCATTTGCTACGAAGAGGAGAGTCATCAGAGAAGGGAAACATCCCTGATGCTTCCGAGGGAAGCCACATGGTCAAGCAAGACCTGGACCCACCTAGCGCAAATGGCACTAGCAGAACTGAGAAGCTGCTCTCAAGTTTCCCCAGGAATGACTCCCATAAAATCTCAGCTGACTGTTCAGAATAGATAGAAACAAAAGTCAGTTTGACTGCTTCATCTTAAACACTTAGAAAAGACAGTTAAAAACAAATTACAGCCATTTCTGGGCATTTTATATAATAATAGTAATAATAATATTTTAAGGTATACACTTTATGTTAGCCTCCCAAAATAAGTAAGACTGGAGGCTACAAAGAAGGATTCTCAGACAGGAATGCCTGATAACTATAAAAAGAGGCTATCAAGATTATCTGCCAGTGGCAGAAGTTTTTAGTTTAAGGCCTACAGATATTCTTAACCTAAACACATAGGCTTGGTATTTGTTAGTATGATTATCCAGCAATGAGTAAGAGAATTAAAGGTTTCTCTATTAGACACAGAGGTCATACTAGTAAAAATATTTTGCAAGATCAGATGACATTAAATTATTAAACTGAATCTTATGGGGAGGGACAAATGTAACACTAAAAGTTAAATATTAAGTTGACAGTCCTGATAACTGGGGATATTAAAGACTGGTGAGGGAACTTCTATACAGTGACATGTTCCAGCTGCTGCAACATTTATTAAGTACTCATGTTTTTTTGTTTCTCTCATAGAAGAACCCATCCCCAGATGACTTTACTACCTGTTCTTCCCCATCCAGACTTCAAACCTAACTGACTTCTAAAAGGCGACTAATGTCCCTCAGGCGGTGCCCCCTCACGTCACCCTCTCAGCTCAGAAGAAGTCTAAATGAGTGACGCCTCTCTTCTTACAACAATGGAGACAAAAATAAATAGAATATCAATATAAGTAATTAATTAAGTCAGGTAAAATCAGGGAGACCTGTTTTTGGGTGAGTTCAAAAAATCGGGAGACTATTACCTGAGGGATTAAAATTCCCACAGTGCTCTTCCTACCCAATCAAATATATGAAAAAAACACATTAGAAAAGGGGGGAATGATTGACCCAACCTGATCTTTTATTAAAATTGGGAGCCATCTTGCCACAAAGCCGTGAAAAGATAATTTTGGCTTAACTATAAATTGCAGCAAGATCTGAACCTGCTTGGAAAGCCTGCCCGTGCCTTGAACTCACCCATGCCTGGCTCTCTGACCAGATAACAGCCCTCTCTGAAACTTTGTTGACACCTCATAAATATTGGCCTTCCTTGGCCAGACGACACTCTCTGAGGCTCTAATGGTCCTCATAAATTCTGATGTTGGGGCCAGCAAACAAAAATGTAAAATACCATTAGTGTGATGCTTGTCAGAATTCTGTTATTTTTAACCCCACTTTTGTGTAACTTTCTGGGTTATAAAGCTGGGCTGCTCTCCTGTTCCCAACGTTTTGGGAGGGAGAGGCAGCCAGGGTGGTGGAAATAATAAGCTTGCTTTAATCTGATTTTAATTGGAGTCAGTGGTCTTTTCTTGCAACCTGGTCTAAAAGGTAAACACTACACAAACCTGGAGCTCTGCCGGACTAAAGACTTCTTGAGAAACTGCCTTTGACGATGGGCACTCGACATATATGTTGTTGTCAGAAGCTTTAGCTTCCATTCAAATGAGACCATCAAAGCTGGGTCTACATCTATGAGACCTGGAGGATATTGTTTCAATTTTTCCAAAGAACATGAGGAAGCAGTGCTGACTTCTCTCTGTAGGTAAACTGTGGCCACTGAAAGCTAAGTGTCTCCGCATGTGGACTGTGAAGCCATTTGGTCATCCTCCACTTTTCATGGTGTTTCTTTCTACTGCACTGGGAGTTTGGTATTTGCCTCATGAAATACAATGACTTCAACTGGTACACAGTGATGTAGGGAGTCCTGTCACGTGTGGTGGGTCAGGGTCTGCAGGAGAATGCACCAACCAGGCTTCTATCCCACATAACTTGACCCTTTGACCATAGCAACCTGATTCTGAACATTGCCCTGAAACGTCTCCATATAACAAAATGCCTTTTATGGAGAGGTTTCAGACATATAAGTGATTCCTGTCTGTAACATGTCAGCCACAAGTCATTTGGAAGTCAATGGCAGAATCACATGTCCCGACCACAGATGTTTTATCACACAGCTGCACACAACAGCTTTTGGCCCACTACTCAGCAGGCCCCAACATACTGGCATCTCTGTTCTACACCATTTTCATAAAACCCAGTCAATCAAGGCACTGTCTGGTACACTCAGGATCAGCAACTGTACATCCAAAGGTTCTCCAGTGGCAGGTGGCCATGGGAAGTTAAAAAATTTCATGGTATTTATCTAGCCATTTTCAAAGATGAAGTTGGAGAAACTGTGGGTTTCAATTCATTAAGGAACCATTAAATTTAGAGGAAGCACATTTCAATGAATAATCTAGAGAACTCTCACAGGCAAGGGTTCCCAAAGACTGGCCAAAATGTCACATGAAGCCAGCCCCATTGAGGTCTACAATGTAAGGTCCATGTGTGTTTTGACTCTCAACTATGCCTTCCAAGTCTTTCAGAAAAAAAAATCATGTCATATCCTGGCTGAGATTCCCAGTGCTCTGTGGAAAGCCACTCTGGGCTTAGATCTCGGTGTCCAAGGGCGACTCTCATGTGTGGCCTCCTAAAATCCCAACACAATTCATGGCGATACTTCTCTGAAGTCAGTTCCATAACGCATTCTCTAAGAGGAATCAGACCAGAGTTCAAGCCCAGGTGGACCCAGGCATCTCTTACAACCACCACACAAATGACCACAATTAAAACTAAAACACTCCCACATGCTCCTCATCTTCTTCCACATAGACACTCATCATAAACTCTGGCTGGAGGTTTCCATGAAGGGCACAGCCCAATACACTGTTCAAAATAAGCACCCTTGCCCCTCATTTGCCTAAAGTCAGGGTGGCCTGGACACCCTTGCTGTGAACCAAGAGTGATCAAATAGGCCTGCCCTACATCTGATCTGCTTCTCCAATTTGAGGCCTAATGACTGTCTGGTATAGATTCTTTATGTGAATTGGTATCATAGAAAACCCAAGCCCCTATCGGCTAGCCTCTGCAGGGATTTGAAGAAATGATTTGACCCAAATGATCCCTATTCTCACTTGATTTAGCTCAGGAAGCTTACAGAGGAAAGTGAGAGACTTCATCCACAATGACTGCTCTTTTGGCCATTTTGGTTTTGGATGCACACTTGGAAACTTTCTTTAGATCCATCAGGTGCTGAGAATCTAAGCCACTGCCACCCCACCGGGCCAAGTGGCTGTTTCAGACACATCCTTTTCGAAAGCAATTAAGCAAAGAGCCACAGGTGATGCCCATTCATTTCCATTTGAAAACTGTTTTCTTCAGGCTTCACAAAAGGGTGGCCTGAGGCAAAGACCTTCCTGACATTCAGGGTAATAGAAACATAAGTTAGAAAATGGCCCAAAGCAGGGTTTCTCCACTGAGACATTACTGGTCACACTGATATCTGAGTTTTCTGAGATGCTCGCATTCCCTTCAGCTATCCAGTACATGGTCATGTAACAGAGCTTGGACGTGGTACATATCTTGGAAACAAAACCATGAGGATACTCTGGAGAGTGGCCAGTATTCAGGAAGAAAAGAGGAACTTAGGAAGATAGTAGCTGTTCACCATCCATTAGGCAAGCCGCACTCCATTCTTAAATTGGGTGGGAAGAATGCTGGGAAGCTTTATACTAGACAGGACACAACCATTGATGCATTCGCATTTCAAATGTCTACAACCACGGATACAGTGGGATACCCAGACATAGAAACACTCGTGTTGTCAAACGACTTTCTAGTAACTTTCCAGTCCAAACCTACAAACCGCCATTCCTACCTATTCTCAGAACATGAGACAAAACCACAAACTCACACAGACACCCACAACGGCACCTCCTTCCCCCAAGTATGGCTGTGACTATCCTGAGTGTCCTCTGACTGGTGAGCCATAATATGTTCCCACGAAATGGCCTGTCCAATCTCAGATCTGGTCTTCTTTGCAAACTTTTAGAAGTTGTCAGGAGCCATGGTTGAGCCACTACCTGCTTTCTCAGAAAAAGCCACTCTTCAGAGCTCTCCTGAAATTTGGCCATCATCACATAAGTAGGTACCAAGAAACACTGACTCTGTCTTTGGTAAATTCAAACAATTGAGACCACTGGGACTGAAACTAAGACTTGCTCTGGGTGCATGGCTTCCTGGATCCCAAGTTCAGAAAGTTCCATCACCAAGGAAGTGTGGTAGGTCACTTCCTTCAGAAACTGAATGAGGTCACTGTGATGGAAAACCACTTTGTTCTAACAGTTGCTTCCAAAGGTCCCATGAGATGGAGGCTGCCCCTACTTCCTGTGACACTTTCACAAGTTAGAATGGTATATCAACCATAGGCATCCGGGAACAGCTCTGTACACAGGCCTGGTTTGGTCCATTTAATCTACATTAAGAAGAGAGAGGCTGATTCAGACACATTCCTTCATTCTGACCAGGATGTTTGACATGGAAGTTGACATGGATTTGACTTTTGCTCTCTCAGGTCCTTCATAGGTAAAAAGGTCGGTCAAAAGTAGGAGGAAAACACCACCAAGAGACTGTCTCATGCCACAGCAAAAGGTTTATTGGGCGTCCAGCATGCTGCAGCTCAGAGCTAACTTCAGAGGAGCAAAGAACAAAGAGCCCCAAAAACAACTTGAGCAGAGTTTATTTACATTCTTTAGAGAGGGCAGGGACTTTGCATACATCATAGCCTCCTTTAGCAAATCAACATACCACGGGAAAATCAAATAACAACCCAAAAACATGATTAGCACATTCATTGGCAGGAAGAGGTCGGACAGGGGGTGATTGGTTAGCCCTGAGAAGGGGTATACGTTTAAACTGATTGGTTGAAGCCCTGAGATGTATACGTGATGAGCTGCACGGTTTCTGGGAAGGGGTTGTTTAGCAACTAGGTGGTCAGGGAAGATTTCAACACACATCTAATTGGCAGTTCCGGGAATTGTCTTAACTGCCACAGGAATTTCAGGTTCTGAGTGCAGCTTGGAAACTTTACAAAACCTGGTTCTTTATGTTTCAATTTTAATTTCTTTTATTCTTTCATTTCCCACTCCTTTTTCTTACTACATTTAATCTTAAAAGTAATGAATCATAATTATTGCGGGGTCTCACACTCTATTTCTTCCAGTGGAGCGTATTTCTGTCTGATTACCATGAGTTTTTCCTGCCCAATTTGAGCCTGGAGAAAGGAAACTATGCGGTTAAGCAAACAAGGTCCCAAAGTTAGCAACACCATAAGGATGATCAGGGGTCAAGCTAAGCCTGATAGGAGTGTAGTTAACCAGGGGGACTGGGTAAACCATGACTCAAACCACCCTTGTTGAATCTCCCTTTCTCTCTGGCGCTCTTCAAGGCATTTTCTCAATTTACTCATGGATTCTTTTACAACTCCAGTATGGTCAGCATAAAAACAACATTCTTCTCTCAGTGCAGCACAGAGGCCCCACTCCCTCATGAAGAGGAGGTCTAATCCTCGCCTGTCCTGTAAAACAACTTCAGAGAGAGAGTTTAAGGATTCCTACAGCACTGTGATGGAGGTCTCTAATGTCTTCCAGTCTTGATCTATTGCTGTTTCTAATCAGGCCATTTGTTGTGACCCATGGATCATAGCAGCTGTTCCTGTACCCACTCCTGCAGCAGCTCCTATCCTCAATAGGATGGCTAGAGTAAGGGACACTGGATGCCAGCAAAATCAGGTTGTTTGTCCCCCTAGTAGACCTTAAAATGATTCTGCATCATAATAAACCACCCTGGGGAGTATCTGCACCATTAAACAATAATTTACAAAGCTGTCAAACACATGGGTTGAAATGCAAGGAGTTCTGACTGTGTGGAGTTCAGTACAATTAAGGCTCCTTTAATTAGTTCCCAGGGGCAGGAGTCAGCTGTACTCTGGACTGGGGAAGTAGGCAAAGATGGAAACTGGGAAGTATGAGATGGTTGAGGGGTTCTGGTAGATCTAGGCATGGGAGGTTTTGGAGGCTTAATTCCTGGCTTGAGGGGATTGGGCCCTATTGCTGTGGGATTTTCTTCCTTTTTAAGCAGGATGGTGAACCAGTGACCAAAGTCATAACGAGGGCCATAAATATAAAATCGCATTTCCCATGTATTTCCCATAGACCATGTTGTTCTGAGGTAGCCCCTTCCTTTGGAAGTGAAAGTTATATTGAGGGGGTAACATAGACCATTCTTTCCACAGCGAGTTTTTGACACAACTTGGGTAGCGGCACATTTCTTGGGATCAATCCAGGTGTCATTTTTTCCTACCTGAATGATACTGTCTGCGGAGTTTGGGTTCAACCATGTAGCTCCCGTTTGTTCACAACCCCAAGATCTTAAATAAAAGTCACTGGGTCCTCCACAGGTTTGGGCCTGTTTGCGACTTCAGAAATCAGCTGGGCACACCTAAAAATCAAGACTGGCTAGTTTACACCTGAGCTGGGGAAGATGGTATCCATAATTCATGGGGTAAGGTGGTCTATGTTGCCCTGGTTTGGGTTTGAGTGGGATCTGTGTGAAGTCCTCTATGTCAGGGAGATCCCAGTCAGAGAGGCCTATGGCAAGCTGACAAATGTCCAGGTAGAGAGATGGCCACCAAGTCCATAAGAGGGCTGTATGTGAAATAGACCACACTACTTGCCCAGTAGGATTTATAGCTGCCATTGTTGCTGAACAGGCTGATGGGGATTAGGACTGCTGGTGGTCAGGGGAAGAATCCATAGCCTTACCCACACGACAGACACGCAACTTGAGAGGGTTACCAGTCTGTTCCAGTTTCCAGCCGGAGGCTGGACAGGGAGCAGGCTTGAGATGGGTGGCATGGATCCAGGAAGTGATTCCATCCACTTTCACCACTGTAAGTGTTATAAGCAGCACCTGGTATGGTCCTTTCCAGCGGTGTTCCAGGGATGATACCTGATGCCGTCTCACGTAGACGAAGACTCCCACTTGATATCGATGTGGGGTTCCCTGGTCTCCAGGCTGATAAGCACTGGCCAACTGTTTCCACAGGTATCGCTGGGTGCTGTGTTTGTTCAAGGGCTTTAAGTCTGTCAAGCAAGGGGGTGTGAAAGGAATCATTAAGTCTCAGAGTCGGGGTTAGGTCCCTTACTAAAGGAGGGGCACCATAGAGAATTTCATAAGTGGTGAGTTTACACAAAGAGGCAGAGGGTGTACTTTTTGCACGAAACAGTGCTTAAGGTAGGAGCATAGTCCAATTTTTTTATGCAGGTCTCCACGCTTAATTTCTTTAAATTCTCTTTGATGGTTCTAATCATTTTTTCTACTTGTCCTGAGCTCTGGCATCTATAAGCACAATGTAACTTCCAATTAATCTTCAGGGTCTTGGTGAATCCCTGACTTACCTGGGCAACAAATGCCAGTCCATTATTGGACCCTATTACCTTAGGCAGGCCAAACCTTGGAAAAATGTCTTCTAGAATCTTTTTGAGCACCGTCTGAGCCGTTTCTTTCTTCATGGGGAAGTCTTCAACCAATCCTGAAAGAGTATCTACAAAGACTAGGGGATATTTAAGTCCATACCTTCCTGGCTTATTTTCAGGAAAAGTCCACTTCCCAAAATTGTCCTGGTCTGGTTCCTCGTAAGCGCTTCCCTGCAGGAAGCTTGGATGGGTAAGCATTAACTAATTGGCAGACTTGACAAGCTCTAGTCACCTGCTAAGCTATTTCTTTCCTCTGTAAGTCAGTCAATAATAAATCCTTTCTTCGGTCCTTTAAGTGTGCCTATAACTTCTTTGAGCTTAAGTGGGTGAGCTAGTGTACATCTTTGACATAAAGGTGGGCTTTTTGAAATTGTAAACTTGGCTCTGTAGGGTCCCAGAGTTCTGTATCTGTCTCCTCAGATGATAAGTTGCCTGAATATTCCAGTGTGGCCAAGTCTCCTGAATGTTGATCCCCCTGGTGTGGAAAAAGTTAACAGAGTCACTCCGTTTAGGGCTGCCAATTAAGCTTCCTCATCTGCCCTTCTGTTTTTAACTGCAACGAGGTCGTTTCCCTTCTGGTGCCCTGGACAGTGTACTATAGCTAGTTCCTTAGTGCCCTTCACTGCTGAGAGAAGGTGGAGAATCTCAACTTTGTTCTTTATTTTTTCCCAGTGGAGGTTAATAGCCCCCTTTGCTGGTAAATAGCCCTGTGCACATTAGCATTGCCAAATGCATAGTGGCTATCAGTGTATATGGTGGCCCTTTTGCCTGTTGCTAGTTCCAATGCTTTCGTAAGGGCAATCAGTTCTGCCATTTGGACTGATGTCTCTTCTGGGAGAAGAGAGGATCAGATGACATTAGTTTTGCTAACTACTGCTGCTCCAGCCCACCACATACCATCTTGGAGGAAGCTGTTCTCTTTCGTAAACCATACGACTTCAGGGTGAGGCAGTGGCTGGATCCTTCAAGTCTCGTCCTATACTGGTTTCCTCTGCCAGTATGTGTTGACACTCATGAGCGACAGGTCCTGATGATTCTTCTGGCAGCCAGGTTGAGTGGAGCAGAAGGTCCAAGAGTTATTCTGTCTTTGCTAATCCAGAGGCTCTGGTAGTAGTTTATCCTGGAGTTTGATAGCCACCTATCTGGAGGTTGACAGATGATGCTCTCCAGGGCATGGGGGGCTATAATGGATAGCTTCTGTCCCAACGTTCATTAATGAGCATCTTTTACTAGAAGCGCTGCCGCTGCTATAGCTCTTAAGCAACGGGGCCACCCAGTAGCCACTGGGTCCAGTTTTTTTGATAAGAATGCTACCGGCCTTTTCCAAAGTCCCAAAGTCTAAGTGAACACTCCCCATGCTATTCCTTTCTTTTTCTCGATGTAGAGAGTGAAGGGTTTATCTATATCTGGGAGTGCTAAGGCCAGAGCAGATAGCAGCACCTTTTTTTGACATTATCAAAAGCTTGTTGGTGCTCAGGGGTCCATTGGAATTGGGCATTCCACTTTATCAGCGGGTATAAAGGGGCAGCCGGAGAGGCGAACCCAGGAATCCATCACGTGCAAAAGCCAGCAGTCCCAAGAAACTCTCTGAGTTGTCTCTTATTAGATGGGGATGGTATCTGCACAATGGTTTGTTTTCTGTTCTCAGTTAGCCATCATTTTCCACCCCTAAGAGAATAACCCAGGAAGATTACTTCTTGCTGACAAATTTGGGCCTTTTGGCAGAAGCCCTATATCCAAGCCGAGCAAGCTCGGATAATAGTGCTTGGGTCCCAGACTCATAGTTTTCCTTGGTGTCCGCTGCCAGTAGCAGATCATCCACATATTGGAGTAGTGTGACTTCGGGGTGTGCAGTTCTGAAGTCGTTTATGTCCCTGTGGAGGGCTTCATCAAAGAGAGTGGGGGGGGTTTTGAACCCCTGTGGGAGTCTAGTCCAGGTTACTTGGCCAGATGTTCCAGTTTCTGGGTCTATCCACTCGAAAGCAAACAGCAACTGACTGTCCTTATGTAGGGGCAAGCAGAAGTAAGCATCTTTTAAGTCCAGCACAGTGTAGCATTCCCGGTCCAGATTCAGAGTGCTAAGCAAATTATATGGATTGGGTACTGTGGGGTGAATGTCCTGCACTCTGTTGTTGATCTCTCTTAGGTCTTGAAAAGGACTGTAGTCCCTAGTTACTGGCTTTCTTACTGGTAGCAGGGGGGTATTCCAGGCTGATTGACAGTGCCTTAGGACCCCAAGGGCCAATTATTTCTGAATATGGTGACTTATCCCATCCTTAGCTTCTTTGCTTAGAGGATATTGTTTAACACTGATTGGAGAGGCAGAGGCTTTTAATTCTACTACTATTGGAGGTTGTTTTATGGCTAGACCTAACCCAGCAGTTTCTGCCCAGGCATTAGGATAATCTTTTATCCATTTCTGTTGTAGTTTGCCTCTTTGATCAGTCCTAGGGGGCACGAAGTGTTGATGTTCATCTTCTACGGACATAGTCAATTCTGTGACTATGGGAGTTTTTACTGAAGGTTTTAGAACATCCACTTGGGGACCATCAGGGTTAAAGGTTACTCTAGCCCCGAGTTTGGTAAACAGATCCCTGTGCATCAATGGGGCTGGGCATTCTTGGATTACTAGGAAAGAGTGGTGGACTTTTCATTTTCCTACTTCCATAATCCTCTTAGTTGTCCAAGCCCGATAAGTAGTGTCATTAGCCCCTTGAACTAGGGACCATTTATTTGATATGGGGCCCAGTGAAGCCTTAAAGGCTGAGTATACTGCTCCTGTATCCACTTCAAAGTTCACTGGAGTCCCCTCCACTTCAAATGTTACCCTGAGCTCGGGGAGGGGATCCGAGTCCTGACATTCCTAGTCCTCTTCTAGAGTCAGCATGGCGGGCTGCCGTGGCTTCTTCTTTTTGGGGCACTCTTTGACTCAGTGTCCTTTTTCTCTACAGTAGGCACATTGATCTGAGGCCAGGGACAGCCTTTGGCGTGGGCCCAAGTATCCCTTTCTGACTCCCTGCTTTTTAATTTCTGGCGTATTTGCTGCTGTGAAGAAAATCTTAGCCAATGCTTTTGTCTGCCTTTTGCTCCTTTCATCCTTTTTTTGTTCCCTTTCCTTCTCTCTCCTCTGTTCTGTGTCCTCCTCAGTTTCTCTCTTATAATATACTTATATACTTATAATATATACTTATAATATATATCTTATAATATACTTTCTCAGCTTCTCTGTCTAAATCTCTTAAGGTCGTATTTTGTAACCCATCTAGACATTGTAACTTTCTCTTAATATCTTGGGCAGCCTGCTCAATAAAGGCCATTGTAACAAATGCCTTTTGGTCATCTGCCTGAGGATCAAAAGGAGTATATTTTCTATATGCTTCCATAATTCTCTCCAGAAACATAGAGGGAGACTCATTAGGCCCTTGGATAATCTCTCTTACCTTGGCTAAATTGGTCGGCTCTCTGGCGGCCACTCTGAGACCCGCTATTAGAGCCCGGCGATAAGTGGACAGATGCTTCCTACCTTCAAAGGTGTTGGGGTCCCAGTTGGGTCGGTTCATGGGCCCATAGGGATGGAGAGAGAGCATCACAGGGGCTTCTGAGTTTTCTATTATCCATCGCCGGTGGGTTCTTTTAGGTTGCCCATCTTCCTCCAGGGGAGGAGGGGTTGCTGCTGCTGTGGGGAAGTCCCCTGGAGGGCTTGGGTCTGGCCCAATTGCCTCTAGCAGTGGAGAGGCTGAGTCAGCGGTGGGAGGATCATCAGGAACTGTGTTGGGGGTTTGGGAGGGAGAGTAGACAATAAAGAGGGGGTGGAGTGTCCAGTCTTGTGACTCAGGGAGAATGGAAGGAAGAGGGAGAGGAGCGGAAAGTTTGAATGATAGGAATGTGGGGGAAGGAGTATATGGCTGTTGATCTGGGTGGCCACGTGGCCCCGGCTGAATGACAATATCTCTGAATTTTCGGATTAGAGGAAAGTCGAAGGATTCTTCTGGGGCCATCTGAATTCGAGGATGGGCCATTCTGAAGCACAGAGAGTCTGCCAGGTACGGAGTTTTACTGAAAAAGAAAGATTCTGGGCCCTTGAGCGGACATCAGTCCAATGATCAAGGGTCAGGGACAGAGAAGAGGTAGTGCTTTGTCCCATAATGGGAGTTACTCAAACAGGGACAGTGAAGACACAAACACAACACAAAGACAAACAGTAAATGTTTAACATGAGTCCAAGACAAAGATTTGAACTGAGTAACTGGAAAATATTGATGGGTTAGACAATAAAAACAGACAGTAAACTCAACATGAGTTCAGAACAATGACCAAAACTGAGTTACCGGCAAAACCTGATGGGCTGGCAAATCAAATCCTGAAGCAAAACATAACCAAGTTGAGGAAACTACTATTCCTTGAATTCCCTAGTCCTCCGGAGTGTGCCTCAGGGACGTGATCTTGGCTCTGTGACACGTCTGTCACACCATAGGAGAGAGCTAATGCTCTTCACCAACAGCCACTTTGCCACGCCCTAGCCTGAAACCCGAAACCAGAAAGAGGCACCTTACTTACCCCGAGAGGACTCCCTTGAGGTCTTCCATTCACAGCTCCTGGATATCTCACCTGGGGCCTCCAGATGAAAAGGTGCTGTGAACATCAAAGGAAAAGACAACAAAGAGGATTTCTCATGCATCAGCAAAGGGTTTATTGGGGGTCCAGAATGCTAGGCCTCAGAGCTTCCTTCAGAGGAGCAAAGAACAAAGAGCCCCGAGAACAACTTGAGCAGAGTTTATATACATTCTTTAGAGAGCTCAGGGACTTTACATACATCATAGCCTCCTTTAGGAAATCATCATGTACCACGGGAAAATGAAATAACAACTCTAAAACATGATTAGCACATTCATTGGCGGGAAAAGTTGGGGCAGGGGGTGATTGGTCAGCCCTCAGAAGGGGTATACATTTAAACTGATTGGTTGAAGCCCTGAGATGTATATGTGGTGAGATGCACGGCTTCTGGGAAGGGGTTGTTAAGTAACTAGGTGGTCAGGGAAGATTTCAACACACATCTAATGGGCAGTTCCAGGAATTGTCTTAACTGCCACAGGAATTTCAGGTTCTGAGTGCAGCTTGGAAACTTTACAAAACCTGGTTCATTACATTTCGATTTCAATTTCTTTTATTCTTTCAGAACCTTAGAGTGGAAGGTGAGAGACTTCATTCACAATGACTGCTCTTTTGGCTATATTGGTTTTGGATGCACACATGGGATCATTTTTTTGATCCGTCTGTTGCTGATAATCTAAGCCACAGCCTCACACAGGGCCAAGAGCCTGATTAAGACACATCTCTTTCCAAAGCAATTACTTCTCTGAGGTCAGTTTCAGAACTCAGTCTCTGAGGAGAATCACACCAGTGTTCAAAACCAGGTGGACCCAGTCATCTCTTCCAACTGCAACACAAATGACCACAATAAAAACCAAATCATTCTCACATGGCACTCAACTTCTTACATATATACACTCATTATACCCTTTGGCTAGAGGTTTTCATGAATGGCGCAGCCCAAGAGAGTGTCCAAAATAAGCTCCCTTGCCCCTCATTTGCCTAACCTCAGGGTGGCCTGAACACCCTTCCTGTGAACTAGGATTGATCACATAGTTCTTCCTTTAATACTGCTCTGCTTCTCCAATTTGAGGCCTACTGACTGTCAGGTTTAGATTCCTTATGTGATTTGGAGTAATTAGGAAACCAAAGCAACTTTGCAGCGCTTGAAAGAACTTATTTGACACAAATGATCCCTATTCTCACTTGGTGGAAGTCAGGAAACTTACAGAGGAAGGCGAGAGACTTCATCCACAATGACTGATCTTTTTGCCATTTTGGTTTTGGATGCACACATTGCATCTTTCTTTAGATCCATCAGGAGCTGATAATCTAAGCCACAGCCTCACACAGAGCCACAAGGCTGATTCAGACACATACTTTTCCAAAGCAGTTAAGCAAAGAGCCACAGGTGATGCCCATTCACTTCCATTTGAAAACTTTTTTCTTCAAAATTCACAAAGGGGTGGCATGAGGCAAAGACCTTCCTGACTTCAGGGTAACAGAACAATAAGTCAGCAAATCCCAATGCAGGGTTTCTCCACTGAGACTTTACTAGTCACAATGATATCTGAGTTTTGTGAGATGCTTGCAATTCCCTTCAGCTATCCAGTACATGGCTATGTCACAGAGCTTGGATGTGGTACATATCTTGGACAAAAAAACATGAGCCTATTCTGGAGAGTGGCCAGAATTCAGGAAGAAAACAGGAACTTAGGAAGATAGTAGGTGTTGCCCATCGAAAAGCAACCAACAGTCCTTTCCTAAAATGGGCAGGATGAATTCTGGGAAGCTTTCTACTAGACAGGATACATCCATTGATCTATTCTGTTTTCTAATATGTACAACCAAGGACACAGTGGGATACACAGACACAGACACACTCGCCTTGTCAAAGGACTTTCTAGAAACAGTCCACTCTAAACCAAACAAACCACCTTTCCTACCTATTCTCAGAACATGAGACAAAACCCCAAACTCACACCCACACTCCAAAAGTCACCTCCTTCCCCCAAGTAAGTCTGTGACTATCCAGAGTGTCCTCTGACTGGTGGGCCATACTATGTTCCCCCAAAATGGCCTGTCCTGTCTCAGGTCTGGTCTTCTTGTCCATCTCTGTGAAGTTGTATGGAGCCTGTGCTGAACACTACCTGCTTTCTCATTGAAGGCCCATCTTCAGAGCTCTACTTGCATTTTGTCATCCTCAAACCATTAGGTACCAAGAGAGACAGACTCTCTCCTTGGTAAATCCAAACAAGTAAGTCCACTGGGAATGGGACTGGGACTGGCTCTGTGTGCCTGGCTTCCTGGATCCCAAGTTCAGAGAGTTACATCACCAAAGAAGTGAGGTAGGTCAATTCCAACAGGAAGGGAATGAGGTCACTGCCTTGGCAACCACTTTGTCCTAACACTTGTTTCCAAGGGTCCCTTGAGATGGAGGCTGCCCCTACTTCCTGTGACACTTTCAGAAATTAGAATGGTATATCAACCGTAGACACCAAGGAGAAGCTCTCCACACAGGGTTGGTTTGGTCCATCTTCTTTATATCAGTAGGAGAGAGGCTGATTCAGACACATCACTTCATCCTGAACAGGTGGTTTGCCATGGAAGATGACTTTTGCTCTCTCAGGTCCTTCATAGCTGCTACATCTTCTCTAGGGATCATTTCTCATCAAACTTTGAGGTTCTCAGCAGGTGAAAGATCCCCTACATTCCTGTATTGTAAGACCAACTCTGTCCCTGCTCTTTTGTGAAGTTAGATTGAGGGAACAGTGTATGGTTAGGGTTAATAACATATTCTATTTGGGTTAGGAAACATTCTGCGGGATGAATAATGGTATTGGGAACCTGCAATATTCACAAGAATATATAGGTGAAATATAAGTATGAAACCTGAAATCTAGGTACGATTTGAAGCCCTGAAGGGCAATGGGCCCTTTAGTGAGATACTTTGCTTTGAATTATGTTCTGAACAGATATCTCAGATAAATCGATGTGCAATGGCAAAGGACCTTGTACCTTGGATGATTAAATGTCCTAGAGAACATCCAGTCAAAAAGGAATAGTTGGCAGGATTAGGAAGGTAGTCAGTAGGTTTAGAAAAAAGAGTGAATATAGGATTTGAACGAAAGTTTCATTAGCAATAGGGTTTTGGGTAGAGAGTGAACGTAAATATGAGCACATATGAAGAGTCAGTCACAATGATGAACTGGGGAAAATATGTAGGAAAGCAGATATCAATAGAGACATTAGGAAATCAGGCAAAGTATAATGTAATAGGGTTAGACATTTTCAACATGGTTGAGGTTGAATATATATTCTTAGGAAGAAAGAAATATGTTGCCTCCAATAGGATTGACATTTGAGAGCATTAGGCAACCTGGACATGGTTGCTTTTAGTAATCAATGCTCACTTTCCATTTTGCTTTGGTGAAAGGTTAATAGGCACTTGTCACTTCCTGTTTTTCTGTATGCTTAACAAACCACTGTTGAAATCTTGAGAACTGTTTGCTAATTTTGTTCCCAGGATGTGCTGTCCCCAACTGCCAAACTGCAGAATATACTCCTTCACCCGGGTGCACGCAAACCGCACACTCGCCCTGACCCATCAATAAATTTCCCTTTCTGCCCTCTCCAAGAAAAGTATATAAGCTCTGTTAAAGCTGTTCTCAGGGCTCTCTGCTCTATTCAAGTGAGCTCTGAGCCCCAGCATGCTGGACCTCCAATAACCTCTTTGCTGTGGCCGAGTGAAAATGCTATACTGTTCTGTACTTAAAAGATGCTTTGTTTTGCTTGCCTCTGCATAAAGATAGTCAGTTGCTGTTTGCTTTCGAGTAGGTAGACCCAGAAACCGGAACGTCTTGTCAACTAACTTGGACTAGACTTCCACAGGGGTTCAAAAACTCCCCCACTCTCTTTGATGAAGCCCTTCACAGACATCTCTACAACTTCAGAACTACGCACCCCGAAGTCATTCTGCTTCAATATGTGGATGTCCAGCTACTGGCAGCCAACACCAAAGAAAACTGTGAGTCTGAGACCCAAGCACTATTATCTGAGCTTGCTCAACTTGGGTAGAGAGCTTTGGACAAAAAGGCCCAAATTTGCAAGCAAGAAGTAATCTTCCTGGGGTATTTCCTTAGGCGCGGTAAATGATGGCTCACTGAGCCCAGAAAACAAACCGTTGTGCAGATACCACCCCCATTTAACAGGAGACAACATAGAGAGTTTCTTGGGACTGCTGGCTTTAGCAGGTTATGGACCGGGGTTTGTGTTCTTAGCTGCTCCTTTATACCCGCTGTTAAATGAGAATGCCCAATTCCAATGGACCCTTGAGCACCAGCAAGCTTTTGATAACATCTAAGAACACTGACACTGAACTCCTCAACTTCACTGAGCCCAGCCTTCAATTTCAGAAAGCCCTACACTACATTAAAAATGTACATCAACTCAATCAACTTGGTTCAAAAAAACTGCCGGCATTACTGTAGGATCAAGAACAGAGTTTTAGACTAATTCACTCACAGTGAAAGGAAATAATTGAATGGGTAACAAAAGCCTGTCAGTTCTGTCAATTGGTTAATGCTTACCCTTCCAAGCTTCCTGCAGGAAAGCACCTATGAAGAACCAGACCAGGACAATTCTGAGAAGTGGACATTACTGAAATTAAGCCAGCAAGGTATGGACTTAAATATCTCCTAGTCTTTGTAGATACATTTTCAGGATGGATTGAAGCCTTTCCCACCAAAAAAAAAAAAAGAAAAGAAAAGAAAACCGGCACAAATTGTGGTCAAGAAGATCCTGAAAAATATTTATCAAAGACACGTCCTGCCTAATTTAATATGGTCTGATAATTGAACAGCCTTCATGGGCCAGGTAAATCAGGGGTTAGCCAGGACCCTGGGGATTAATTGGAAGTTACATTGTGCTTATAGACCCCAGAGCTCAGGACACGTAAAAAAAATAAATAGAACCATTAAAGAGACCTTAACAAAATTAAGCTTAGAGACCGGCATAAAAGATTAGACTATGCTCCTGCCTTATGCACTGTTTCATGCAAGAAATACTCCCTTTCTTTCTTTGTGTAACCTCACCCCCTATGAAATTCTCTATGGGGCCCTTCCTACACTAAGAGACCTAACCCCGACTCTAAGACCTAAGGATCCCTTCCACACACCCTTGCTTGACATACTTAAATCTCTTGTAAGAACTCAGCTATACCTGTGGAAACAGCTGGCCACTGCCTTCCAACCTGGGGACGAGGGGAATCCACATTGATATCAAGAAAGAGACTTCCTCTACATAAGATGACATCAGGTGTCATCCCTGGAACCCCGCTGGAAAGGACCATTCCAGGTGCTACTTATAACACCTACAGCAGTAAAGTAGAGGGAATCACTTCCTGGATCCATGCCTCTCATCTCAAGCCTGTGCCATGTCCAGACTCTGGCTGAAAACTGGAAAAGACTGTTAACCCTTTCAAATTGCATATTCGCCACGTAGGTAAGGCTATAGACTCTCTCCTTGGCCACCCGTAGTCCTAACGCTCATCAGTCCCTTCAGCAGCGATGGCTGATCACAAATACTACTAGACAAGAAGTATGGTCTATCTTGCATACAGCCCCCTTAGGGACCTGGTGGCCATCTCTCCACCCAGACATTTGTCAGCTGGCTATAGGTCTTTCCTATTAGGGTATCCCTGATGAAGAGGATCTCACTAAAATTCCATTAAATCCTTTCCGTACCATAGATAATGGAAACAAACATTATGGTTGTAGGGACAGGCAAGCCAGATGCAGGTTGGCTAGCCTATATTAGTATGTTTGCCCGGCAGACTATCAAAGCCACAAACTGCCACGGCTGTGTGGGGGAAAAGCCGACTTCTTCTGTAAGTCATGGGGATTTGAGCATACAGGGGCTGCCTGGTGGAACCCAAAATCCTCATCAAATTCAGTACACAGCATTGGCCATATTACCACTTAGAAAACCCAAACTGATGGCCAACAGAGGAGTCTCTAGATCCTCAAATTCTGTGTGACCTTTTTAACTTCTGCAAGTGCTCAAAAGGGTGAAAGGAAATTCCCCTATGTGAAGGCCTTTTTCCTCTTTCGCTCACATCCTGAACTATGCTTCTCCAATAGTTCCTCAAACTCAGCCTTCTGCTCCAGACTCTCTGCTGTCAGTCCCACCTCAGCAAACCTGATTTCTCTTCTCCAATTACTAGATCAAAAACCAAAACCTCTGCCGGTTCTCAGAGCATTGCCCCCTTGCTGAGGTAGCAGGTACTGAGGTACCCATCCATCCACTCACCTCTCTCTTCTCCTGTCAGTGGCCACACCGGGTCCCACCAGGTCCTCTTACCACTTAACCAAAGCTCAAACCAGCTTAGGAGAGCCCTCAGACCCCTATCGAAGATGTAATGAAAATGGCCTTTAAAGTTGCTTTGTCATCACTGAAAACAGGTTACTAAGAATTTAAAGTCCCTCACAGGCTTTTTGGGATACTCACTCCCGTCTTCCTTTCTGCTCTACCGATTCTACTGCTCAATTTATGTTGCTAGGAAAATCCCAAACCCCTTTCCCATTATTCCTTTACATCTCTCGTTCCTTATTCTCAGATCCACGGAGCTGCTCTCACCCCCCGCCTTCCCCGTCTTCCCCCTCTGTACCAGGCCCACAGAAAAATCTTCACTGAACTTCTCCAGAAGTCTTCACCATGGCTGACTTTAGGACTTTCAGCAAAAGAGTCTCTATAAATGAGTTCAGTGTAGATTAACTTCCTCTTTTTCTGTTGCCCTGTTCTACTTGGCTACTGGCTGGAAAAATCAGCACTCCTAAGCTAGACACCCCCTTAATAGTTTTTCACAGAATATGTTAACAAGGCCTCTGGCCTTGAGCTGGGGCTTCACAGAGATGGCTACATTTCTAAGATAAAAATTTACAAACTGGGCTCCATGGTAACAGTTGGCAGGGGGATAAAAGAAAAGGAAAGAAAAGCTCTCTGCCTCCCAGGTGTCCTTGAAAAGTTAACTTGCCCACAATAAAGGAAAAAACAGAAAAAAAGCTTCTTTTTGTGAATTTCTGCAGACTGTGAACTTCTGAGTCCCTTCTCTTTCATGTTGGGTACAAAATTCTGAAACTACCTAAACTTGGGGTTCAGGATGTTAATTGATTACAACAGAAGCAATGCCCTCTGAATCCGGTTGCAACCAAATAGGACTGTTTCCCTGTCTTTGGTGCTATCTTAAGTGCCGTGCCTTGTCCGTCCCTACAACAGTATAATTCTATATACTTAAACATTGTTCATGTTTTCATGAAATGGTCAACAGATGTGATTAATTGTGTAATGGTGAAGATGTGTCCCAGATTGCTCTATAATGACCCAGGTTCATTTGAAGTTCAAACACGGGGGCATACAACCCGGTTCCACTGGGAACATATTTCCCTCACTTTAGCCATCATATTAGGAATTGGAGTTGCGACAGTGGTAGTCACAGGAACCACTGCCCTGCTCCATGGTACACAACAAATGACCCAAATAGAAGCAGCAAGAGACCAAAACTTAAAGATAATAGAAACCTCCATCACAGCTTTGCAGGAATCTTTAACATGTCTCTCTGAAGTTGTTTTACACTCCAGTTGAGAGTTGGACCTCCTCTTCATGAGAGAAGGGGGCCTTTGTGCTGCATTGATGTAAGAATGTTGTTTTGATGCCAACCATACTGAGGCTGTAAAAAAAACCTTTGAGTAAAATATAAGGATGCCTTGAAAAGCGTCAACGAGAGAGAGAGGCCCAAAAAGGGTGGTTTGAGTCTTGGTTCACACAGTCCCCCTGCTTATCTACGCTTTTATCAACCCTGGCCTGTCCAATAATAATCCTCATATTATTGCTAACTATAAAACCCTGTTTGTTTAACCATGTAATTTCTTTTCTCCAAGCTCAAATTGGATAAGTTAAACTTATGGTAATACCCCACTAGCAGACATAGAATGTGACACGTCCCAATAATCACTTTTATGATTAAAAGTAGCAAGAAGAAGAAGTGGGGAATGAAAGGTTAATAAAAAAGGTACTTGTAACTTCCTGTTTTTCTGTATGCTTAACAAAACACTGTTGAAATATTGAGAACTGTTTGTAATCTTGTTCCCAGATTGTGCTGTCCCCAACTGCCAAATTGCAGAATGTATTCCCTCACCCAGTTTCACACTAACCACCCACTCGCTCTGACCCATCAATAAATTTCCATCCCTGCCCTCTCCAAGGAAAGTATATAAGCTCTGCTTAAGCTGTTCTCAGGGCTCTCTGCTCTATTCATGTGAGCTCTGAACCCCAGCTTGCTGGACCCCCAATTAACCCCTTGCTGTTGCATGAGACACTATCTTGGTGATCTCTTCCACCGACGCTTGCAGGAACATTACTTGGATGTTTGAATGTAGAAGAGAAAATCCTGTCATAAACGGATAGTCGGTAAGATTAAGAAGATAGTCGGTAGGTTTAGGAAGAAGAGTGAGTATAGGATTTGGAAAACAATATCTTTAGCAATAGGGGTTCGGTTAGAGAGTGAATGTAAATGTCAGCACATGTGAACAGTCACAATAATGAAGTGGGAAAAATATGTAGGAAAGCAGATATCAATAAAGACATTATGAAATCAGGCAAAGTATAAAGTGCGTGATACGATTAGACATTTTCAACAGAATTGAGTTAGAATATATAATCTTAAGAAGAAACAAATATGTAGTCACCAATAGGATTGACATTTGAGAGCATTAGGCAACTTTGACATGGATGTTCTTTGTAATCCATGCTCACTTTCCATTTAGGCTTTGGTACAATCAAAAGTGTGACCTTTACAATTGTCTCCAGAATACTAATGTGATAAAATGTATATGTAGATGTGGTGACATGAGTGTTTCTTCCACCATTTCTGGGAGCAATATTTTGAAGACATATAAATGGGTATTGGGGGTACAAAGAGGTGTACACTGTGTCATTGAATATAGAGATAATGCATGAATAGACCATAAGTGAATAAATAATATAACTGGTTCCACATTAAATAACGGATTGAATAGATATCTGAAAATATATAAGAAATCTTATATTGATATACAATCATTCATTCCAACCAATGATACATCTAATATTAATATTAGGGTTACGGTTTATCATGAAGATATGTTAGTTTTGCTACAAAAGTGATTATGGAAATCGAAAATAATGTGTTTGGAAAGAGTCAGTCATAATGCTGGCAATATGTAAACAAGGCCTCTGGCCTTGAGCTGGGGCTTCACAGAGATGGCTACATTTCTAAGATAAAGAAGTTACCAACTGGGCTCCATGGTAACCTCTGGCTGAGAGAAAAAAAAAAGAGAAGAAAATAGCTCTGCCCCATTCCCGGTATCCTTAAAATGTTAACTTGCCCAGAACAGAGAAAAAAAAAACAGAAACAAAAACTGCTTTTCATAAACTTCTGCAGATTGTGAACTTCTGAGCCCCTCCCATCCATGTTGGGTACAAAATTCTGAAACAATTTAAACTTGGGGTGCAGGGGATTAAATGATTACAACAGAAGCAATGCCCTCTAAATCCGGTTGCAACCAAATAGGACTGTTTCCGTGTCTTCGGTGCTATCTTAGTTGCCTTACCTTGCCTTGTCCATCCCTTTTCTCATGAAAAGACCAGTCGAGAAACATGGAGGAATGCATGTGCTCTGAAGCAGGAAATGATTGATAGTGAAACAAATGCCTATTAATTTTCTAACTTGTGGATGAAATATATATCCTATGATGTGCATAAATTGAAGAAATAGTAATCTACCAGTGTTGAATAAAAATGAACGTCAAAATACACATCATGTCCGATTGGAATCTACTTGCATTGATGTTAAACTGGGTCAGGTACTGTAGAAATATTAGGATTTGTGTGCACCATTCACTCAAGTTACTTTTCAGTATAGGAAAGATATATGTTTTTATGGTTAATGAATATTTCTAAGAATAATCTTTGGAAAGTTGATTATAAATTTACGTATATGAATATGAATGAATTTCATGAGTGTAAAATAAGACACATATTTCATATTTTGAAAAATCTGGAGAGTGTATATATATATATATATATATATATATATATATATATATATATATATATATGTGTGTGTGTGTGTGTGTGTGTGTGTGTGTGTGTGTGTGTGTGACTAAAGTCACGGTGGCCTGGACACCCTTCTTGTGAACCAGGAGTGATCAAATAAGTCTGCCATTAATACTTTTCCACTTCTTCAATTTGAGGCCTTCTGACTTTGGCGTTTAGATTCTTTATGTGAAATGGAGTCAAGAAAAAACCGAAGCACTTATGGATTTGCCTCTGCATGGTTTTGAAGAATTCATTTGACCCAAAGGATCCCTATTCCCCTTGATGGAGGTCAGGAAGTTTACAGAGAAAGGCGAGAGACTTCATCTACAATGACTGCGAATTTTTGCCATTTTGATTTTGTATGCACACATGGGATCTTTCTTTACATCCATCAGGTGTTGGTAATCTAAGCCACAGCCTCACACAGGGCCAAGAGACTGATTCAGACACATCCCTTTCCAAAGCAGTTAAGCAAAGAGCCACAGGTGATGCCCACTCATTTCCACTTGAAAACTGGTTTCTTCAGGCTTCAGAAAGGGGTGGCGTGAGGCAAAGCCCTTCCTGACATTCAGGGCAAAAGAACAATAGGTAAGCAAAACGCCCATAGCAGGGTTCCTCCACTGAGACTTTACTGGTCACACTGATATCTGAGTTTTCTGAGATGCTCGCCATTCCCTTCAGCTATCCAGTACATGGCCATATCACAGAGCTTGGAGGTGGTAAATATCTTGGACACAAAACCATGAGCCTATTCTTGAGTGTAGCCAGAATTCAGGAAGAAAATGGGAACTTAGGAAGTTTGTAGGTGTTGCCCTTCGATAATGCAAGCCACAATCCATTCATAAATTGGGCAGGATTGATGCTGGGAAGCTTTCTACTAGACAGGACACATCCATTGATGCATTCTCTTTTCTAATGTCTACAACAACAGACACATTGGGATACACAGACATAGAAACACTTGCCTTGTCAAACGACTTACTAGAAACAGTTAACTCCAAACCAAACAAACCGCCTTTCTTACCTTTTCTCAGAACATGAGATAAAACCACAAACACACAACAAAAAGCACAAAGGCAACGCCTTCCCCCAAGTAGGTCTGTGACTATTCGGAGTGTACTCTCACTGGTGAGCCTTACTATGTACCTCCAAAATGGCCTGTCCTGTTTAAGATCTGGTCTCTTTGGCCAACTCTGTGAAATTGTCAGGAGCCCGTGGTGAGCCACTACTTGCTTTCTCTGGAAAGGCCAGTCTTCAAAGCTTTCCTGGCATTTGGCCATCTTCACATCAATAGATACCAAGAAAGACTGACTCTGTCCTTACAAAATCCAAACAAATGAGCCCACTGGGACTGGGACTAGGACTGGCTCTGGGTGCCTGGAATCCTGGATCACAAGTTCAGAGAGTTCCATCACCAAGGAATAGAGATGAGGTCACTTCCTTCAGGAACTGAATGAGGTCACTGCCTTTGCAACCACTTTTTCCTAACAGTTGCTTCCAAGGGTCCCATGAGATAGATGCTGCCCCTATTTCCCGTGACCCTCTCACCAGTTAGAATACTATATCACCCATAGGCACCCGTGAACAGCTCTGCACACAGGCCTGGATTGGTCCATCTTCTGTACATTAGGAACAGAGACACTCAGTCAGACACAACCCCTCTCCAGACAGGGTTGTTTTCCATGGAAGATGACTTTTGCTCTCTCAGGTCCTTAATAGCTGCCTACATCTTCTCCAGGGATTATTTCTGCATGGACCTTTGAGGTTTTCAGCAGGTGGTATATCCCCTACATTCCTATATTGTAAGACCAACACTTTCCCTGCTCTTTTATAAAGTTAGAATGAGGGAATAGTATATGGTTTGGGTTAATTACATGTTCGATTTGGGTTAGGAATCATTTTGCTGGATGAATAATGGTATTGGAAATCTGTGATATTTATAAAAATATAGAGGTGAAATATATGTATGAAAACAGAAATCTAAGTAATATTTGAAGCCAAGAAACGGATTGGGCCCTTGATTGGGAGACTTAGCTTTGAATTATGTCCTGCACAGATGTCTCAGATAAATCAATACACAATGGCATCGGACCTTGTACCTTGAATGATTGAATGTCGAAGAGAACATCCATTCAAAAAAGGATAGTCAGTAGGATTTGGGAGATAGTTGGTAGATTCAGAAAGAAGAGTGAGTATAGGATTTGGACCAAAAGTTATTAAGCAATTGGGTTTCATGTAGAGAGTGAATGTAAATGTCAAATGAACAGTCAAAATGATGAACTGGGAATTTATGAAGGAAAGCCGATATCAATAGAGACATTAGGATATCAGGCAAAGTAAAGTGAGTGATAGGATTAGACATTTTCAACAGGGTTGAGTTTGAATATATAATCTTAGAAAGAAACAAATATGTAGTCAACAATTGGATTGACATTTGAGAGAATTAGGCAACCTGGACATGGATGTTTTTAGAAATCCATGCTCACTTTAAATTTAGGCTTTGGTACAATCATAAGTGTGACCTTTGCTTTATTTTCCAGAATATTACTGTGATAAAATGTATATGTAGATCAGGTGACATGAGTATTTCTTCCACCATTTCTGGGAACAATATTTTGAAGACGTATAAATGAGTATTGGGGGTAGAAAGTGGTGTAGTATCTGTCTAAGAATATAGAGATAATGCAAGAATAGACCATACTGTGAATAAATAATATAATTGGTCCGCTTTAAATAATGAATTGAGTTGATATCTGAAAATATACAGAAAATCTAATGTTGATATAAAATCATTCATTCCAACCAGTTATACTTCTAATGGTAATATTAAGGTGATATTTCATCATGAAGAGTGTGTGAGTTATGCTTCAAAAGTGATTATGGAAATCGAAAATAATGTGTTTAGAAAGAAATCTTGTTAAAAAACATGGAGGAATACATGTGTTCTGAAGAATGAAGTTATTGAAAGTGAAACAAATGCCAATAAATTTGCTAACTTGTGTATGAAATATATATCTTATGATGTGCATAAACTGAAGAAATAGTAATGTACAAGTGTTGACTAAAAATGAACATCAAAATACACATCACGTTCCATAATTATCTACTTGCATTGGTGTTAAACTGGGTCAGTTACTGTAGAAATATTAGGATTCGTATGCACCATTCACAGAAGTTAGTTTTTATTTCTAGGAAACAAATATGTATTTCAGGTGGATGAATATTTCTGAGAATAACCTTTTGAATATTTGATTATAAATCCACATACATGAATACAAATAAATTTAGGGAGTGTACATTGAGACCCATATATTTCATATTTTGAAAAACTTGGAGAGTGTACACACACACACACACACACACACACACACACACAGAGACATTAAAAAGTAGCAATATATATGGAAATCGAAATTCATCATGAAATGTATATCATCCACTGATCTAAAAATATTCATTATACTGAACATGATTTTATTTATCATGTTGTTCATCTACGAAGCTCACCCATAGGTTGAATTTTCAGTTCCAACTGTGTTTAGGTGGAGTGATCTCTTCTCCCAATTTGTATCTGCAAAGTCAGCCACCTCACAAGAATGTACATGTGATAACAGGTATGATTCAATATGTGCATATGAAATAACATGTGCTGAATTGGCTACAGAGAAAGGCAGAGAGGAATTCATCTATTTGTTAACTTTAAAAACACATGGAGAACTATTTCAACAAAATATTGACTAGATTTATAAGTCCTACCCTGTATAATGCAAAAGGCAAGTCGAGCAATACACTATGTCTCGTCTAAACTGCTTGTATTTCTATTTGGTTTGGGTTATTTTTCTCCATCATATTAGAATTAGTAGTCAGAGACTAGTAGGGTATGCGTTAGTGTCAGGCATTCAGCATTTTGAATTGAAAATAGGAAAATGAATCCAATGTGTATGTAAATATGTGCTTCACAAAAATCTTCCCACTCTAATCCAGAACAATGCCTTGACTTTACCTTCACTCCAAGTAAAATACAATTAGAGTGGACGAGTTAGAAAATCTGTGAATACATATCTGGAATGTAATATGCTCAAGAGTTCACAACCTTGAAGGTGGTAGAGGAGTTTCCAAAAGTAAGGGACAGGTAAATACTCCACAAAAATGGAGCTCTTCTGGACTAAAGACTTCTGGTGAAACTGCCTCTGAGTTTGGGCACTTGAAATATTTGTTGTTGTCAGGAGTTTTAGCTTTTTTTGTAGAGAGACCATCAAAGCTAGGTATGTATCTAAGTGACCTGGAGGACATGGTTTCTTATTTTCTAATGAACATGAGGCAGCAGTGCTGAATTCTCTCTTTGTAGGTAAACTGTGGCCACTGCGGGCAAACTCTTTCCGTGTGGACTGTAAAGCCATCTGGCCATCCTCCACTTGTCAATGTGTTTCTTGCTGCTGCAATGTGAGTTTGGTATTTGCTTCACAAAATACAAGGAGTTAAACTGGGACACAGTGCTAAAGGGAGTTCTGTCACGTGTGGTGTGTCAGGTTCTGCAGGATAATGAACCAACCAGGCTTCAATCCCACATAGCTTGCATCCTTAACCATAGCAATCTGATTCTGAACATTGCCCTGAAAACTCTCCACATAACAAGATGCCTTTACATAGAAGGGTCTGCTGGGTGCACCATGTCAGTCACAAGCCATTTGGAAGCCAATGGCAGATCCACATTGCCCCACCACAGATATTTTATCACACAACTGCACACGACTTTTCTAGGCCCATTTCACATCAGGCTCCAACTTACTGGCATCTCTGTTCTACACCATTTTCATGGTCATGGGAATTTCAAAAATTTCATGGTATTTATCTAGCCATTTTACAAGAATGATGTTGGAGGCACTGTGTGTTTAACTTCATTCAGGAACAATTAAATGGTGAGGAAGCTCATTTCAATGAAAGCTCTGGAGAAATCTCACAGGCAAGGCTTCCAAAGAGTGGCCAAAATTTCACAGGAAGCCAGACCTATTGCTGTCTACAATGTGAGGTCCATGTGTGTTTTGACTCTCAACTATGGCTGCCATGTCTTTCAGAATAAAACCATGTGATATCCTGGATTAGATTCCAAGTGCTCTGTGGAAAGCAAACCTGGGCCTAGATCTCGGTTTCCAAGGGCGACTCTCATGCGTGACCAACTAAAATCCCAACATATTTCATGATAACACTTCTCTAAGTCAGCTCTAGAACTCAGTCCCTAAGGGGAATCACACCAGAGTTCAGCCCAGGTATACCCAGTCATATCTTCCAACTACCACACAAATGACCACAATTAAAACCAAACACTCCCACATGGTCCTCATTTTCTTCCATATATACACTCTCATACTACGCTCTGTCTGGAGGTTTCCATGAGTGGCGAAGTCCAAGACAGTGTCCAAAATAAGCTTTCTTGCCCTTCATTGCCTAAAGTCATGGTGGCCTGGACACCCTTCCTGTGAACCAGGTGTGATCAAATAGGCCTGCCCTTAATACACCTCTGCTTCTCCAATTTGAGGCCTACTGACTGTCAGGTATAGATATTTTTATGTGAATTGGAGTCATGAGAAAACCCAAGAACCTATGTGCTAGACTCTCCAGGGCTTTGAAGAACTCATTTGACACAAAGGATGCGTATTCTCACTTGATGGAGTTCAGTAGACTTACAAAGGAAGGCAAGAGACTTCATCCACAGGGACTGCTCTTTTGGCCATTTTGGGTATGGATTCACACACGGAATGATCCATCAGGTGATGAGAATCTAAGCCACAACCTCACACAGGTCCAAGAGGCTGATTCAGACACATTATCAGGATCAATCACTTGATTTTTTCCTCTGTCTAACTAGCTAGAGAGACCTTCTCTTTTAATTGAATTGAATTTTTATCTCTGTCTGACTAGCTCGAGAGACCTTCTCTTTTACTTGAATATTTCTACTATAACTATAATACAACCCAAGAAGATAAAATTATTACTCCATATACTATGAATCAAATTGATGATTTAGATAATTAGTTAAATACTTGGGCAATAATCATGTGCAAATCTAATGTTTAATTTGATAACCACTTACCATCTAATCCTTTATTGTCTTTTTGGTCATCACATCATGTAATTTTTCCAAAAATGACAAGAAAAACACCTATTATAAATGCTACAAATATATTCACTGATGGGTCAAATAATGGTACAGCAGTAATATTTACACCTGATCAAACTTTTACATTTTTAGTACCCAAACAATTAGCTCAAAATGTAGAGCTTAATGCAGTATTACAAGCTTTTGTGATGCTTAAAGCATCTGTAATTAATTTATTTTCTGATAATCAGTATATAGTTAGTGCTATAGTATCACTTGAAGATGGTAGAAGGATTTCCCCTTCCTCTACTATTTTCTCTTTGCTTTCGACTATACAAAGTCTAATCTGGGACAGGAAAGATCCGTTTTTTATAGGATGTTTCAGGACACATACAGGATTGCCTGGAGCCCTTAGTTTGGGCAATTATTTAGCAGATAAAACAACACATGACATTCATACATATTTTCTCTACACTAGAAGAAGCTACAAATTTTCATAAAAAGTTCCATGTCAATGCTAATACTTTACAAAAGCGTTTCAAAGTAACTAAGGAACAAGCTCGACAAATAATAAAACAATGTCAAAATTGTGTGACCTTTTTACCACAAGTTAATCTTGGAGTCAATCCTAGAGGATTGATACCTAACCATATTTGGCAGATGAACGTCACAAACTTGCCAGAATTTGGAAAATTAAAATATTTGCATGTTACAGTTGATACTTCTTCTGGATTTTTGATGGGTTCCCTTCTTGCTGGAGAAAAAAGCTAAAGATGTTATAGCTCATTGCTTACAAAATTTTGCCACTGTGGGCGTTCCAAAAGAGTTAAAAACAGATAATGCCCCTGCTTATACTTCTACTTCTTTTAAACAATTTTGCTCATCATTTGGCATTACTCATATAACAGGAATCCCATACAATCCACAGGGAGAAGGCATAGTTGAAAGAGCACATGAAACTATTAAAACGTACATATTAAAGCAAAAAGAACAAATTGGGATGGGGTATATATTCCCCAAAGGTAAACTTAAAATAACCCTTTTACTCTAAACTTTTTAAATTTGGGTTCATCAGGGCTTAGTGCTGCAGAAAGGCATATATGTCCAAAAAATGTACATAAGCCCAAGGTACTTTGGAAGGATATTCTAACAGGACAATGGAAAGGTCCTGACCAAGTAATTGTCTGGAGTCCGGGGTCTGTTTTTGTGTTTCCACAGGGAGAACAGTAGCCAATTTGGATTCCAGAGAGATTAACTAAAGAGATTTCTACAGACCAAAAATAAGATGATTTGGCTCAAATCAATAAGAGCTGATATGCAGAACTCCAGTTTGGCTGTTCTTACATCTGTGACAGAACCAGAATGTTTTTTTCAAATCTATTTTATTATTCCCCTTTCTCATATCATGAAGTTTTATTTTGTTTTTTTTTTAGCTCATACAGAATTAGGTTAATGTTTTGCTGATCAGTTCTATTTTTGGACAATAGAGTTTTTAGACATTGCAATGGAGATTTCACCTGTAAAAAGTCATAAGGCCTTTAATATTATGTCATGTGTTGTATGTATTATATTATGTGTGCACTTGTGTTTTGTGTTATATGTTTGATTTCACATCTTTTCTGTGTTGACTATATTCTTTTCAAGTTGATATACTTTGTCTTCATTATCTGATGTTCTGACTTCTACTTGATCTAGTCTGTTTGTAATATTCTCATTAGCGCTTTTAATCTGATTTACGGTTTCTTGCATTTCTATGATTACAACTTGATTATTTTTTAACACCTCTATCTCCTGATAAAGCTCATTCTTTGCGGATTTAATTTTTGTGGTTAGTTCCTCTTCAAAATATACTTTCAATGCTTGGATTTGCTGTCTCATGTCTTCTCTAATATTCCGTTCCATCTGAATTAGGAATGCCTTGATTTCTTTCCCTGTCCATATTTCTGATTCTTCTAGGTCCTCCTGTATATTTAGATTGTCCTGCATTGTTTGTAACCCCTTTTTCCCTTGTTTTTTCATATTGTTCACGTTGCTTTCCAGCTCTGTTTGACTGCTTTGTAACTGCTTTCTCCTATACATTTGTTTTGGCTCTGTATATCTCTGTTGTCTCTCTTTTGTGGTGGAAGATTATGCCTAAAAATTTTGGGCTTTGTTGTACTTTAAAGCTGATTCATTCAATTCATATAAGGCTTCTAGGTTCTGTATGCATATAATGATTTGCTGTTTGTTCTTAGGACTATATGTTTAGGTTGGGTGCTCTGGTGGTACAATGGTTAGTATGTCTCGGCTACTTTAGAAGATTGCTCCACTGAAGGTGGATACTACCAGGCAATTGGATCAGGGTGTTGGTAGTAGCTAGGTATTTAGGAGTCTTATAGACAGCCTCGAGACATTCACCTATTTGCATTTAGACAATTACACACAATGGAAGATGTAATGCTTGGAATGAGAGTTGGGGGGTAGGAGAATGAAGGTGCTCTTAAAAAGAAAAAAAGGATAGAGGGAGAGATAGATTAGAGGGGAATGAAAAGAACAATAAAACTTGAAATGGGATAGAAAGAGAGAAGGAAAAGGGGGGAAAGGAAGAGGGAGAGAAGAAGGAGAGAAAAAAATATCAACAACAGCAACAACAACAACAAAAAAATTAAAGTCTTAGAGATCCACCTTCTTCTCTTCCAGTAGGCGGAGCTGTGCCTTCCAAGCGGAGTGTCTGCTCTCTACCTGCCGAGAGCTATCCCTGTAGGGCGTCTTCTGGGGGTCTCTCAGACTTGTCAGTCCAGAGCCATTTCACTTCTCCAGCTCTTAACCCCCTTCCTCCTGTCAGCCTGCCAGCCAGGTCCTGTTCCCCAGAAGTGATTCTCCAGAGATCTAGTTACACTTGCAGCCCCACCGAGTGCCCCTTTTAAGCCTCAGTGCTGTGGTAAACTGGCGGATAAGACCTTAGGGGTCACCACTGGTGATATGGGGGCCTTGGGTTCTGGGCTCCCCTCTGCTTCCCTACGGACACGACCCCTGAGAAGTCAATGAAGTTTCCTGGCTGCTTGTATCAGTATGGGGAGTCACACACCTGCTAAAGTGGATTTTGCTGGGAAGGAATTTCGCCGGCCGAACTCCGATGATGTCACCTCTCTGCTATGGTGGGCCCCAGGCTTCTTGCCGGATTGACTGAGGGGAGGGGTGGGACTGGTCCGGCCCGGTTCACCTCAGCTCCTGGCGCGTGGAGGCTTGGCTAAAGACTTCTTCCTGCCAAGCTGTCTCTCGGCGTCTAGCAGGACCCAGTCACTTTGGCTGCGGGCCGGTGGACGGATCTGCAGCTGTGCCCGCGGTGCGCAGACTGTGGCTGGTGAATCTCGAACTCCGCGTCTAGTGGCAGGGTCCCACTCGTCCGGGTTACACAGACGCTTCAAAAAAATTCTTGTAGCTCCCGGGCAGTCTCCCTTCAGTGGAATTTTGCTAGGAGAATTTCCGTTGGTAGAATCCAAGAGTTATCCTTGCGACTTTATGACCCCATCACTGGGAGTGCATTAAAAGCGCAGCCTCTCTGCCCGCCGCCATGTTGGATCCACCTTTTCTTTTCATTATATTTAATAATTCTCTTCTAGACAATGTAAATTGTTAAGAAAATTGTTTTCTTTTAGTGCCTTTTGGAATGTTACATAATTCTTTCTTTAGGCATTGTTGCCAGAATTTCTATCTTCATCCCAGTGCATGTGAAGTCAAAGATAAAACCAATCTACAGCTTCTGCAATAGCCATCACTGAACTGCTTGCAGAACTTGCCTGGACTATGTATCACTTGTATGCATTGTGAACTCACCTGCCTGCATTGTGAACTATCTGTTGGTGCAGTGACGTGTGGTAGTGTTGGGGTATTTCTCTGAAGATGTCATCGGTGGTACAATTTTTTCAAAAAGAGCCATCAATTGCCTTGGTGTATCTTCCTCCCTTCTGCTTGTCATGGTTGTTCAGCTAAAATTAGGGGGCCAACAGAGATGAGGCAAAGAGCCTCACCCGCCCGCTGGTACAAAGACCTCTCCACAGGTGTGGATGTATACTGGACCTGTAGTCAGTGACGGGTAAGATCCAATTACAATGGTACCAATCTAAGACAGGAGGCTGACACCTTGAGGTCAGGTCATTCGATAATGGGTAAGAACCATATGTACTATTGGACAACCTAAGGCAGGCATGGTCCCTAAGCCACATGCTTGTTGTTTAAACAGAGAGGGTTAGATGTTGAGAGCCACAGCCCAAGGGGCCAAAGCAAACTTTCAGACTGCCAGCTGATGGTTGGCTCACAGCGGCCCCAGCAACATCTAGCTGATTGGCTCCTCTGCGGTGATGCCCATTGGGCTGTTTCCCCACCCTTTCAAATTATGGAGCTGCTTTTTGGGGGACTTTTTTGGCTCTGCTCAAACAACCCAGCCAATCGACCTCAAGAGCAGGAGGAGAGGGGAGGTTGAGAGCTTGTGGGAAGCCGGTGGTGGCAGTTGTGTTCTGAGTGTTTTTCCCGAGGAGCTATTTTTTGGCGTGTGTGGTTCTAAAAATAAAGTTAGCTTTTGACAAGTGGCTCCTGAATTGTGCCCAGCCAGACTGTGTCAATCCTAAATTGATGGAGCAAAATAACCAAAACAGAATAGAAATACAAGCAGTTCAGAGGAGGCATGGTGTATAGCTGGACTTACCTTTTGTATGATAAAGGGTAGGTGTTATAAATCAAGTCAATATTAAATTGAAGTAGTTCTCCATGTGTTTTAAAGATAACAAATCCGTGAATTCCTGTCGCCCTTTATCTGTATCCTATTCAGCACATGTATTTTTGTATGCACATATAGAATCCTACCTGGTATCACATGTACACTTTTGTGAGGTGGCTGACTTGGCAGATACAAATTGTCAAAAGAGATCACTCCTCCTGAACGTTGTTGGAACTGAAAATTAAAACTACGGGTGAGCTTCCTAGTTGAACAAGATAATACATAAATCCATGTTCAGTAAAATGAATATTTTTGGATCTGTGAAAGATATATATTTCATAATAAATTTCGATTGGCATATATATCGCTACCTTTTAATGTCTGTGCGTGTGTGTGTGTGTGTGTGTGTGTGTGTGTGTGTGTGTGTGTGTATATATATATATATATATATATATATATACACACTCTCCAGATTTTTCAGAATATAAAATATATGTGTCTTATTATACAATTCCTAAATGCATTCATATTCATGTATGTGGATTTATAATCAAATGTTCACAAAATTATTCTCAGAAATATTCATCCACCTCAAATACATATTGTTTCCTAGTACTGAAATCTAAATTCAGTGAATGGTGCATAGAAGTCCTAATTTTTCTACAGTATCTGACCCCCTTTAACATCAATGCAAGTAGATTACTATGGTACATGATGTGTATTATGACATTCATTTTTATTCAACAATGTTACATGACTATTTCTTCAGTTTATGCACATCATAGGATATATATTTCATTCACAAGTTTTCAAATTTATAGGCATTTGTTTCACTTTCTATCACTTCCTGCTTCAGTACACATGTATTCCTCCATGTTTTTTGACTGGTCTTTTCATGAGACTACTTTTCATTTTAGATTTCAATAATCGCTTTTGAAGCAAACCTCACACACTCTTCATGACAAACCATAACCTTAATATTACCATTAGATCTATAAATGGTTGTAATGAATGTATGTATATCAATATAAGATTTCCTGTATATTTTCAGATATCAATTCAATCCATAATTTAAAGTTGGAACCAGTTATATTATTTATTCACAGTATGGTCAATTCATTCATTTTATCTATATTTGTAGACACAGGGTAGACCTATTTGTACACCCAATACTAATTTATACATCTTCAAAATATTGACCACAGAATTGGTGGAAGAAATACTCATGTCACCTGATCTACATATACACTTTATCACAGTAATATTCTGGACACAAAATGCAAAGTTCACACTTATGATTGTACCAAAACCTAAATGGAAAGTGAGCATGGATTACTAAAAACATCCAAGTCCAGATTGCCTAATGCTCTCAAATGTTAATCCTATTGGTGCTAAATATTTGTTTTTTTCTAAGATTGTATATTCAACATCTACCATGTTGAAAATGTCTAATCCTATCAATCAATTTATACTTTGCCTGATTTCTTCATGTCTCTATTGATATCTGCTTCCCTATATATTTTCCCCAGTTAATCATTGTGACTGACTCATCACATGTTCTGACATTTACATTCATTCTCTACGAGAAACCCTATTGCTAAAGAACTTTTGGACCAAATCCTATACTCACTCTTCTTCCTAAAACTACTGACTATCTTTCCAATCCTACCGACTACCCTTTTTAAGTGGATGTTTTCTTCTACATTCAATCATCCAATTTACAAGGTCCTATGCCATTGTTTATCGATTTATCGGAGACATCTGTGCAGAAGGTATTTCAAAGCTAAGTATCCCAATCAAGGACCCAATGCTCTTCTGGGCTTCAAATCTTACCTAGACTTCTGTATTCATACTTATATTTCACCTGTATATTCTTGTAAATATCACAGGTTCCCAATGCCATTATTCATCATGCAGAATTATTCCTAACCCAAATCGAACCTGTTATTACCCTAACCATACACTGTTCCCTCAATCTAACTTTACAGAAAAGCAGAGACAGAGTTGGTCTTACAATCAGGAGTGTAGGGGATCTTCCACCTGCTGAGAACCTCAAAGGTCAATACAGAAATGATCCATGGAGAAGATGTAGGCAGCAATGAAGGACCTGAGGGAGGAAAAGTCAACTTCCATCGCAAACAACCTGGTCAGGGTGAAGGGATGTGTCTGAATCAGCCTCTTTCATCTTAATGTAGAGAAGATGGACCAAACCAAGCCTGTGTGGAGAGCTGTGCCCAGGTGCCTATGGTTGATATACCATTCTAACTTGTGAAAACGTCACAGCAAGTAGGTGCACCCTCCATCTCATGGGACCCTTGGAAGCAAATGTTAGGACAAAGTGGTTGCCAAGGCAGTGACTTAATTCACTTCCTGAAGGAAGTTACCTCACATAACTTCCTTGGTGATGGAACTCTCTAAACTTGGGATTCAGGAAGCCAGGCAACCACAGCCAGTTCCAGTCCCAGTTCCAGTGGTCTCACTTGTTTGGGTAAACCAAGGACAGAGTCAGTCTTTCTTGGTACCTAGTTATGTGAGGATGGCCAAATGCTAGGAAAGCTAAGAAGAGGGGCCTTTCCTGAGAAAGAAGGTAGTGGCTCACCAGTGACTTTTGACAACTTCACAGAGTTGGCCAAGGAGACCAGAACTGAGACAGCACAGTGCATTTCGTGGAAATATAGTATGTCCCACCCATCATAGGACACTCCGGATAGTCACAGACCTACTTTGGGAAAGGTGGTGTCTTTTTGAGTGTGGGTGTGAGTTTGTGGTTTTGTCTCATGTTCTGAGAATATGTAGGAAAGGCGATTTGTTTGGTTTGGAGAGGACTGTATCTAGTATGTCCTCTGACAAGGTGAGTGTTTCTATTACTGTGTATCCCACTCTCTCCGTGGTCTTAGTATTAGAAAAAGAATGCATCATGGATGTGTTCTGTCTAGTAGAAAGCTTCCCAGCATTCATACTGCCAATTTATGAATGGACTGCGACTAGCCTTATCAATGGGCAAAACCTACTATCTTTCTAAGTTCCTGTTTTCTTCCTGAATTCCGGACACTCTCCAGAATAGGCTCAAAGTTTTGTGTCCAAGCTATGTAGCACCTCCAAGCTCTGTCACATGGCCATGTACTAAATAGCTGAAGGGAAGTGGAGCATGTCAGAAAACTCAGATATCAGGAAACTTAGATACCAGGAAAGTCTCAGTGGAGAAACCCTGCTTTGGGCCATTTGCTTACCTATTTTTCTGTTGCCCTGAATGAAAGGAAAGTCTTTGGCTCAGGCCACCCCTTTGTGAAGCCTGAAGAAAACAGTATTCAAATGGAAATGAGTGGGCATCACCTGTGGCTCTTCGCTTAATTGCTTTGGAAATGGATGTGTCTGAATCAGCCTCTTGGCGCTCGGTGAAGCTGGGGCTTAGATTGTCAGCACCTGATGGATCTAAAGAAATATCCCTTGTGTGCATCCATAACCAAAATTCAAAAAGATCAGTCATTGTGGATGAAGTCTCTCACCTTCCTCTGTTAGGTTCCTGACCTCCATCAAGTGTGATTATTGACCCTTGAGTAAAATGAGTTTTTCAAAGCCCTGCAGATGTGCTAGTGTTGTCTCATGACTACAAACCACATAAGAATCTATACCTGACAGTCAGTAGGCCTCAAATAGTAGAAGCAGAGCAGTATTAATGGCAGGCCTATTTGATCACTCCTGGTTGACAGGAAGAGTGTGCAGGCCACACTTACTTTAGGCAAATGAGGGGCAAGGAAGCTTATATTGGACACTGTCTTGAGCTGCGCCACTTATGGAAACCTCTAGCCAGAAGTTATGATGAATATCTATATGGAAGAAAATGAGGGCCATGTGGGAGTGTTTTGGTTATAATTGTGGTCATTTTTGTGGCAGTTGGAAGAGATGACTGGGTCCACCAGGGCTTCACTCTTGGGTGATTCCCCTTATAGACTGAGTTCTGGAACTGACCTCAGAGTAGTATTGCCATGAATTGAGTTGGGATTTTAGGAGGCCACGCATGAGATTCACCCTTGGAATCTGAAATCTAGTCCCAGGTTGGTTTTCCACAGAGCACTGTGAATCTCAGCCAGGATATCACATGATTTTATTATGAAAAACATGGAAGCCATAGTTGAGAATCAAAACACACATGGACCTCACATTGTACAGTTCAATGGGCCTGGCTTCATGTGACCTTTTGGCCACTCTTTGGGAAGCCTTTCCTGTGAGTGTTGTCCAGAGATTTCATTGAAATGAACTTCCTCACCATTTAGTGGTTCCTGAATGAATTGAAACCCACAGTGCCTCCAACTTCATCCTTAAAAAATGGCTAGATGAATACCATCAAATTTTTGAAATTCCCATGACCAGGTGGCACTGGAGAAACTTTGGATGTCCTGTTGCTGATCATGAGTATACAATACAGTGCCTTGATTGACTGGGTTTCATGAAAATGTTGAAGAACAGTGATGCCAGTAAGTTGGAGCCTCCTGAGTAGTGGGCCTAGAGTAGTGGTGTGCAGGTGTGTGATAAAACATCTGTGGTGGAGTCATGTGGACCTTCCATTGGCTTCCAAATAGCTTGTGACTGACATAGTGTAGCCAGCAGACCCTTATATGTAAATGCATCCTGTTATATGGAGAGTTTTCAGGGCAATGTTCAGAATCAGGTTGCTATGGTCAAGGGGCCAAGCTATGTGGGATAAAGGCCTGGTTGGTGCATTCTCTTGCAGACCCTGACACACCACACGAGACAGAACTCCCTCTAGCACTTTGTCCCAGTTGAAATCTTTGTATTTCACGAAGCAAATACCAAACTCCCAGTACAGCAGCAAGAAACACCACGAAAATTGGACGATGATCAAATGGTTTCACAGTCCTCACAGGGAGACACATAGCCCCCAGTGGCCACAGTTTATCTACAAAGAGAGAATTCAGCACTGCTGTCTCATGTTCATTGGAAAATAAGAAACAAGATCCTTCAGGTCACATAGATGCAGATCCAGCTTTAATTGTCTCACCACAAATGAAGATTAAGCTCCTGACAACAACATATATTTCAAGTGCCCAACCTCAGAGGCAGTTTCTCAAGAAGTCTTTAGGCCAGCAAAGCTCCATTTTTGTGGAGGGTTTACCCTGTCCATTACTTTTGTAAACTCCTCTACCACCTCCAAGTTTGTGAACAACTGAGCATATTGCATTCCATATATATATGCACAGATTTTTGAACTCTTCTCCTGTAATTGTGTCTTACTTGGGGCAAAGGTAATGTCAAGGCATTGTTCTGGATAAGAGTGGGAAGATTTTTCAAAGCACATAATTACATACACATTGGATACCTTTTCCAATTTTCCATTGGAAATACTGAATCCCTGACACTAACCCTTAGCCTACTAGACTCTGACTACTTATCCTAATATGATGGAGAATAATAATCCAAACAGAATAGAAATACAAGCAGTTCAGAGGAGGCATGGTGTATAGTTGAATTTGCCTTTTGCATTATGTAGTGTAGGAGTTATAAATCTAGCCAACTTTTGTAGAAATTGTTCTCCATGTGTTTTTAAAGTTAACAAATATGTGAATTCCTGTCTCCCTTTCTCTGTCGCCTATTTGCACATGTATTTTTATATGCACATATAGAATCCTACAAGGTACAACACGTACATTCTTGTGAGGTGGTTGACTTGGAAGATACACATTGTGAGAAGAGATCACTTCTCCTAAATGTTGTTGGAAGTTAAAATTCGAACTCTGTGTGAGCTTCCTAGTTTAACAACATTATACATAAATCCATGTTCAGTAAAATGAATATTTTTGAATCTGTGGATGATATATATTTCATGGTGAATTTCAATTGGCATATATATTGCTACTTTTTAATGTCTGTGTGCATGTGTGTGTGTATGTGTGTGTGTGTGTGTGTGTGTGTGTGTGTATATATATATATATATATATATATATATATATATATATATATACAAACTTTCCAGATTTTTCAAAATATGAAATACATGCGTCTTTTTATACATTTCCTAAATTCATTCATATTCATATATGTGAATTTATAATCAACTTTTCACAAGATTATCGTCAGAAATATTCATCCACCTGAAATATGTATTTGTTTCCTAGTACTGAAAACTATCTTCAGTGAATGGTGCCTACAAATCCTAAAATTAATACAGTAACTGACCCAGGTTAACATCAATCAAATTGATTCCTATGGGACATGATGTGTATTTTGACGTTCATTTTTATTCAAAACTGGTACATTACTATTTCTTCAGTTTATGCACATAATAGGATATATATTTCATCCACAAGTTCGGTAATTTAGAGGCATTTGTTTCACTTTCAATCACTTCCTGCTTCAGAACACATGTATTTTTTCATGGTTCTTGAGTGGTCTTTTCATGAGACTTCTTTCGAAACATATTACTTTTGATTTCCATAATCACTTTTGAAGAAAAACTCACACACCTTTCATGATAAACCATAACCTTAATTTTACTATTAGATGTATAACTAGTTGGAGTGAATGTATGTATATCAATATAAGATTTCTTATATATTTTAAGATATGAATCTAATGCATTATTTAAAGTGGACCAGTTATATTATTTATTAACAGTATGGTCTATTCATGCATTAGCTCTATATTCATAGACACAAGTTACACCTCTTTGTACCCCCAATACTAACTTATTAATCTTCAAAATATTGCTCCCAGAAATGATGGAAAAATTACTCATGTCACCTGATCTACATATACATTTTATCACAGTAATATTCTGCAGACAAAATGCAAGGTTCACACTTATTATTGTACCAAAGCCTAAATTGAAAATGAACATGGATTACTAAACACAGCCATGTCCAGGTTGCCTAATGCTCTCAAATATCAATCCAATTAGTGACTACATATTGGTTTCTTCCTAAGATCATATATTCAAATTCAACCCTGTTGAAAATGTCTAATCCTATCACCCACTTTATATTTTGCCTTATTTCGTAATATCTCTATTGATATCTGTTTTCCTACATATTTTCTCCGGTTCACTATTGTGACTGACTCTTCACGTGGGCTAACATTTACATTCACACTCTAAACAAAACCCTATTGATAAAGAATATTTTTTTTCCAAAACCTATACTCATTCTTCTTCCTAAACCTAACAACTATCTTCCTAATCCTACCAACTATCCCTTTTTGACAGAATGTTCTTTTCTACACCCAATCATCAAAGTAAACACTGGGCGAGCTTCGGAGGAAGAGACTACAAAAGACTATCTCATGCAACAGCAAAGGGTTTATAGGGGGTCAGCATGCAGGGGATCGGAGCTCACTTGAATAGAGCAGAGAGCCCTGAGAAGAGCTTAAGCAGAGCTTATATACTTTCTTTGGGGAGGGCAGGGAGTGAAGTTTATTGATGGGTGATGGAGAGTGGGCGGTTTGCATTCAACCGGGTGAGGGAGTACATTCTGCAGTTTGGCATTTGGGGACAGGACATTCTGGGAACAAGATTAGCAAACAGTTCTCAAGATTTCAACAGTGTTTTGTTAAGCATACAGAAAAAAAAGTGACAAGTATCTATTTTATTAATCTTTCATTCCCCACTTCTTCTTCTAGCTACTTTTAATCATAAAAGTGATCATTGTGGGGTGTCACATTCTATGTCTGCTAGTGGGGTATTACCATGAGTTTAACTTGTCCAATTTGAGCTTAGAGAAAAGAAATTACACGTTTGAGCAAACAGGGTTTTATAGTTAGCAATAATATGGAGATTATTATCGGACAGGCCAGGTTTGATAAAAAAGTAGTCAAACAGGGGGACTATGTGAACCAAGACTCAAACCACTTTTTTTGGTCCTCTCACTCTCTCATTGACACTCTTCAAGGTGTCTTTTTAATTTAATCATATTTTTTTTTACAACTCCATTATGCTCGGAATAAACACAACATTCTTCCCAGGAAGTGACAAATACCTATTTTATTAACCTTTCACTTCCGACTATCCCTTTTTGACTGGATGTTCTCTTCGACATTCAATCATCCAAGGTACAAGGTCCTATGCCATTGTATATTGATTAATCTGACCAATCTGTGCAGAACCTAATTCAAATCTAAGTATTCCAATCAAGGGCAAAATGCTCTTTTGGGCTTCAAATCTTACCTAGATTTCTGTTTTCATACATATATTTCACCTATATATTCTCATACATATCGCAGGTTCCCAATACCATTATTCATCCAGCAGAATTATTCCTAACCCAAATCACACATGTTATTAACCCTAACCATACACTGTTCCCTCAATATAACATTACAGAACAGCAGGGACAGAGTTGGTCTTACAATACAGCAATGTAGTGGATCTTCCACCTGCTGAAAACCTCAAAGGTCCATGCAGAAATGATCCCTGGAGAACATGTAGGCAACTATGAAGAACGTGAGAGAGCAAAAGTCATCTTCCATGGAAAACAACCTGGTAAGGATGAAGGGTTGTGTCTCATTCACCCTCTCTCCTTAATGTAGAAAAGATGGACCAACAAAGGCCTTTGTGGGGAGCTGTTCCCGGGTTCCTATGGTTGAGATACCAATCTAACTTGTGAAAGTGTCAGAGGAAGTATGGAAGCAACTGTTCGGAAAAAGTGGTTGCTAAGGCAGTGACGTCATTCAGTTTCTGAAGGAAGTGACCTCACCTCACTTCCTTGGTGATGGAACTCTCTGAACTTGGGATCCAGGAAGCCAGGCATCCAGAACCAGTCCCAGTCCCAGTACAGTGGGATCACTTGTTTGGATTTACCAAGGACAGAGTAAGTCTTTTTTGGTACCTACTGATATGAGGATGGCCAAATGCCAGGAAATTTTGAAGACTGGCCTTTCCAGAGAAAGCAAGAAGTGGCTCACCGCGGGCCCCTGATATTTCACAGAGTTGGCCATGGAGACCAGATCTGAGACAGGACAGGCCATTTCTGGGGAACATAGTATGGCCCACCAGTCAGAGGACACTCTGGATAGTCACAGACTTACTTTGGGGAAGGAGGTGCCTTTTTCAGTGTGGGTGTGAGTTTGTGGTTTTGTCTTATGTTCTGAGAATAGGTAGGAAAGGCGGTTTGCTTGGTTTGGAGTGGAATGTTTCTAGAAAGTCTTTTGACAAGGCGAGTGTTTCTATGTCTGTGTATCCCACTGTGTCCGTGGTTGTAGACATTAGAAAAGAGAATGCATCAATGGATGTGTCCTGTCTAGTAGAAAGCTTCCCAGCATTCATCCTACCCATTTTAGGAATGGACTGCAGGTTGCCTTATCGATGGACAACATGTACTGTCTTCCTAAGTTCCTGTTTTCTTCCTGAATTCTGGCCACTCTCCACAATAGGCTCATGGTTTTGTGTCCAAAATATGTACCACCTCCAAACTCTGTGACGTGGCCATGTAATCCATAGCTGAAGGGAATGGCAAGCATCTCAGAAAACTCAGATATCAGTGTGACCAGGAAAGTCTCAGTAGAGAAACCCTGCTTTGGGCCTTTTGCTTACCTATTGTTCTGTTGCCCTGAATGTCAGGAAGGTCTTTGCCTCAGGCCACCCTTTGTGAAGCCTGAAGAAAACAGTTTTAAAATGGAAAGGAATGGGCATCACCAGTGGCTCTTTGCTTAATTACTTTGGAAAGGGATGTGTCTGAATCAGCCTCTTGGCCCTGTGTGAGGCTGTGGCTTAGATTATCAGCATCGGATGGATCTAAAGAAAGATCCAATGTGTGCATCCAAAACCAAAATGGCAAAAAATCAGTCATTGTGGGTGAAGTCTCTTGCCTTCCTGTGTTTGGTTCTTGACCTCCATCAAGGGAGTATTGGGATTTTTTGTGTCAAATGAGTTCTTCCAATCCCTGCAAAGGTGCTTGGGTTTAATAATGACTCCAAATCACATACTATACCTGATACTCAGTAGGCCTCAAATTGGAGAATTAGATTAGTATTAATGGCAGAACTATGTGATCAATCCTGGTTCACAGGAAGGGTGTCCAGGCCACCCTGAATTTAGGTAAATGAGGAGAAGGGAGCTTATTATGGACACTCTATTGGGCTGTGCCATTTAAGGAAACCTCCAGCCAGAGATTATGATGAGTGACTATATGGAAGTAGATGAGGGCCATGTGGGATTGTTTTGATTTTAATTGTGGTATCTTGTGTGGCTTTTGGAAGAGATGACTGTGTTCACCTGGGCTTTAACACTGGCGTGATTCTCCTAGAAGACTGAGTTCTGTAAGTGACTTCAGAGTAGTAATTGCTTTGGAAATGGATATGTTTTAATCAGCCTCTTGGCCCTGTTTGAGGCTGTGGCTTAGATTATCAGCACCAGATGGATCTAAAGAAAGATCCCATGTGTGCATCCAAAACCAAAATGGCCAAAAGAGCAGTAATTGTCGATGAACTCTCTCGCCTTCCTCTGTAAGGTTCTGAAAGAATAAAAGAAATTGAAATTGAAATGTAAAGAACCAGGTTTTGTAAAGTTTCCAAGCTGCACTCAGCACCTGAAATTTCTGTGGCAGTTAAGACAATTCCCGGATTTGCACATTAGATGTGTGTTGAAATCTTCCCTGAGGACCTAGTTACTTAACAGCCCCTTCCCAGAAACCATGCAGCTCACCACGTATACATCACAGTGCATCCACCAATCAATTTAAATGTATACCCCTTCTTATGGCTGACCAATCACCCCCTGCCCAACCTGTTCCCGCCAATGAATGTGCTAATCATGTTTTAGAGTTGTTATTTGATTTTCCCGCGGTATATGATGATTTGCTAAAGGAGGCTATGATGTATGTAAAGTCCCTGCCCTCTCTAAAGAATGTATATAAACTCTGGTCAAGTGGTTCTCAGGGCTCTTTGTTCTTTGTTCCTCTGAAGTGAGCCCTGAGCTCCAGCACGCTATACCCCCAATAAACCCTTTGGTGTTGCATGAGAAAGCCTGTTGGTGGTCTTTTCCTCCGATGTTCGCCCCACCTTTTCATCTGGAGGCCCCAGGTGAGATATCTGGAGCAGCGGACGAAAGACCCCAAGGGACTCCTCTCGGGGTAAGAAAGGCGCCTCTTTCTGGTTTCGGGTTTCAGGTTAGGGCTTGGCAAAGTGGCTGTCGGTGAAGAGCATTAGCTCTCTCTGACAGTGGGTGGCAGACGTGTCACAGAGCTACTGGCCACGTCCCTGGGGGACACTCCAGTGGACGAGGGAAATCAAGGAATATTAGTTTCCTCAACTCGGTTATATTTTACTTCAGGATTCGGTTTGCCAGCCCACCAGGTTTTGCTGGCTACACAGTTTTGTTCATTGTCCCGAACTCTTGTTGAGTTTACTGTCTGTCTTTATTGTCTAACCCATCAGGTTTTGCCAGTTACTGAGTTCTAATATTTGTCTTGGACCCATGTTAAACGTTTACTGTTTGTCTTTGTTTGTGTTGCGTTTGTGTCTTCACTGTCTCTTTTTGAGTAACTCCCATTATGGGACAAAGCACTTTCACGCTTCTGTCCCTGACCCTTGATCTTTGGACTGATGTCCGCTCAAGGGCCCAGAATCATTATTTTTCAGTTAAATGTCAGACCTGGCAGACTCTCTGTGCTTCAGAATTGCCCATCCTCAAAGTCCGGTGGCCCCCAGAAGGATCCTTCTACTTCAATCTAATCCGAAAAGTCAGAGATATTGTCTTTCAGCCGGGACCACGTGGCCACCCAGATCAACAGCCATATACCCCTTCCCCAGGATCCTATCATTCAAACCTTCCGTTCCCTCCCCATCTTCCCCCCATTCTTCCTGAGTCACAAGACTGGACAATCCTCCCCCTCCTTATCCTCTGCCCTCGCTCCGCAACCCCCAACACATTCCAGATGATTCTCCCGCCACTGACTCAGCCTCTCCGCCACTAGAGGCAATTGGGCCAGACCCAAGCCCTCCAAGGGACTGCTCCGCAGCAGCAGCAGCCCCTCCTTTTCTGGTGGAAGCTGGGCCACCTAAAGAAACCCGCCAGCTACGGAAAATAGAAAACTCAGAAGCCACTGTGATGCTCCCTCTTCATCCTTATGGGCCCATGAACCGACCAAACTGGGATCCCAACACCTTTGAAGGTTGGTAGCATCTTTCCACTTATCACAGGGCTCTAATAGCGGGGCTCCGAGTGGCCGCCAGAGGGCCGACTAATTTGGCCATGGTAAGAGAGATAATCCAACGTCCTAATGAGTCTCCCTCTATGATTCTGGAGAGAATTATGGAAGCATATAGGAAATATACTTCTTTTGATCCTCAGGCAGAGGACGAAAAAACATCTGTTGCAATGGCCTTTATCCAGTTTTGATTCTGACTCCTTAATGTGTTCGACTACATGATTGGTTGCCTTAGGTGGCGTAATCAGGGTGCGGCCAACAGTCATCCACCCTGTGGGTCTTGCTGAGGTTGTCCGAGCATAGACAGCAAACTCAACATAGCCCCAACGTTTGGCCTTGGGGTCAGGTATATCTGAAGTATACGATCCATTGTTATCGGATGAAGAGCCTTTATGCCACTTTAGGTAACTAGAAGTCAACCCTTCAGAGTAGCCAAGTGAGTGGTAAGAACAGCTACCACGTTCATCATGGTACCTGCATGACCAATAGGGACACCCATTATATATCTCAGGCCACCAATGACAATAGTCTTTGGTTTGATTAAAAAGGAAGCAAATGAAAGGCCAGTTCCAGCTACCTGGGACGAAGGTCCTTGAAGGTGACAATTTTAGGGAAATAGAGGTGCAGTTGTGGATGAAGCAAGTAGTTGCATCCACTGCGCGGACCTTCTGCATGCCATGTTCTGAGTATCGTTCCCGAAGAGTGAATAAATACATGGTAGGTTAAGAGGGTAAAGACAAATCCCAACAGAGCACAGAAAAAAAGCAGAGCACAAAAAACAAGCAGTTAGAGAAGACTAGGGTGTTGGGAGAGCTCATTGTGCCTTCTTTAAGAGGAATTGGGCTGCAGGGAACACCGTGTGAGCCGCAACTTAAATGGGTGAGATGGGTGTGGAAAGCAGGATTAAAGGGGAGCTTCAGGAGGTGATTCTTGGAGTTCCTCTGGCATGGTCCTGTGGTCAGCAGGTGGGGCCTCCTGGTGATATGGCTTCAACCTAGAAATGGGAATCCAGGGAGTGAGACGGTTGTCTGGTAAGGAGAGTTTGGCGGCGGTGGGGGTACAGAGAATGAAAGGATAGGGGCTTTCCCATTTTGGTGCAAGAGTCCCTTTCTCCTCTGGGGTATTATAATAGACTAGACTCCCAGGTGTTAAGGGAGGAGTGTTTGGAGAGGAGACTGGGTCCGGAAGAAGCCAGTTCTGACATTTCCAGTGTTCAGAGCGGAGATGAAACAAGAGAGGCAAAGACAAATCTCGGGTGAGAGGTCCTTGTGAAGTGACCAACCCAGAGGGTATAAGAGGTCTTCCATACATTATCTCAAAGGGAGACAGTAAAGATGGTTTCTTAGGGAGAGCTCTGATTCGAAGCAAAGCAAAGGGAAGGATTTTGACCCAGTCTAAGTTTAATTCCATTGTCAATTTGGTAAGGACTTCCTTCAGAGTATGATTTACCCTTTCCACTTTCCCTGAAGCCTGGGGGTAATATGGACAGTGGAAATGCCACTTGAAGGAGAGGGCTTGAGAGACCTTTTGTGTGATCCTAGAAATAATCTCAGGGCCATTGTCATATTGTAGGGAAGTGGGCATACAAAACCTAGGGATGATGTCTGTCAGTTAGATGGAAGCTACAGTTGAAGCCTTTTTATTGGAAGTGGGAAATGCCTCAACCCAAACAGAGAAAGTGTCCACAAAGACAAGGAGGTATTTAGTGTGCCATACTGTGGGCATGTTGGTGAAGTCTACTTGACAGTCAGCAACGGGAATGTGTCCCCGGGGTTGGTGGAAAGGGAAAGGTTTGGGCCTTAAAGGAGTATGAGGTTTGGTCTGCTGACAGATCTGACAATTAGAGGCTATATTCTCTATCATGGCTATGTCAGAAGGGTTGAGGGAGAAGAAGCTCTGTAAAAAAAGGGTCAAAGACTGAGAATTGGAATGGTGTAGAGTATGAAGGAACTTGAAAAGATCCTTGTTCTTACTGGAAGAAGTAGGGGCTTAAGATGAGCTGTCTAAAGTGGCCATAATATGTACCCCATAGGGGCCATAATTGGAAGTGGTAGCAGGCATTCGTGGCGCCTGGTCAGCTTTGGCATTGCCCTCAGTGATAAGAGAGCCGTCCTTCTGATGGGACCTACAATGGACAACTCCCAACTGGGTGGGTAAGTGGGAGGCCTCCATCAGATTGGTTATAAGATCCGAATTAGTGATCGCATTACCTTTGGTGGTAAGTAGGCGTCGCTCCCTTCATATTGAAGCATGGGATAATAAGATCTGGAAGACATATTTTGAATCAGTATAGAGGGTGAGGGATTTGCCTTGTGCTAGAAGGCAGGCACGAGTGGCTGCTATAAGTTCAATCTGCTGGTTGGTAGTTCCTGAAGGCAAAGCTTTGGCGTCTATAATCTCAGTGGCTGAAACTACAGCATATCCAGAGTAATGAGTGCCGTTCTGCCTAAAGGAACTGCTGTCAGTAAACAAGATAAGGTCAGGCTTGGTGAGTGGTTCCTCAGAAATGGAAGAATGACAGGGGAGAAAATCTTCTAAGGTTTCCAAGCAATTATGAGTTGGTGTGTTAGACGTGGGAGTCATTGGGAGCAGTGAGGCAAGGTTCAGTGCAGAGCAGGGGAGGAAAGTAATATTAGGGTTTTCCAGAAAGGAAGTGAGGAGTGACAGAACTCTGGATGGAGGAAGGGTTTGAAGGCCCTTATAAGCTGAAAGATCTTTCAAGTGATGTGGGGAGTGGATAGTTCAAGGTGCCCCAAAACTCAGCTTAGAGGCTTCTTTGTGTAAAATTTGTCCAGCAACCAGAGCTCTTAAGCAAGGGGCTCACCCAAGGATGGTAGAGTCTAGTTTCTTAAAAAATATGCCACAGGTGCAAATGTAGGCCCATAGTTTCGACCTAAGACCCTAAGTGCTTGCCCCCCTTTTTCATGGACATATAGATGAAATGGTCTTGAAAGATCAGGAAGGTGAAGAGCAGGTGCCTTTAAGAGGTGTTGCTGAAACCTGCGGAAGTGGTAGATGGGGGAGGAGAAAAGAGATTCACTAGGGGGTCCATTTGCTTGGTCATACAGGGGTTTGGATAGAAGAGAATAATTTGGGATCCAGGCCCTAAAATAACCTGCTAATCCTAGGAATGATAGTATTTTGGCTTTCATATGGGGCACTGGAAGATCAGAGAGGAGTTGCCTCCTATCCAGTGTTATTTCCTTTTTCCCGGGTCTAAGGCAAAAACCAAGAGAGGTGACAGAAGAATGGGAAACCTGGGCCTTGTGGGGAGACTCCCTATATCCCTTGTCTGCTAGGAAATTAAGAAGCTGAGCGGTGTGGGATTGAGAGTGTTCCCAGAGGGACTACATAGAAGAAGGTCATTGACATATGGAAGGACAATAGTGTCAGGACAGGTCGGGTGAAAGGATGTGAGGTCCTGGGCAAGAACTTGGCCAAAGAGATGGGGGCTATCCCTGAATCCCTGTGGGAGGACAGTCCAGGAAAGCTGATGAGAATGGTGGATGTGAGAGTCAGTCCATGTAAAAGCAAAGATATGGTGGATCCAACATGGCGGCCGGCGAGGAAGCTGCACTTTCAATATCTCCACATTAACGGGATCAGAAACACCAATTAAAACAGCTACATTCTACCTACTGAGGATCTTCTAGCAAAATTCCGTTGAAAGGAGACCTGCCGAGAATTAGTAAGTTTATTAGACGTGACAGTTTGCCCCAGACAAGTGAAACTTGACCGTCAGCGCGGGCTCAGAGTCCAATCCCGCGGCCACCCGCCGCTTTTGCAAGCGGCAGGCGGCCCAGAGCAGCGCGGCAGAAGGGTCCCCGCCCAGCCAGCAGACAGCTCCCGCCATCCCGGCTACCCTGGCGGCCCTGCTCTCGCTCGGCGAACAGCCACCCCACCCGGCTGGTTCTTAGCCACGCGGCTGCAGTCACCCGGCTTTACAAGCAGCCCCCGGCGGCCCTGCTCGGCGAGAAGGGTCCCCGCCCGGCCGGCAGACAGCTCCCGCCATTCCACTCTTGTTCTGCAAACAGCCACCCCGCCCGCCTGGTTCTTAGCCACGAGGCTGCAGCCGCCCGGCTTTACAAGCGCCCCCGGCGACCCTGCTCGGCGAGAAGGGTCCCTGCCCGGCCGACAGACAGCTTCCGCCATTCCGGCTACCCTGGCGGTCCCGCTCTTGTCCTGCAAACAGCCACCCCACCCGCCTGGGTCTTAGCCACGCGGCTGCAGCCACCCGGCTTTACAAGCTCCCCCGGCGGCCCTGCTCGGCGAGAAGGGTCCCCGCCAGGCCGGCAGACAGCTCCAGCCATCTCGCTCTTGCTCTGCAAACAGCCACCCCGCCCGCCTGGTTCTTAGCCACGAGGCTGCAGCCGCCCGGCTTTACAAGCGCCCCCGGCGGCCCTGCTCAGTGAGAAGGGTCCCTGCCCGGCCAACAGACAGTTTCCGCCATCCCGGCTACCCTGGCGGTCCCGCTCTTGCCCTGCAAACAGCCACCCCACCCGCCTGGGTCTTAGCCACGCGGCTGCAGCCACCCGGCTTTACAAGCGCCACCGGCGGCCCCGCTCGGCGAGAAGGGTCCCCGCCCTGCTGGCAGACAGCTCTCGCCATTCCGCTCTTGCTCTGCAAACAGCCACCCCACCCGCCTGGTTCTTAGCCACGAGGCTGCAGCCACCCGGCTTTACAAGCACCCCCAGCGGCCCTGCTCGTCGAGAAGGGTCCCTGCCCGGCCGGCAGACAGCTCCCACCATCCCGGCACTCCTGGCGGCCCGCCCGCTCTGCGAAGGGTCACCCCGCCCTGCTCTTAGCCACGTGGGCGCCATCTGCCTGGCTCTGTGGGCGCCCCCGGCGGCCCAGCGCAGCCAGAAGGGTCCCCGCCTGGCCCGACAGAAGGCACGTGCCCTTCCAGCTCTGGTAACGGCCCTGCCCACCCGGGAAAGGGCTCCCCCCCTTGAGAGGATGGGAAGGAAATCTAACCAAGCCTCTATGAATCAGCGAACTGGGATCTAAAACCAGAGACTGTGTCAGACCAGAGACAAGCCAGTTCCACCTCTCCTTTCGGTCACTCCTGCAAGGAGCCAGGTTCCTGCCATAGCAGAGAGGGGAAGTCACCAAAGATCGGCCAAAGAGATTCCTTCCCAGCGGATTCTAAATTAGCAGGAGCGGCGAGGGAGCCAGCCGGAGCTGGCAGGAACCGCGGCAGCGGCACGGGAACCGGCGAGAGCTGAGGCGGCGCTGACGCAGGAGCCGGCGGGAGCCGCGCGGCGCGGGTCTCCCAGCTACAGCTCCCACCAGTGCTGACAACTGAGGTCTCTTGCACCAGATACGGGGTCGTCGCTACCAGAAGGTAAGCAAATTTGCTGGGGGTTCTCAGCCCCAAGCTCTACAAACTTAGGGCCTGAGGGAGGCAAACAAAGAGAGTGTGCCCAGGCACTAATGAAACAGCTGCTCCACGCGTGTGCAAGGTAGGCGGAACCGTGACCACCGACAAAACAGGCCCAGTGGCCTGCCAGATACATCGCCCCGGTCGGGGGAGGGGCAGAGCCGCCACCAGCGCCTTTTAGGTAGACAGATCTGCAACCGACAGACAGAACAGGCCTAGTGGCCAGCGGAGGGGCAAAGCCGCTGCTCACGCCTGCAAGGTAGGCGGACCTGTGACCACCGAAAGAACAGGCCCATCGAAAGTACAGGTACAGCGGCCTCCTGGCGTGGAAGGCACATTGCCTCAATTGGAGGAGGGGCAGAGCCACCGCCAAAGCCTGCGAGGGAGACTTTGCAGCTATACAAGAGCAATATAAATATATAGGGGGAAAAATCAATAACACAACAGTTTCACCAAGCAGAAAGAAACGCGATCAGTATTAAAAGACAAGGAAAGAAAGGACCACAAGCAATGCACGTCAACTCAACTTTAGAAGAGGTAATATCTGCAGCAGATGGAATGTCAGATAAAGAATTCAGGATATACATGCTTCAGATGATCTGGAGTCTCAAGGAAGACATTAGACAGCAAAATCAGACAATGAAAGACCACTTCGACAATAAATTACATAAACAAATCCAAGAAGCAAAAGATCAATTATACAGGGAGATAGAGGTTATAAAAAACAAACAAACAGAAATCCTGGAAATGCAGGAAACAATAAACCAACTTAAAAACTCAATTGAGAATACTACCAGCAGAGTAGAACACTTAGAAGATAGAACATCAGACAATGAAGACAAAGTATTTCAACTGGAGAAGAACATAGACAGCTCAGCAAAGCTGTTAAGAAACCATGAGCAGAACATTCAAGAAATATGGGATAACATAAAGAGACCCAACTTAAGGGTCATGGGGATACAGGAAGGTATTGAGGTCCAAACCAAAGGAATGAGCAATCTATTCAACGAAATAATACGAGAAAACTTCCCAGACTTGAAGAATGAGACAGAATCCCAAATCCTAGAAGTCTACAGGACGCCGAATGTGCAAAATCATAAGAGATCCACACCTAGACACATTATAATGAAGATGCCCAACATACAGAATAAGGAGAGAATTTTAAAAGCTACAAGAGAAAGGAAGCAGATTACATTTAGGGGTAAACCAATCAGGATAACAGCTGATCTTTCAACACAGACTCTGAAAGCTAGAAGATCCTGGAATAACATATTTCAAACACTGAAAGAAAAGGGGTTCCAACCAAGAATTGTGTATCCCGCGAAATTAAGCTTCAGGATGGAAGATGAAATTAAAACCTTCCATGATAAACAAAAGTTAAAAGAATTTGCAGCTAGAAAACCATCTCTTCAAAACATCCTTGGCAAAATATTACAGGAAGAGGAAATGGAAAATATCAATGAAAACCAACAGCGGGAGGTAGTACAGTAAAGGTGGGGGGGAATAATCAAAGAGGAAAACAAACCATGTTTAGTAACATAAATAAACAAATATGGCTGGAAGAACAACCCATATCTCAATAATAACTCTAAATGTTAATGGCTTAAACTCACCAATTAAGAGACACAGGCTAGCAGAATGGATCACTAAACAAGAGCCAACAATATGCTGCCTTCAGGAGACGCATTTGATAGGAAAAGACATACATAGACTGAAGGTGAAAGGTTGGGAAAAATCATATCACTCATATGGACTTCGGAAACAACCAGGAGTGTCCATACTCATTTCAAATAAAATAGATTTCAAGCCAAAGTTAATCAAAAGGGATGAAGAGGGACACTACATACTTCTCAAGGGAACCATACACCAACAAGACATAACAATCATAAATATATATGCCCCAAACAATGGTGCAGCTATGTTCATCAAACAAACTCTTCTCAAGTTCAAGAGTCTAATAGACCACCATACAGTAATCATGGGAGACTTCAACACACCTCTCTCACCACTGGACAGATCTTCCAAACAAAAGTTGAATAAGGAAACTATAGAGCTCAATAACACAATTAATAACCTAGACTTAATTGACATATATAGAATATACCACCCAACATCAAGCAGTTACACTTTTTTCTCAGCAGCACATGGATCCTTCTCAAAAATAGATCATATATTATGTCACAGGGCAACTCTTAGACAATATAAAGGAGTAGAGATAATACCATGCATATTATCTGATCATAATGGAATGAAATTGAAAATCAACGATGAAAGAAGTAAGGAAAAATCATGCATCACTTGGAGAATGAAAAATAGGTTACTGAATGATCAATGGGTTATAGAAGACATCAAGGAGGAAATTAAAAAATTCTTAGAGATAAATGAAAACACAGACACAACATATCGGAATCTATGGGACACATTGAAAGCAGTTCTAAGAGGAAAATTTATTGCTTGGAGTTCATTCCTTAAAAAAAGAAAAAAACCAACAAATAAATGATCTAATACTTCAACTCAAAATCCTAGAAAAAGAAGAGCAAAACAACAGCAAAAGAAGTAGAATACAAGAAATAATTAAAATCAGAGCTGAAATTAATGAAATCGAAACGAAAGAAACAATTGAAAAAATTGACAAAACTAAAAGTTGGTTCTTTGAAAAAATAAATAAAATCGACAAACCCTTAGCCACGCTAACAAAGAGAAGAAGAGAGAGAACTCAAATTACCAGCATATGGGATGAAAAAGGCAATATCACAACAGACACTTCAGAAATACAGAAGATTATCAGAAATTATTTTGAATCCTTATACTCCAATAAAATAGAAGATAGTGAAGGCATCGATAAATTTCTTAAGTCATAGGATTTGCCCAGATTGAGTCAGGAGGATATTGACAACCTAAACAGACCAATATCAATTGAGGAAATAGAAGATACCATCAAAAGACTACCAACTAAGAAAAGCCCAGGACCGGATGGGTATACAGCAGAGTTTTTCAAAACCTTTAAAGAGGAATTAACACCAATACTTTTCAAGCTATTTCAGGAAATAGAAAAAGAGGGAGAACTTCCAAATTCATTCTATGAGGCCAACATCACCCTGATTCCTAAACCAGACAAAGACACTTCAAAGAAAGAAAACTACAGACCAATATCTCTAATGAACCTAGATGCAAAAATCCTCAATAAACTTCTGGCGAACCGGATACAAACACATATCAAAAAAATTGTGCACCATGATCAGGTAGGATTTATCCCTGGGATGCAAGGTTGGTTCAATATACGGAAATCAATAAATGTTATTCACCACATCAACAGGCTTAAAAATAAGAACCATATGGTCATCTCGATAGATGCGGAAAAAGCATTCGACAAAGTACAGCATCCCTTTATGTTCAAAACTCTAGAAAAACTAGGGATAACAGGAACATATCTCAACATTGTAAAAGCAATCTATGCTAAGCCTCAGGCTAGCATCATTCTGAATGGAGAAAAACTGAAGGCATTCCCTCTAAAATCTGGAACAAGACAGGGATGCCCTCTCTCACCACTTCTGTTCAACATAGTTCTCGAATCACTGGCCAGAGCAATTAGACAGACGAAAGAAATTAAAGGCATAAAAATAGGAAAAGAAGAACTCAAATTATCACTATTTGCAGATGACATGATTCTATACCTAGCAGACCCAAAAGGGTCTACAAAGAAACTATTAGAGCTAATAAATGAATTCAGCAAAGTGGCAGGCTATAAAATCAACACGCATAAATCAAAGGCATTCCTGTATATCAGCAACAAATCCTCTGAAATGGAAATGAGGACAACCACCCCATTCACAATATCCTCAAAGAAAATAAAATACTTGGGAATCAAACTAACAAAAGAGGTGAAAGACTTATACAATGAAAACTACAGAACCCTAAAGAGAGAAATAGAAGAAGATCTTAGAAGATGGAAAAATATACCCTGTTCATGGATAGGTAGAAGTAACATCATCAAAATGGCGATATTACCAAAAGTTATCTATAGGTTTAATGCTATGCCAATCAAAATCCCAACGGCATTTCTTGTAGAAATAGAGAAAGCAATCATGAAATTCATATGGAAAAATAAAAGACCCAGAATAGCAAAAACAATTCTAAGCAGGAAATGTGAATCAGGCAGTATAGCTATACCAGACTTCAAGCTATACTACAGAGCAATAGTAACAAAAACAGCATGGTACTGGTACCAAAACAGGCAGGTGGACCAATGGTACAGAATAGAGGACACAGAAACCAATCCACAAAACTACAACTCTCTTATATTTGATAAAGGGGCTAAAAGCATGAAATGGAAGAAGGATAGCATCTTCAACAAATGGTGTTGGGAAAACTGGAAATCCATATGCAACAAAATGAAACTGAATCCCTTTCTCTCGCCATGCACAAAAGTTAACTCAAAGTGGATCAAGGAACTTGATATCAAATCAGAGACATGGCGTCTGATAGAAGAAAAAGTTGGCTATGATCTACATACTGTGGGGTCGGGCTCCAAATTCCTCAATAGGACACCCATAGCACAACAGTTAATAACTAGAATCAACAAATGGGACTTACTCAAACTAAAAAGTTTTTTCTCAGCAAAAGAAACAATAAGAGAGGTAAATAGGGAGCCTACGTCCTGGGAACAAATCTTTACTCCTCACACTTCAGACAGAGCCCTAATATCCAGAATATACAAAGAACTAAAAAAATTAGACAATGAGATAACGAATATCCCAATCAACAAATGGGCCAAGGACCTGAACAGAAATTTCTCAGAGGACGACATACAATAAATCAACAAGTATATGAAAAAATGCTCACCATCTCTAGCAGTCAGAGAAATGCAAATCAAAACCACCCTAAGATACCATCTCACTCCAGTAAGATTGGCAGCCATTAGGAAGTCAAACAGCAACAAGTGCTGGCGAGGATGTGAGGAAAAGGGTACTCTTGTACATTGCTGGTGGGACTGCAAATTGGTGTGGCCAATTTGGAAAGCAGTATGGAGATTTCTTGGAAAGCTCGGAATGGAACCACCATTTGATCCAGCTATTCCACTACTCGGTCTATTCCCTAAAGACCTAAAAAGAGCACACTATAGGGACACTGCTACATCCATGTTCATAGCAGCACAATTCACAATAGCAAGACTGTGGAACCAACCTAGATGCCCTTTAATAGACGAATGGATAAAAAAAATGTGGCATTTATACACAATGGAGTATTACTCTTCATTAAGAAATGACAAAATCATAGAATTTGGAGGGAAATGGATGGCATTAGAGCAGATTATGCTAAGTGAAGCTAGCCAATCCCTTAAAAACAAATGCCAAATGTCTTCTTTGATATAAGGAGAGTAACTAAGAACAGAGTAGGGAAGAAGAGCATGAGAAGAAGATTAACATTAAACAGGGATGAGAAGTGGGAGGGAAAGGGAGAGAGAAGGGAAATTGCATGTAAATAGAAGGAGACCCTCAGGGGTATACAAAATTACATACAAGAGGATGTGAGGGGAAAGGAGGGAAAATATAAGGGGGAGAAATGAATTACAGTAGAGGGGGTAGAGAGAGAAGAGGGGAGGGGAGGGGGGAGGGGGGATAGTAGAGGATAGGAAAGGCAGCAGAATACAACAGACTCCAGAATGGCAATATGTAAATCAATGGTTGTGCAACTGGAGTGATTCTGCAATCTGTATATGGGGTAAAAATGGGAGTTCATATCCCACTTGAATCAAAGTGTGAAATATGATATATCAAGAACTATGTAATGTTTTGAACAACCTACAATAAAAATTAATTAAAAAAAATCTAGGTGGATTAACAATATCAAAAAAAAAAAAGCAAAGATATTCTGAGATTCTGAGAACAAGGGAATAGAAAAGAATGCATCTTTTAAACCTAGGACCGAGAAGTGGGTAGTAGTGGCAGGGATCTGAGAGAGGAGGGTGTAAGGGTTGGGCACTAGCGGGTGGATGGGGACCACAGAGGAGTTGACAAGGAGAAGGTCTTGAACCAGCCTGTAGGACACTTTAGGTTTCTTAAGTGCCAGAATGGGGGTGTTGAAAGGAGAGTGTGTAGGCCTAAGATACCCCTTTCATAATAAATCCTGGATGATGGGTTCTAATTCGAGGAGGGCTGTGGTTGTGAGTGGATATTGTGATTGACTAATATATCTTGAAGGGTCCCATAAGACAATATGAATAGGACTGCATTTAGCCATAAGGGGTGTAGTTGTGTTCCAAACCTCAGGCTTAACTGGTTTAGAGAGTCATGGGGGAGTGCATTAAGGAGGTGTATCTGCCCCTAGGAACATCATGAGGAAATGAGAGGTAGGAGAGGTGTGGGGTGATATGTGAATGGTGACTTTTAATATTGAGAGTATGTCCCTTCCCAGAAGGGGAATGGGGCAATGGCTCATAACGAGAAAGAAGTGAGTGAAGGACAAAAGGGATCCCTGCATATAACATGATGGGGAGGGTTGAGGGAAAATCTGTTTACCTCCTACCCTGACAATAGGAGATTTTGAGGGTGTGGTAGAACCCCAATACTCCCTTAAGACCGAAAAAGTGGCACCAGTATCCAAGAGGAAGGTAATGAAGCATCCATCCACCAGGAAGGTAAACCTAGGCTCTTGATTCTTGATCGTAATAGTCTGGAGGGAAAGCCCAGGGATCATTCAATCCTCCTCTGCTAAGCCCAAGAAAGGCTGTGGTTGCCTGGCGGCTGACCAACCTCCCTTTCGGGTTGTTGGGCAGTCTGCCCCCCAGTGTCCCCTTTGATGGCATTTTGGGCAGGGGTTGTAGGGTGTCCTCAGTGAAGGACAATCCCTGGCCCAATGTCCCTCCTTACCACATTTGAAGCAAGCTCCCGGGGGTGTCATATTGGGATGGCGTGGTGATGGCCTTCTCTGAATGACCTGGGCCAACATTTGGAACTTGGCATTTTCAGCCCTCTGCCTACGGCATTCACTTTCATCCTCTCTATCATAAAAAACCTTGAAAGCGACAGCGAGGATTTTAGTCTAAGGAGTAGCAGGGCCCTGTTCAAGCTTTTTAAGCTTGGCTTTAATGTCAGGGTAGCTTTGGACCAGAACATATTTCATTAAGACATGACGGCCATCAGGGGTTTCTGGGTTGAGGTTTGTGTACTGTTAAAGGGCCTTGGTTAGTCTATCCAGGAATTCTGAAGGTGTTTCCTCCTTCCTTTGAATGACCTCCTGCACCTTTTTAAAGTTAACAGCCTTGCGGATGGCCTTTTTCAGGCCCGCCAAGAGGCAGGATGTAAAAAGGTCACTAGACTGTAAGCCTTCAGGGGTGTTGTAATCCCATAGGGGATCCTGCTCTGGGACAGCATGAGGGCCTGTGGGGTGGTTAGGATTCGTCCTATGATTTTCATCAGCATGGGCTTGGGCTAGCTCCCAGACCATTGCCTTTCCTCAGGGAGAAGTGTTTTGGCCAAGAGCATGTAGATGTCATGATGAGTGAGACTATATGCTTGCAGGACCCATTGAAACTCCTGAATGTAAGTGGTGGGGTCAGTGGTGAATGAGCCTAACTTCCTCTCTAGCTGAGTAATGTCCGACATGGAGAATGGCACTTGGACTCTGATGACACCCTCGGGACCAGCTACCTCACAAAGGGGTGCGATTGTCTTGGGGGTGGGAAGGAGTCCCTTAGACCTGGTAACAGGAGGACTGAAAGAGGCAGGAGGCGGACAGGAAGGAGAGGGAGGGGCAGGGAGTGTCTCTTTGGAAGAGGAGGAGGTGGAGCAGGCAGAAGAGGGCTGAGGGGAGGAGGATGAAATGGAAGGCTGAGGATCCCTGGAATCAGGCAGAGGAAGAGGAGGGTATAGTGGGAGAGAAGGGGCAGATAGGACTGGGGGATAAGGTGGGGGTTCATCTGCTGGGTTGAATGAGGAAGAATCTGTGAAGTCAGGAGTAGACGTAGGGGAAGAGAAGGGTTTGCAAACAAGGAGGACCTGAGAGGGAGGGCAGGAGGAGCAGCGACAGGGTGCTGTCTGAGAAGGCTAAAACCTTAAATGCAGGGAATCTCACTCCACTTTCTCAGATGCTGGCAGTAGTTAAAAAGGTCGCAGATGAAGTTTGGAGGTAAGGAGCCTTCTGGAGGCCAATGATTGCCATTATCCAGTGGATATGTAGGCCAATCTTGGGTACAGAATTTGATTAGAAGTTTGGGCTTGATGTCTGGTGTGAGGGAGAGTGTGGCCAGATTTTTTATTAGACATTTGAGAGGTGAGGCTTCAGGTACACATGAAGAGGTGCCCATAGTCACAGGTAGAGAAGGAAGACAGAGAGAGAGAGAGAGAGAGAGAGAGAGAGAGAGAGAGAGAGAATAAGAGTAAGCGAGAGAGACAAAGAGAAAACCCCCGCTGGAACGGCTTCCAGGAAGCTCAGAGCGAACGGGGGTCAGGTGGGCGTCCCCAAAATGACCAGCCGTCATGAGGAAATACAGAGGGCACTACCTGGGCATCACCAGTGAAGTGCGATCTGTGAGACCCAATGGGTTCGGAGCCACGGGCAACCTGACGTCAGGAAAGTTTTTGAACGCAGCGGAAAAAGTCAGTAATGAAAACAGAACTCCGGTTCCGGCAGAATGTAGTTCCAGGACGGGAGTTCAGTTTTCCCCGAGCAGAGAGGCAGCTTCAGCCAGACACAGCAGCCCTGCAGCAAACAGCAACTCTAGCCAGCAACGGCAGCGGCAGCAGAGGAGAAAAAACCACAGAGCCTCTTGTGTAAACTCAGAAGCCTCACGCCCCAAAGGAAAACGGATCACCAGAGGGTCCACTGCGACCAGTAAAGGTCTTAGTGGCAGGAATTTCCTGCCCCCTACAGGGCGTCGAGAGTGTGCCGGAAGATCAAGGTCACAAAACCAGTGGTAGCCCGAAGAGAGTTGCAGAGCCAGGGTCAGGGGAGGCTTACATATATCAGATCTGTGGTGGGTGCAGGAAGCCGGCGTCTGAAAAGAGCGGACCATGGCGGAGTGTCTCCGGGGGAGCAGGGGACGGGGCTCTTGTTAGAAAGAGCTCACCCGTATCCTCACATGGGGCACCAGAATGAAAGAACTTCCCACGCAAAGGCACTTCGCTGGGAGAATTTCAATTTTATTGCAAAAAGCTGTGTGCTTATATAGAACTAAGGGGAAGATGGAAGGGCTTAGATAAATGGCAGGCAAACCGTTTATTGTAAGTTCTTTCAGATATCAGCTCTGGAGCCCAGGAATTAGTTCTTATTGGGGCTAAGGTTCCCCACCAGCGAGATTTCAAATTGGCGCCAGCGGGAGAGTTCACACGGGTGGGAACCTTTGGCACCACTGCAGAAAAAAGAAGGTAGGAAGAACAAGTCCTTAGGCACCATGTTGGGGTTTTTCTCTGGGGTATGGCTGCCATTTATACTTTTCCCAACAATGAGTATACCAGACAGTGCCTTGATTGACTGGTTTTCATGAAAATGGTGTTTAACAGAGATGCCAGAAAGTTGGATCCTGCTGAATAGTGGGCCTAGAGCAATGGTGGGCAGGTGTGTGATAAAACATCTGTGGTGGGGCCATGTAGATCTTTCATTGGATTCCAAATGGCTTGTGACTGACATGGTGAAGCCAGCAGACCCTTATATGTAAAGGCACCTTGTTACATAGAGAGGTTTCAGGACATTGTTCAGAATCAGGTTGCTATGGTCAAGGGGGCAAGCTATGTGGGATAGAGGCCTGGTTCTTGTATTCTCCTGCAGACCCTGACCCACCACACGTGACAGAAATCCCTCCTGCACTGTGTCCCCGTTGAACTCCTTGTATTTCATGAAGCAAATACCAAACTCCCACTGCAGCAGCAAGAAACACCATGAAAATAGAGGATGACTATATGATTCAACGTCCACACAGGGAGACATTCAGCCCCCAGGGGCCACAGTTTACCTACAATGGAAAATTCAGCACTGCTGTCTCATGTTCATTGGAAAATAAGAAACCATGTCCTCCAGGTCACATGGATGCAGACCCAGCTTTTATGGTCTCACTAGAAAGGAAGCTAAAGCTCCTGACAACAACATATATTTCAAGTGCCCAACCTCACAGGCAGTTTCTCAAGAAGTCTCTAGGCCAGCAGACCTTCAAGTTTTTGGAGGGTTTACCCTGTCCCTTACTTTTGGAAACTCCTCTACCACTTCCAAGGTTGTGAACTTCTGATCATATTCCATTCTAGATATGTATTCACGGATTTTCTAACTTTTCTCCTCTGATTGTGTCATACTTGGGCCGTAGGTGTTGTCAAGGCATTGTTCTGGATGAGAGTGGGAAGATTTTGGTGTAGCACATATTTACATACACATTGGATTCATTTTTCAATTTTCCATTCAAAATACTGAATCCCTGACACTAACACATACCCTACTAGACTCTGACTACTAATCCTAATATGATGGAGAAAAATAACCCAAACAGAATAGAAATACAAGCGGTTGAGAGGAGGCATGGCGTATAGTTGGTCTTGCCTTTTGCATGATATAGGATAAGAGTTATAAATCTTGTTAATTTTTTGTTGAAATTGTTCTCCATGTGTTTTTAAAGTTAACACATATGTGAATTTCTGTCTCCCTTTTTCTGTAGCCAATTCAGCACATGTATTTTTATATGCACATATAAAATCCTACCTGATATCACACGTACATTTTTGTGAGGTGGCTAACTTGGGAGATACAAAGTATGAGAAGAGATGACTCCTCCTAAATGTTTTTGGAACTGAAAATTCAAACTATGAGTGAGCTTCTTAGTTGAAAAACATTATACATAAATCCATGTTCAGTAAAATTAATATTTTTGGATCTGTGAATGATATATATTTCATGATGAATTTTGATTGGCTTATATATTGCTACTTTCTAATGTATCTGTGTGATATATATATTTTCAAAATATGAAATATATGTGTCTTATTATACACTCCCTAAATAATTCACTGATGTTCATGTATGTGCTTTTATAATCAACTTTTCATAAGATTGTTTTTAGAAATATTCATCCACCTGAAATACATATTTGTTTCCTAGTACTGAAAACTCACTTCAGTGAATGGTGCAAACAAAGCCTTATATTTCTACAGTAACTGACCCAATTTAACATCAATGAAAGTAGATTTCTATGGGACATGATGTGTATTTTGATGTTCATTTTAATTCAACACTGGTATATTACTATTTCTTCAGTTTTTATACATCGTAGAATATACATTTCATCCACAAGTTCACAAATTGAAAGACATTTGTAACACATTCAATAACTTCCTGCTTCAGAACACATGTATTCCTCCTTGTTTTTGACTGGTTATTTCATGAGACTTCTTTCCAAACACATTATTTTCGATTTCCATAATCAATTTTGAAGCAAAACTCACACACATTTTATGATAAACTACAACCCTAATATTACCATTAGATATATAACTGGTTGGAATGAATGTATGTATATCAATATAAGATTTCCTGTGTATTTTGGGATATCAATTTATTCCAATTTCTAAATTTGGAAACAGTTATATTATTTATTCACAGTATGGTCTATTCATGCATTCTCTCTATATTCATACACACATTGCACACCTATTTGTGCCCCCAATACTAATTTATATCTCTTCAAAATATTGCTCTCAGAAATGGTGCAACAAATACTCATGTCACCTGATCTACATATACATTTTATCACAGTAATATTCTGGCCACAAAATGCAAAGTGACACTTACGACTGTACCAAAGCCTAAATGGAATATGAGTATGGATTATGAAAATCACCCATGTCCAGGTTGCCTAATGCTCTCAAATGTCAATCCTATTGGTGACTACATATTTGTTTCTTCCTAAGATTATTTATTCAAACTCAAGCCTGTCGAAAATGTCTAATCCTATCAATCACTTTATCATTTGCTGATTTTCTAATGTCTCTATTGATATCTGCTTTCCTACATATTTTCCCCAGTTCATCATTGTGACTGACTCTTCACATGTGCTGACATTTACATTTTCTCTCTACCCAAAACCCTATTGCTAAAGAACTTTTTGTCCAAATCATATACTCACTCTTTTTCCTAATCCTACCAACTATCTTCCTAATCCTACCAACTATCCTTTTTTGACTGGATGTTCTCTTTGACATTCAATCATCCAAGGTACAAGGTCCTATGCCATTGTGTATAGATTTATCTGAGACACATGTGCAGAACATAATTCAAACCTAAGTATCCCAATCAAGGATCCAAAGCCCTTCTGGGCTTCAAATCTTACCTAGATTTCTGTTTTCATAAATATATTTCCCCTCTATATATTCTAATAAATATTGCAGGTTCCCAATAACATTATTCATCCAGCAGAATGATTCCTAAGCCAAATCAAACATGTTATTAACCCTAACCATACTCTGTTCCCTCAATCTAACTTTACAGAAAAGCAGGGACAGAGTTGGTCTTACAATACAGGAATGTAAGAAATCTTCCACCTGCTGAGAAATGAAAAGGTCCATTCAGAAATGAACCCTGGGGAAGCTATAGGAAGCTATGAAGGACCTGAGAGAGCAAAAGTCATCTTCCACGACAAACAACCTGGTCAGGATGAAGGGGTGTGTCTGAAGCAGTCTCTCTTTTCTTATTGTAGAGAAGATGGACAATACCAGGCCTGTGTGGAGAGCTGTTCCCGGGTGCCTATGTTTGATATACCATTCAACCTTGTGAAAGTGTCACAGGAAGTAGGGGCAGCCTCCATCAATTGGGACACTTGGAAGCAACTGTTAGGACAAAGTGGTTGCCAAGGCAGTGACCTCATTTAGTTCCTGAAGGAAGTGACCTACATCACTTTCTTGGTGATGGAACTCTCTGAACTAGGGATCCAGGAAGACAGGCACCCAGAGGCAGTCCCAGTCCCAGTCCCAGTGGCCTCACATGTTTGGATTTACCAAGGACAGAATGAGTCTTTCTTGGTAACTACTGATGTGAGGATGGCCAAATGCCAGGAAGGTCTGAAGAGGGGCCTTTCCTGAGTAAGCAGGTAGTGTCTCACCACTGGCACCTTACAACTTCACAGTGTTGGCCAAGGAGTCCACATCTGACATAGGACAGTCCATTTTGGAGAAACATACTATGGCCCATCAGTCAGAGGACACTCCGGATAGTCATAGACCTACTTGGGGGAAGGAGGTGACTTTTTGGGTGTGGGTGTGAGTTTGTGGTTTTGTCTCATGATCTGAGAATAGGTAGGAAAGTCGGTTTGTTAGGATTGGAGTGGACTGTTTCTAGTAAGTCTTTTGACAATGCGAGTGTTTCTATGTCTGTTTATCCCACTGTGTCCGTGGATGTAGACATTAGAAGAGAGAATGCATCAATGGATGTGTCCTGAATAGAAGAAAGCTTCACAACATTCATCCTGCCCAATTTATGAATGGATTTTGTCTTGCCTAATGGATGGGCAACAACCACTGTCTTCTTAAATTTCTGTTTTCTTCTTGAATTCTGGCCACTCTCCAGAATAGGCTCATGGTTTTGTTTCCAAGACATGAACCACCTCCAAGCTCTGTGACATGGCTATGTACTGGATAGCTGAAGGGAATGGGATCATCTCAGAAAACTCAGATATCATTTTAGAAACCCTGCCTTGGGCCATTTGCTTACCTATTGTTCTGTTGCCCTGAATGTCAGAAAGGTCTTTGCCTCAGGCCACCCCTTTTTGAAGCCTGAAGAAAACGGTTTTCAATGGAAATTAATGGGCATCACCTGTAGATCTTTGCTTAATTGCTTTGGAAAGGGATGTGTCTGCATCAGACTCTTGGCCATGTTTGAGGTTTTTGAATAGATTTTCAGCACCTGATGCATCTAACGAACAATTACATGTGTGCTTCCAAAACCAAAATGGCCAAAAAAGCAGTCATTGTGGACGAAGTCTCTTGCCTTCCTCTGTAAGATTACTGATCTCCATCAAGTGAAAATAGGGATCCTTTTTGTCAAATGAGTTCTTCAAACCCTGCAGAGGATAGCCCATAGGTGCTTGGGTTTTCTCATGATTCCAATTCACATAAAGAATCTATACCCGAGAGTCAGTAGGCCTCAAATTGGAGAATCAGAGCAGTATTTACGGCAGGCTCATTTGATAACTCCTGGTTCTCAGAAAGGGTGTCCAGGCAACCCTGACTTTAGGCAAATGACGGGCAAGGGAGGTTATTTTGTACACTGTCTTGGGCTGAGCCCCTCATGGAAACCTCCAGCCACAGGTTATGATGAGTGTCTATATGGAAGAAGATGAGGGCCTTGTGGGAGTGCTTTGGTTTTAATTGTGGTCATTTGTTTGGTGGTTGGAAGTGATGACTGGGTCTATCTGGGCTTGAACTCTGGTGTGATTCCACTTATAGTCTGAGTTCTCGAACTGATCTCAGAGAAATATTGCCATAAACTGTGTTCAGATTTTAGGAGGCCACGCATGGGATTCTCCCTTGGAAACTGAGATCAAATACAAGGGTGGCTTTCCACAGAGCCTCGGAATATCAGCTAGAATATCACATGATTTTATTCTGAAAGATTTGGCAGCCATTGTTGACAGTCAGAACACCCATGGACGTCACATTAAAGACCTCAATGGGCCTGGCTTCATGTGACCTTTTGACCACTCTACGGGAAGACTTGCCTGTGAGATTTCTCCAGAGAATTCATTGAAAATAGCTTCCTCACCATTTAATATTTCCTGAATGAACTGAAACCCACAGTGCCTCCAACTTCATCCATGAAAAATGGCTAGATAAATACAATGAAATCTTTGAAATTCCCTTAACCAGGTGGAACTGGAGAACCTTTAGATGTCTTGTTGCTGATCATGAGTGTACCAGAGAATGCCATGATTGACCGGGTTTCATGAAAATGGTGTAGAACAAAGATGCCAGTAAGTTGGAGCCTGCTGAGAAGTGGGCCTATTGCAGTGGTGGGTGGGTGTGTGATAATACATCTGTGTTGTGGCCATGAGGATTTGCCATTGCCTTCCAAATGGTTTGTGACTGACATGGTGCAGCCAGCAGACCCTTCTATGTAAAGGCATCATTTTATATGGAGAGGTTTCTGGGCTAAGTTCAGAGTCAGATTTCTATGGACAAGGGGGCAAGCTCTGTGAGATAAAAGCCTGGTTGGTGCATTCTCCTTCAGACCCTGACCCACCACAAGTGACAGAATTTTCTTCAACACTGGGTTTCAGTTGAACTCGTTGTATTTCATAAAGCATATACCAAACACCCAGTACAGCAGCAAGAAACACCACAAAAAGTGGAGGATGACCAAATGGCCTCACAGTCCAAACGGGGAAACACTTAGTATCCAGTGGCCACAGTTTACCTACAAAGAGAAAATTCAGCACTGCTGCCTCATGTTCATTAGAATACAAGAAACCATGTCCTCCAGGTCTCATAGATGAAGACTCAGCTTTGATGGTATCACTAGAAAGGAAGCTAAAGCTCCTTACAACAACATATATTTCAAGTGCCCAAACTCAGAGGAAGTTTCTCAAGAAGTGTTTAGGCTGGCAGAGCTCCATGTTTTTGGAGTGTTTACCTGTTAGACCAGGACACAAGAAAAGACCACTGACTCTAATTAAAATCAAATTAAATTAAGCTTATTATTTCCACTGGCTGTGCTACCTCTCCCTCACAAAACGGCGGGAAAAAGACAGCAACCCCAGCTTTCCTACAGGCAGCTTAATAGCCCAGAAAATTACACAAAAGGGGGTTTACAGATAACAGAACTCTGACAAACATCACACTAATGGCAGTCTACATTTTTTTTGCTGTCCCTACATCAGAGTTCATGAAGACCATTAGAGCCTCAGAGAGGGTTGTTGTCTGGCCAGACAAGGCAAATATTTATGATGTGTCACTAAAGTTTCAGAGAGGGCTGCTATCTGGTCAGAGAGCCGGGCATGGGTGAGTTCAAGGCGTGGGCAGGCATTCCAAGCAGGTTTAGAATTTGAAGTAATTTATGGTAAAGCCAAAATTATCTTTTCATGGCTTTTTGGCAAGATGGCTCCCAATTTAAATTAAAGATCAGGTTGGGTCTATCATTCCCGCCTTTTCTTTGTGTCCCTTTCAAATCTTTGATAGATTACGGGAAGAGCACTGAGGAAATTTTAATCCCTCAGGTAAGAGTCTCCAAATTTTTAGAACTCACCCAAAACCGATCTCCCTGATTTTACCTGACTTAATTAATTACTTATATTGATAGTCTATTTATCTTTCTCTCCATTGTTATAAGAAGAGTGGTGTCACTCATTTTTTCTTCTTCTGACCTGAGACAGGGTGACGTGAGTGGGCATGGGATGAGGGACATGAGTTGCCTTTTAGAAGTCAGTTGAGGGACATGAGTTGCCTTTTAGAAGTCAGTTCGGTTTGAAGTCTGATTGGGGAAGAACAGGTTGTAAAGTCATCTGGGGATGGGTTCTTCTATGAGAGAAACAAGAACCATGAGTACTGAATAAATGTTGCAGCACCTGGAACATGTCACTGTATAGAAGTTCCCTCACCAGTCTTTAATATCCCCAGTTATCAGGACTGTCAATTTAATATTTAACTTTTACTGTTACACTTGTCCCTCCCCATAAGATACAGTTTAATAATTTAATGTCATCTGATCTTGTAAAATCCTGTTACTAGTATGACCTCTGTGTCTCTTTGAGAAACCTTTAATTCTGTTACTCAGGGCTGGATAATTGTACTAGCAAACACCAAGCCAACCTGTGTAGGTTAGGAATATCTGTAGGCCTTAAACTGAAAACTTCTCCCTGTGGCAGGTCTTCTTGATAGTCTCTTTTTATAAGTATCAGGCATTCCTGTCTGAGAATTCTTCTTTGTAGCCACCAGTCTTACTTATTTTGGGAGGCAAACATAAAGTGCATACCTTAACATTATATTATTATTATTATTATTATTATTATTATAATTTAAAATGCCCAGGAATGGATGTATTTTGTTCTTAACTGTCTTTGCTAAGTGTTTAAGATTAAGCAGTCAAACTGACTTTTGTTTCCATCTATTGTTAACCGTCAGCTGACCTTTTATGGGAGTCAATTCTGGGGAAACTTGACAGCAGATTCTCAGTTCTGCTAGTGCCATTTGCGCTAGGTGGGTCCACATCTTGCTTGACCATTTGGCTTCCCTCGGAAGCATCAGGGATGTCTCCTTTCTTTGATGACTCTCCTCTTCGTAACAAATACACTGATTGGCTTTCTGTTCTCCAGTGGTCTCATTAATCTCCCTGATCAGGAGGAGGTTATGTGGCTCAGAGTTTCAAAGCTCTTTAGAGAAGTCCCCTGTTCCCTGGATTCAGACTGACTCATAGGGCAAAAGCCAAATATTGGTTTTCTTGGCTCTTTTCATTTAACTTTAATTTTAAATCCTAATCTTAAACATCCAGCAAATAAATTTTAACAGCCTTATATTAAGAGTACTGGGCTTTAATGTCTATAACTATATAATTATCTTTTTATTAATTGTTATCTGTATTATTCTGTCTGTATTGTAAGTAATGACTTATTATATTGAATAAACCCATGTTGTGTTCTTAAAGCAACACGTTTGTAAAACAGTAACAGAGAATCTTTAGATCACTTATAAGAAAATTTCAAATTAAAATTAACAAAAGTAAAAATACTTAGCTTGTGTAACAGCTACCCTGAATTTTTTGGCTGAGTTATACATTATATCCCCTGTTTGAGATCCTAGGAATATTGACCTTAAAAAAAAAAAACTTTTTAACATAACTTTAAAGAAATATTATCTAACCTACTGGTTTCGTAGTCATTCTCACATGTAGTAAGATGGGACACAGAGCCTTATCTCAGCTAAGGCAGGGCTCTTTATAAATCTTAAGTATTTTAGTTCTAAAGCTAATCCTTATTTTTAAATATCATTTGACAAAGTTTACATAAATTGTTTGAGGTCACATGAACATTAGCTAACACCATATGATATCACATTTAAAACATGAATTAAAGAAAGGCTGAAAGTTTTTAACCTTTACATCGATTAGGCTCTCATTAACTAAAAAATACATTTAAATTGTTCCCCAATGTAAAAAGTAACATAAAAGTTTACATATCTTATTGATAACAGGTAAATAAATCCCCAATATATTTTTTACCATACAACTTCAGAGCACCAGCTTGATATAATGCTCTTTTAAAGTTTCTACCTTACAGACTTGCATACCTATAAGATATTAAAACATTGATAGCATCACAATTACATTGATGTTTCTACATTAACCAAGTTTAGCTTTTAAAGCAATGGCAGTACAGTGCTCTAAAATAACAGTTCTTATTTAATCAGTTGTTTAATTTTTATGGTTGCTTGCTCTGGAGAAAATAAAACTTAATAAATACAACGTTATGGGTAAACTTATGTTTTAAGAAATTTTTGTCTCATTAACACATGACTTATTTTTATATTCTTATACAGACTTTAATAAGAACTTATTCAGACCTTAGTAAATCAATCAGATATCTAAGAAAAGTACTCATGAATGAGCAATCCCATATCAAATTTACTTTACTTATTTATCAAAATACTAGAGAAATGTATTGACAGTGTAAACCATTTTTATGTTGAAGGAAAGGTCCTAGAACCAAGGCATATTAGACATTTTGTAGATATTAATATTTTATTAGATTTTTGAACACCTAAAAAAATTGTAAGCTTAAATTTAAAGACATTGATTTTTATCTGTTTATCCAATTTAAATTGAAACATTTAAATCACATGAATTAAAGATCTTTGGATCTCCTATTTAAATTTGTTTTAATGAGGGCTTTTTTATGAGCGCTCCTTGTATATGTTAATTTGTGTAACATATATATGATATACGGACATATGTATATGTAGACATACAACACATAACAAAAGTGTGCACACATAATAATAGTAAAGGCCTTGTAGCTTTTCTCAGGTGAAATCTCCATTGCAATGTTTCAAAAAGTCTACAGTTGGTCAAAGATAGAAATGATCTGAAAAACATTAACCTAGGTCTGTATGCTCAAAATCATGAGCTCAAAAAAAAAAAAAGTATCTAAGGAAAAAAAAAATAGTCCTAGAAAAAGTGACTGGCTAGTAATTAGTAAATACCATACAATTTACCTTTTTTTTCCCTTAGGCCTCAAATCAGTCTCCTACTAAGCTTTCAGGCTTCTTTCATTTACATTTCAATATAAATCATGGCTGAGGTCTGGAAGGAGCAGGAAAAACTGCTATTCTGAGCAGACACCTCAGGCCTAAGGCATTTTAACCATAATTTTGAGGTTCGGATGTTGAAAATTATGATACAAATTTAAGATACAATTCACAAAATTTTATATCTTTACATCTTGTTTTGTCAACAGATACCATTCTATGATTTACTATCCTTGTCCAAATTAATGCAGTGGTACACACAGTGACATTTTCCGAGGCTATCCAATTCAAAATTGGTGAAAAAAAGACTGTATGATTGGGAATTTACTTGCCAACTTGGAAGTAGAGTTCTTCAGTTTTCCATACTAAGTATTTAAGTTCTCTGGCATGAATTATCTGAAATCATAAACTAAACAATTACCTAAACCCGACTTTTAACTGCAAGATTCTGCAATGCTTCAAAAACCCATTCAGATACCAGATTGTTAAAATAAAACATCATCATTTAGACACACATTCAGCTAAGATCATTCCCAAGAAACAATTTATAATATCAACACATTATTGCACATGTCTTAAAGGGCCAGATACAAAGACACAAGACAGACAGAAAGGAGGTTCAGACTATGGCTGTCAGAGAGAACCGTTTAAACCAGAGCAGATAAGAGAAAAATCTCCTACACCAGTGTGCACCATAGATATCCACGGGGGGGGGACCACATGTTTTAACAGAGGGAAAATCTGAAATGTAAAATAAAGTGTCTCCATGGTGACTTCACTGCATTTAGTGTCCCCTTTTTCTTTTTCTCTTTTTTAACAAGACAGAGGTGGCATAATTCTTACAGTGCGGGGAGGAAGGAGGTAATTCCCTGAATCAACAGGGCTTTGGCAGCTGCTGGGAGTCCCTCAGTCCCTCCTTTTACTTACAGGATTAGCTCCTCTTGTTCAGTTCCACACCAAGCATGCTTCATCTCCTAATATTTCAGTAGACAGCTCTCACAAAGTTCCGGGGTGGAGGGCGGGTACCAAATTTGTAAATTAAAGTTTGATTCCTCAACTTGACGCCAATTAATACCAATTTAATAATGAGGACTGAGTTTTGAGAAAAAGAAAAAGGGAGGTTTATTGCTTTGCGAACAAAGGAGAAACACAGGGGACTCTGCCAAAGGTTGTGACTCTCTTGATCTGGAGTGACAAGGGGTATTAAAGGAGTTTCACTTGTTAACCTGGGAGATGCTCAGTTCTTAGGTCCCCAGCAAGCATTGCCCTCTGCAATGGGTGTGCTCCAGGCAGCCAGCTAGGAGCTTCTATCATCCTGCTTAACAAAGGCGAGTAAAGTTCATCGCAGTTCCCTAAAACACAGTCCAAAGGGGTGTCAGGCTTACTCTCTTTATTACCTATTTTTACGTCCAAAATCCTTAAGTTTTTACCACTGAAATCACACAACAAAATGAACAAAAACAAAGAAACAATCAAAAAAATAGAACACAAAACAAAACACAAAAAACAGAAACCATGCGCCTAAACAGAAAAACAGTGGAACAGTGCAACATCTTGCTATAGCTCCAGGGTAGGAGTGCATGCGTGCCCGTTGGCCCCTCTCTACAGTTCCAGAGGAATTCCCTACAGAACAGAACAGAGGACAGAACGATTCTGGTTACTCTCCTGGAAAGGAGTATATGTGAGCCTCCCCAGGCCACATCTCTGTCATCAGAAGAGATCTCCCTTAACCGGATATCAGATGTTATAAAAGCCCCACTTACCTATGGAGGACTCCTCCACCAGGTGCTTGCTAATAGTTTTAGTGCAAAGGTTCACTGCAGTGCTCCCCGGACTAAAGGCTCTCTTCCTAATATAGAGAAGATGGACCAAATCAGGCCTGTGTGGAGAGCTGTTTCTTGGTGCCTATGGTTGATATACCATTCTAATTTGTGAAAGTGCCACAGAAAGTAGGGTAAGCCTCCTTCTCATGGTACGCTTGAAAGCAACTGTTTGGAAAAAGTGGTTGCCAAGGCAGTGACCTCATTCAGTTCCTGAAGGATGCAACCTCACCTCACTTCCTTGGTAATGGAACTCTCTGAACTTGGGATGCAGGAAGCCAGGCACACAGAGTCAGTCCCAGTCCCAGTCCTAGTGGTCTCACTTGCTTCAATTTAACAAGGACAGAGTCAGTCTTTCTTGGTACCTACTGATGTGAGGATGGCCAAATGCCAGGAGTACTCTGAAGAGGGGCCTTTCCTAAAAAAGCAGGTAGTGGCTCACAGCTGGCTCCTGACCACTTCACAGAGTTGGATATGGAGACCAGATCTGAGACAGGATAGGCCATATCTGGGGAACATAGTATGGCCCAGCAGTCAGAGGACACTCCGGATAGTGAGAGACCTATTTGGGGGAAGGAGGTGCCTTTTTGGGTGTGGATGTGTGTTTGTGGTTTTGCCTCATGTTCTGAGAAGAGGTAGGAAAGTCGGTTTGTTTGGTTTGGAGTGAACTGTTTCTAGTAAGTTGTTTGACAAGGCGAGTGTTTCTATGTCTGTGTATCCCACTGTGTCCGTGGTTGTAGACATTAGAAAAAGAGAATGCATCAATGGATGTTTCCTGTCTAGTAGAAAGTTTCCCAGCATTCATCCTGCCCAATTTATGAATGCACTAGGGCTTGCCATATCGATGGGCAACACCTGCTATCTTCCTAAGTTCCTGTTTTCTTCCTGAAATCTAGCCACTCTCCAAAATAGGCTCATGCTTTTGAGTCCACGATATGTACCACCCCCAAGCACTGTGACATGGACATGTACTGGATAGCTGAAGGGATTGGCAAGCATCTCAGAAAACTCAGATATCGATGTGACCAGGAAAGTCTCAGTGGAGAACCCCTGCAATGGGCCTTTTGATTGCCTGTTTTTCTGTTGCCCTGAATGTCAGTAAGTTCTTTGCCTGAGGCCACGCCTTTGTGAATCCTGAAGAAAACAGTTTTCAAACGGAAATGAATGGGCACCACCTGTGGCTCTTTGCTTAATTGCTTTGTAAAGGGATGTGTCTGAATCAACCTCTTGGTCCTGTGTGAGCCTGTGGCTTAGATTCTCAGCACCTGATGGATCTAAAGAACGATCCCATGTGTGGATCCAAAATCAAAATGGCCAAAAATCAGTCACTGTGGATGAAGTGCCTCACATTCTTCTGTAAGGTTCCTTACCTACATCAAGTGAGAATAGGGATCCTTTGAGTCAAATGAGTTCTTCAAAGCCCTGCAGATGCTAGCCCATAGGTTCTTGGGTTTTCTTATGAATCCAATTCAAATAAAGAATCTAAACCCCACAGTCAGTAGGCCTCAAATTGGAGAACAGAGCTGTATTAATGGCAGACATATTTGATAACTCCTGGTTCACAGGGAGGGTGTCCATGCCACCCTGACTATTGGCAAATGAGGGGAAAGGGAGCTTATTTGGGACACTGTCTTGTGCTGCACCTCTCATGGAATCCTCTTGCCAGAAGTTATGGTGAGTGTCTATATGGAAGAAGATGAGTGCCATGTGGGAGTGTTTTGGTTTTAATTGTGGTCATTTGTGTGGCGGTTGGAAGAGATAATTGGGTCCACCTTGGCTTGAACTTCGGTGTGATTCCCCTTAGAGTCTGTGTTTTGGAATTGACCTCCGAGAAGGTATAAGGTCCTATGCCATTGTATATCCATATTTCTGGGACATCACTACAGAATGTAATTCAATGCTAAGTATACCAATCAAGGGCCCAATGAACTTCTGGGCTTCAAATCTTACCTAGATTTCTGTTTTCATACTTATATTGAAAGGTTAATAAAATAGGTACTTGTCACTTCTTGATTTTTTGTATGCTTAACAAAACACTGTTGAAATCTTGAGAACTGTTTGCTATTCTTGTTCCCAGAATGTGCTGTCCCCAACTGCCAAACTGCAGAATGTACTCGGTCAACCAGTTGCACGCAAACCGCCCACTCGCACTTACCCATCAATAAACTTTCCTTCCTGCCCTCTCCAAGGAAAATATATAAGCACTTCTTAAGCTATTCTCAGGGCTCTCTGCTCTATTCAAGTGAGCTCTGAGCCCTTGCATGCCGGACTCCCAATAAAGCCTTTGCTGTTGCATGAGACAGTCTCTTGGTGGTCTCTTCCACCCACCCTCGCCCGATCTTTACATCTGGTGGCCCCAGTGAGATCCGGCAGCCGCAGATGAAAGACCCCCAACGGGCTCCTCTGGGGATAAATAAGGCCCCTCTTTCTGGTTTCAGGATTCAGGTTAGGGTTTCACAAAATGGCTATTGGTAAAGAGCGTGAGCTCTCTCCCATGGTGGCTGACACACATGTAACAGAGCCACAGGCCATGTCCCTGGGGGATGAAGTCATGAAATCGAGGAACAATAGTCTCCTTTATTCAGTGATATTTTGTTTCAGATTCGGTATTGCCAGCCCATCATGTTTTGCCGGCTACTCAGTCATGGTCTCAGTATTGGACGTCCATTGCCTGTCTTTACTGTCTTGTCTTGTCTGTGTCTTGTGTCATTGCTTTTATTGTCTGTGTATATTTCATTATGGGACAGAGCACTTCAATGCCTCTGTTCATGACCCTTGATCACTAGACCAAAGTCTGCTTAAGGGCTCAGAATCTTTCTTTTTCAGTAAAACGCCGGATCTTGCAGATTCTGTGTCTCAGAATGACCCAACTTTGTAGTCAGATGGCCCCTAGAAGGAACTTTCTACTTCGCACTAATTTGATAAGTTCGAGATATTGTCTTTTAGCCGGGGCCACGTAGACGTCCAGATCAACAGCCATATATCTTAACTTGTCAGGACCTCTGCAAATCTCCTCCTCCAAGGGTGAAGCCTTTCCTTGTCCCTGCACGGACTCCTACTCCTTCCCCCATGATTCTATCTCTTTAACTCTCTGCTCCTCCTCCTGCACCCTCTGTTCTCCCTGAGTCTCAAGACTCTACTGGACTCTCCTCCCCCTCCTTATCCTCTGCCTTCATCCCCCAACTGCCAACACCCTCTAAGTGATTCCCCTGCTGCTGACTCAGCCTCTCCACCATTCAAAGAAGCTAGGATGGCCCAGCGCCATCCAGATGACAGTCCCGTGGCACACAGAGCCCCTCCTTCCCTGGAGGAAGCTGGCCCGGCTAAAAGAACTCAGAGAACTCGCCAACGTTTTTACACCTGCCTACTTGGGATAACTGCCAACAACTCCTAGGGACTTTCTTTATGACAGAGGAATAAGAGAAAAACCTCCAAGAAGCTAAAAAAAAAAATATCCTCGGACCTGATTGGCGACCAACACAACTTCCCAACATAATCAAAGCCAGCTTACCCTTAAACCAACCCAACTGGAACCCCAACACCTTTGAAGATAAAGAGCATCTGTCCAATTATTGCCTGGCTCTAATAGCAGGTCTCCAAGGGGCTGCTATGTGACCAACTAATTTGGCCATGGTAAGAGAAATTATTCAAAGGCCTGATGAATCTCCCTCTTTGTTTCTAGAAAGAATTATGGAGGCATATAAAAGATATACTCCTTTCGATCCTCAGGCAGCGGATCAAAATTCATCTGTAACAATGGCCTTAATTGGGCAAGCTGCCATGGATATTAAAAAAATTTAAAAGAGAGATTTAGTCAGAGAAGCTGAGAAAGTATACTATAAGAGAGAAACAGGGAGAAAGAAAGGGAGCAAAGGAAGGATGAGAGAAGCAAAAGACAGACTAAGGGATTGACCAAGATCCTTGTCACAACAAGAAAGAGGCCAGAAATTAAGACGTAAGGTGACAGTAAGGGTTACCTGGGGCCATGCCAGAGGCCACCCCTGGCCTCAGATCAATGTGCCTACTGTAAAAAAAAAAGGACACTGGGCCAAAAAGTGCCCTATAAAGAGACAGCCACGCCAGCCAGCCATTGTGACTCTGGTGCATGACTAAGAAAGTTGGGGCTCAGATCACTTCCCCTAGCTCAGGGTAACTTTTGAAGTGTAGCGGACCCCAGTAAACTTTGAAATGAATACAGGAGCAGCATACGAAGCCCTTAAGGCCCCATTGGGCCCTCTATCAAATAAAAGGTCTGTAGTTCAAAGGGCTAATGGCAGTAAATATCGGGCTTAGACTACTAAGAGGACCATGGACCTAGGTAAAGGAAAAATCCATCACTCCTTCCTAGTAATCCAGGAATGCCTGGACCCATTGATGGGCAGAGATCTGCTCACCAAGCTCTTGGCCTAAATAACTTTTAAACCTGAAGGCTACCAAATGAAATTTCTAAATCCTTTAGTATAAACTCCTATAGTCACGGCTTTAACTAAATTAGTAGAAGATGAACATCCACTCTTCACACCCCCCAAGACTGATCAAACAGGCAAGCTACGCCAGAAATGGATAACAGATTACGCAGATGCCTGGGCAAAAACTGCTGGGTTAGGCCTGGCCGTGAAACAACCTCCAATAACAGTGGAGTTAAAAACCTCAGCCTCCCCAATTAATGTCAAATAATATCCTCTAAGCAAAAAAAGCTAAAGATGAGATAAGGCCCCATATTCAGAAATATCTGACCTTAGGCGTCCTAAGGCCCTGTCAATTGGCCATGAACACTCCCCTCCTACTAGAAAAAAAAGCCAGGAACCGGGACAATCGCCCTGTTAAATACCTAAGAGAGATCAACAACAGAGTGCAGGACATTCACCCCACGGTACCTAATCCGTACAATCTGCTTAGCACTCTGAACCCTGAGCGGAAATGGTATACTGTTCTGGACTTAAAAGATGCTTTCTTTTGCTTGCCTCTGCATAAAGATAGTCATTTGCTGTTTGCTTTCGGGTGGGTAGACCCAGAAACCTGAACGTCTGGTCAACTAACTTGGACTAGACTCCCACTGGGGTTCAAAAACTCCCCCACTCTCTTTGATGAAGCCCTCCACAGAGATCTCAGCAATTTCAGAACTACGCACCCCAAAGTCACCCAGCTTCAATACGTGAATGACCTGCTACTGGCAGCCAACACCAAGGAAAACTGTGAGTCTGGGACCCAAGCACTATTATATGAGCTTGCTCAACTCGGGTATCGAGTTTCGGCCAAAAAGGCCCAAATTTGCTGGCATGAAGTAATCTTCCTGGGCTGTTTCCTTAGGGGCAGTAAACGATGGCTCACTGAGCCCAGAAAACAAAGCATTGCCTAGATACCACCCCCATCTAACAGGAGACAACTCAGAGAGTTTCTTGGGACTGCTGGCTTTTGCAGGTTATGGATACCTGGGTTTGCGTTTTTAGCTGCTCCTTTATACCCGGTGTTAGAGGGAGATGCCCAATTCCAATGGACCCCTTATCACCAGGAAGTTTTTTATAATATCTATGGACACTGACACTGAACACCTCAACTTCACTGAGCTCAGGCTGCAATTACAGAAAGCCCTACACTACATTAAAAATGTACACCAACTCACTCACCTTGGTTCAATGAAACTGCAGGCATTCCTGTAGGATTAAGAACAGAGTTTTCCACTAACCGACTCACAGCGAAAGAAAATAACTGAACGGGTAACAAAAGCCTGTCGAGTCCGTCAATTGGTTAATGCTTACCCTTCCAGTTTCCTAGAGGAAAGCACCTATGAGGAACCAGAAAACGACAGTTTTGGGAAGTGGACAATAGTGAAATTAAGCCAGCAAGGTATGGACTTAAATACCTCCTAGTCTTTGTAGATACATTTTCAGGATGGACTGAAGCCTTCCACACATACACACACACACACACACACACAAAAAAAAAAAAACTGCACAAATGATTTTCAAGAAGATTCTGAAAGATATTTTTCCAAGATACGGTCTGCCTAAGGTAATAGGGTCTGAAAATGGACTGGTGTTCATGGCCCAGGTAAGTCAGGTGTTAACTGGGACCCTGTGGATTAATTTTAAGTTACATTATGCTTATATACCCCAGAGCTCAGGACAGGTAGAAAAAATAAATAGAACCATTAAAGAGACCTTAACAAAATTAAGCTTAGAGCCCGGCATAAAAGATTGGATTATGCTCCTGCCTTATGCACTGTTTCATGCGAGAAATATTCCCTCTCTTTCTTTGTGTAACCTCACCCCCTATGAAATTCTCTATGATTCCCATCATCCAGTAAGGGACCTAACCCCAACTCTAAGGCCTAACGATCACTTCCACACCCCCTTGCTTGACAGACTTAAAGTCATTGAAAGAACTCAGCGATACCTGTGGAAACAGCTGGCCACTGCCTACCAACCACGGGAGGAGGGGACTCTAAATCAATATCAAGTAAGAGACTTCGTCTACATAAGACAACATCAGGTGTCATCCCTGGAACCCCACTGGAAAGGAACATACCAGGTGCCACTTATAAAACCTAAAGCGGTAAAAGTAGACGGAATCACTTTTTGGATCCATGCCTCTCATCTCAAGCCTTCGCTGTGTCCAGACTCTTGTTGGAAACTGGAAAAGCCTGGTAACCATTTCAAATTGCGTATTCGCTATGTGGATAAGACTATAGACTCTCCCCTTGGCCACCAGTAGTTCTAACCCTCATCACCCCGTTCAGCAGCAATGGCTGATCACAAATCCTACTAGACAAGAAGTATGGTCTATCTCGCATACAGGCCCCATAGAGACCTGGTGGCCATCTCCACCCAGACATTTGTCAGGTCGGTATAGGTCTTTCCTATTGAGATATCCCTGATGAAGAGGATCCCACTAAAATTCCATTAAATCTCTTCTGTACCATAGATAATGGAAACAAACATTATGGATGCAGGGACACGCGAGACAGATTCAGGTTGGCTAGCCTAGATTACTATGTTTGCCTGGCGGACTATCAAAGCCACAAACAGCCACGGCTGTGTGGGGGAGAAGCCGACTTCTTGTGTAAGTCAAGGGAATGTGAGCATACAGGGGCTGCCTGGTGGAACCCAAACTCCTCATCAAATTCAGTACACAGCATTGGCCATATTACCAATTAGACAACCAAATACTATGGCCCCCAGAGGGTTCTCTAGATCCTCAAATTCTGAGTGACATTTTTAACTTCGGCAAGTTCTCAAAAGGGGGAAATTTCCCTATGTGGAATCCTTTTTCCTCTTTTGCTCACATCCTGTACTATACTTCTCCAATAGTTCCTCACCCTCAGCCTTCTGCTCTAGACTCTCTGCTATCACTCCCATCTTAGCAACCTGATTTCTCCTCTCCAATTACTAAATCAAAACCCCAAACCTCCGCTGGTTCTCAGAACATTGCCCCGTTGCTGAGGTAGCAGGTACCGGGGTACCCCTTCACCCACTCACTCCTTTCTTTTCCTGTCAGGGCCTGCACTAGGTCCCACCAAGTCCTCTAGCAAGCTAACCCAAAGCTCAAACCAGCTGAGAAGAGCCCTCAGACCCCTATCCACGATGTAATGAAAATGGCATTTAAAGTTGCTTTGTCATTACTGAAAAGAGGTTTCTAAGAATTTAAAGTCCCTCAAAGGCTTTTTGGAATATTTACTCCCATCTTCCCCTCTGCTCTACCTGTTCTAATGCTCAAGTTTTGTTCTAGGAAAATCCCAAACCCCTTTACCATTTTTCTTTTACATCTCTCATTTCTCATTCTTAGATTCACGGAGCTGCTCTCAGCCTCGACTACCCCATCTTCCCCCTCTGTACCAGGTCCACAGAAATGTCTTAAATGACCTTCTCCAGAAGTCTTCACCATGGCTTACTTTAGGTCTTTCAGCAAAAGAGTCCCTCTGAAAGAGTTCAATGTACATAAACTTCCACTTTTCGTGTTGCCCTGTTCTACTTGGCCACTGGCTGGAAAAATCACCACCCCTAAGCTAGACACTGCCTTTCCAGTTTTTCACAAAATATGTGAACAAGGCCTCTGGCCTTGAGCTGGGGCTTCACCGAGATGCCTACATTTCTAAGATAAAAAAGTTAGCAACTGGTCTCCATGGTGACAGCTGGCAGGGAGAAAAAAAAGAGACAAAAAAGCTCTCCCCTTCCAAGGTGTCCTTGAAAAGTCAACTTGCCCAGAACAGAGGAAAAAAAAAAAAAAACAGAAACAAAAACTAATTTTTGTGAATTTCTGCAGACTGTGAACTTCTGAGCCCCTTCCCTTACATGTTGGGTACAAATTCTAAAACTACCAAAACTTGGGGTTCAGGGGATTAATTGATTACAACAGAAGCAATGCCCTCTAAATCCGGATGCAACCAAATAAGAATGTTTTCCTCACTTTGGTGCTATCTTAGGTGCATTTTCTTGTCCATTCCTAAAACAGTATAATTCTATACACTTTAACATTATTTATGTTTACATAAAATGGTCAATAGATGTGATTAATTATGTAATGATGCAGATGTTTTTCAGAGTGCTCTATCATGACGTAGGTTCATTTAAAGTTCAAATAGGGGATCATACAACCCGGTTCCACCGGGAACCTGTATCCCTCACTTTGGCCATCCTATGAGGAATAATAATGGCTGAAGGGGTGGGCATAGGAACAACTGCCCTAGTCCATGAGACACAACAAAGACACAATTAGAAGCAGAAATAGACCAAAGCTTAAAGACATTAAAAACCGACATCACAGCTTTACAGGAATTTTAACCTCTCTCTCTCTGAAGTTGTTTTACAGAGCAGGCGAGTGTTGGACCTCCTCTTCATGAGAGAAAGTTGCCTTTTTGCTTGCATTGAGGGAAGAATGTTGTTTTTATGCCGACAATACTGGAGTTGTAAAAGAATCTATGAGTAAATTTAGAAAACGACCTGAAGAACGTCAAAGTGAGACAGAGGCCCAAGAAGGGAGGTTTGATTCTTTGTTCACATAGTCAACCTGGTTAACTATGCTTTTATCTGCCATGGCCGGTCCATTTATTATCCTCATATTATTGCTAACGGTAGGACCCTGTTTGCTCAACCGTGTAGTTTCCTTTCTAAACCAAATCGAACATGTTATTAAACCTAACCATACACTGTTCTCTCAATCTAATTTTACAGAAAAGTGGGGACAGAGTTGGTCTTAAAATACAGGAATATAGAGGATCTTCCACCTGCTGAGAAACTCAAAGGTCCATGCAGAAATGATCCCTGGAGAAGATGTAGGCAACTATGAAGGGCCTGAGACAGCAAAAGTCTTCCATGGCAAACAACCTGCTCAGGATGAAGGGATGTGTCTGAATCAGCCACTCTCTTCTTAATGTATAGAAGATGGACCAAAGCAGGCATTTGTTGAGCTGCTCCTGCATGCCTATGGTTGACATACCACTGTAACTTGTGAAAGTGTCACAGTAAGTAGGGGCAGCCTCCTTCTCATGGGAACCTTGGAAGCAACTGTTAGGACAAAGTTGTTGCCAAGGCAGTGACCTCATTCCGTTCCTAAAGGAAGTGACCTCACCTAACTTCCTTGGTGATGGAACTCTCTGAACTTGGAATCCAGGAAGCCAGGCACAAAGAGCCAGTCCCAGTCCAAGTCCCAGTGGTCAAACTTATTTTGATTTACCAAGGACAGACTCAGTCTTTCTTGGAACCTACTGATGTGAGGATGGCCAAATGCAAGGAAAGCTATGAATAGGGGCATTTCCTGAGAAAGCAGGCAGTGGCTCACCGCTGGCCCCTGACAACTTCACAGAGTTGGCCAAGGAGACCAGATTTGAGACAGAACAGGCCATTTCCAGAGAACATAGTATGGCCCACCAGTCAGAGGACACTCCGGATAGTCACAGACCTACATGGGAGAAGGAGGTGCCTTTGTGGTGTAGGTGTGGGTTTGTGGTTTTGTCTCATGTTCTGAGAATAGGTATGAAAGGCGGTTTGTTTTGTTTGGAGTGAACTGTTTCCACTAAGTCGTTTGACAAGGTGAGTGTTTCTATGTCTGTGTATCCCACTATGTCCGTGGTTGTAGACATTAGAAAGGAGAATGCATCAATGAATATGTCCTATCTAGTAGAAAGCTTCCCAGCATTCATCCTGCCCTATTTATGAATGGACTGCAGCTTGCCTTATTGATGTGCAACACCTGCTATCTACCTAAGTTCCTGTTTTCTTCCTGAATTCTCGCCACTCTCCAGAATAGGCTCATGGTTTTGTGTTTAAGATATGTACAACCTTGAAGCTCTGTGACATGACCATGTACTGAATAGCTGAAGGGAATGGCGAGCATCTAAGAAAACTCAGATATCAGTGTGACCAGGAAAGTCTCAGTGAAGAAACCCTGCTTGGGGCCTTTTGTTTACCAATTCTTCTGTTGCCCTGAATGTCAGGAAGGTCTTTTCCTCAGTCCACCACTTTGTGAAGCCTGAAGAAAACAGTTTCCAAATGGAAATGAATGGGCATTACCTGTGGCTCTTTGCTTAATTGCTTTGTAATGGATGTGTCTGAATCAGCCTATTTGCCTTGTGTGAGAGTGTGGCTTAGATTCTCAGCTCCTGATGGATCTAAAGAAAGATCCCATGTGTACATCCAAAACCAAAATGGCCAAAAAAGCAGTCCTTGTGGATGAAATCTCTCACCTCTTCTGTAACTTTCCTGACCTCCATCAAGTCAGAATAGGGATCCTTTGGTTCAAATGAGTTCTTCAAAGCCCTGCAGAGGCTAGCCCATAGTTGCTTGGGTTTTCTCAAGACTCCAATTCACATAAGGAATCCAAACCCCACAGTCAGTTGGCCTCAAATTGAAGAAGCGAAGCAGTATTAATGGGAGGCCTATTTGATCTCTCCTGGTTCACAAGAAGGGTGTCCAGGCCACCCTGACTTTAGGCAAATTAGGTGCAAGAGAGCTTATTTTGGACACGGTCTTGGGCTGTGCCCCTCATGGAAAACTTTTGCCAGATGTCATTATGAGTGTTTATATGGAAAAAGATGAGCGCCACGTTGGAGTGTTTTGTTTTAAATTGTGGTCATTTGGGTGGCGGTTGGAAGAGATGACTTGGTCCACATGTTCTTGAACTCTGGTGTGATTCCCTTAGAATCTGAGTTCTCAAACTGACCTCAGAGAAGTATTGCCATGAATAGTGTTGAGATTTAAGGAAGCCAGGCATGAGTGTCGCCCTTGGAAACTAAGTTCTAGGCCCAGGATGGCTTTCCACAGAGCACTAGGCCTCTCAGCCAGGATACCACATGATTTTATTCTGAAAGATTTGGCACCCAGAGTTGAGAGTCAAAACTCATATGGACCTCACATTGTAGACCTCAATGGGAATAATATCATGTGATCTTTTGGCCACTCTTTGGGAAGCCTTACCTGTGAGTGTTCTCCAGAGCTTTCATTGAAATTAGCTTCCTAAAAATTTAATGGTTCCTGAAAGTATTGAAACTCACAGTGCCTCCAACTTCATCTTTGAAAAATGGCTAGAAAAATACCATAAAATTTTTGAAATTCCCATCACCAGGTGGCACTGGAGAACATTTGGATGTCCTGTTACTGATCATGAATATACCAGACAGTGCCTTGATTGACTGGGTTTCATGTAAATGGTGTAGAACAGAGATGCCAGTAAGTTGGACTCTGTTGAGTAGTTGGCCTAGAGCAGTGGTGGGCAGGTATGTGATAAAACATCTGTGGTGGGGCCATGTGGATCTTCCATTGGCATCCAAATGGCTTGTGACTGACATGATGCAGACAGCAGAACCTTCCATGTAAAGGCAACTTGTTATATGGAGAGTTTTCAGGACATTGTTCAGAATCAGGTTGCTATGGTCAAGGGGGCAAGCTATGTGGGATAGAATCCTGGTTCTTGTATCCTCAAGCAGAACCTGACCCACCACACATGACAGAACTCCCTCTTGCACTGTGACCCAATTGAACTCCTTTTATTTCGTGAAGCAAATACCAAACTCCCAGTGCAGCAGGAAGAAACACCATGAAAATGGAGGATGACCATATGGCTTCACAGTGCACATGGGGAGACCTTTAGCCCCCAGTGGCCACAGTTTACCTAAAAAGAGAATTTAGCACTGCTGCCTCATGTTCATTGGGAAATAAGAAAGCATGTCCTCCAGGTCTCATAGATGCAGACCAAGCTTTTATGGTCTCTCTAGAAAGGAAGCTAAAGCTCCTGACAACAACATATTTTTCAAGTGCCCAACCTCACAGGCAGTTTCTCAAGAAGTCTCTATGCCAGCAGAACTCCATGTTTGTGGAGTGTTTACCCTTTCCCTTACCTTTGGAAACTCCTCTGCCACTTCCAAGGTTGTGGGCTCCTGAGCATATTCCATTCCAGATATTTGTTCACAGGTTTTCTAAATCTTCTCCTCTAATTGTGTCTTACTTGGGGCGAAGGTATTGTCAAGGCATTGTTCTGAATGAGAGTTGGAAGATTTTTGTGTAGCACATATTTACATACACATTGGATTCATTTTTCAATTTTCCATTCGAAATACTGAATCCTTGACACTAACCCATACCCTACTAGATTCTGACTACTAATTCTAATATAATGGAGAAAAATAAACCAAACAGAATAGAAATACTAGCACTTCAGAGGAGGCATGGTGTATAGTTGGTCTTCCTATTTGCATGATATAGGGTAGGAGTTATAAATCTTGTCAATTTTTTGTTGAAAGAGTTCTGCATGTGTTTTTAAAGTTAACACATATGTGAATTCCTGTCTCCCTTTTTCTGTAGCCAATTCAGCACATGTATTTTTATATGAACATATAGAATCCTACCTGGTATCACACCTGTATTCTTGAGAGGTGGCTAAGTTGGCAGAAACAAAGTGTGAGAAGAAATCACTCCTCCTAAACGCTTTTGGAACTGATAATTCAAATTATGAGTGAGCTTCTTAGTTAAAAAACATTATACATAAATCCATGTTCAGTAAAATTAATATTTTTGGATCTGTGGATGATATATATTTCACGATGAATTTTAATTGGCATATATATTGCTACTTTTTAATGTCTCTGTGTGTATTTTGTGTATATATATATATATATATATATATATATATATATATATATATAAACACTCTAGATTTGTCAAAATATGAAATATATGTATCTTATTATACACTCCCTAAATTCATTCATGTTCATGTATGTGGTTTTATATTCAACTTTTCATAAGATTATTTTCAGAAATATTCATCCATCTGAAATACATATTTGTTTAATAGTATTGAAAACTCACTTCAGTAAATGGTGCAAACAAATCCTTATATTTTTACAGTAACTGACCCACTTTAACATCAATGCAAGTAGATTCCTATGGGACATGATGTGTATTTTGACGTTCATTTTTATACAACACTGGTACATTACTATTTCTTCAGTTTTTGTACATCATAGAATATACATTTCAGCCACAACTTCATAAATTTAAAGAAATTTGTAACACATTCTATCACTTCCTGCTTCAGAACATATGTATTCCTCTTTGTTTTTGACTGGTCATTTCATGAGACTTCTTTCCACACACATTACTGTCGATTTCCATAATCAATTTTGAAGCAAAATTCACACACTCTTTATGATGAACCACAACCGTAATATTACCATTGGATGTATAAATGGTTGGAATGAATGTATGTATATCAATATATGATTCCCTGTGTATTTTCAGATATCAATTTATTCCAATTTCTAAAGTTTGAACCAGTTGTATTATTTATTCGCAGTATGGTCTATTCATGCATTATGTCTATATTCATACACACATGGTACACCTCTATGTACCCCCAATACTAATTTACACCTCTTCAAAATATTGCTCCAAGAAATGGTGGTAGAAATACTCATGTCACCTGATCTACATATACATTTTAGCACAGTAATATTCTGGCCACAAAATGCAAAGTCACACTTACGATTGTACCAAAGCCTAAATGGAATGTGAGTATGGATTATGAAAATCACCCATGTCCAGTTTGCCTAATGCTCTCAAATGTCAATCCTATTGGTGACTACATATTTGTTTCTTCCTAAGATTATATATTCAATCTCAAGCCTGTTGAAAATGTCTATTGGTATCACTCATTTTATACTTTGCCTGATTTCCTTATGTCTCTATTGATATCTGCTTTCCTACATATTTTCCCCAGTTCATCATTGTGACTGACTCTTCACATGTGCTGACATTTACATTTTCTCTCTACCCAAAACCCTATTGCTAAAGAACTTTTTTTCCAAATCCTATACTCACACTTTTTTCTAATCTTACCAACTCTCTTCGTAATCTTACCAACTCTCCCTTTTTGAATGGATGTTCTCCTCAACATTCAATCATCTAAGGTACAAGATCCTATGCCATTGTGTATAGATTTATCTGAGACATCTGCACAGAACATAATTCAAAGCTAACTATCCCAATCAAGGACCCAATGACCTTCTGGGCTTTAAATCTTACTGAGATTTCTGTTTTCATACATATATTTCACCTCTATAATCTTATAAATATCACAGGTTTCCAATACCATTATTCATCCAGCAGAATGATCCTAACCCAAATCAAACATGTTATTAACCCTAAACATACACGATTCCCTCAATCTACCTTTATAGAAGAGCAGGGACAGAGTTGGTCTTACAATACAGGAATGTAGGAGATCTTCAACCTGCAGAGAACCTCAAAGGTCCATGCAGAAATTATCCCTGGAGAAGATATAGGCATCTATGAAGGACCTGAGAGAGGAAAAGTCATCTTCCATGACAAACAACTAGGTAAGGATGAAGGGATGTGTCTGAAGCAGTCTCTCTCTTCTTAATGTAGAGAAGATGGACCAAACCAGGCCTGTGTGGAGAGCTGTTCCCGGGTGCCTATGGTTGATATTCCATTTTAACTTGTGAAAGTGTCAAAGGAAGTAGGGGCAGCCTCCATCTCATGGACCCTTCGAAGCAACTGTTAGGACAAAGTGGTTGCCAAGGCAGTGACCTCATTCAGTTCTAGAGGAAGTGACCTACGTCACTTTCTTGTTGATGTAACACTCTGAACTTTGGATCCAGGAAGCCAGGCACCCTGAGGCAGGCCCAGTCCCAGTTGCAGTGGTCTCACATGTTTGGATTAACCAAGGACAGAGTCAGTCTTTCTTGGCAACTACTGAATTGAAGATGGACAAATGCCAGGAAAGCTCTGAAGAGGGGCTATTTTTTTGATAAAGCAGGCAGTGGCTCACCGCTGGCTCCTGACAACTTCACAGTTTTGGCCAAGGAGACCAGATCTGACATACGACAGCCCATTTCAGGCGAACATAGTATGGTCCACCAGTCAGAGGATGCTCCGGATAGTCACAGACCTACTTGGGGAAAGAAGGTGCCTTTTTGGGTGTGTTTGTGTGTTAGTGATTTTGTCTCATCTTCTAAGAATATGTAGGAAAGTCGGTTTGTTTAATTTGGAGTGGCCTGTTTCTAGTAAGTGCTTTGAGAAGGTGAGTGATTCTGTGTATCCCACTGTGTCCGTGGTTGTAGACAATAGAAAAGAGAATGCATCAAAGGATGTGTCCTGTCTAGTAGAAATCTTCGCAGCATTCATCTTGTCCAATTTATGAATGGACTGCAGCTTACCATATAGATGGGCAACACCTACTACCTTTCTACATTCCTGATTTCTTCCTGAATTCTGGCCACTCTCCCATAGGCTCATGGTTTTGTGTTCAAGATATGTATCTCCTCCACAATCTGGGACATGGCCATGTACTGGATAGCTGAAGGGAATGCTGAGTATCACAGAAAACTCAGATATCAGTGTGACCAGGAAAGTCTCAGTCGAGAAACTCTCCTTTGGGAATTTGCTTTTCTATTGTTCTGTTGCCCTGAATGTAAGGAAGGTCTTTGCCTAAGGCCACACCTTTCCAAAGCCTGAAAATATCAGTTTTCAAATGGAAATAAATGGGCATCACCTGTGGATCTTTGCTTAATTGCTTTGCAAAGGGATATGTCTGAATCCACCTCTTAGTGCAGTGTGAGTCCATGGCTCAGATTCTCAGCCCTGATGGATCTAAAGAAAGATCCCATGTGTGCATCCAATTCCAAAATGGCCAAAAAGAGCAATCATTGTGGATGAAGTCTCTTGCTTTCCTCTGTAAGGTTCCTGATCTCCATCAAGTGAGAAGAGGGATCCTTTGGGTCAACTGAGTCCTTCAAGCCCTGCAGAGGCTAGCCCATAGGTGCTTGGGTTTTCTCATGACTCCAAATCACATAAAGAAACTATACCTGACAGTCACTATGCCTCAAATTGGAGAAGCGGAACAGTATTAATGGCAGGCATCTTTGATCAGCCCTGGTTCACAGGAACAGTGTCCAGAAACACTGACTTTAGACAAATGAAGGGCAAGGGAGCTTATTTTGACATTGTCTTGTGCTGTGTGCCTCATGGAAACTTCCAGCCAAGGTTATGATTAGTGTCTATATGGAAGAAGATGAGGGGCATGTGTGAGTGTTTTGGTTTTAATTCTGGTCATTTGTGTGGCGGTTGGAAGAGATGACTGGGTCACCAGGGATTGAACTCTGGTGTGTTTCCCCTTAGAGACTGAGTTCTGAAACTGACCTCAGAGAAGTATTGCCATGAATTGTGTTGGGATTTTAGGAGGCCACGCATGAGAGTCGCCCTTGGAACCTGAGATCTAGGACTAGGGTGGCTTTCCACAAAGAACTGGGAATCTCAGCCTGGATATCACATGATTTTATTCTGAAAGACTTGGCAGCCATAGTTGAGAGTCAAATCACATAGGACCTCACATTGTAGACCTCAATGGTCCTGGCTTCAAGTGACCTTTTGTCCACTCTTTGGAAAGCCTTGCCTGTGAGAGTTCTCCAGAATTTTCTTTGAATTGAGCTTTCTCAACATTTAATGGTTCCTGAATAATTGAAATTCACAGTGCATCCAATGTCATCCTTGAAAAATGGTTAGATAAATACCATGAAATTTTTGAAATTCCCATGACCAGGTGGCACTCCAGAAACATTCGAGGTCCTATTGCTTATTATGAGTGTACCAGACAGTTCCTTGATTGACAGGGTTTTCTGAAAATTGTTTAGAACAGAGATGCCAGTAATTTGTAGCCTGCTGAGTAGTGGGCGTAGAGCAGTGGTGGGCAGGTGTGTGATAAAATATCATGGTGGGTCCATGTGGATCTGCCATTGGCTTCCAAATGGCTTGTGACTGACATAGTGCAGACTTCAGACCCTTATATGTAAAGGCATCTTGTTCTATGGCGAGGTTTCAGGGCAATGTTCTGAATCAGGTTGCTATGGACAAGGGAGCAATCTTTGAGAGATAGAAGCCTGGTTTGTGCATTTTCTTGCAGACCATAACCCACCACACGTGACAGAACTCTCTCCAGCACTGTTTCCCAGTTGAACTCCTTGTATTTCGTGAAGCATGTACCAAACTCCAAGTGCAGCAGCAAGAAACACCACGAAAAGTGGAGGATGACCAAATTGTTTCACAGTACACACGGGGAGAAAATAAACCCCCAGGGGCTACAGTTTATCTACAAAGAGAGAATTCAGCAGTGCTGCCTTGTGTTCATTGGAAAATAAGAAACTTTGTCCTCCAGGTCACATAGATGCAGACCCAGCTTTGAGGGTATCACTACAAAGAAGCTTAACTCCTGACAAAAACCTATATATCATTGCCCAACCTCAGTGGCAGTTTCTCTAAAAGTTTTAGGCATGCAGAGCTCCATGTTTGTGGAGTGTGTACCCTGTTCTTACTTTTGGAAACTCCTATACCACCTCCAAGTTTGTGCACTCCTGAGCATTTTCCATTCCAGAAATGTAATCACAGATTTTGCAACTTTTCTTCTCTAATTGTGTCTTACTTGGGGCGAAGATAATTTCAAGTCATTGTTCTGGATGAGAGTCAGAAGATTTGTTTTAGCACATATTTGCATACACATTGGATTAATTTTCCTATTTTTCCATTTGAAATTCTGAATCCCTGACACTAACCCATATTCTAATAGACTCTGACTACTAATTCTAATATGATGGAGAAAAATAACCCAAACAGTACGTAAATACATGCAGTTCAGGGTTGGAATTGCCTTTTGCATGATAAAGGGTAGGTATTATGAATCTAGTCAATTTTTAATTGAAATAGTTCTCCATGTGTTTTGAAAGTTAACAAATATGTGAATTACTGTCTACCATTTTCTGGAGCCTATTCAGCACATGTATTTTTATATGCACAAATAGAATCCTACACAGTATCACACGTACATTCTTTTGAGTTACATGACTTGGCAGATACAAATTGTGAGAAGTGATCACTCGTCCTAAACGCTGTTAGAACTGAAAATTCAACCTATGGGTGAGCTTCCCAGTGGAACAACATTATACATAAACCCATGTTCAGTAAAATGAATGTTTTTGCATCTTTATGATATATATTTCATGATGAATTTCGATTGGCATATATATTGCTATTTTTTAATTTCTGTGTTTGTGTGTGTGTGTGTGTGTATATACTCTCCAGATTTTTAAAAATATGAAAATTATGTGTCTTATATACACTCCCTAAATTCATTCATGTTCATGTATGTGGATTAATAATCAACTTTTCACAAGATTATTCTTAGAAATACTCAAACACCTGAAATACATATTTGTTTCCTAGTACTGAGAACTAACTTCAGTGAAAGGTGCATACAAATTCTAATATGTCTACATTAACTGACCCAGTTGAACATCAATGCATGTTGGTTTCTATGGGACACGATGTGTATTTTGACGTTAATTTTTATTCCACACTGGTACATTACTATTTCTTCAGTTTATGCACATCTTAGGATATATATTTCATTCACTAGTTTGCAAATTTATAGGCATTTGTTTCACTTTCAGTCACTTCCTGCTCCAGAACACATGTATTTCTCTATGTTTCTTGACTGGTCTATTCATGAGACTTTTTTTCCAAATATATTGTTTTCGATTTCCATAATCAATTTTGAAGAAAAACTCACACACCCTTCATGATTAACCATAACCATAAGATAATCATTAGATATATAACTGGTTGGAATTAATGATTGTATATCAATATAACATTTCTTATATATTTTCAGATATCCATTCAATCCATTATTTAAAGTGGATCCAGTTATTTTATTTATTCACAGTATTGTCTATTCATGCATTATGTCTATATTAATAGAAACAGGGTACACCTATTTGTACCACCATACTAATTTATAAATCTTCAAAATATTGCTCTCAGAAATGGTGGAAGAAATACTCATGTCACCTGATCTACATACACATTTTATCACAGAAATATTCCGGACACAAAAAGCAAAGGTCACACTTACAATTGTACCAAAGCCAAAATGGAAAGATAGCATCCATTACTAAAATCATCCATGTCCAGGTTGCCTAATGCTCTCAAATATCAATCCTATTGGTGACTACATATTTGTTTCTTCCTAAGATTATATATTCAACTTCAAACCTGTTGAAAATGTCTAATCTTATCACACACTTTATACTTTGCTTGATTTCCTAATGTCTCTATTGATATCTGCTTTCCTACATGTTTTCCCCAGTTCATCATTGTGACTGACTCTTCACATGTGCTGACATTTACATACACTCTCTACCCGAAACCCTATTGCTGAAGAACTTTTGGTCCAAATCCTATGCTCACTCTTCTTTCTAAATCTACCAACTACCTTCCTAATACTACCGACTATCGGTTTTTGACTGGATGCTCTCTTCAACATTCAATAATCCAAGGTACAAGGTCCGATGCCAGTGTATATTGATTTATCTGAGACATCTGTGCAGCACATAACTCAAAGTTAAGTATTCCACTCAAGTCCCCAATGCCCTTCTGGGCTTCAAATCTTACCTAGATTTCTGCTTTCATACTTATATTTCACATGTATACTCTTGTAAATATCGCAGGTTGCCAATACCATTATTCATCCCGCAGAATGATTCGTAACCCAAATCGAACATGTTATTAACCCTAACCATACACTGTTCCCTCAATATAACTAACTTAAGAGCAGCGACAGAGTGGGTCTTACAATATAGAAATGTAGAAGATCTTCTACCTGCTTAGAACCTCAAAGATGCATGAAGAAATGATCCTTGGAGAAGATGTAGGCAGCTATGTAGGACCTGAGAGAGCAATAGTCATCTTCCATGCAAACAACCTGGTCAGGATGAATTGATGTGTCTAAATCAGCCTCTCTCTTCTTAATGTATAGAAGATGGACCAAACCAGGCCTCTGTGGAGAGCTGTTCCAGGGTGCCTATGGTTGATATACCATTCTAACTTCTGAATGTGTCACAGGATGTTGGGGCAGCCTCTATCTCATGGGAACCTTGGAAGCAACTGTTAGGACAAAGTGGTTACCAAGGCAGTGACCATATTCAGTTCCTGAAAGAAGTGACCTCACTTCACTTCCTTGGTGATAGAATTCTCTGAACTTGGGATCCAGGAAGCCAGGCACCCAGAGCCAGTCCCACTCCAGACCCAGTGGGCTAACTTGTTTGCTTTTCCCAAAGACATAGTCAGTCTTTCTTGGTACCTGCTGATGTGAGGATGGCCAAATGCCAGCAGAGCTCTGAAGAGGGGCCTTTCCTGAGAAAGCAGGCAGTGGCTCACCGCTGGCTCCTTACAACTTCACGGAGTTGGACATTGAGACCAGATGTGAAACAGGACAAGCCATTTTGGGGGAACATAATATGACCCACCAGTCAGAAGACACTCCGGATAGTCACAGACCTATTTGGGGAAAGGAAGTGCCTTTGCCGTTGTAGGTGTGAGTTTGTGGTTTTTTCTCATGTTCTGAGAATAGGTAGGAAAGGTGGTTTGTTTGGTTTGGAGTGGACTGTTTCTAGTAAGTCGTTTTACATTGTGAGTGTTTCTATGTCTGTGTATCCCACTGTATCCATGGTTGTAGACATTAGAAAAGAGAATGCACCAATGGATATGTTGTCTCTAGTTGAAAGCTTCCGCAATTCATACTGCGCAATTGATGAATGCACTGCAGCTTGCCTTATGGATGGGCAACATCTACTATCTTCTAAAGTTCCTGTTTTCTACGTTAATTCTGGCCACTCTCCAGAATAGACTCATGGTTTTGTTTCCCAGATATGTAACACCACAAGGCTCTGTGACATGGCCATGTTCTGGATAGCTGAAGGGAATGAGATCATCTCAGAAAACTCAGATATCAGTGTGTGCAGTAAAGTCTCAGTGGAGAAACCCTTCTTTGGGCCATTTGCTTAATTCTATTTCTATTACCCTAAATGTCAGAAAGGTCTTTGCCTCAGGCCACCCCTTTTTGTAGCCTGAAAAACACTGTTTTCATATGGAAATGAATGGACCCCACCTGTGGCTCTTTGCTTAATTGCTTTGGAATGGGATGTGTCTGAATCAGCCTCTTGTCCTTGTATGAGGTTGTGGCTTAGATTCTCAGCACCTGATGGATCTAAAGAAAGATCCCATGTTCTTCCAAAACTAAAATGTCCAAAAGAGCAGTCATTGTGGATGAATATTTTTGCCTTCTTGTTTTAGGTTCCTGAACTCCATCAAGTGAGAATAGGGATCCTTTGGGTCAAATGAGTTCTTGAAATCCCTGCAGAGGCTAGCCCATATGTGCTTGGATTTTCTCATGACTCCAAATCACATAAAGAATCTATACCCTACAGCCAGTAGGCCGAAATTGGAGAAGTGGAACACTTTAACAGCAGGAATATTTGATCACTCCTGGTTCACAGGAAGAGTGTCCAGGCCACCATGATTTTAGGCAAATAAGGGGCAAGTGAGCTTATTTTGGACACTACCTTGGGCTCATAGAAACCTCCAGCTAGAGGTTATGATGAGTGTCTAGATGGAAGAAGACGATGGCCCTGTGGGACTGTTTTGATTTTAATTGTGGTAATTTTTGTGGCAGTTGGAAGGGATGACTGGGTCCACCTGGGCTTGAACTCTGGTGTGATTCCCCTTAGAGACTGCATTCTGGAATTGACCTCAGAGAAGTATTGCCATGAATTGTGTTGGGATTTTAGGAGGACACACATAAGACTCACTCTTGGAAACTGAGATCTATGCCCAGGGTGGCTTTCCACAGAGGCCTGGGAATCTCAGCCAGGATATCACATGATTTTATTCTGAAAGACTTGGCAGCCATAGATGAGAGTCAAAACATACATGGACCTCAAATTGTACACGTCAATTGGCCTGGCTTTATGTGACCATTTGGTAACTCTTTGAGAAGCCTTGACTTTGAGAGTTCTCCAGAGCTTTCATTGAAATGAACTTTCTCAACACTTAATGGTTCCTGAATGAATTGAGACCCACAGTGCCTCTAACTTCATTTTTGAAAAATTGCTAAATAAATACCATGAAATTTTTTAAATTCCCATGACCAGGTGGAACTGCAGAAAATTTGATGTCCTGTTGCTTATCATGTGTATACCAGACAGTGCCTTGTTTGACTGGGTTTCATGAAAATGATGTAGAACACGAGATGCCAGTAATTTGGAGCCTGCTGAGTAGTGGGCCTAGAGCAGTGGTGGGAAGGTGTGTGAAAAAACATCATGGAGGGGCTATGTGGATCTGCTATTGGCTTCCAAATGGCTTGTGACTGATATAGTGCAGACATGAGACCCTTATATGTAAAGGCATCCTGTTATATGGAGAGTTTTAAGGGCAATGTTCAGAATAAGTTTACTATTGTTATTGGGGCAAGCTCTGTGGGATAGAAGCCTGCAGACCCTGACCCACCACAAGTGACAGAACTCCCTCCAGCACTGTATCCCAAATGAACTTCTTATATTTTGTGAAGCAAATACCAAATTTCCAGTGCAGCAGCAAAAAACACCATGAAAAGTGGAGGATGACCAAATGTCTTCACATTCCCCACTGGGAGACACTTAGAATCCAGTGGCCACAGTTTACCTACAAAGAGAGAATTGAGCACTGCTGCCTCATGTTCATTGGAATATAAGAAACCATCTCTTCCCGGTCACATAGATGCAGACCCAGCTTTGATGGTCTCACTACGAAGGAAGCTAAAGCTCATGACAGCAACATATGTTTCAGGATCCCAACCTCAGAGGCCATTTCCCAAGAATTCTTAGGCCAGCAGAGCTCCTTGTTTGTGGAGTGTTTACCCTGTCCTTTACTTTTGGAAACTCCTCTACCACCTCCAAAGTTGTGAACTCCCGAGCATATTCCATTCCATATATGTATTCCTAGATTTTTACACTTTTCAACTCTAATTGTGTCTTACTTGGGGCGAAGGTAATGTCAAGGCATTGTTCTGGATGTGAGTGGGAAGATTTTTGTGTAGCACATATTTACATACACATTGGATTCATTTTCCAATTTTCCATTTGAAATACTTAATCCCTGACACTAACCTGTACCCTACTAGTCTCTGACTAATAATCCTAAAATGATGGTGAAAAATAACCCAAAAAGAATAGAAATACAAGCAGTTCAGAGGAGGCATGGTGTATAGTTGGAATTGCTTTTTGCATTATATAATGTAGGAGTTTTAAATCTAGTCAATTTTCTGTTGAAATAGTTCTAGATGTGTTTTTAAAATTAACAAATATGTGAATCCCTGTTTCCCTTTCTCTGTAGCCTATTCAGCACATGTATTTTTATATGCACATATAGAATCCTACCTGATATCACTTGTACACACATGTGAGGTGGCTGAATTGGCAGATGCAAATTGTGAGAAGAGATCACTCCTCCTAAACGCTGTTGGAACTGAAAATTCAACCTACGGGTGAGCTTCCTAGTTGAATAACATTATACATAAATCCATGTTCAGTAAAATGAATATTTTTCCATCTTTGGATTATATATATTTGATGAAGATTTTCGATTGGCATATATATTGCTACTTTTTTTTCTTTTATTGGTTGCTCAAAACATTACAAAGCTCTTGACATATCATATTTCATACATTAGATTCAAGTGGGTTATGAACTCCCATTTTTACTCCAAATATAGAATGCAGAATCACATCAGTTACACATCCATATTTTTACATAATGTCTTATTAGTTACTGTTGTATTCTGCTACCTTTCCTATGCCCTACTATCCCCCCTCCGCTCTCTTCCCATCTTCTCTCTCTACCCTACATACTGTAATTCATTTCACTTATTGTTTATTTTTCCATTACACTCACAACCTCTTATATGTATTTTTTTTGTAACAATAAGGGTCTCCCTCTATTACCATGCAATTTCTCTTTTCTCTACCTTTCCCTCCCACCTCATGTCTCTGCTTAATGTTAATCTTTTCTTCATGCTCTTCCTCTCTGCTCTGTTCTTAGTTGCTCTCATTATATCAAAGAAGTCATTTGGTATTTGTTTTTTTGGGATTGGCTAGCTTCACTAAGCATAATCTGCTCTAGTGCCATGCATTTCCCTGCAAATTCCATTATTTTGTCATTTTTTAGTGCTGTGTAATCCTCCATAGTATATTAAAAAAAACATTTTTTTTATCCATTCATCTATTGAAGGGAATCTGGGTTGGTTCCACAGTGTAGCAATTGTGAATTGTGCTGCTATGAACATCGATTGGCAGTATCCCTGTAGTACGCTCTTTTAAGGTCTTCAGGGAATAGTGCGAGAAGGGCAATAGCTGGGTCAAATGGTGCTTCCATTCCCGGCCTTCCCAGGAATCTCCATACTGCTTTCCAAATTGGCTGCACCAGTTTCAGTCCCATCAGCAATGTACAAGAGTACCCTTTTCCCCACATCGTCGCCAGCACTTGTTGTTGTTTGACTTCATAATGGCTGCCAATCTCACTGGATTGAGATGGTATTTTAGGGTGGTTTTGATTTGCATTTCTCTGACTGTAAGAAATGGAGAGCATTTTTTCATGTACTTGTTGATTGATTCTATGTCCTCCTCTGAGAAGTGTCTGTTCAGGTCCTTGGCCCATTAGGTTATTTGTTATCTTATTGTCTAATTATTTGAGTTCTTTGTATACTTTGTATACTCTGGATATTAGGGCTCCATCTGAAGGGTGAGGAGTAAAAATTTGTTCCCATGATCTAGGCTCCATATTTACCTCTCTTATTGTTTCTCTTTCTGAGAAAAAAATTTTCAGTTTAAGTAACTCCCATTTGTTGATTCTTGTTATTAACTCTTGTGCTATGGGTGTCCTATTAAAGAATTTGGAGCCTGACCATACAATATGTAGATCGGAACCAACTTTTTCTTCTATCAGATGCAGAGTCTCTGATTTGAATCTAGCTCCTTGATCCACTTTGAGTTAACTTTTGTGCATGGCGAGAGAAAGGGATTCAGTTTCATTTTGTTGCATATGGATTTTCAGTTTTCCCAACACGATTGGTTGAAGATGCTATCCTTCCCCCATTGCATGCTTTTAGCTCCTTTATCAAATATAAGATAGTTGTAGCTTTTTGGATTAGTCTCTGTGTCCTCCATTCTGTACCATTCGTCCACCCGCCTGTTTTGGTACCAGTACCATGCTGTTTTTGTTATTATTGCTCTGTAATATAGTTTGAAATCTGGTATCGCTATACCGCCTGATTCACACTTCCTGCTTAGAATTGCTTTTGCTATTCTGGGTCGTTTATTTTTCCATATGAATTTCATGATTGGTTTATCTATTTCTACAAAAAATTCATTTGGGATTTAGATTGGCATTTCATTAAACCTATAGACAACTTTTTAGTAATATCGCCATTTTGATGATGTTAGTTCTGCCTATCCATGAACAGGGTATATTTTTCCATCTTCTAAGATCTTATTCTACTTCTCTTTTTAGGGTTCTGTAGTTTGCATTGTATAAATCTTTCACCTCTTTTGTTAGGTTGATTCCCAAGTATTTAATTTTTTATGAGGATATTGTGAATGCAGTGTTTTTCCTCATTTTCATTTCAGAAGTTTTGTCGCTGATATACAGAAATGCCTTTGATTTATGCATGTTGATTTCATTTCCTGCCACATTGCTGAATTCATTTATTAGTTCTAGTAGTTTTTTTCTGTAGACCCTTTTGGGTCTTCTATGTATAGAATCATGTCATCTTCAAATAGTGATAATTTAAGTTCTTTTTTTCCTATTTTTATGTCTTTAATGTCTTTCATCTTTCTAATTGCTCTGGCCAGTTTTTCGAGAACTATATTGAATAGAAGTGGTGATAGAGGACATCCCTGTCTTGTTCCAGATTTTAGAAAGAATGCCTTCAATTTTTCTCCATTCAGAATGATGCTAGCCTGAGGCTTAACATAGATAGCTTTTACAATGTCGAGGTATGTTCCTTTTATCCCTAGTTTTTCTAATGCTTTGAACATAAAGGAATGCTCTACTTTTTCTAATGGTTTTTCTGCATCTATCAAGATCATCTTATGGTTCTTATTTTTAAGTCTATTGATGTTGTGAATAACATTTATTGATTTCCATATATTGAACCCTCCTTGCATCCCAGGGATGAATCCTAGTTGATCATGGTGCACAATTTTTTTGATGTGCCTTTGTATCCAAATCACCAGAATTTTAATGAAAATTTTTGCATCTAGGTTCATCAGAGATATTGGTCTGTTGTTTTCTTTCATTGAGGTGTCTTAGTCTGGTTTCAGAATCAGGGTGATGTAGGCCTCATAGAATGAATTTGGCAGAGCTCCCTGTTTTTCTATTTTCTGAATAACTTGAAAAGTATTGGTATTAATTCTTCTTTAAAGGTTTTGTAAAACTCCGCTGTATACCCATCCGATCCTGGGCTTTTCTTGGTTGGTAGTAGTTTGATTGCCTCTTCTATTTCATCGATTGATATTGGTCTGTTCAAATTGTGTGTATCCTCCTGACTCAGTCTAGGCAAATCATATGACTTAACAAATGTATCGATGTCTTCACTATTTTCTATTTTATTGGAATATAGGTTTTCAAAATAATTTCTAATTGTCTTCTGTATTTATGTAGCATCTGTTTTGATATTGCCTTTTTCATCCCGTATGTTAGTAATTTGAGTTCTCTCTCTTCTTCTCCTCGTTAGCATGGCTAAGGGTCTGTCCGTCTTATTTATTTTTTCGAAGAACCAACTATTAGTTTTGTTAATTTTTTAATAGTTTCTTTTGTTTCAATTTCGTGATTTACGCTTTGATTTTAATAATTTCTTGCCTTCTGCTACATTTGCTGTTGTTTTGCTCTTCCTTTTCTAGGGCTTTGAGATTAAGTGAGAGCTCATTTATTTGTTGTTTTTGTTTTTTTCTTTTTTTGAGGAATGACCTCCAGGCGATGAATTTGCCTCTTGAATCTTGTTTCATTGTGTCCCATTGAATCTGATATGTTGTGTCTGTATTTTCATTTATCTCTAAGAATTTTTTGATTTCCTCCTTTATGTCTTCTGTAACCCATTGATCATTCAGTAACATATTGTTCATTTTCCATGTGATGTAGGATTTTTCCTTCCTTCTTTTACCATTGGTTTCCAGTTTCATTCCATTGTGATCAGAAAAAAATTCATGGTATTATCTCCACCCCTTTATATTTACTGAGTGTTGCCCTATGGCATAATATATGGTCTATTTTTGAGAAGGATCCATGTGCTGGTGAGAAAAAAGTATATCCACTTGATGATGGTTGATATATTCTATATATATCAGTTAAGTCTAGGGTATTGATTGTGATATTGAATTCTATAGTTTCTTTATTCAACTTTTGTTTGGAGGATCTGTCCAATGGTGAGAGAGGTGAGTTAAAGTCTCCCATAATTATTGTGTTGTGGTCTATTTGATTCTTGAACTTGAGGAGAATTTGTTTTATAAATGTTGCAGCACCATTATTTGCTGCGTAAATATTGATAATTGTTATGTCTTGTTGGTGAATGGTTCCTTTCAACAGTATATAATGTCCTTCCTTATCCCTTTTGATTAAATTAGTCTTGAAGTCGATTTTATTCCATATGAGGATGGCCACCCCTGCTTGCTTACAAGGACCGTGTGCATGGTATAAATTTTCCCAACCTTTCACCTTCAGCCTGTGTATGTCTTTTCCATTCAGATGTGTCTCCTGGAAGCAACATATTGTTGGATTTGTTTTTTTTAATCCACGTTACAAGCCTATGTCACTTTATTGGCGAGTTTAAGCCATTAAAGTTTAGAGTTAGTATTGATATATGGTTTGTATTGCCACCCGTCTTTGATTATTTATCTTTTTTTTTAAATTTAGTTTGTTTATCCATGATTAACTTTCCCCCCGCCCTCTGTCATTAATGAGGCACTTCCCACTGATGGTTTTCGTTGTTGATATTCATTTTTTCCTCGTGTAGTGTTTTCCTTAAGATGCTTTGCAATGCTGGTTTTCTGGCTGCAAGTTCTTTTAGCTTTTGTTTATCACGAAATGTTTTTATTTCATTGTCTTACCTGAAGCTTAATTTTGCTGAATACAGATTTCTTGGTTGGCATCCATTGTTTTTAAGTGTTTGAAATACGTTGTTCCAGGATCTTCTCACTTTCAGCGTCTGTGATGAAAAATCTCTTGTTAACATTTTTGGTTTACCCCTGATTGTAATCTGCCTCCTTTCTCTTGTAGCTTTTAATATTTTCTCTTTGTTCTGTATATTGGATATCTTCATAACAATGTGTCTTGGCATTGGTCTACTGTGATTTTGTGTGCTCAGTGTCCTGTAAGCATCTACAATTTTTTTTATCCGTTTCCATTTTTATTTCTGGAAAGTTTTCTGTAATTATTTCATACAGCAGGTTACTCATTCCCTTGGTTTGAATCTCTGTACCTTCCTCTATCCAGATGACTCATTAGTTGTTTTTTTTTTTCTTATGTTATCCCATATCTCTTGGATGTTTTTCTCATGACTTTTTACCAGCATTTCTTTGTTTGCTAGACTTTTTTCAAGATGATATATTTTGTCTTCATTATCTGACATTATGTCTTCTACTTGCTCCACTCTGTTAGTGATACTCTCAATTGAGTTTTAAATTTGGTTTATCATTTCCTTCATTTCTAGAATTATTGTTTGATTTTTTTTATAATCTCTATCTCCTAATTAAGATGCTTAATTTCTTTTTATATCTGTTTATGTAATTCATTTTCAATGTGTTCTTTCACTGTTTGGTTTTGATGTCTCGTATCCTCTTTAAGGTTCCATTCCATCTGTCTAAGGTATTTCTTGAGTTCTTTATATGACCATTTTTCTGATGACTCTAGGTCCTTCTGAATATTTAGGCTGTCCATCATTGTTTGTACTCCTTTTCTTCCTTGCTTTTTTATGCTGCTCATGTTACTTCTTGTTTTGTTTGACTGCTGAGTTACTGCTTACTCTTATAAATATATTTGATGCTTGGGAGGAAAGATATTAGAAGGGAAGGGAAGAAGTCACTAAAAGAATGAGAGTAGACAGGTAGAATTCAAGGAAGGGAGAATAAGAAAATTGAAAAGAAATGAAAAGACAGAAGAAAAAAAAGAAAATAAAGAAAGAAAAAAAATTTAAATAATAATTATAATTAAAAAATGAAAATTAAAATTTAAAATAATATTAATAATAATAATGATAAAATAAAAAATGAAAAAATAAAAACATTAAAAAAGTTAAAGAACAACAACAACAAAAATAAAAATGAAAGAAATATAAAAAATATAAATTAAAAAAATAATAATAATACATGCAGTCATAGAGTTCAATTAACTTCTCTTTCAGTAGGTGGAGCTGTGTGCACTGGGCCAAGCTTCTCCTCTGAATAAGTGGGAACCAATCACTGTGCAGCAGCTCTTCCTCCCAGACTTGGCGGATCTCCAATCCTGAGTGCCTAGGGCCTTCTCTTGTGCTTCCTCAAGCCATGCCCTGATCACCTGTGATGCTCACCACAATAGTGGTTACAAGCCAGAACTCTACTCCTGGCAGCCCTGTTTTCATGAATGCCTGTGCACACTCTCCCTGTTTGCCTCCCTCAGACCCTAAGTTTGTAGAGCTTGGGGCTGAGGACCCCCAGCGAATTTTCTTGCCCTCTGGGAGCCACGCCACCGGTACGTGGTGTAAGAGACCTCAATTGTCAGCACTTGTGGGATCAGGAGCCCGGAATTCCACGCCGCTAGTCCAGAGCCAATCCTGATTCCCTAGGTCTGGCTATCGCGCTCACGGGAGAGCTGGGAGAGGCCCTTACGGCAGAGCTGGGAGGGGCCCTTAAGGTTTCCCCGCTGTGTTGAGAGAGATGGTTAGGGGATTACACACCTGTCACGCTGGTTTCAATGAAGTTATCTCCTCTGCCCGTGACATCATTTCTATGCTATGGTGGTATCCCATGCAAATGGTGACCGTTTGTTCCCTTTGCAAGGTAACCAACGCAACGGGTGGGTCCTGACTGTCTCTCCCAAGCGCCATTTCAATCCTGTGGCCACTGCCTTTGAAGGCTTGGTTGGCTTTTACCTCTGAAAGTTCAGAAGGGCCGAACAGTTATTTCAGAGGGATCTTAGTGCTGAGTCACGAGAACCAGGCAAACCGGAGGTTGAATGCAGCCGATCCAGGCTCGGTGTGTGTTCTGAGGGGCCCAGAATGTTCGCACCAGATCCACATTAGGTCAACATTGCCTAGTGATTCTGAGCAAACAGCATTTAGACAGTTTACGACTCCCGATGCCTGCGCAGCTGAAGAGGTCAGAGACTTGATTTTTCCATGCCTGCCTTCATGATGGATCTCCTGTATTGCTACTTTTTTATATCTGTGCATGTGAGTGTGTATGTATGAGAGTGTATATATATCTATATCTATATATATATATATATATATATATATATATATATATATATATACACTCTCCAGATTTTTTAAAATATGAAATATATGTGTCTTATTATACACTCCCTAAATTCATTCATATTCATATATGTGTATTTATAATCAACTTTCCACAAGATTATTCTCAGAAATAATCATCCACCTGAAATACATATTTGTTTTCTAGTACTGAAAACTAAATTCAGTGAAAGGTGCAAACAAAACCTAATATTTCTACAGTTACTGAGCTAGTTTAACATCAATGCAAGTATATTCTTAGGGGACATGATGTGTATTTTGATTTTCATTTTTATTCAACACTTATACGTTACGATGTCTTCAGTTTATGCACATCATAGGATATATATTTTATTCAAAAGTTAGAAAATTTATAGGCATTTGTTTCACGATCAATCACTTTCTGATTCAGAACACATGATTCTTCTATGTTTCTTGACTGGTCTTTTCATGAGACTTCTTTCCAAACACATTATTTTCGTTTAACATCATCACTTATAAAGCAAAACTCAAACACCCTTCATGATAAACCATAATCCTAATATTACCATTAGATATATAACTGGTTGAAATGAATGATTATATATCAATATAAGATTTCTTATATATTTTCAGATTTCAATTCAATCCATTATTTAAAGTGGAACCAGATACATTATTTATTCATATTATCGTCTATTCATGCATTATCTCTATATTCATAGACACAGGGTACACCTCTTTGTACCCCTAATACTAATGTATATGTCTTCAAAATATTGCTCCCAGACATGGTGAAAGAAATACTCATGTTACCTGATCTACATATACATTTTACTACCGAAATATTCTGAACAAAAAAAAATGTAAAGGTCACACTTATGATTGTACCAAAGCCTAAAAGGAAAGTGAACATGGATAAGTAATAACATCCGTGTCCAGGTTGCCTAATGCTCTCAAATGTCAATCCCATTGGTGACAACATATTTGTTTTTTCCTATGATTATATATTCAAACTCAACCCTGTTGAAAATGTCTAATTCTATCACTCATTTATACTTTGCCTGATTTCGTTATGTCTCTATTGATACCTGCTTTTCTACATAATTTCCCCAGTTCATCATTGTGAAAGACTCTTCACATGTACTGACATTTACATTCACTCTCTAAACGAAACCCTATTGCTAAAGAAGCTTTTTATTCCAAATCATATTCTCACTCTTCTTCCTAAACCTACCGACTATCTTTCTAATCCTACCGACTATCCCTTTTTAACTGGATGTTCTCTTCTACATTCAATCATCCAAGGTACAAGGTCCTATGCCATTGTATATCGATTTAACTGAGACAATTGTACAGAACGTAATTCAACACTATGCATCCCAATCAAGGGCCCAATGCCCTTCTGGGCTTCAAATCTTTCTTAGATTTCCGTTTTCATACATATATTTCACTTATATATTCTTATAAATATCGCAGGTACCCAATCCCTTTATTCATCCTGCAGAATGATTCCTAACCCAAATCAAACATATAATGAACCCTAACCATACACTAACTTTACCGAAGAGCAGGGACAGAGTTGGTTTTAAAATACAGGAATGTAGGGTATCTTCACCTGCTGAGAACCTCAAATGTTCATGCAGAAATGATCCCTGGTGAAGATGAAGGCAGCTATGAAATACCTCAGAAAGCAAAAGTCATCTTCCATGGCAGTCATCCTGGTCAGGTTGAAGGGTTGTGTCTGAATCACTCTCTCTTCTTAATGTATACAAGATGGACCAAACCAGTTCTGTGTGGAGAGCTGTTCCGGGGTGCTTATGATTGATATAACATTCTAACTTGTGAAAGTGTTACAGGAAAACAGGGGCAGCCTCCACCTAATGGGACTTTTGGAAGCAACTGTTAGGGCAAAGTGGTTGCCAAGGCAGTGATGTAATTCAGATCCTGAAGGAAGTGACCTCACCTCACTTCCTTGGTGATGAAACTCTCTGAACTTGGGATCCAGGAAGCCAGGAACCCAGACACAGTCCCTGTCCCAGTCCCAGTGGTCTCATATGTTTGGATTTACCAAGGACAGAGTCAGTCTTTCTTTGAACCTACAGATGTGAGGATGGCCAAATGCCAGGAAACCTTTGAAGAGGGGCTTTTCCTCAGAAAGCAGGTAGTGTCTCACCACTGGCTCTTGACAACTTCACAGAGTTGGCCAAGCAGACCAGAACTGAGACAGGAGAGGTCATTTTGGGGAAATATAGTATGGCCCACCAGTCAGAGAACACTCCGGAGAGTCACAGACCTACTTGGGGGAAGGAGGTGCCTTTGTGGGTGTGGGTGTGATTTTGTGGTTTTGTCTCAAGTTCTCAGAATAGGTGGGAAAGGCAGTTTGTTTGGTTTGGAGTGGACTACTTTTAGTAAGTCCTTTGACAAGGCGAGTGTCTGTGTATCCCACTGTGTTCATGATTGTAGACATTAGAAGAGAGAAGGCATCAATGGATGTTTCCTGTCTACTAGAAAGCTTGCCAGCATTCATTGTGCCCAATATATGAGTGGAATCAGGCTTGCCTTGTGGATGGGCAACACCTACTAGCTTCATAATTTCCTGTTTTCTCCTTCAATTCTGGCAACACTCCAGAATAGTATCATGGTTTTGTGTCCAAGATATGTACCACCTCCAATATCTGTGACATGGCCATGTACTAGATAGTTGAAGGGAATGGCTAGCATCTCAGAAATCTCAGATATCAGTTGACCAGGAAAGTCTCAGTGGAGAAACCCTGCTTTGGTCCTTTTGCTTACCTATTGTTCTGTTGCCCTGAATGTCAGGAAGAACTTTGCCTCAAGCCACCACTTTGTGAAGCCTGAAGAAAACAGTTTTCAAATGCAAATGAATGGGCATCACGTGTGGATCCATGCTTAATTGCTTTGAAAAGGGATATGTCTGAATCAGTCTCTTGGCCCTGTGTGAGGCTGAGGCTTAGATTCTCAGCACCTGATGGATCTAAAGATACATCCCATGCATTCATCGAAAACCAAAATGGCAAAAAGATCAGATATTGTTGATTAACTCTCTTGCCTTCCTCTGGTAGGTTCCTGACATCCATCAAGTGAGAACAGGGATCCTTTGGGTCAAATGAGTTCTTCAAAACCCAGCAGAGGCTAGCCCATAGGTGCTTGTTTTTCTCATGACTCCAATTCACTTAAAGAATCTAAACCTCAAAGTCAGTAGGCCTCAAGTTGGAGAAGCTAAGCAGTATTAAAGGAAGGCCTATTTGATCACTCCTGGTTTACAGGAAGGGTGTCCATGCCACCCTGACTTTAGGCAAATGAGGTGCAGGAAGCTTATTTTGGACACTGACGTGGGCTGCTCCCCTCATGGAAACCTCCAGCCACAGGTTATGATGAGTGTATATATGGAAGAAGATTTGGGCCATGTGGGAGTGTTTGGGTTTTAATTGTGGACATTTGAATGGTGGTTTGAAGAGATGACTGGGTCCACGTGGGCTTGCACCCTGGTGTGATTCCCCTTAGAGACTGAGTTGTGGTACTGATCTCAGAGAAGTATTGCCATGAATTGTGTTGGGATTTTAGATGGCCATGCATGAGAGTTGCCCTTGGAAAGACATCTAGGCCCAAGTTGACTTTCCACGGATCACAGGGAATCTCAGCCAGGATATCACATGATTTTATTCTTAAAGACTTGGCAGCCATTTTTGAGAGTCAAAACACACATGGACCTCACATTGTAGACCTCAATGGGCCTGGCTTAATCTGACATTTTGGACACTCTTTGGGAAGCCTTGCCTGTGAGAATTCTCCAGAGTTTTCATTGAAATGAACTTACTCACCATTTATTGGTTCCTGAATTAATTGAAACCCACAGTGCCTCCAACTTCTTCCTTGAAAATTGGCTAGATAAATACCATAAAAATTTTTGAAATTCCCATGACTGGGTGGCACTGGAGAACATTTGGATGTCCTGTTGCTGATCATGAGTATGTAAGACAGTGCCTTGATTGACTTGGTTTTATGAAAATGGTGTAGAACAGAGATGCCAGTAAGTTGGATCCTGTTGAGTAGTTGTCCTAGAGCAGTGGTTGGCAGGTGTGTGATAAAACATCTGTGTTGGGCCATGTGGATCTGCCATTGGCTTGCAAATGGATTGTGACTGACATTTTGAAGCCAGTAGACTCTTATATGTAAAAGTATATTGTTATATGGAGAGGTTTCAGGGCAATGTTCAGAATCAGGTTGCTATGGTCAATGGGGCAAGCAATGTGGGATAGAAGCCTGGTTGGTGCATTCTCCTGCAGAACCCGACCAACCACAATTGACAGAACTCACTTCAGCACTGTGTCCCTGTTGAACTCCTTGTATTTCATGAATCAAATTCCAAACTCCCAGTGCAGCAGCAAGAAACACCACGAATAGTGGAGGATGACCAAATGGATTTACAGTCCACACGGGGAGACACTTAGACCCCAGTGGCCACAAGTTAAGTTACATACAAATAGAAAATTCAGCACTGATGCCTCATGTTCATTGGAAAATAAGAAACAATGTCATTCATGTCACATAGATGAAGACCCAGCTTTGATGGTCTCACTCCAAATGAAGCTAATGCTCCTGACAACAGCATATATTTCATTGCCCAACCTTAGAGGCAGTTTCTCCAGATGTCAGGCTGGCAGAACTTCATGTTTGTGGAGTGTTTACCCTGTCCCTTACTTTTGGAAACTCCTTTACCACCTCCAAATTTGTGAACTCCTGAGCATTTTCCATTCCACATATGTATTCACAGATTTTCTAACTCCTCTCCTCTAATTGTGTCTTATGTGGGGCGAAGGTAATGTCAAGGCATTGTTATGAATGAGAGTGGGAAGGTTTTTGTGTAGCACATATTTGCATATACATTGGATACATTTTCAAATTTTCCATTCGAAATACTGAATCCCTGACACTAACACATACCCTAATAGACTTTGACTTCTAATCCTAATATTATGGAGAAAAATAACACAAACAGAATAGAAATACAAGAGGTTCACAGGAGGCATGGTGTATAGTTGGACTTGCCTTTTGTATGATAAATGGTAGGTGTTATAAATCTAGCGAATTTTAATTGAAATAGTCCTCCATGTGTTTTAAAAGTTAACAAATATGTGAATAACTGTCTCCCTTTCTCTGTAGCCTATTCATCACATGTATTTTTATATGCACATATCGAATTCTACCTGGTATAACTCGTACATTTTGTGAGGTGGCTGGCTTGGCAGATACAAATTGTGAGAAGAGATCACTCCTACTAAATGCTGTTGAAACCGAAAATTCAAGATACGGGTGAGCTTCTTAGTTGAACGACATAAATCCATGTTCATTAAAATCAATATTTTTGGATCTGTGGATGATATATATTTCATGGTGAATTTCGATTGGCATACATAATGCTACTTTTTAATGTCTCTGTGTGTATGTATATATATACATATATATATATATATATTTTTCACTCTGCAGATTTTTCAAAATATGAAGTATATTTTTCTTATTATACACTCCCTAAATTCATTCATATTCATGTATGTGGATTTATAATCAACTTTTCAAAAGATTTTTCTCAGAAATATTCATCCACCTGAAATACTTATTTGTTTCCTAGTACTGAAAACTAACTTCAGGGGATCGTATGATGGCTGCGAAGGGAGTGCATCACCCCCATATACCGCGTCACTGTGCGGGAGAATGACGAGTTAGAATGGCTAAAACCTATCTTGTTAGGAATTTCCAGCAAAATTGTGGTTCTCCAAAACCTAGTGTACATATTTCCATCTCACGAGGATCAGCTACGGGAACTCAAACACGAGTGATTTGTCCTCAGAGAAGGTCATGTGGCTTATTTAGGAAATCGCTCCGTGGCTAGAGTCTGTGGTGCGTGCTGGGAAACGACGAGATAGCAACGCAAATATACAGCGGTGCAGATACTGTGGGCTCCTGCGAGGTATGCAATCACTGTGCTCAGTGCTGAATTCTGGGTTTGAGACGGGGAAGCATGCAGTCCAACTCGTTTCTCCGCACCAGTCAGACCACAGAGGAACCCAGCGGCCACCATCTTGGAGAGGTGACGTCACCATCCCTGTTTTCGACTGATCGCAGCTTATTCAGCTATAGAACCGGTAATTTCAGGATGCCATTCACCTTTGTCTTGCAGACAAATTACTCAGGCTCAGTGCTAAAGAACCCGCAGAAACTGCGTCTTGGAGCCTGCTTCTATTAGAACATACACCGAGCCCAGAGCGGCCGAATTCCGCCTCCCGGAACTGATCTGGCCCTGGGCTAAAGAACCCGCGGAAACTGCTTCTCGGTCCGGGTCTTGCTGAATACTGTGGAGGTAAATATCAACAGAGCCTTCATAGGGAGTGCAACAGGATTGAGACGGGGCTTGTGAGTGCCGGTCAGAACTCACCCATTGCTTTAGTCACCCAGCAAAGGGAACAAAATGCTGCCTTTTGCATGGGATACCAACATGGCAGAGATCTGATGTCATCAGAAAGCAGCAGAGGAGATAACTTCATTGATACCAGCGGTGACAGAAACAGTTGGTCTCCTGGTAAAGAAAGTGAGTCACAAACACCCGGGTCTTTCTCACTTTGTCATCAAGCCAGAGGGCAGAGCAAAGCCACCGCCCACGCCCGGAACAGGCCCAGCGACACACCTGCATGGTAGTCACGTCACCCCAATTGGAATAGAGGCAGAGCAGAGCCGCCGCCCTTGCCCAGAACAGGCCCAGTGACCCGCAGGTGTGGTAGTCAAATCACCTGAATTGGAATAGTTGCAGAGCAGAGCCTTCTCCCGCACCTAGTACAATCCCAGTGGCCCACCGGCATGGTAGTCAGGTCACCCCAATATTAGTAGGGGCAGAGCAGAGCCTGCGCCCGCACCCAGAACAGGCCCAACAACCTGCCGGCATGGTAGTCACGACCCCCCAAATGGAGTAGTGGCAGAGCAGAGCCATCACCCGCACCCGCAAGGTAGGCACACCTGCACCTGACTGGCAGAAGAGGCCCATCGCCCTGCTGGCGCGGCAGACACTTCACCCCATTTGGAATAGGAGCAGAGCAGATCCGTTGCCTGTGCCCGCAAGGTTGGCAGACCTGCGACAAACTGGTGGAACAGGCCCAGCAACACACCTGCATGGTAGTCATGAAGCCAGATTTAAAGTTAGGTAGTCAGTGTAGTTAGGTAAATTGGGTCTAATATCGAGTGAAATCTAAAATGGAGGCCATGCTGGGAATGACTCAGGGAAAACGCAGGACAACTCATGGAATGTTAATGAAGTCCTAAAAAGGCCCTAGGCCAAAGTCCACCTCAAAGAATGTTAATGGAGCTCAGAAAACAGCCCCAACAGACTTGGAGATAGCCCATCCCAAAAGGTGATAATTAAGCCCACCTGTAGGCCTCCAACCTACATTCCATCACTGAAAGAACTATAAAAAGGGAAAAGAACAGCCCTTCCACGGATTCCACCTCTTGGGTCCCCTTCTTCCTCCGGGAGAAGTCTTTTCTGCTGTCCTTTAATAAACTTTAATTTCTACTCTGACCTTGCCTCGGCGTGTGCTTTCTGGTGTTATTCTTCAACATTGGGGAAGCAAGAACTCGTCACCGGTCAACAGCGGTTTCATATTGGAGGTCCCACCGAGATTCTACACCGAGGTAAGTGCACGCACCCCATGTCTGTTTGAGGTGCATCTTTCTCTCTCTTTCTCTCTGGAGGGTAACGTGGGCACCCGACGGCTACTTAAACGCAACTAGTGCAGCCGCCACACTTCAAGACTCGGGTGAGAGGTTTCTCGGCCTAGGCAGCTCTCAATCACCTGTTCAATACAGAGCAGGCATGTTGGGTTCTGCCAAAGCCGCTTCCAACTTTTCTGTCTGGGCCCGGAGAGCAATTGGCGTGAGTACACGGTGTCCCAAATCCCGATCTGCCTCGGATGCGTGGAGGTGGGGGAAGGAGTTTGGAACAACTGCGGAATTCTGGTCTGGGCTACTCTCAGAGGATTCTTAAGGTTCCTTTCTCTTGAGCCTCCTCCCGACAGCCCCCAGGGGTATCTAGGGTGATCGGTAGATGAATGGCACTGAGGGAAAGCCCCAATCACATTTGCCTCCGTATGGGCTACGCAACACTCCAAACCCCGCATCCAATCCCTCCTGGATGCTCCCCTTCCTTTGCAGGTCAGAAATGTTAGCAATTCAGGTTGTAGGACTGAGAAAGGCATGAGATAATTAGTAAAATCTGCCCAGGTTCCCTAAGGTGCATAGGTACCTTTCGATAGTCTGTTTTACAGCCCAATGTTTAAAATGAGCTGTGTTCTCTTTAAACTGCTAGAGAGGCATTTTTAGAATCAACTCCTCAGGTAATCTGCTAGTCCACAGAGAAAAGGCAACAAAAGAGAGCATGTTTCTCTTTTGCAATGGGTTTTTAGTGGCCAGGAGGATACAGTAATGCCCTTAAGTCTGAATCCTCCCAGGGTCTCTGGCACAGGGCAAACTGAGACCCTAGCACTTTGCTAAAGGGGACCAGAAACCCCTTGGCAAAGCAAGGTGAGAGACGGGTTTTCTGGACCGTTTAGGAAGCTCAAACCTAGGGAGACGTCCCTAATGAGAACAGTTTTCTCTGGCGCAGCGTGGGCGCCTGAGTCCTGTTTTCTTCTCACTCAGACGGGAGCTTCTCTCTCTCCAATACGCCAGGTGCACCACTAGCATGCGTATTAAAAAAATTGGGACAGTTTGATAAAATTTACAAAAAGGAAATGGTGTGAGGTTCTGTATGTTCAGATTTTCATTGCTCTAAGGGAAAATCCTAAATTATGCCAACAGTGTAAAGTAGACGTAGCTATGATATCTGCTATGAAGAGAAAAAATCTTGGACTCACTGAGGAAAAAATCAAGAGAGAAATTTGAGCCGATCAAAGTACATACCCTCTTCCCCCTTCAAGACCTAAGGCAGATAAAAACTGACTCTACTGGAAAAGTTAGGAGATATGCCAGATTGCCTGGGATTGGGTCTATCCAAAGGAGCTAATCCTATAAGTAAAGGGGAGACTGAGGATTTCCCAGCAGCTGCCAGAGCCACCTTCGCTCTGGGGAAATTCCTCATTCCTTCCCTGCACTGTAAGGATTACTCCACCTGAATGCAGTAAAGTCAGTCACACTGAGGCCCTTAATTTTATACCTATAGTTGCCCCTATGTGAAAACATCTGGTCCACTCATGGGGAAATCTATGGTGCCACTGATAGGAGTCATAATTAAGTGGAAGTTCAAAACCTGGAGAGATATTTTCTTATCTAGTTGTCTGATTGTTTCTTGGGGATAATCTAGGCTAAATGTGTGTCTAAAAGATGATGTTTCATTGTAACATCTGGTATCTAAATGAGTTTGAAGCATTGCACAATCTTGCACTTAAAAGTTAGGGTTAGGTAATTGTTTAGCTTGTGATTTCAGATAATCCATGCCAGAGAACTTAGATACTTAGGATAGAAAATTAAAAGAACTCTACTTCCAAGTTGGCAAGTAACTCCCAATCATTCAGTTTTATTTTTTCATCAATTTTGAACTGGGTAGCCTGAAAAGATTTCACTAGGTGTACCAGTGCATTAATTTGGGCAAGGATAGTAAATTATGATTTGGTATCTGTTCCCCTTAGTGTGTAAGATTCAGGAAAAGAAAATGTTGGATTGGGACGTTGGTCTGGCTTATTGAAATAACATTGAATAGCAACAGTCTTGGAAATTTTTAAAGCTTAATTTTGGATATACATGGTAGTCTGTAGTTCTCTTTTAAAATTTTTTCAGGTGATTTAATGTAACTTAATACTACTTTAGAAACTTCAGAACAAAGAAAGTGGCTTAATGATCCTGAAGGGATCTCTTCTGATGGTAGCTTTATATTATTAAGTAAGATCCTATTTTCAGTTTTGTGTGAGCAAGTTTTTCTAGTGTAGGAAAATTTACTGTAAAAGGAATGAAATTTTATGAGTTGTATCTTAAACTTGTATCATAATTTTCAACATCCAAACCTGGAAATTATGATTTATGGCTAAAATGCCTTAGGCATGAGGTTTGTGCTCAAAATTCCAGTTTTCCCAGTTTCTCTCAGACCTCAGCCAGGACTTAAGCTGATATGCAAATAGAAGAAGCCTGGAGCACTCAGTAGGAGACAGATCTGAGGCCCAAGAAGAAAAAATAGTAAAAGTGTCTTTTTATGGGAACTCAAACTAGATTAAACCAAAGAGTAATTACAGGCCGGTCAATTTTTTCTAGGACTTTTGCTTTTTTCTTAGATTCTGTATTTTTTTTGAGCTCATGATTTTGATCCTACAGACAAGTTAATGTTTTTCTGATAAGTTCTATTTTTGATCAACTATGGAGTTTTTAAACATTGCAATGAGATTTCACCTGAGAAAGCAACAAGGCTTTTACTATTGTGTTGTGTTACACTTGTGTTACGTGTTGTATGTCAGTATGTCTGTATGTGTGTATGTATGTTCATATATCATGCAGTGATATAACAATTGACAGATGAGGAGCGCTCATGAAAATTTTAAAAATGGATCCAAATATCTTTGATTCACGTGATTCAAATGGCTCAATTTAAATTAGGTAAACAGATGAAAGTAAAGATGTCTTTAAAATTAAGCTTATTATAAGTTTTTCTAGGTGTTCAAAAATAAAACCTAACAAAATGTTGATGTGTATAAAATAATCTGATTAAATTCAAAATTTACAAGTATTGTTTCAAAATGTGAACAGAAGGAGGTTAACAGATAAAAAAGAAACTAGAAGGTACTAGGTATGGATTTCATAGAGGGAAAATGTGTTTCTGGATAAGAGTCTATATGATTAAGTAATTAAAAGAGTTTAAGTAAATGATATAAAGAAGGTCTGTGTAAGTTGCTTACAAGTATAAGTTTTTGAGCAAGTAATCTTAAAGAAATTAAACAGCTGGTTAAACAAGTGCTGTTGTTTTAGAGAATTGTGCTATGTTATCTCTTTAAAAGCTAAACTTGGTTAATATAAAAACATCAATGTAATTGGTGCTATTAATGTGTTCACATCTTCCAGGTATACAAGTCTGTTAGGTAGAAGCTTTAGAAAGAGCATTATATCAAGCTGGTGTTCTAAAGTTGTATGGTAATTTTAGGCTTAAAAGAAAGACATGTTGGAGATATAATTAAATCATTTGTGCTCTATAACTGGGCTTGTTATCAATAAGATATGTACAGTTCTATGTTACCTTTTTACACTGAGATACAACAAGTGTATTTTTAAGTTAATGAGAGCTTAATCTATGTAAAGGTTTTATTGTAAAACACAAGAGTACTTTGCTACTTTTCTACAAAAGATTAGAAGCTTTCAACCTTTCTTTAATTCATGTTTTAGATGTGATATTATGTTATGTTTGCTCAAGTTCACAACAATTTATGTGGGCTTTGTAAAATAATGTTTAAAAAGCAAAGATCAGTTTCAGAACTATAGTATTTAAGATCTATGAAGAGCCCCACCTTACTTGAGATAAGGCTCTGTGTCCCATCTCACTGCATGTGAAAGTGACTAAGAAAGAAGTAGGCTAGATTTCAGTACATTTAAAGTTGTGCCCAAAAGTTGTTTTTTGTCAAGATTACTAGGATCTCAAACAGGGGATATAATGTATAACTTCACCAAAATTCAAGGTAGCTATTACATGAACTAAATATGTTTTTACTCTTGATAATTTTATCTTGTAGTTTTCAAAATGGCTTAAAGATTGCCTTTTAATGTTTTGCAGAGGTACTGATTTAAGAACTCACAACCTGGGTTAATGTAAGATAAGGAGTTATCACCTACAGGATAAAGAGATAGACATTAAGGCCCAGTGCTCTTAATATAAGGCTGTTAAAACTTATTTGCTGGATGTTTAAGATTAAGTTTTAAAATTAAAAATTTGGCTCTTGCCCTCTGAGTCAGTCTGAGTCAGGGGATAGGGGACTTTTCCAAAGAGCTTTGCAACTCTAGGCCACATAACCTCCCGATCAGGGAGATTAATGAGACCAGTGGAGGACAGAAAGCCAATCAGTGCATTTGCTGTGAAGAGGAGGGTCATCAGAAAAGGGAGACATGCCTGATGCTTCCGAGGGAAGCCACATGGTCAAGCAAGGCCTGGACCCATCCTAGCGCAAATGGCACTAGCAGATCTGAGAAGCTGCTGTAAGTTCCCGAGGACTCCCAAGGAAACTCAGCTGACTGTTAACAATAGATGGAAACAAAAGTCAGTTTGACTTGCTTCATCTTAAACACTTAGCAAAGACAGTCAAAGCCAAAACACAGCTATTCCTGGGCATTTTAAATAAAATAATAGTTAAATGTAACTTCCATAAATAAGTAAACTGGAGGCTTCAAAAGAGATTCTCAGACAGGAATGCCTGATAACTATCAAAAGGAACTGCCAGAGTAGTTTTTAGTTCAAGGCCTTTATTTCTAACCTACACAGGTAGGCATGGTGTTTGCTAGTATGGTTATCCAGCCCTAAGTAGCAGAATTAAAGATTTCTCTATTAGACACAGAGGTCATACTAGTAAAAGGATTTTGCAAGTCAGATGACATTAAGTTATTAAACTGTATCTTAAGGAAAAGGCAATGTGACAAATATCCTTAAAGATTTACATGCTCAGATAGAAGCCATGTCCTCAGCAACTTTGTCATGGAAACAATATCTTAGCTCCTGGTTCTTGGTACTTCCTGGTGGAAAACATTGTTAGTCTTTGTCTTTGCCATCATACTCATTGGCATATTCCTGTGCTATGGGATTTATTGCTGCATCAATCTGGTTCCAGTACTAATGAATTCTTGTTTCTCTTATAGACCACCCATCACTCAAATGGCCTTCCAATCTATTACTTCTCAATCAGACTTCTACCATGGACCCACTCGATAGACCCGATTTTTAAAGGGGGACTCCAAACTGCTTGCCCCACACCGTCCCTTTTCAGCCTGAAGAAGCCAGAGAGATTTTCTTCGCCCCCCTTCCTTACAGCAGTAAGAAGTTCCCAAATTAGAGGGGGGAATGAAGCCAGGTTTAAAGTTAGGTAGTCAGTGTAGTTAGGTAAATTGGGTCTAATATCGAGTGAAATCTAAAATGGAGGCCATGCTGGGAATGACTCAGGGAAAACGCAGGACAACTCATGGAATGTTAATGAAGTCCTAAAAAGGCCCTAGGCCAAAGTCCACCTCAAAGAATGTTAATGGAGTTCAGAAAACTGCCCCAACAGACTTGGAGATAGCCCATCCCAAAAGGTGATAATTAAGCCCACCTGTAGGCCTCCAACCTACATTCCATCACTGAAAGAACTATAAAAAGGGGAAAGAACAGCACTTCCACGGATTCCACCTCTTGGGTCCCCTTCTTCCTCCGGGAGAAGTCTTTTCTGCTGTCCTTTAATAAACTTTAATTTCTACTCTGACCTTGCCTCGGCGTGTGCTTTCTGGTGTTATTCTTCAACATTGGGGAAGCAAGAACTCGTCACCGGTCAACAGCGGTTTCAGTCACGTCACCCCAATTGGAGTAGGGGAAGAGCAGAGCCGCCGCCAGCACCTACAAGGTAGGCAGACCTGCGACTGATCGGCAGAACTCCCCAGGGGTCCACGGGCCTGGTAGACACGTGACACCAATTGGAGGAGGGGCAGAGCAGAGCCGCCTCCCGCGCCTGCATGGTAGGCAGACCTGCAACCGATCAGGAAAACAAGCCCAGCGGCCCGTCAGCAAGGTAGTTAGATCACCCTAATTGGAGGAGCAGCTCAGCCCCCCTGTGCCCATGCAAGGGAGACTTTGCAACTATACAAGAGCAATATAAATATATAGGAGGAAAATTTCAAAATCACAACAGTTTCACCAAGCAGAAAGAAAAGCGAGCAGTATGATAAGACAAGGAAAAAAGGACCACAAGCAATGCAGGTCAGCACAACTTTAGAAGAGGTAATAGCTGCAGTAGATGGAATGTCAGATAAAGAACTCAGGATATACATGCTTCAGATGATCTGGAGTCTCAAGGAAGACATTAGACAGCAAAACCAGACAATGAAAAATCACTTCGACAATGAATTACCTAAACAAATCCAAGAAGCAAAAGATCAGCTATACAGGGAGATAGAGGTTGTAAAAAATAACAAACAGAAATCCTAGAAATGCAGAAAGCAATAAACCAACTTAAAAACTCAATTGAGAATACTACCAGCAGAGTAGAACACTTAGAAGATAGAACATCAGACAATGAAGACAAAGTGTTCCAACTTGAAAAGAACATAGACAGCTCAGCAAGACTGTTAAGAAACCATGAACAGAATATCCAAGAAATACGGGATAACATAAAGAGACCAAACTTAAGAGTCATTGGAAAACAGGAAGGTATAGAGGTCCAAACCAAAGCAATGAGCAATGTATTCAATGAAATAATACGAGAAATCTTCCCAGACTTGAAGAATCAGACTGACTCCCAAGTCCTAAAAGCCTACAGGATGCCGAATGTGCAAAATCATAAGAGATCCACACCTAGACACATTATAATGAAGATGCCCAACGTACACAATAAGGAGAGAATTTTAAATGCTACAAGAGAAAAAAAAGCAGATTACATTTAGGGGTAAACCAATCAGGATAACAGCTGATCTTTCAACACAGACTCTGAAAGCTAGAAGATCCTGGATTAACATTTTTCAAACACTGAAAGAAAATGGATTCCAACCAAGAATTGTGTATCCAGCGAAATTAAGCTTCAGGATGGAAGATAAAATCATAACCTTCGATGTTAAAAAAAAGTTAAAATAAATTGTAGCTAGAAAACCATCTCTTCAAAACATCATCGGCAAAATATTACAGGAAGAGGAAATGGAAAATAACAATAAAAACCAACAGTGGGAGGTAGTACAGTAAAAGGGGGAAATAATCAATGTAGAAAACAATCCATGTTTAATAACATAAATAAACAAATAGGGCTGGAAGAACAACCATTATCTCAATAATAACTGTAAATGTTAATGGCTTAAACTCACCAATTAAGAGACACAGGCTAGTAGAATGGATCACAACACAAGACCCAATAATATGCTGCCTACAGGAGACGCATTTGATAGGAAAAGACATACATAGACTGAAGGTGAAAGGTTGGGAAAAATCATATCACTTATATGGACTTCGGAAACAAGCAGGAGTGTCCATACTCATATCAAATAAAATAGATTTCAAGCCAAAGTTAATCAAAAGGGATAAAAAGGGACACTACATACTGCTCAAGAGAACCATACACCAAGAAGACATAACCATTATAAATATATATATGCCCCAAACAATGGTGCAGCTATGTCCATCAAACAAACTTTTCTCAAGATCAAGAGTCTAATAGACCACCATACAATAATCATGGGAGACTTCAACACACCTCTCTCACCACTGGACAGGTCTTCCAAACAAAAGTTGAAATAGAAAACTATAGAACTCAATAACACAATTAATAACCTAGACTTAATTGTCATATATCGAATATACTCCTCAACATCAAGCAGTTACATTTTTCCTCAGCAGCACATGGATCCTTCTCAAAAATAGATCATATATTATGTCACAGGGCAATTCTTAGACAATATAAAGAAGTAGAGATAATACCATGCATCTTATCTGATCATAATCTAATATAAACTAAAAATCAATGATAAACGAAGGAAGGAAAAATCATGCATCACTTGGAGAATGAACAATAGGTTACTGAATGATCAATGGGTTATAGAAGACATCAAGGAGGAAATTAAAAAATTCTTAGAGATAAATGAAAACACAGGCACAACATATCAGAATCTATGGGACACACTGAAATCCGTTCTAAGAGGAAAATTCATTGCTTGGATTTCATTCCTTAAAAAAAGAAAAAAAAAAACAAAACAAATAAATGATCTCATACTTCATCTCAGAATCCTAGAAAAAGAAGAGGAAAACAACAGCAAAAGAAGTAGAAGGTAAGATTTAATTAAAATCAAAGCTTAAATTAATGAAATCGAAACAAAAGAAACAATTGAGAAAATTGAGAAAACTAAAAGTTGGTTCTTTGAAAAAATAAATAAAATCGACAGACCCTTAGCCATGCTAATGAAGAGAAGAAGAGAGAAAACTCAAATTACTAGCATACGGGATGAAAAGGGCAACATCACATGTTAAGGTCTATAAACAAGTCAGGATGGCACCTGGTATTTTGCCAGAGAAATGTTAGGGTCTGTAAACAAGTCTGGATGGCGCCTGGCCAAATGCCATAGAGAGTGGTTTGTGAAGTAACAAAAGCAAGCCATTAAGTGTGGAGATTCCTTATTGGTTGACTGCTGGATCTATTTTATGCTAATTAGATAAGCTTTATAAAATGTATAAATATCGCTCAGATGCTACAATAAACGGCTTCCACTCCTGCTGTATCAATCTACACAAGTTATTTGTCACCCCCTGGCAATCACAGCAGATATTTCTGAAATACAGAAGATAATCAGAAATTAATTTGATTCGTTATACTCCAATATAATAGAAGATAGTGAAAGCATCGAAAAATTTCTTAAGTCATATGATCTGTCCAGATTGAGTCAGGAGGATATAGAAAACCTAAACAGACCAGTATCAATTGAGGAAATAGAAGAAACCATCCAAAGATTACCAACTAAGAAAAGACCAGGACAGTATGGGTATACAGCAGAGTTTTACAAACCCTTTAAATATGAACTAATACCAATACTTTTCAAGCTATTTCAGGAAATTGAAAAAGAGGGAGATCTTCCAAATTCATTCTACCAGGCCAATATCGCCCTGATTTCTACACCAGACATAAACACTTCAAACAAAGAAAACTACAGACCAATATCCCTAAGGAATCTAAATGCAAAAATCCCTAATTAAATTCTGGCGAATCAGATACAAAAACATATTAAAAAAATTGTGCACCATGATCAAGTAGGATTCATCCATGGAATGCAAGGCTTGTTCAATATACGAAAATCAATAAATGTTATTCACCACATCAATAGACTTAAAAATAAGAACCATATGATCATCTCGATAGATGCACAAAAAGCATTCGACAAAGTACAGCATCCCTTTATCTTCAAAACTCTAGAAAAACTAGGAATAACAGGATCATACCTCAATATTGTAAAAGCAATCTATGCTAATCCTCAAGCTAGCATCATTCTGAATCTAGAAAAATTGAAGGCATTCCCTCTAAAATCTGGAACAAGAATGGGATGCCCTCTCTCACTACTTCTGTTCAATACAGTTGTCGAAACACTGGTCAGAGCAATTAGACAGACGGAAGAAATTAAAGGCATAAAAATAGGAAAAGAACAACTTAAATTATTACTATTGCAGATGACATGATTCTATAACTAGCAGACCCAAAAGGGTCTACAAAGAAACTAATAGAGCTAATAAATGAATGCAGCAAAGTGGGAGGATATAAAATCAACACGCATAAATCAAAGGCATTCCTCTATATCAGGGACAAATCCTCTGAAATGGAAATGAGAACAACCACTCCATTCACAATATCCTAAAAAAAAAAAAGATGGGAATCAACCTAACAAAAGAGGGGAAAGTCTCATACAATGAAAACTACACAACCCTAAAGAGAGAAATATAAGAAGATCTTAGAAGATGTAAAAATATACCCTGTTCATGGAAAGGCAGAACTAACATCATCAAAATGGTGATATTACCAAAATTTCTCTATAGGTTTAATGCAATGCCAATCAAATCCCAAAGGCATTTCTTGTAGAAATAAAGAAAGCTATCATGAAATACATATGGAAAAATAAAAGTCCCAGAATAGCAAAAACAATGCTAGGCAGGAAGTGTGAATCAGGCGGTAGAGTGATACCAGACTTCAAACTATACTACAGAGCAATAGTAACAACAATAGCATGGTACTGGTACCAAAACAGGCTTGTGGACCAATGGTACTGAATAGAGGACACAGAAACCAATCCACAATACTACAACTATCTTATATTTGATAAAGGGGCTAAAAGCATGCAATGGAGGAAGGATAGCATCTTCAACAAATGGTGTTGGGAAAACTGGAAATCCATATGTAACAAATTGAAACTGAATCCCTTTCTCTTGCCATGCACAAAAGTTAACTCAAAATGGATCAAGGAGCTTGATATCAAATCAGAGACACAGTGTCTGATAGAAGAAAAATTTGCTTACGATGTACATACTGTGGGGTTGGCTCCAAATTCCACAATAGGACACCCATAGCACAAGAGTTAATAACTAGAATCAACAAATGGGACTTACTCAAACTAAAAAGTTTTTTCTCAGCAAAAGAAACAATAAGAGAGGTAAATAGGGAGCCTACATCCTGGGAAGAAATCTTTACTCCTCACACTTCAGATAGAGCCCTAATATCCAGAGTATACAAAAAACTCAAAAAATTAGACAATAAGATAACAAATAACCCAATCAACAAATGGGCTGAGGACCAGATGAGGACTTACAATCAATCAACAAGTACATGAAAAAATGCTCACCATCTCCAGCAGTCAGAGAAATGCAAATCGAAACCACCCTAAGATACCATCTCACTCCAGTAAGATTGGCAGCCATTATGAAGTCAAACAACAAGTTATGGCAAGGATGTGGGGAAACAGGTACACTTCTACATTGCTGGTGGGACTGCAAATTGGTGCAGCCAATTTGGAAAGCAGTATGAAAATTTCTTGGAAAGCTGGGAATGGAACCACCATTTGACCCAGCTATTCCCCTACTCAGTCTATTCACTAAAGACCTAAAAACAGCATGCTACAGGGATACTGCTACATCGATGTTCATAGCAGAACAATTCATAACAGCAAGACTGTGAAACCAACTTAGATAACCTTCAATGAAAGAATGGATAAAATACTGTGGCATTTATACACAATGGAGTATTACTCTGCATTGAAAAATAAAAAAAATCATAGAATTTGGAGGGAAATGGATGGCATTAGAGCAGATTATGATAAGTGAAGCTAACCAATCCTTAAAAAACAAATGCCAAATGTCATCTTTGATATACGGAGAGTAACTAAGAACAGAGGAGAGACGAAGAGCATGACAAGATGATTAACATTAAAGCGGGATGAGAGGTGGAAAGGAAAGGGAGAGAGAAGGAAAATTGCATGGAATTGGAAGGAGACCCTCAGGGTTATACAAAATTACATACAAGAGAAAGTGAGGAGAAAGAGAAAAATAATACAAGGGGGACAAATTTATTACATTAGAGGGGGTAGAGAGAGAAGAGGGGAGGGGCGGGGAGGGGAGGGGGGATAGTAGAGGATAGGAAAGGCAGCAGAATTCAATAGACACTAGTATGGCAATATGTGAATCAATAGATGTGTAACTGATGTGATTCTGTAATCTGTACATGGGGTAAAAATGGGAGTTTATAACGCACTTGAATCAAAGTGTGAAATATGTTATAACAACAACTATGTAATGTTTTGAACAACCATAAATAAAAATGAAATAAAACTAACTACGGTGAATAATGCATGCAATCCTAATATTTCTACAGTAACTGACCCAGTTTAACATCAATGCAAGTAGATTCCTATGGGACATGATGTGTACTTTGACCTTCATTTTTATTCAACACTGGTACATTACTATTTCATCAGTTTATGCACATCACAGGATATATATTTCATCCACAATTTAGGAAAGTTATAGGCATTTGTTTCACTTTCAGTCAATTCCAGCTTCAGAACACATGGATTCCTCCATATTTCTTGACTGGTCTTTTCATGAGACTTCTTTCCAAACACATTATTTTCGATTTCCATAAACACTTTTGAAACAAAACTCACACACACTTCATGATAAACAATAACCCTAAGATTACCATTATATATGTAACTGGTTGGAGTGAATGATTGTATGTCAATATATGATTTCCTATATATTTTAAGATATCAATTCAATCCATTATTTAAAGAGAAAAAAGTTATATTATTTATTCACACTATGGTCTATTCATGCATTATCTCTATATTCATTGACACAGGGTACACCACTTGGTACCCACAATACTAATTTATGTGTCCTCAAATATTGCTCCCAGAAATGGTGGAAGAAATACACATATCATATGATCTACATATATATTTGATCACAATAATTTTCTGGGCACAAAATGCAAAGGTCACACTTATGATTGTACCAAATCCTAAATTGAAAGTGAACATGGCTTACTAAAAACATCCATGTCCAGGTTGCCTAATGCTTTCAAATGTCATTCCTATTGGTGACTACATATTTGTTTCTTCCTAAGATTATGTATTCAATCTCAACCCTGTTGAAAATGTCTAATCCTATCACTCACTATATAATTGCCTCATTTTGTAATGTCTCTATTGATATTTTCCTTCCTACATATTTTCCCCAGTTAATCATTGTGACTGACTCTTCACATGTGCTGACATTTATATTCACTCTATAACCGAAACCCTAATGCTACAGAACTTTTTGTCCAATTTTTATACTCACTCTTTTTTTATAAACCTACCGACTATCTTCCTAATCCCACCGACTATCTCAATTTGAGTGGATGTTCTCTTCTAAAATCAAACATCCAAGGTATAAGGTCCTATGCCATTGATTATCAATTTATCTGAGACATCTGTGTAGAACGTAATTAAAAGCTAAGTATCCCAATCAAGGGCCTAATGCCCTTCTGGGCTTCAAATCTTACCAACATTTCTGTTTTCATACTTATATTTCACCTCTATAATCTTATAAATATCGCAGGTTCCCAATACTATTAATCATCCTGCAGAAGGATTCGTAATCCAAATCAAACATGTTAATAACCCTAACCATACACTCTTCCCTCAACCTAACTTTACAGAAGAGCAGGGACAGAGTTCGTCTTACAATACAGTAATGTAGGGGATCTGCCTCCTGCTGAGAACCTCAAAGGTCCATGCAGGTTTGATCCCTGGAGAAGATTAGGCAGCTATGAAGGACCTGAGAGAGCAAAAGTTATCTTCCATCTCAAACAACCTTTCCAGGATGAAGGGTTTTGTCTGAATAAGCCTCTCTCTTCTTAATGTAGAGAAGATGGACCATACCAGGCATGTGTGGAGAGCTGTTCCTGGGTGCCTATGGTTGATATACCATTCTAACTTTTGACAGTGTCACAGGAAGTAAGGGCTGCCTCCATCTCATAGGACTATTGGAAGCAACTGTTAGGACAAAGTGGTTGCCAAGGCAGTGACCTCATTAAATTCCTGAAGAGATTAATCTCACCTCACTTCCTTGGTGATGAAACTCTCTGAACTTGGGATCCGGGAAGCCAGGCACGCAGAGCCAGTCCCATTCCCAGTCCCAGTGGTCTCACTTGTTTGGATTTAACAAGGACAGAGTCAGTCTTTCTTAGTACCTACTGATGTGAGGATGGACAAATGTCAGGAAATCTCTGAAGAGAGGCCTTTCCTGAGAAAGCAGGTAGTGGCTCACAGCTGGCTAGTGACAACTTCACAGATTGGGCCAATGAGACCATATCTGACACAGGACAGGCGATTTCATCAGAACATAGTATGGCCCACCAGTCAGAGGACACTCCTGATAGTCACAGACCTACTTGGGGGAAGGAGCTGCCTTTGTGTGTGTGGGTGTAGGTTTGAGGTTTTGTCTCATGTTCTGAGAATAGGTAGGAAAGGCGGTTTATTTGTTTTGGAGTGAACTGTTTCTGGTAAGTCGTTTGACAAGGCCAGTGTCTCTATGTCTGTGTATCCCACTGTGTCTGTGGTTTTAGACATTAGAAAAGAGAATGAATCATTGTATGTGTCCTGACTAGTAGAAAGCTTCCCAAGATTCATCTTGCCCAATTTATGAATGGACTGTGGCTTGACTTATGGGTGGGCAACTCCTACAATCTTGCTAAGTTCCTGTTTTCTTCCTGAATCCTGGCCAATTTCCAGAATAGGCTCATTTTTTTTGTGTCCAAAATATGTACCACCTCCAAGCTCTGAGACTTGGCCATGTACTGGATAGCTGAAGGGAATGGGAGCATCTCAGAAAACTCAGATATGAGTGTGACCAGAAAATTCTAATGGAGAAACCCTGCTTTGGGCCTTTTGCTTACCAATTGTTCTGTTGCCCTGAATGTCCGGAACATCTTTGCCTCAGGCCACACCTTTGTAGAGCCAAAAGAAATAGTTTTCAAACAGAAATGAAAGGGCATCACCTCTGGCTCTTTGCTTAATTGCTTTGGAAAGGGATGTGTCTGAATCAGCTTTTTGGCCCTGTGTGAGGCTGCGGCTTAGATTTTTAGCACCTGATGGATCTAAAGAAAGATCCCATGTGTGCATCCAAAACCAAAATGGACAAAAGAGCATTCATTTTAGATGAAGTCTCTCACATTCCTCTGTAAGGTTCCTGACCTTCATCAAGTGAGAATAGTGATCATTTGGTTCAAATGTGTTCCTCAAAACCCTGCAGAGGATAGCCCATAAGTGCTTGATTTTTCTCATGACTCCAAATCACATAAAGACTCTAAGCCCCACAGTCAGTAGGCTTCAAATTGGAGAAGCAGTGCCATCTTAATGGCCGGCCAATTTGATCACTCCTGGTTCACTGGAAGGATGTCCAGGCCACCCTGATTTTAGGCAAATGAGGGGCAAGGGTGGTTATTTTGGACACTGTCTTGGGCCGCACCCCTCATGGAAACCTCCAGCCAGAGGTTATGATGAGTGTGTATTTAGAAAAGATGAGTGACATGTGGGAGTGTTTTGGATTTAATTGTGGATATTTGTGTGGCAGTTGGAAGACATAACTGGGTCTACCTGGGCTTGAACTTTTGTGTGATTCCCCTTAGAGACTGAGTTCAGAATCTGACCTCAGAAAAGTATTGCCATGTATTGTGTTGGGATTAAAGAGGCCATGTATGAGAGTCACCCTTGGAAACTGAGATCTAGCGCCAGAGTGGCTTTGCACAGAGAACTGGGAATCTCAGCCAAGGTATCACATGATTTCATTCGAAAGACTTGGCAGCCATATTTGAGAGTCAAAACACACATGGACCTCACATTGTAGACCTCAATGGGCCTGGCTAAATGTGACCTTTTGTCCACTCTTTGAGAAGCCTTGCCTGTGAGGGTTCTCCAGAGCTTTCATTGAAATAATCTTTCTCTCCATTTAATGGTTCCTGAATAAATTGAAACCCACAGTGCCTCCAACTTCATCCTTGAAAAATTTCTAGATAAATACCGTGAATTTTTTGAAATTCACACGACTAGGTTGCACTAGAGAACCTTTGGATGTCCTGCTGCTTATCATGGATGTACCTGACAGTGCCTTGCTTGACTGGGTTTTATGAAAATGGTGTAGAACAGAGGTCCCAGTAAGTTGCAGCCTCCTGAGAAGTGGGCCTAGAGTTGTGGTGGGCAGGAGTGTGATAAAACTTCTGTGTTGGAGCAATTTGGATCTTCCATTGGCTTACAAATGGCTTGTGGCTTACATGGTGCAGCCAGCAGACCCTTATAATTAAAGGCATCTTGTTATATGGAGAGGATTCAGGGCAATGTTCAGAATCAGGTTGCTATGGACAAGGATGCAATGGGGCAAGCTTTGAGGGATAGAAGATTGGTTGGTGCATTTTTCTGCTGTCCCTGACCCACCACACGTGACAGAACTCCCTCCAGCACTGTGTCCCAGTTGGACTCCTTCTATTTTATGAAGCAAATACCAAACTACCAGTGCAGCAGCAAAAACCCCACAAAAAGTGTAGGAGGGTCAAATGGCTTCACAGTTCAACGGGGAGACACTTAGACCCCAGAGGCCACAGTTTACTTAAAAAGAAAAATATCAGCACTGCTGCCTCATGTTCATTGAAAAAATCAGAAACAATGTCTTCCAGGTCTCATAGATGCAGACCAAGCTTTGATGGTCTCACTACAAAGAAAGCCAAATCTCCTGAAAACAACATATATTTCAAGTGCCCTATCTCAGAGGCAGTTTCTCAAAAAACTTTTAGGCCAGCAGAGCTCCATGTTTGTGGAGTGTTTACCCTATCCCTTGCTTTTGGAAACTCCTCTACAACCTCCAAGGTTGTGAACTCCTGAGCATTTTCCATTCCAGATATGCGTTCACTGATTTTCTAACTCTTCTCCTCTAATTGTGTCTTACTTGGGGTGAAGGTAATGTCAAGGCATTGTTCTGGATGAGAGTGGGAGGATATTTGTGCAGCATATATATGCATACAAATTGGATTCATTTTCCAATTTTCATTTTGAAATATTGAATCCCTGACACTAACCCATACCTACTAGACTCAGACAACTCATCCTAATATGATAGAGAAAAATAAGCCAAACCTATAGAAATACAAGCAGTTCATTGGAGGCATGTTGTATAGTTGGACTTGCGTTTTGCATTATATAAGGTAAAAGTTATAAATCTAGTCAATTTTTAATCGAAGAAGTTCTCCATGAGTTTTTAAAGTTAAAAAATACGAGAATTCTTGTTTCCCTTTCTCTTTAGCCTATTCACACTTGTATATTTATATGCACATATAGAATCCTACCAGGTATCACACGTACATTTTTGAGGTGGCTGACTTGGCATATACAAACTGTGAGAAGAGTTCACTCCTCCTAAACGCTGTTGGAACTGAAAATTCAACCTATAGGGGAGCTTCCTAGTAGAAGAACATTATGCATAAATTCATGTTCAGTAAAATAAATATTTTTGCATCTGTGGATGATATATATTTACTGATGAATTTCGATTGGCATATATATTGCTACTATTAAATGTATGTGAGTGTTTTTTTTTTGTGTGTGTGTATAATATATCTGTACACTCTGCAGATGTTTCAAAATATAAAATATATGTGTCTAATGTAAACCCTCTAAATTCATTCATGTTCATGTATGTGGATTTATAATCAACTTTTCACAAGATTATAATCAGAAATATTCATCCACCTGAAATACATAATTGTTTCCTAGTACTGAAAACTAACTTCAGTGAATGGGGCATACAAATCCTCATTATTCTACAGAAACTGACCCAGTCTAACATCAATGCAAGTAGACTCCTATGGGACATGATATGTAATTTGACGTTCATATGTATTCAACAATGGTACATTATTATTTCTTCAGTTTTTGCACATTTTAAGTTATACACTTCATCCACAAGTTCACAAATTTATAGGCATTTGTTTCAACTTTAATCACTTCTTGCTTCAGAACACAAGTATTGTCAGGGTTTCTTGACAGGTCTTTTCATGAGACTTCTTTCCAAACACATTATTTTAGATTTCCATAATCACTTTTGAAGCAAAACTCACACACTCTTCATGATAAACCAAAACACTAATATTTCCATGAGATATATAACTGGTTGGAATGAATAATTGTATATCAATATATGATTTCCTGTAATTTTTCAGATATCAATTCAATTCATTATTTAAAGTTGAAAAAAGTTATATTATTTAGTCACAGTATGTTCTATTCATGCTTTATCTCTATGTTCATAGACACAGGGTACACCTCTTTGTACCCCCAATTCTAATTTTAAATATTCAATATATTGCTCCCAGAAATGGTGAAAGAAATACTCATGTCACCTCATTATCACAGTAATATTCTGGACAAAAAATGGAAAGGTCACTCTTATGATTGTACCAAAGCCTAAATGGAAAGTGAACATAGATTACTAAAAACATCCATGTCCAGGTTGCCTAATGCTATCAATTGTCAATCCTGTTGGTGACTACATATTTGTTTCTATCTAATTTATATATTCAAACTCAACCCTGTTGAAAATGACTAATTCTATCACTCACTTTATACTTTGCCTGATTTTGTAATGATTCTATTGATATCTGCTTTTCTACATATTTTTCCCAGTTCATCATAGTGACTGACTCTTCATATGTACTGACATCTACATTCACTCCATAACCGAAACCCTACTGGAAAAGAACTTTTGGTCCAAATCCTATACTCACTCTTCTTCCTAAAGCTATCGACTATCTTCCTAATCCTAACGATTATCACTTTTTGCCTGGATGTTCTCTTCTAAATTCAATCATCATAGGTACAAGGTCCTACTCCCTTGTATATCGAATTATCTGAGACATCTTTGTAGAACATAATTCAAAGCTAAGTATCCCAATCAAGGGCAAAACCCTTCTGGGCTTCAAATCATACCTAGATTTTTGTTTTCATACTTTTATTTCACATCTATATTCTTGTAAATATCTCAGGTTCCCAATACCATTATTCATCACACAGAATGATTCATAACCCAAATCAAACCTGTTATTAACCCTAAGCGCACACTGTTCCCTCAATCTCATTTTACAGAAAAGCAGGGACAGAGTGGTTCTTACAATACAGGAAATTATGGGATCTTCCACCTGCTGAGAACCTCAAAGGTCCATGCAGAAATGATACCTGGAGAAGTTGTAGGCAGGTATGAAGGACCTGAGTGAGCAAAAGTCATCTTCCATGGCAAATAACCTGGTCAGGATGAAGGGATGTGTCTGAATCAGCCTCTCTCTTTTTATTGTAGAGAAGATGGACCAAACCAGGCCTGTGTGGAGAGCTGTTCCTGGGTGCCTATGGTTGATATACCATTCTACCTTGTGAAAGTGTCACAGGAAGTAGGGGAAGCCTCCATCTCATGGGACCCTTGGAAGCAACAGTTAGGACAAAGTGGTTGCCAAGGCAGTGACCTCATTCAGTTCCAAAGAATGTGACATACCTCATTTCCTTGGTGATGGAACTCTCTGAAATTTGTATCCAAGAAGCCAGGCACCCAGAGGCAGTCCCAGTCCCAGTCCCAGTGGGCTCACTTGTTTGGATTTACCAAGGACAGGGTCAGTTTTCTTGGTACCTACTGATGTGAGGATGGCCTAATGCCAGGAGAACTCTAAAGAGGGACCTTTCCTGAGAAAGCAGGTAGTGGCTAACCACTTTTTCCTGACAACTACACAGAGTTGAACAAGGAAACAAGATCTGAGTGAAGACAGGCCATTTAGGGGGAACATAGTATGGCCCGCAGTCAGAGGAATCTCCGGATAGTCACAGACCTACTTGGGGGAAGGAGGTGCCTTTGTGGGAGTGGGTGTGGGTTTGTTGTTTTGTCTCATGTTCTGAGAATAGGTAGGAAAGGCGGTTTGTTTGGTTTGTAGTGGACAGTTTCTAGTAAGTTGTTTGACAAGGCGAGTGTTTCTGTTTCGGTGTATCCCAATGTGTCCGTTGTTGTAGACATTAAAAAGAGAATGCATTAATGGATGTGTCCTGTCTAGTATAAGTCTTCCCATAATTCATCCTGCCCAATATATGAATGGACTGCAGCTTGTCTTATCGATGTGCAACACCTACTATCTTTCTAAGTTGCTGTTTTCTTCCTGAATTCTGGCCACTCTCCAGAATAGGCTCATGGTTTTGTGTCCAGAATATGTACCACCTCCAAGCTCTGTGACATGTCCATGTAATGGATAGCTGAAGAGAATGGCGAGCATTTCAGAAAACTCAGATATCAGTGTGACCAGGAAAGTCTCAGTGCAGAAACCCTGCTTTGGGCAATTTGCTTACTAATTGTTGTGTTGCACTGAATGTCAGGAAGGTCTTTGCCTCAGGCCACCCCTTTGTGAAACCTGAAGAAAACAGTTTTCAAATACAAATGAATGGGCATCACCTGTGGCTTCTGGCTTCATTGCTTTGAGAATGGATGTGTCTGAATCAGCCTCTTGGCCATGTGTGTGGCTGTGACTTAGATTCTCAACACCTGATGAATCTAAAGAATGATCCCATGCGTGCATCCAAAACCATAAGGGCAAAAAATCATCCATTGTGGATGAAGTCTCTTGCCTTCCTCTGTTAGGTTCCTGAACTCCATCTAGTGAGAATAGGGATTCTTTGGGTCAAATGAGTTCTTCAAATCTCTGCAGAGGTGTTTGGGTTTTCGAATAACTTTAAATCACATAAAGAATCTATTCCTGAAATCAGTAGGCCTCAAATTGGAGAAACACAGAAGAATTAATGGCAGGCTTATTTGATCATTGATGGTTCACAGAAACGGTGTCCAGGCCACCCTGACTTTAGGCAAATGAGGGGAAAACGAGCTGATTTTGGACACTGTCTTGGGCTGCACCCCTCATGGAAACCTCCACCGAGAGGTTAAGATGATTGACTATATGGAATAAGATGAGGGCCATGTGGGAGTGTTTCGGTTTTAATTTTGGTCATTTGTGTGGCATTGGAAAAAATGACTGGGTCCACGTGGGCTTGAACTCTGGTGTGATTCCCCTTAGAGACTGGGTTTTAGAACTGAACTCAGAGAAGCATTGCCATGAATTTTGTTAGGATTTCAAGAGGCCACGCATGAAAGTCGCTCTTGGAAACTTAGACCTAGGCCCCGGGTGGATTTCCACAGAGGCCTGGGAATCTCAGCAAGGATATCACATGATTTTATTCTTAAAGACATGGCAGCCATAGTTGAGAGTCAAAACACACATGGACCTCACATTGTAGACCTCAATGGGCCTGGCCTAATGTGACCTTTTGACCACTCTTTGGAAAGCCTTGCCTGTGAGAGTTCTCCAGAGATTTCATTGAAATGAGCTTCCTCATCATTTAATGTTTGCTGAATGAATTGAAACCCACAGTGCCTCCAACTTCATGCTTGAAAAATGGCTAGATAAATACCATGAAATTTTTGAAATTTCTATGACCAGGTGGCACTGGAGAAACTTTGGATGTCTGTTGCTGATCATGAGTATACCAGACAGTGCCTTGATTTACGGAGTTTCATGAAAATGGTGTAGAATAGGATGGCAGTAAGTTGGAGCCTGCTGAGTAGTGGGTCTAGAGCAGTGGTGGGGAGGTGTTTGATAAAACATCCGTGGTAGGGCCATGTGGATCTACCATTGGATTCCAAATGGCTTGTAACTGACGTGGTACAGCCAGCAGACCCTTATATGTAAAGGCATCTTGTTATATGCAGAGTTTTCAGAGGAAAATTAAGAATCAGGTTGATATGGACAAGGGGGCAATGGGGCAAGCTGTGAGAGATAGAAGCCTAGTTGGTGCATTCTCTAGCAGACCCTGACCCACCACACGTGACAGAACTCCCTCCAGCACTCTGTCCCAGATTAGCTCCTAGTATTTCGTGAAACAAATACCAAACTCACAGTGCAGCAGCAAAAAAACCACAAAAAGTGGAGGAGGACCAAATGGCTTTACAGTCCACACGGGGAGAAACTTAGTCCCCAGAGGCCTCAGTTTACCTACAAAGAGTGGATTCAGCACTGCTTCATCTTGTTCATTGGAAAATAAGAAACCATGTCCTCCAGGTCACATAGATGCAGACCCAGCTTTGATGGTCTCACTACAAAGGAAGACAAATCTCCTGAAAACAACATATATTTCAAGGGCGGAAGCTCAGAGGCAGTTTCTCAAAAAGTTTTTAGGCCAGCAGAGCTCCATGTTTGTGGAGTGTTTACCCTGTCCCTTAGTTTTGCAAACTCCTCTACCACCTCCAAGGTTGTGAACTCCTGAGCATTTTACATTCCAGATATGTATTCACTGATTTTGTAACTCTTCTCCTCTAATTGTGTCTTACTTGGGGTGAAGGTAATGTCAAGGCATTGTTCTGGATGAGAGCGGGAGGATATTTGTGCAGCATATATTTACATACACATTGGATTCATTTTCCAATTTTCCATTCGAAATGCTGAATTCCTGACACTAAGCCATACCTAGTAGACTCAGACTATTCATCCTAATATAATGGGGAAAATTAACCCAATACAATAGAAATACAAGCACTTCAGAGGAGACATGTTGTATAGTTGGACTTGACATTTGCATTATATAAGGTAGGAGTTATAAATGTATTCAAATTTTAATGGACATATTCTCCATGTGTTTTTAAACTTAACAAATATGTGAATTCTTGTTTCCCTTTTCTGTAGCCTATTCACACATGTATATATATATATGCATATATAGAATCCTAGCAGGTATCACACGTACATTTTGTGAGGTGGCTGTCTTAGCAGATACACATTGTGAGAAGAGTGCACTCCTCCTAAATGCTGTTGGAAATAAAAACTCAACCTATAGGAGACCGTCCTAGTCAAACAACGTTGTACATAAAGTCATATTCAGTAAAATAAATATTTTTGCATTTCTGGATGACATATATTTACTGATGAATTTCGATTGGCATTTATATTGGTACTTTTTAATGTCTGTGAGTGTTGTGTGTGTGTGTGTGTGTGTGTGTATAGATATAGATATAGATATAGATATACTCTCCAAATTTTTCAAAATATGAAATATATGTGTCTAATATACACTCTCTAAATTCATTCATGTTCATGTATGTGGATTCATAATCAACTTTTCACAAGATTATAATCAGAAATATTCATGCACCTGAAATACATATTTGTTTCCTAGTACAGAAAACTAACTTCAGTGAATGGTGCATACATATCCTAATTATTCTACAGTAAATGACCCAGTCTAACATCAATGCAAGTAGACTCCTATGGGACATGATATGTAATTTGTCATTCGTTTGTATTCGACACTGGTACATTATTGTTTCTTCAGTTTTTGCACATCATAGGATATACATTTCACCCACAAGTTCACAAATTAATAGGCATTTGTTTCAACTTTAATCACTTCTTGCTTCAGAACACATGTATTGTCAGGGTTTCTTGACTGGTCTTTTCATGAGACTTCTTACCAAACACATTATTTTGAATTTCCATAATCATTTTGAAGCAAAACTCACAAACTCTTCATGATAAAAGAAAACACTAATATTTCCATTAGATAAATAACTGGTTGGAATTAATGATTGTATATCAATATATGATTTCCTTTAATTTTTCAGATATCAGTTCAATTCATTATTTAAAGTTCAAAAAAGTTATATTATTTATTCACAGTATGGTCTATTCATGCTTTTTCTCTATGTTCATACAAACAGGGTACACCTCTTTGTACAACCAATTCTAATTTTACATCTTCAATATATTGCTCCCAGAAATGGTGAAAGAAATACTCATGTCACCTCATTATCACAGTAATATTCTGGACAAAAAATGGAAAGGTCACACTTATGATTGTACCAAAGCCTAAATAGAAAGTGAACATGGATTTCTAAAAACATCCATGTCCAGGTTGCCTAATGCTGTCAATTGTCAATTCTATTGGTGACTACATATTTGATTTTTCCTAATTTATATATTCAAACTCAACCCTGTTGAAAATGTCTAATTCTGTCACTCACTTTATACTTTGCCTCATTTCGTAATGTTTCTATTGATATCGGCTTTTCTACATATTTTCCCCAGTTCAACATACTGACTGACTCTTCATATGTGTTGACATTTACATTCACTCTACAACCGAAAGTCTATTGCTAAAGAACTTTTGGTCCAAATCCTATACTCACTCTTCTTCCTAAACCTACCGACTATCTTCCTAATCCTACTGAATATCCCTTTTTGACTGGATGTTCACTTCTAAATTCAATCATCCAATTTACAAGGTCCTATGCCATTGTATATCGAATTATCTGAGACAAATTTGCAGAACATAATTCAAAGCTAAGTATCCCAATCAAGTTCAAAACTATTCTGGGCTTCAAATCATACCTTGATTTCTGTTTTCATACTTATATTTCACCTCTATATTCTTGTAAATATTGAATGTTTCCAATACCATTATTCATCGCACAGAATCATTCCTAACCCAAATGAAACCTGTTTTTAACCCCAAGTATACACTGTTCCCTCAATCAATTTACAGAAGAGCAGGGACAGAGTGGTTCTTACAATACAGGAAAGTTGGGGGCCTTCCACCTGATGAGAACCTCAAATGTCCATGCACAAATGATACCTGGAGAAGTTATAGGCAGGTATGAAGCACCAGAGAGAGCAAGAGTCCTCTTCCATGGAAAAGAACCTGGTCAGGATGAAGGGATGTGTCTGAATCTGCCTCTCTCTTCTTATTTTAGAGATGATGGACCAAACCAGGCATGAGTGGAGAGCTGTTCCCGGGTGCCAATGGTTGATATACATTCTACCTTATGAAAGTGTTACAGGAAGTAGGGGCAACCTCCATCTTATGTTACCCTTGGAAGCAACTGTTGGACAAAGGGGTGCCAAGGCAGGGACCTATCATACAGTTCCAAAGAATGTGACATACCTCATTTCCTTGGTGATGGAACTCTCTGAACTTGGTATCCAAGAAGCCAGGCACCCAGAGGCAGTCCAAGTCCCAGTCCCCAGTGGGCTCACTTGTTTGGATTTACCAAGGACAGTCAGTTTTCTTGGTACCTAATGATGTGAGGATGGCCAAATGCCAGGAGAGCTGTGAAGATGGATCTTTCCTGAGAAAACAGGTAGTGTCTAACCACTTTTTCCTGACATCTTCACAGAGTTGGTCAATGAAACAAGATCTGAGAGAAGACAGTCCATTTTGGGGGAACATAGTATGGCCCACCAGTCAGAGGACACTCCGGATAGTCACAGACCTACAAGGGGTAGGAAGGAGGTGCCTTTGGGGGAGTGGGTGTGGGTTTGTTGTTTTGTCTCATGTTCTGAGAATAGATAGGAAAGGCGGTTTGTTTGGTTTGGAATGGACAGTTTCTAGTAAGTCATTTGACACGGCGAGTGTTTCTGTTTCTGTGTATTCCACTGTGTCCATTGTTGTAGACATTAGAAAAGAGAATGCATTAATGGATGTGTCCTGTCTAGTATAAATCTTCCCATAATTCATCCTGCCAATATATAAATGGACTGCAGCTTCTCTTATCGATGTGCAACATCTGCTATCTTTCTAAGTTGTTGTTTTCTTCCCGAATTCTGGCCACTCTCCAGATTAGGCTCATGGATTTGTGTCCAAAATGGTACCACCTCCAAGCTCAGTGACATGGCCACGTACTGGATAGCTGAAGAGAATGGCGAGCAACTGAGAAAACTCAGATATCAGTGTGACCAGGAAAGTCTCAGTGCAGAAAACCTGCTTTGGGCCTTTTGCTTACTTATTGTTGTGTTGCACTGAATGTCAGGAAGGTCTTTGCTCAGGCCACCCCTTTGTGAAGCCTGAAGAAAACAGTTTTCAAATGGAAATGAATGGGCCTCCCCTGTGGCTCTTTCCTTAATTGCTATGGAAAGGGATGTGTCTTTATCAGACTCTTGGACCTGTGTGTGGCTGTGACTTAGATTCTCAGCACCTGATGGATCTTAAGAATGATCCCATGTGAGCTTCCAAACCCAAAATGGCAAAAATATCATTCATTGTGAATGAAGTCTCTTGCTTTCCTCTGTTAGGTTCCTGCACTCCATCAAATGAGAATATGGATTCTTTGGGTCAAATGAGTTCTTCAAAGCCCTGCAGAGGTGCTTGTGTTTTCGCATGACTCGAAATCACCTAAAAAATCGATACCTAAATTCAGTAGGCCTCAAATTGGAGAAACACAGAAGTATTAACGGCAGGCTTATTTGTTCACTCCTCATTTACAGAAACGGTTTCCAGGCTACCCTGACTTTAGGCAAATGAGGGGCAAACGAGCTGATTTTGGACACTGTCTTGGGCTGCGCCACTAATGGAAACCTCCAGCCAGAGGTTAAGATGATTGACTATATGGAATAAGATGAGGGCCATGTGGGAGTGTTTTGGTTTTAATTTTTGGTCATTTGTGTGGCATTGGAGAAAATGACTGGGTGTACGTGGGCTTGAAATCTGGTGTCATTCCCCTTAGAGACTGGGTTTTGGAACTGAACTCAGAGAAGCATTGCCATGAATTTTGTTGGGATTTTTAAGAGGCCACGCATGAAAGTCACTCTTGGAAACTGAGACCTAGGCGCCGGGTGCATTTCCACAGAGGCCTCGGAATTTCAGCAAGGATATCCACATGATTTTATTCTTAAAGAAATGGCAGCCATAGTTGAGAGTCAAAACACACATGGACCTCACATTGTAGACCTCAATGGTCCTGGCCTAATGTGACCTTTTTCCACTCTTTGGGAAGCCTTGCCTGTGAGAGTTCTCCAGAGAATTCATTGAATTAGCTTCCTCACCATTTAATGTTTGCTGAATGAATGGAAACCCCCATTGCCTCCAACTTCATGCTTGAAAAATGGCTAGATAAATACCATGAAATTTTTGAAATTCCTATGACCAGGTGGCACTGGACAAACATTGGATGTCCTGTTGCTGATTATGAGTATACCAGGACAGTGCCTTGATTTACTGAGTTTCATGAAAAATGGTGTAGAACAGAGATGCCAGTAAGTTGGAGCCTGCTGAGTAGTGGGTTTAGAGTAGTGGTGGGAGGTGTTTGATAAAACATCCGTGGTAGGGCCATGTGGATCTACCATTGGATTCCAAATGGCTTGTAACTGACATGGTGCAGCCAGCAGACCCTTATATGTAAAGGCATCTTCTTATATGGAGAGTTTTCAGAGGAAAATTAAGAATCAGGTTGATATGGACAAGGGGGCAATGGGGCAAGCTGTGAGAGATAGGAGCCTAGTTGGTGCATTCTCTTGCAAACCCTGACCCACCACACGTGACAGAACTCCCTCCAGCACTCTGTCCCAGGTTAGCTCCTAGTATTCGTGAAACAAATACCAACTCACAGTGCAGCAGCAAAAACACCACAAAAAGTGGAGGAGGACCAAATGGCTTCACAGTCCACACGGGGAGACACTTAGTCCCCAGTGGCCTCAGTTTACCTACAAAGAGAGGATTCAGCACTGCTTCATCTTGTTCATTGGAAAATAAGAAACCATGTCCTCCAGGTCACATAGATGCAGACCCAGCTTTGATGGTCTCACTACAGAGGAAGCCAAATCTCCTGAAAACAACATATATTTCAAGTGCGGAAGCTCAGAGGCAGTTTCTCAAAAAGTTTTTAGGCCAGGAGAGCTCCATGTTTGTGGAGTGTTTACCCTGTCCCTTAGTTTGCAAACTCCTCTACCACCTCCAAGGTTGTGAATTCCTGAGCATTTTCCATTCCAGATATGTATTCACTGATTTTGTAACTCTTCTCCTCTAATTGTGTCTTACTTGGGGTGAAGGTAATGTCAAGGCATTCTTTTGGATGAGAGCGGGAGGATATTTGTGCAGCATATATTTACATACACATTGGATTCATTTTCCAATTTTCCATTCGAAGTACTGAATCCCTGACACTAACCCATACCGAGTAGACTCAGACTATTCATCCTAATATAATGGGGAAAATTAACCCAACACAATAGAAATACAAGCACTTCAGAGGAGACATGTTGTATAGTTGGACGTGACATTTGCATTATATTAGTTAGGAGATATAAATCTAGTCAAATTTTAATGGAAATATTCTCCATGTGTTTTTAAACTTAACAAATATGTGAATGCTTGTTTCCCTTTTCTGTAGCCTATTCACACAAGTATATTTATATGCATATATAGAATCCTACCAGGTATCACACGTACATTTTTGTGAGGTGGCTGTCTTGGCAGATACAAATTGTGAGAAGAGTGCACTCCTCCTAAATGCTGTTGGAAATGAAAATTCAACCTATAGGAGAGCGTCCGAGTAGAACAACATAATACATAAACTCATGTTCAGTAAAATAAATATGTTTGCATCTCTGGATGATATATATTTACTGATGAATTTCGATTCGCATTTATATTGGCACTTTTAATGTCTGTGAGTGTTGTGTGTGTGTGTGTTTGTGTGTGAGTGTGTAGATATAGATATAGATATACTCTCCAAATTTTTCAAAATATGAAATATATATGTCTAATATACACTCTCTAAATTCATTCATGTTCATGTATGTGGATTTATAATCCACTTTTCACAAGATTATAATCAGAAATATTCATCCACCTGAAATACATATTTGTTTCCTAGTACTGAAAACTAACTTCAGTGAATGGTGCATACAAATCCTAATTATTCTACATTAACTGACCCAGCCTGACATCAATGCAAGTAGACTCCTATGGGACATGATATGTAATTTGTCATTCATTTGTATTCGACACTGGTACATTATTGTTTCTTCAGTTTTTGCACATCATAGGATATACATTTCATCCACAAGTTTACAAATTAATAGGCATTTGTTTCAACTTTAATAACTTCTTGCTTCTGAACACATGTATTCTCAGGGTTTCTTGACTGGTCTTTTCATGAGACTTCTTTCCATACACATTATTTTGAATTTCCATAATCATTTTTAAGCAAAACTCACACACTCTTCATGATAAACCAAAACACTAATATTTCCATTAGATATATCACTGGTTGGAATGAATGATTGTATATCAATATACGATTTCCTTTAATTTTTCAGAGATCAGTTCAATTCATTATTTAAAGTTCAAAAAAGTTATATTATTTATTCACAGTATGGTCTATTCATGCTTTTTCTCTATGTTCATAGAAACAGGGTACACCTCTTTGTACCCCGATTCTTCTTTTACATCTTCAATATATTGCTCCCAGAAATGGTGAAAGAAATACTCATGTCACCTCATTATCACAGTAATATTCTGGACAAAAATGGAAAGGTCACACTTATGATTGTACCAAAACCTAAATGGAAGGTGAACATGGATTTCTAAAAACATCCGTGTCCAGGTTGCCTAATGCTGTCAATTGTCAATCCTATTGGTGACTACATTTTTGTTTTTTCCTAATTTATACATTCAAACCCAACCCTGTTGAAAATGTCCAATTCTATCACTCACTTTATAATTTGCCTGATTTCGTAATGTTTCTATTGATATCTGCTTTTCTACATATTTTCCCCAGTTCAACATAGTGACTGACTCTTCATATGAGCTGACATTTACATTCACTCTATAACCAAAAGTGTATTGCTAAAGAACTTTTGGTCCAAATCCTATACTCACTCTTCTTCCTAAACCTACCGACTATCTTCCTAATCCTACTGAATATCCCTTTTTGACTGGATGTTCTCTTCTAAATTCAATCATCCATTGTACAAGGTCCTATGCCATTGTATATCGAATTATCTGAGACATCTTTGCAGAACATAATTCAAAGCTAAGTATCCCAATCAAGGGCAAAACCCTTCTGGGCTTCAAATCATACCTAGATTTCTCTTTTCGTACTTATATATCACCTCTATATTCTTGTAAATATTGCAGGTTACCAATACCATTATTCATCGCAAGAATCGTTCGTAACCCAAATCAAACCTGTTTTTTACCCCAAGTATACACTGTTCCCTCAATCATTTTACAGAAGAGCAGGGACAGAGTGGTTCTTACAATACAGGAAAGTTGGGGACCTTCCACCTAATGAGAACCTCAAATGTCCATGCAAAAATGATACCTGGAGAAGTTGTACGCAGGTATGAAGCAACTGAGAGAGCAAAAGTCATCTTCCATGGCAAACAACCTGGTCAGAATGAAGGGATGTTTCTGAATCTGCATCTCTCTTCTTATTGTAGAGAAGAGGGACCAAACCAGGCCTGAGTGGAAAGTTGTTCCCGGGTGCCAATGGTTGATATACATTCTACCTTATGAAAGTTTCACAGGAAGTAGGGGCAACCTCCATCTTATGTTACCCTTGGAAGCAACTGTTAGGACAAAGTGGTTGCCAAGGCAGTGAACTCATTCAGTTCCAAAGAATGTGACATACCTCATTTCCTTGGTGATGGAACTCTCTGAACTTGGTATCCAAGAAGCCAGGCACCCAGATGCAGTCCCAGTCCCAGTCCCAGTGGGCTCACTTGTTTGGATTTCCCAAGGACAGAGTCAGTTTTCTTGGTACCTAATGATGTGAGAATGGCCAAATGTCAGGAGAGCTCTAAAGGTGGACCATTTCTGAGAAAACAGGTAGTGGCTAACCACTTTTTCCTGACATCTTCACAGAGTTGGTCAAGGAAACACAATCTGAGAGAAGACAGGCCATTTCGGGGGAACATTGTATGGCCCACCGGTCAGAGGACACTCCGGATAGTCACAGACCTACTTGGGGGAAGGAGGTGCCTTTGTGGGAGTGGGTGTGGGTTTGTTGTTTTGCCTCATGTTCTGAGAATAGATAAGAAAGGCAGTTTGTTTGGTTTGGACTGGACAGTTTCTAGTAAGTCATTTGACACGGCGAGTGTTTCTGTTTCTGTGTATCCCACTGTGTCCATTGTTGTAGACATTAGAAAAGAGAATGCATTAATGGATGTGTCCTGTCTAGTATAAGTCTTCCCATAATTCATCCTGCCCAATATATGAATGGACTGCAGCTTGTCTTATCGATGTGCAACACCTGCTATCTTTCTAAGTTGTTGTTTTCTTCCTGAATTCTGGCCACTCTCCAGAATAGGCTCATGGATTTGTGTCCTAAATATGTACCACCTCCAAGCTCTGTGACATGGCCATGTACTGGATAGCTGAAGAGAATGGCGAGGATCTCAGAAAACTCAGATATCAGTGTGACCAGGATAGTCTCAGTGCAGAAACCCTGCTTTGGGCCTTTTGCTTACTTATTGTTGTGTTGCACTGAATGTCAGGAAGGTCTTTGCTCAGGCCACCCCTTTGTGAAGCCTGAAGAAAACAGTTTTCAAATGGAAATGAATGGGCCTCACCTGTGGCTCTTGCTTAATTGCTTTCCAAAGGGATGTGTCTTTATCAGCCTCTTGGACCTGTGTGTGGCTGTGACTTAGATTCTCAGCACCTGATGGATCTTAAGAATGATCCCATGTGAGCTTCCAAAACCAAAATGGCAAAAAATATCATTCATTGTGGATGAAGTCTCTTGCCTTCCTCTGTTAGGTTCCTGCACTCCATCAAATGAGAATAGGGATTCTTTGGGTCAATTGAGTTCTTCAAAGCCCTGCAGAGGTGCTTGTGTTTTTGCATGACTCTAAATCACCTAAAGAATCGATATCTGAAATCAGTAGGCCTCAAATTGGAGGAACACAGAAGTATTAACGGCAGGCTTATTTGTTCACTCCTGGTTCACAGAAACTGTGTCCAGGCTACCCTGACGTTAGACAAATGAGGGGCAAACGAGCTGATTTTGGACAGTGTCTTTGGCTGGGCCCCTCATGGAAACATCCAGCCAGAGGTTAAGATGATTGCCTATATGGAATAAGATGAGGGCCATGTGGGAGTGTTTTGGTTTTAATTTTGGTCATTTGTGTGGCATTGGAAAAAATGACTGGGTACACGTAGGCTTGAACTCTGGTGTGATGCCCCTTAGAGACTGGGTTTTGGAACTTAACTCAGAGAAACATTGCCATGAATTTTGTTGGGATTTTAAGAGGCCAAGCATGAAAGTCGCTCTTGGAAACTGAGACCTAGGCCCCGGGTGGATTTCCACAGAGGCCTGGGAAACTCAGCAAGGATATCACATGATTTTATTCTTAAAGAAATGGCAGCCATAGTTGAGAGTCAAAACACACATGGACCTCACATTGTAGACCTCAATGGGCCTGGCCTAATGTGACCTTTTGTCCACTCTTTGGGAAGCCTTGCCTGTGAGAGTTCTCCAGAGAATTCATTGAAATGAGCTTCCTCACCATTTAATGTTTGCTGCATGAATTGAAATCCATAGTGCCTCCAACTTCATGCTCGAGAAATGGCTAGATAAATACCATGAAATTTTTGAAATTCCTATGACCAGGTGGCACTGGAGAAATATTGGATGTCCTGTTACTGTTCATGAGTATACCAGACAGTGCCTTGATTTACTGAGTTTCATGAAAATGGTGTAGAACAGAGATGCCAGTAAGTTGGAGCCTGTTGAGTAGTGGGTCTAGAGCAGTGGTGGGGAGGTGTTTGATACAACATCCGTGGTAGGGCCATGTGGATCTACCATTGGATTCCAAATGGCTTGTAACTGACATGGTGCAGCCAGCAGACCCTTATATGTAAAGGCATCTTGTTATATGGAGAGTTTTCAGAGGAAAATGAAGAATCAGGTTGATATGGACAAGGGGGCAATGGGGCAAGCTGTGAGAGATAGAAGACTATTTGGTGCATTCTCTTGCAGACCCTGACCCACCACACGTGACACAACTCCCTCCAGCACTGTGTCTCAGTTTAGCTCCTAGTATTTCGTGAAACAAATACCAAACTCACAGTGCAGCAGGAAAAACACCACAAAAAGTGGTGGAGGACCTAATGGCTTCACAGTCCTCACGGGGAGACACTTAGTCCCCAGTGGCCTCAGATTACCTACAAAGAGAGGATTCAGCACTGCTTCATCTTGTTCATTGGAAAATAAGAAACCATGTCCTTCAGGTCACATAGATGCAGACCCAGCTTTGATGGTCTCACTACAAAAGAAGCCAAATCATCTGAAAACAACATATATTTCAATTACGGAAGCTCAGACGCAGTTTCTCAAAAAGTTTTTAGGCCAGCAGAGCTCCATGTTTGTGGAGTGTTTACCCTGTCCCTTAGTTTTGGAAACTCCTCTAGCACCTCAAAGGTTGTGAACTCCTGAGCATTTTCCATTCCAGATATGTATTCACTGATTTTGTAACTCTTCTCCTCTAATTGTGTCTTACTTGGGGTGAAGGTAATATCAAGGCATTGTTCTGGATGAGAGCGGGAGGATATTTGTGCAGCATATATTTACATACACATTGGATTCATTTTCCAATTTTCCATTCAAATACTGAATCCCTGAAACTAACCCATACCTAGTAGACTCAGACTATTCATCCTATTATAATGGGAAAAATTAACCCAACACAATAGAAATACAAGCACTTCAGAGGAGACATGTTGTATAGTTGGACTTGACATTTGCATTATATAAGGTAGGTATTATAAATCTAGTCAAATTTTAATGGAAATATTCTCCATGTGTTTTTAAATTTAACAAATATGTGAATTCTTGTTTCCCTTTTCTGTAGCCTATTCACACATGTATATTTATATGCATATATAGAATCCTACCAGGTATCACACGTACATTTTTGTGAGGTGGCTGTCTTGGCAGATACAAATTGTGAGAAGAGTTCACTCCTCCTAAAACTGTTTTAAATGAAAATTCAACCTATAGGAGAGCGTCCTAGTAGAACAACATTATACATAAACTCATGTTCTGTAAAATAAATATTTTTGCATCTGTGGATGATATATATTTACTGATGAATTTCTATTGGCATTTATATTGGTACTTTTTAATGTCTGTGAGTGTTGTGTGTGTGTGTGTGTGTGTGTGTGTGTGTGTGTATAGATATAGATATAGATATAGATAGATATAGATATACTCTCCAAATTTTTGAAAATATGGAATATTTTTGTCTTATTTTGCACTTCCTAAATTTTTCATATTCATGAATGTGTATTTATAATCATCTTTTCTCAAGATTATTCTCAGAAACATTCATATACCCTACTAGACTCTGACTACTAATACTAATATAATGGAGAAAAATATCTCAAACAGAATAGAAATACAAGCATTTCAGAAGGGACATGGTGTATAGTTGGACTTGCCTTTTGCATGATATAAGGTAGGAATTATAAATCTATTCAATTTGCTGAAATACTTTTCCATGTGTTATTTTTTTTTGACACAAAACAAAATTTAATCTTCGAAAACTAAATAAAATTGACACATCCTTAACCAAGCTAATGAAGAAAAAAAACCTCAAATTACTAAAATTAAGGATCGTAAAAGAACTTTTACAGAGTACACAACTAAAATACAGAGAATAATTGAAAACTAATTTGAAAATTTATACTCTAATAAATTAAAATACAATGATGACATCAATAAAATTTTAGAGATATACCCAAACTGAATTAGTAGGACATGAACAATTTAAACAAATCAATTTCAAGCAATGAAATAGAAGTTGCTGTCAACAGCCTACCAATCAAGCAAAGCCCAGGAACAGACAGATTCTCAGTCAAGTTCTACAAGACCTTCAAAGAAGCATTCATCACAATACTCCTCAAATTATTCCATAAAATAGAAAAGCATGGAACTCCTCCAAACTCATTTCATGAGGCTAGTATCACCCACATACCAAAATCAGACAAAGACACATCAAGGAAAGAAAACTTCAGAGCAATATTGCTGACAAACATATATACAAATATTCTCAATAAAATTCTTTTTTTTAAGCCAAAGTTAATCAAAAGGGATAAAGAGGGACACTACACACTATTCCATGTGTTTTTAAAGTTAAGAAATATATGAATTCCTGTCTCCCTTTCTCTGTAGCCTATTAAGCACATGTATTTTTATATGCACAAATAGAATCCTACCTGGTTTCACACGTACATTCTTGTGAGGTGACTGACTTGGCAGATACTATTTGTGAGAAGAGATCACTCCTCCTAAATGCTGTTGGTACAGAAAATTCAACCCATGGGTGAGCTTCCTAGATGAACAACATTCTACATACATCCATGTTCAGTAAAATGAATATTTTGGGATTTGCGGATGAGTTATTTTTCATGATGAATTTCGATTGACATATATATTGGGACATTATAATGTGTGTGTGTTTATGTGTCTATATATATATATATATATATATATATATATATATATAGTCTCCAGATTTTCCAAAATATGAAATATATGTCTTCTTATACACCGCCTGAATTCATTCATATTCATATATGTGGATTTATAATTAACTTTTAACAAGTTTATTCTCAGAAATATACATCCACTGACATACATATTTGTTTCCTAGTACTGAAAACTAACTTCAGGGAAGGGTTCTTACAAATCCTAATATTTCTAGAGTAACTGACCAACTTTAACATCAATGCAAATACATTCCTATTTGATATGATGTGTATGTTAAAGTTCATTTTTATTCAAACTTGGTACGTTATTATTTATTCAGTTTATGGACATCATAAAATATATCCCTTCATTCACAAGTTCACAAATTTATAAATATTTGGTTCACTTTCAATCACTTCCTCCTTCGGAACACATATATTCCTTCATGTTTCTTGACGGGTCTTTTCACTGCACTTCTTTCTAAACACGTTATTTTCGATTGAATAATCATTTTTGAAGCAAAACTCACACACTATTCATGATAAACGGTAACCCTAATAATACCATTAGATATATAACTGGTTGGAATTAATGTACGTATATCAATATATGATTTCCTCTATATTTTCAGATATTAAAACAATCCATTATTTAAATTTGGAACCAGTCATATAATTTTTTCACAGTATGGTCTATTAATGCATCATCTCTATATTCATCAACACAGGGTAAACCTATTAGTATCCCCAGTACTAATTCATATGTTTTCAAAATATTGCTCCCAGAAAAGGTGGAAGAAATACTCATGTCACCTGATCTACATATACATATTATCACAGTAATATTCTGGACACAAATGCAAAGGTCACCGTTATGATTGCAATAAAGCCTCAATGGAATGTGAACATGGATTACTAAAAACATCCATGCCCAGTTTGCCTAATGCTCTCAAATGTCAATCCAATTGGTGACTACATTTTTGTTTCTTTTTAAGATTATGTATTCAACCTCAACCCTGTTGAAAATGTCTAATCCTATCACTCACGTTATACTTTGCCTGATTTCCTAATGTCTCTATTGATGTCTGCTTTCCTACATATTTTTTCCCAGTTCATCATTGTGCCCGACTTTTCACATATGGTGCCATTAATATTCACTCTCTAACCGAAACCTATTGCTAAAGAACTTTTGGTCCAAATCCTAGACTCACTCTTCCTCCTAAACCTACTGACTATCTTTCTAATCCTACACACTATCCCTTTTTCACTGGATGTTCTCTTCTACATTCAATCATCTGAGGTACAGGGTCTTATGCCATTGTATATCGATTTAACTGAGACCTCGGTGCAAAACATTACTCAAGCTAAGGATCCCAATCAAGGGCCCAAATCCTTCTGGGCTTCAAATATTACCTAGATTTCTGTTTTCATACTTATATTTTACCTCTATATTCTTTTAAATATCGCTGGTTCCCAATACCATTATTCATCCAGCAGAATGATTCCTAAGCCAAATGGAACATGCTATTAACCCTAACCATACAATGTTCCCTCAATCTCACTTTACAGAAGAGGAGGGATAAAGTTGATATTACAATACAGGAAGTTAGGAGATCTTCCACCTGCTGAGTACCTCAAAATCCATGCAGAAATAATCCCTGGAGAAGATGTTGGCAGCTATGAAAGACCTGAGAGAACAAAAGTCATATTCCATGGCAAACAACATGGTCAGGATGAAAGGATGTGTCTGAGTCATCCTCTCTATTTTTAATGCAGGGAAGATGGACCAAAGCAGGCCTGTGTGGAGAGCTGTTCCCAGGTGACTATGGTTTCTATACCATTCTAACATGTGAATGTATCACAGGAAGTAGGGCAGCCTCCATGTCAGGAGACACTAGGACGCAACTGTTAGGACAAAGTGGTGGCCAAGACAGGGACCTCATTTATTTCCTGAAGGTAGTGACCTCACCTCATTTCCTTGGTGATGGAACTCTCTGAATTTTGTGATCCAGGAAGCCAGGCACCCAGAGCCAGTCCCAGTCCCAGTTGCAGTGGGCTCACTTGTTTGGATTCACTAAGGACAGAGTCAGTCTTTCTTGGTACCTACTGATGTAAGGGTTGCCAAATACCAAGAAAGCTCTGAAGAGGGGTCTTTCTTGAGAGGACAGGAATTGGCTCACCACTGCCTCCTGACAACTTCACAGAGTTGACCAAGGAGACCAGATGTGAGACAGAAAGGCCATTTCTGGGGAACATCGTATGGCCTACCAGTCAGAGGACACTCCAGATAGTGACAGACGTACTTGTGGGAAAAAAGTTGCATTTGTGGGTGTTGGTTTGTGTTTGTGGTTTTTTTCTCATGTTCTGAGAATAGGTAAAAAAGGAGGTTTGTTTGGTTTGGAGTGGACTGTTTCCAGTAAGTCATTTGACAAGGAGACTGTTTCTATGTCTGTGTATCCCACTGTATTTTTCTTTGTAGATATTAGAAAAAAAATAGCTCATTGGTTGTGTCCTGTCTAGTAGAAAGCTTCCCAGCATGCATCCTTTCCAATTAATGAATGGACTGAGGCTTGCCTTATCCATGGGCAACACCAGCTATCTACCTAATTTTCCATTTTTTCATGAATTCTGGCCACTCTCAAGATTAGTATCATGTATTTTTGTACAAGATATGTACCACCTCCAAGCTCTATGACATGGCCATGTACTGGATAGCTGAAGGGAATGGCGAGCATCTCAGAAAACTCATATATCAGAGTAACCAGGAAAGTCTCCGTGGAGAAACCCTGCTTGGGGCCTTTTGATTACCTATTGTTCTGTTGCTCTGAATGTCAGAAAGGTCTTTGCCTCAGGCCACCCCTTTGTGAAGCCTGAAGAAAACAGTTTTAAAATGGAAATGAATGGGCATCACCTGTGGCTCTTTGCTTCATAGCTTTGGAAATGGATGTGTCTGAATCAGCCTCTTGGCCCTGTGTGAGCCTGTGGTTTAGATTTTCAGCACCTGATGAATCTAAAGAAAGATCCCATGTGGGCATCCAAAACCTAAATGGAAAAAAGATCAGTGATTGTGGATGATGCCTCTCGCCTTCCTCTGTAAGATTCCTGACCTCCATCAAGTGAGAATAGGGATCATTTGTGTCAAATAAGTTCTTCAAAGGGCTGCAGAGGGGAGACAATAGGTGCTTGGGTTTTCTTATAACTCCAATTCACACTAAAAATCTATACCCCACAGTCAGTATGCCTCAAATTTGAGAAGTGGAGTAGTATTAACGGCAGGCCTATTTGATCACTTCTGTTTCACACTAACGTTGTCCAGGCCACCCTGACTTTAGGCAAATGAGGGGCAAGGGAGTTTATTTTTGACACTGTCTTGGGCTGTGCCCCTCATGGAAACCTCCAGCTAGAGGTTGTGATTAGTGTCTATATAAAAGATGAAGAGGGCCGTGTGAGAGTGTTTTGGTTTTAATTGTCATCATTTGTGTAGCAATTGGAAGAGATGCCTGGGTCAACCTGGGCTTGAACTCTGTTGTGATTCCCCTTAGAGACTGAGTTGTGTAACTGACCTCAGAGAAGTATTGCCATGAATTGTGTTGGGATTTCAGGAGGCCACACATGAGATTCACCATTGGAATCTGAGATCTTGGCCCAGGGTGACTTTACACAGAGCACTGGGAATCTAAGCCAGGATATCACAAGATTTTATTCTGAAAGATTCCAGCCATAGTTGAGAGTCAAAACACACATGCAACTCACATTGTAGATCTCAATGGGCCTGGCTTCATGAGACCTTTTGCCCACTCTTTGGGAAGCCTTGCCTGTGAGAGTTCACCAGAGCTTTCATTGAAATGAGATTCCTAACCATTTATTGGTTCCTGTATAAATTGAATCCCACAGTGCCTCCAACTTCATTATTGAAAAATATCAAGATATATACCATGAATTTTTTGAAATTACCATGACCAGGTGGCACTGGAGCACATTTGGATGTCCTGTTGCTAATCATGATTGTACCAGACAGTGCCTTAATTGACTGTGTTTCATGAAAATGCTGTAGAACATAGATGCCAGTAAGTTCGAGCCTGCAGACTAGTGGGCATAAAGCAGTGGAGTGTAGGTGTGTGAAAAAACATCAGTTGTGGGTCCACGTGGATCTGGCATTGGCTTAGAAATGACTTGTCACTGACATGGTACATCCAGCAGACCCTTCTATGTAAAGGCATCTTGTTATATGGAGAGGATTCCTGCCAATGATCAGAATAAGGGGGCTATTGTCGAGTTGAAAAGCTATGTGGGATTTAAGCCTCATTGGTGCATTTTACTGCAGACCCTCACCCACGACATATGAGAGTACATCCTCCAGCACTGTGTCCCAGTGGAACTCCTTGTATTTCGTGAAGCCAATACCAAACTCACAGTGCAGCAGTAAGAAACACCACGAAAGTGGAGCATGAACAAATGGCTTTACAGACAACACGGTTAGATACTTAGACCCCAGTGGCCAAAGTTTACCTACAAATAGAGAATTCAGCACTGCTGCCTCATGTCCACTAGAAAATAAGGAACCATGTCATCCAGGTCACATAGATGGAGACCCAGCATTGATGGTCTCACTACAAAGGAAGCAAAAGCTCCTGACAAAAACATATTTCAACTGCCCAACCTCAGAGGCAGTTTCTCAAAAAGTCATTAGGCCAGCAGAGCTCCATGTTTGTGAACTGTTTACCCTCTCCCTTTTTGTAAACTGTTCTACCTCCTACAAGTTTGTGAAGTTCTGAGCATTTTCCTTTCCACATATGTATTCACAGATTTTCTAACTCTTCTCCACTAATTGTGTCTTATTTGGGGCGAAGGTAATGTCAAAGCATTGTTCTGGCTGAGAGTGGGAAGATTTTTGTGTAGCACATATTTGGATACATATTAGATTCATTTTCCTATTTTCCATTTGAAATACTGAATCCCTGACACTAACCCATACCCTACTAGACTCTGACTACTAAACCTAATATGATGGAGAAAAAGAAACCTAACAGAATAGAAATACAGGCCTTTCATAGGAGGCATGGTGTATACTTGGACTTGCCTTCTGCTTTATCAATGGTATGTGTTATAAATCTAGTCAACTTTTCATTGTAATACTTCTCCATGAGTTTTTAAAGTTAACACATATGTAAATTTCTGTCTCCCTTTCTCTGTAGCCTATTCATCAAATGTATTTTTTTATGCATTTTTAGAATTCTACCTGGTATCACATATACATTCTTGTGAGATCGCTTATTTTCGAAGATACAAATTGTGAGAAGAGATTGCTCCCTCTAAATACAGATGGAACTGGAATTTCCACCTATGGGTGAATTTCCTAGATGAACAATATTATGTATAAATAAATGTTCAGTAAAATGAATATTTTTGGATACGTGGATGATATATATTTCATGATGAATTTCGAATGGCATATATATTGCTACATTTTAATGTCTGTGTATGTGTGTATCTATCTATTTATCTATCTATCTATATAGATATAGATATCTACTCTTAAGATTTTCAAAATATGAAATATATGTGTCTTATTATACACTCCCTAAGTAAACTCATGTATGTGTATGTAGATTTATAATCAACTTTTCACAAAATTATTCTTAGAAATATTCATCCACCTTAAATACATATTTTTTCCTAGTACTGAAAAGTAAATTAAGTGAATGGTGTATACAATTCGTAATATTTCTACAGTGACTGAACCAGTTTCACATCAATGTAAGTAGACACCTATGGGACCATGATGTGTATTTTGAAGTTCATTTTTATTCAGACACTGGTACATTACTATTTCTGCAGTTTATGGACATTATAGGATATATCCTTTCATCCACAATTTCACAAATTTATAGGCATTTGGTTCACTTTCAATCACTTCCTACTTCAGAACACATGTATTCCTCCATGTTTCTTGACTGTTCTTTTCATGAGATTCTTTCCAAACACAGTATTATTGATTTCCATAATCACTTTTGAAGCCAAACTCACACACTCTTCATGATAAACCATAACGCTAATATTACCATTAGATGTATAACTGGTTGGAATGAATGTATGTATATCAATATAAGATTTCCTATATATTTTCAGATATCAATTCAATCCATTATTTAACGTTTGAACCAGTTATATTATTTATTCACAGTATGGTCTATTAAGGCATCATCTCTATATTCGTAGACCGATGGTATACCTATTTGTATCCCCAATACTAATTTTTAAGTCTTTAAAATATTGCTTTCAGAAATGGTGGAAGAAATACTGTAGTCACCTGATATACATATACATTTCATCACAGTAATATTCCTGAAACTTAGTGCAAGGGTCACACTTATGATTGTATCAAAGCCTATATTGAAAGTGAGCATGTATTACTAACAACATCCATGCCCTGATTAACTAATGATCTCAAATATCATTCCTATTGGTGACTACATATTTGTTTCTTCCTAAGATTATATATTGAAACTGACCCCTGTTAAAAATGTCTTATCCTATCACTCACTTTGTACTTTGCCTTATTTCCTAATGTCTCTATTGATATCTGCTTTCCTACACATTTTCCCCAGTTTATCACTGTGACTGACTGTTCACATATGCTGACATTTACACTCACTCTCTAATCAAAACTCTATATCTAAAGAACATTTGGTCCAACTCCTCGACTCACTCAAATGGATTCTTCAAAGCCCTGCAGAGGGTAGCCCATAGTTGCTTGAGTTTTCTCATGACCCCAATTCACATAAAGAATCTATACCCCACAGAGAATAGGCCTCAAATTGGAGAAGTAGAGCAGTATTATTGGCAGGCCTATTTGATCACTCCTGCTTCACAGGAAGAGTTTCCATGCCACCCTGACTTTAGGCAAATGAGGGGCATGTGAGCTTATATTGGACACTGTCTTAAGCTGCGCCCTTCATGGAAACCTCCAGCCAGAGGTTATGATGAGTCTCTAAATTGAAGAAGATGTGGGCCATGTGGGAGTGTTTTGGTTTAATTGTGGTCATTTGTGTGGTGGTTGGAAGAGATGACTGGGTCCACCTGTGCTTGAACTCTGGAGTGATTCCCCTTAGAGACTGAGTTCTGGAACAGATCTCAGAGAAGTATTGGCATGAATTGTGTTGGGATTTTAGGAGGCCACGCATGAGAGTTGCCCTTGGAGACTGAGATCTAGGCCCAGGATAGCTTTCAAAGAGCACTGGGAATCTCAGCCAGGATATCACATGACTTTATTCAGAAAGACTTGGAAGCCATAGTTGAGAGTCAAAACAAACATGGCCCTCAATTGTAGACGTCAATGGGCCTGGCTTAATGTGACCTTTTGGCCACTCTTTGGGAAGCCTTGCCTCTGAGAGTTCTCCCGAGCTTTAATTGAAATGAGCTTCCTCACCATTTCATGGTTCCCGAATGAATGAATGCCACAGTGCCTACAAATTTATCTTTGAAAATTGGCTAGATAAATACCATGAAATTTTTTAAATTCTTATGAACAGGTGGCACTGGAGAACCTTTGGATGTCTATTGCTGATCACGAGTGTACCAGACATTGCATTGATTGACTGGGTTTTATGAAAATGGTGAGAACAGAGATGCCAGAATGTTGAGGCCTGCTGACTAGTTGGCCTAGAGCAGTGGTGGGCAGGTGTATGATAAAACATCTGTCGTGGGGCCATGTGGATCTGCCATTGGCTTCCAAATGCCTTGTGACTGACATGGTGCAGCCAGCAGAACAATACAAGTTAAGGGACCTTATTATATGGAGAGGTTTCAGAGCAATATTCAGAATCAGGTTGATATGGACATGGGTGCAAGCTTTTGGGGATAGAAGCCTGGTTGGTGCATTCTCCTGCAGACCCTCACCCACTACACGTGAGAGTACTCTCTATAGCACTGTGTCCCAGTTTTTCTTTTTGTATTTTGTGAAGCCAATACCAAACTCCCAGTGCAGCAGTAAGAAACACCACGAAAAGTGAAGTATGACCAAATGGCTTCACAGACCACATGGTTAGACACTTAGACCCCAGTGGCCTCAGTTTACCTACAAAGAGAGAATTCAGAACTGCTGCCTCATGTTCTATTGCAAATAAGGAACCATGTCATCCAGGTCACATAGATGCTGACGCAGCTTTGATGGTCTCACTACAAAGGAAGCGAAAGCTCCTGACAACAACAAATATTTCAAGGGCCCAAACTCAGAGGCAGTTTCTCAGAAATTAATTAGGCCACCAGAGCTCCATGTTTGTGAAGCGTTTACCCTTTACCTTACTTTTGGAAATTCCTCTACCACCTCCAAGGTTGTGAACTCCTGAGCATTTTCTTTTCCAGATATATATTCACAGATTTTCAAACTCTTCTCCACTAATTGTGTATTACTTGTGGTGAAGGAAATATCAAGGCATTTTTTTGGATGACAGTAGGAAGATTTTTGTCTAACAAATATTCGCATACACATTAGATTCATTTTCCTATTTTCCATTTGAAATACTGAATCCCTGACACTAACCCATACCCTACTAGACTCTGACTACTAATCCTAATATGATGGAGAAAAAGAAACCTAACAGATTAGAAATACAGGCCATTCATAGGTGGCATGGTGTATACTAGGACTTGCCTTCTGCTTTATCAAGTGTATGCGTTATAAATCTAGTCAACTTTTCATTGTAGTACTTCTCCATGAGTTTTTAAAGTTAACACATATGTAAATTTCTGTCTCCTTTTCTCTGTAGCCTATTCATCTCATGTATTTTATTATGCATATTTAGAATCCTACCTGGTATCACACATACATTCTTGTGAGCTCACTGTTTTTGGATGATACAAATTGTGAAAAGAGATCACTCCCCCTAAATACTGATGGAACTGAAAATTCAACAAATTGGTGAATTTCCTAGATGAACAACATTATACATAAATCCATGCTCAGTAAAAAGAATATTTTAGGATATGAGGATGATATATATTTCATGATGAATTTTGATTGGCATATATATTGCTACATTTTAATGTCTGTGTTTTTATCTTTATATATATATATATATATATATATATATATATATATATATATATATATATATATATTTATATATATATACTCTCCAGATTTTTCACAATATTAAATATATGTGTCTTATTATTCACTCCCTAAATACATTCATATTCATGTATGTGGATTTGTAATCAAATTTGCACAAGATTATTCTCAGAAAAATTCATCCACATAAAATACATATTTATTTTCCAGTACTGAAAACAAACTTCGGTGAATTGTGCTTACAAATCCTAATATTTGCATGATAACTGACCCAGTTTAACATTAATGCAAGTATAATCCTATGGGACATGATGTGTATTTTGAAGTTCATTTTTATTCAACAGTGGTACATTACTATTTCTTCAGTTGATGGATATCATAGGATATAACTTTTCATCCACAAGTTCACAAATCTGTAGGCATTTGGTTCACTTTCAATTACTTCCTGCTTCAGAACATATGTATTCCTCCATGTTTCTTGACTGTTCTTTTCATGAGATTCTTTCCAAACACATTATTTTCGATTTCCATAATCATTTTTGAAGGAAAGAGGCGCCTTACTTACCCCCAGAAAGGTTCGTTGAGGTCTCCTTGTCCTGCGCTGCGTGATTCCCGGCCAATGCACCAAATGTAAGTTTCCGGCGAATGTTGGAGGAAGAGACCATCAAGAAACTGCGGCTCATGCAACAGTAAAAGGCGTTTATTGAGGATCCAATCCAGCATGCTGGGGCTACGTGCTCACTCAAGATGGGAGAGCATCCCAGAGCCCCGAGCAGGGGTTGAGCAGTGCTTAAGTACACTTTTTGGGCAGGGCGGGACTTTACATATATTACAGTCTCCTTTAAGAAATCATCATACACCACGGGAAAATCAAACAACAATTCCTAAACATGATTAGTTCATTTATTGGTGGGAACATGTAAGGCGGGAGTGATAGGTCAGTTCTAAAGCGGGGTACACATTCAAAATGATTGGTTTAGGCCCTGCAATGCCTCTGTGCCAGGCCTCACAGGGTCCTAGGTTATTAAAAAACCAGGCGGTCAGGGGGAATATTTACTGGGTAGTCCGGGAATTGTCCTACAAGCTACAGGAATTTCAGGTTTTGCGTGTAGCATAGGAACTTAACAATACCTGGTCCTTTACATTTTAACTCAAGCCTTGCTGCTTAAAAACTTTACAACACCCGGTCTTTTACACTTTAACTTTTACACTTTAATTTCAATTTCTTTTACCCTTACAGATCACTCCTGGTGCACAAGAAGGGTGTCCAAGCCACCCTGACTTTAGGCAAATGAGGGCCAAGGGAGCTTATTTTGGACACTGTCTTGGGCTGTGCCCCTCATGGAAACCTCTAGCCAGATGTTATGATGAGTGCCTTTATGGAAGAAGAGGAGGGCAATGTGGGATTGTTTTGGTATTAATTGTGGTCATTTGTGTGACGGTTGGAAGAGATGACAGGGTCCACCTGGGCTTGAAGTCTGGTGTGAATCCCCTTAGAGACTGAGTTCTGGAACTGACCTCAGAGAAGTATTGCATGAATTGTGTTGAAATTTTAGGAGGCCACGCATGAGAGTCGCTCTTAAAAACTGAGATCAAGGCCCAGGGTGGCTTTCCACAGAGCACTGGGAATATCAGCCAAGATATCCCATGATTTTATTCTTAAAGACTTGGTAGCCATAGTTGAGAGTCAAAACACACATGGAACTCACAACGTATACCTCAATGGGCCTGACTATATTTGACCTTTTGGCCACTCTTTGGGAAGCCTTGCCTATGAGAGTTCTCCAGAGTTTCATTGAAATGAGCTTCCTCAACATTTAGTGGTTCTTGAAACCCACAGTGCCTCCAACTTCATCCTTGAAAAATGGCTAGATAAATACCATGAAATTTTTGAAAATCCCATGACCAGGTGGAACTGGAGAATCTTTGGGTGTCCTGTTGCTGATCATGAGTATACTAGAGGGTGCCTTGATTGACTGGGTTTCATAAAAATAATGTAGAAAAAAGATGCCAGTAAGTTGGAGCCTGCTGAGTAGTGGGCCTAGAGCAGCGGTGGGCAGGTGTGCAGGTGTGTGATAAAACATCTGTGGTAGGTCCATGTGGTTTGGCCATTGGCTACCAAATGGCTTGTGAAGGACATGGTGCAGCCAGCAGACCCTTATTTGTAAAGGCATTTTGATATATGGAGAGGTTTCAGGGCAATTTTCAGAATCAGGTTGACATGGTCAATGGTGCAAGCTATGTGGGAAAGAAGCCTGGTTGGTGCATTCTCCTGCAGACCGTGACCCACCACAGTGACAGAACTCTCTCCAGCACTGTGTCCCAGTTGAAATTGTTGTATTTCGTAAAGCAAATACCAAAGTCCCAGTGTAGCAGCAAGAACCACAACAGAAAGTGGAAGAGGACCAAAAGGCTTCACAGTCCACACGGGGTGACACTTAGCCCCCAGTGGCCACAGTTTACCTACAAAGAGAGAATTCAGCACTGCTGCCTCAGGTTCATTGGAAAATAAGAAACCATGTCCTCCAGGTCACATAGATGCAGACCCAGCTTTGATGGGCTCACTATAAAGGAAGCTAAAGCTCCTGACAACAACATATATTTCAAGTCCCCAACCTCAGAGGCAGTTTCTCAAGAAGTATTTAGGCCAGCAGAGCTCCATGTTTGTGGAGTGTTTACCATGTCCCTTACTTATGGAAACTGCTCTATCACCTCCAAGGTTGGGAACTCCTGAGCGTATTCCATTCCAGATATGTATTCACGTATTTTCTAACTCTTCTCCTCTAATTGTGTCTTACTTGTGGCAAAGGTAATGTCAAGGCATTGTTGTGGATGAAAGTGGGAAGATTTTTGTGTAGCACATATTTGCATACACATTGGATTCATTTTCCAATTTTCCATTCAAAATACTGAATCCCTGACACGAAACTATACCCTACTAGACTCTGACTACTATTCCTAATATGATGGAGAAAAATAACTCAAACAGAATAGAAATACAAGCAGTTCAGAAGAGGCATGGTGTATAGTTGGACTTGCCGTTTGCATTATGTAGGTTAGGTGTTATAAATCTAGTTAATTTTTAATTGAAATAGTTCTCCATGTGTTTTTAAAGTTAATGAATATGTGAATTCCTGTATCCCTTTCTCTGTAGCCTATTCAGCACATGTATTTTTATATGCACATATAGAATCCTACCTGGTATCACATATACATTCTTGTGAGGTGGCTGACTTGGCAGATACAAATTATGAGAAGAGATCACTCCTGCTAAATGCTGTTGGATCTTAAAATTCAACCTATGGGTGACCTTCATAGTTGAACAACATTATTCATAAATCCATGTTCATTAAAATTAATATTTCGGGATCTATGGATGATATATATTTCACCATGAATTTCGATTGGCATATATATTGCCACTTTATAATGTCTGTGTGTGTTTTGTATATATATATATATATATATATATATATATATATATATATATATATACTCTCCAGATTTTTCACAATATGAAATATATGTGTCTTATTATTCACTCCCTAAATACATTCATATTCATGTATGTGGATTTGTAATCAACTTTGCACAAGATTATTCTCAGAAATATTCATCCACCTGAAATACTTATTTGTTTCCTAGTACTGAAAACAAACTTCAGTGAAAGGTGCATACAAATCCTAATATTTCTACAGTAACTTACCAAGTTTAACATCAATGCAAGTAGATTCCTATGGGACATGATGTGTATTTTGACATTCATTTTTATTTAAAACTGGTACAGTACTATTTCTTCAGTTTATGCACATCCATGGATAAATTTTTCACCCAAAATTTCAAAATTAAAGACATTTGTTTCACTTTCAATCACTTCCTGCTTCCGAACACATGTAGTCCTCCAGGTTTTTCGACTGGTCGTTTCATGAGACTTCTTAACAAACACATTATTTTCGATTTCCATAATCACTTTTGAAGAAAAACTCACACACCCTCTTCATGATAAACCGTAACCCTAATATGACCATTAGACTTATAATTGGTTGTAATGAATGTATGTATACCAATATCAATATAAGATTTCCTGTATATTTTCAGATATCAATTTATTCCAATTCCAATTTCTAAAGTTGGATCCAGTTATATTATTTATTCACAGTACGATCTATTCATGCATCATCTCTATATTCATTGACACAGGGTACACCTATTTGTATACCCAATACTAATTTATGGCTTTTAAAAATATTGCTTCCCATAATGGTGGAAGAAATACTCATGTCACCTGATCTACATATACATTTTATCACAGTAATATTCTGGACAAAAATGCAAAGGTCACACTTATGATTGTACCAAACCCTAAATTGAAAGTGAGTATATATTACTAAAAACATCCTTGTCCAGGATGCCTAATTCTCCCAAGTGTCAATATTGTTGGGGACTATATATTTGTTTCTTCCTATGATTATATATTCAACCTCAACCCTGTTGAAAATGTCTAATCCTATCACGCATTTTATAATTTGTCTGATTTCCTAATGTCTCTATTGAGACCTGCTTTCCTACATATTTTCCCCAGTTCATCATTGTGACTGACTCTTCACATGTGCTGACATTTACATTCACTCTCTAAACGAAACCCTATTGCTAAAAAACTATTGGTCCAACTCGAAGACTCACTCTTCTTCCTAAACCTACTATCTTCCAAATCCTACCGACTATCCATTTTTGACTGGATGTTCTCTTCGACATTCAGGCATCTGAGGTGCAAGGTTTTATTCCATTGTGTATAGATTTATCTGAGACTAAAATGCAGAATGTAATTCAAAGCTAAATATCCCAAAGAAGGGCCCAATGCCCTTTCTGGCTTCAAATCGTAACTAGATTTATGTTTTCACACTTATATTTCAAATATATATTCTTATAAATTTTGCAGGTTCCCAATACCATTATTCATCCAGCAGAATGATTCCTAACACAAGTCAAATATGTTATTGACCCTAACCATACACTGTTCCCTCATTCTAAATTTACAGAGAGGAGGGACAGAGTTGGTCTTACAATACAGGAAAGTAGGGGATCTTCCACCTGCAGAGAACCTCAAAGTTCCATGCAGAAATGTTGACTGAAGAAGATGTAGGCAGCTATGAAGGACCTGAGAGAACAAAAGTCATGTTCAATGGCAAACAACCTGTTCAGGATGAAGGGTTCTGTCTGAATCAGCCTCTCACATCTTAATTTAGAGAAGATGGACCAAACCAGGCCTGTGTGGGTAGCTGTTTCTGGGTGCCTATGGTTGTATACCATTCTAAATTGTGAAAGTGTCACAGGAAGTAGGGGCAGCCTCCTTCTCATGTGACACTTGGAAGCCACTGGTAGGACAAAGTGGTTGCCAAGGCAGTGACCTCATTCAGTTCCTAAAGGAAGTGACCTCACCTCACTTCCTTGGTGATGGAAATCTCTGAACTTGGGATTCATGAAGCCAGGCACCCAGAGCCAGTCCCAGTCCCAGTCCGAGTGGTCTCACTTGTTTGGATTTACCAAGGACAGTGTCAGTCTTTCTTGGTACCTACTAATGTGAGGATGGCCAAATGCCAGGAAAGCTCTAAAGAGGGGTCATTCCTGAGAAAGCAGGTAGTTGCTCACCTCTGGGTCCTGACACCTGCACAGAGTTGGCCAAGGAGACCAGATCTGAGACAGATCAGGCCATTCCATGGGAATATAGTATGGCTCACCAGTCAGAGGACACTCCGGATAGTCACAGAACTTCTTGGGGGAAGGAGGTGCCTTTGTGGGTGTGGGGGTGGGTTTCTGGTTTTGTCTCATGTTCAGAGAATAGGTAGGCAAGGCGCTTTTTTTGGTGTGGAATGAACTGTTTCTAGTAAGTCATTTGACAAGGCGAGTGTTTCTATGTCTGTGTATCCCACTGTGTCCGTGGTTGCAGATATTAGAAAAGAAAATGCATCAATGGATGTGTCCTGTCTAGTAGAAAGCTTCCCAGCATTCATCCTGTCCAATTTATGAATGGATTTCAGATTGCCTTTTCGATGGGTAACACCTGCAATCTTCCTAAGTTTTAGTTTTCTTCTGGACTTCTGCCCCTCTCCAGAATAGGCTCATGGTTTTATGTCTAAGGTATGTACCACTTCCAAGCTCTGTGCCATGACCATGTACTGGATAGCTCAAAGGAATGGCGAGCATCTCTGAAAAATCAGATATTAGTGTGACCATTAAATCTCACTGGAGAAACCCTGCTTTGGGCCTTTTGCTTACCTATTGTTCTGTTGCCCTGAATGTCAGGAAGTTCTTTGCCTCAGGCCACCCCTTTGTGAAGCCTGAAGAAAACAGTTTTCAAATGGAAATGAATGGGCAACACCTGTGGCTCTTTGCTTAATTGCTTTGGAAAGGGATGTGTCTGAATCAGCCTCTTGGCCCTGTGTTAGGCTGTAGCTTAGATTCTCAGCACCTGATGGATCTAAAGAAAGATCCCATGGGTGCATTAAAAACCAAAATGGCCAAAAGAGCAGTCATTGTTTATGAAGACTCTCGCCTTCCTCTCTAAGGTTCCTGACATCCATCAAGTGAGAATAGGGATCCTTTGTTTCAAACGAGTTCTTCAAAGCCCTGCAGAGGCTATCCCATAGGTGCTTGGGTTTACTCATGACCCCAATTTACATGAAGAATCTAAACCCTACAGTCAGTAGGCCTCAAATTGGAGAAGCCAAGCTGTATTAACCGCAGGCCGATTTGATCACTCCTGTTTCACAGTCAGGATTTCCAGGCCACACTGACTTTAGGCAAATGAGGGGCAAGGGAGGTTATTTTGGACACTGTCCTGTCCTGCGCCCCTCATGGAAACCTCCATCCAGAGGTTATGATGAGTGTCTATATGGAAGAAGAAAAGGGTTATGTGGGAGCGTTTTGTTTGGAATTGTGGTAATTTGTGTGGCACTTAGAAGAAAAGACTGGGTCCACCTGGGCTTGAACTCTGTTGTGATTCCTCTTAGAGAATGAATTCTGGAACTGACCTCAGAGAAGTATTTTCATGAATTGTGTTTGGTTTTTACTAGGCCATGCATGAGAGTCGCCCTTGGAACCTGAGATCTAGGTGCAGGGTGGCTTTCCCCAGAGCACTGGGAATCTCAGCCAGGATATCACATGATTTTATTCTGAGAGACATTGCAGCCACAGTTGAGAGTCAAAACACACATGGACCTCACATTGTAGACCTCAATGGGCCTGGCTTCATGTGACCTTTTGGCCACACTTTGGGAAGTCTTGCCTGTGAGTGTTCTCTAGAGCTTTCATTGAAATGAGCTTCCTCAACATTTAATGGTTCCTGAATAAATTGAAACCCAAAGAGCCTCCAACTTCATCCTCGACAAATGGCTTGATAAATACCATGAAATTTTTGAAATTCCCATGACCAGGTGGCACTGGAGAACTTTTGGATATCCTGTTGCTGACCATCAGTGTACCAGACAGTGCCTTGACTGACTTTGTTTCATGAAAATTGTGTAGAACAGTGATGCCAGTAAGTTGGAGCCTGCTCATTAGTGGGCCTAGAGCAGTGGTGTGAAGGTGTGTGATAAAACATGTGTGGTGGGGCCATGTTGATCTGCCATTGGCTTGCAAATGCCTTGTGACTGACAGGGTACAGCAAGCAGACCCTTAAATGTAAAGGCATCTTGTTATATGGATAGGTTTATGGGCAATGTTCAGAATCAGGTTGGCTACCTGGTACCACACGTACATTCTTGTGAGGTGGCTGACTTGGCAGATACAAATTGAGAGAAAAGATCACTCCTACTAAACCCCATTGAAACTGAATATTCAACATATGGGTGAGCTTTCTAGTTGAACAACATTATACATAAATCCATGTTCAGTAAGATGAATATTTTTAGATCTGTGGATAATATATATTATATGATGAATTTTGATTGACATATATATTGCTACTTTTTTGTCTGTGTGTGTTTTGTGTGTGTGTGTGTATATATATATATATATATATATATATATATATATATATATATATATATATATATACACACTCTCCAGATATTTCAAAAAATGAAATATATGTGTCTCATATACACTCCCTAAATTCATTCATGTTCATGTATCTGGATTTATAATCAACTATTCACAAGATTATTCTCAGAAATATTCATGCACCTGAAATTTGCCTAATGCTCTCAAATATCAATCCTATTGGTGTCTACATACTTGTTTTTTCCTAAGATTATATATTCAAACTCAATCCTTTTCAAAATATCTAGTCCTGTCACTCACTTTGTAATTTCCCTGATTTCATAATGTCTCTATTGATATCTGCTTTCCTACATATTTTCCCCAGTTCATCATTGTGACTGACTCTTCAACTGTGCTCACATTTACATTCACTCTCTAACTGAAACCGTATTGCTAAAGAACTTTTGTTCTAAATTCTATACTCACTCTTCTTCCTAAACCTACTGACTATCTTCCTAATCCTACCAACTATACCTTTTTCACTGGATGTTCTCTTCTACATTCAATCATCCAAGTAAATGTCGGGCAAGCTTCGGAGAAGGAGACGACCAACAGAGTACTCATGATACAGCAAAAGGTTTATTGGGTTTCCAGCATGCTGGGGCTCAGAGCTCACTTTAATAGAGCAGATAGCCCTGAGAATAGCTTAAGTAGAGTTTGTATACTTTCCCTGGAGAAGGCAGGGAGGGAAGTTTATTGATGGGTCACGACGAGTGGGCAGTTTGCATGCAACTGGGTGAGGGAGTACATTCTGTAGTTTGGCAGTTGGGGACAGCACATTTTGGGAACAAGTTTTGCAAGCATTTCTCAAGATTTCAACAGTTTTTTGTTAAGCATAGGGAAATACAGGAAGTGACAAGTACTTATTTTATTAACTTTTCATTCCTCACTTCTTTTTCTGGCTACTTTTAATCATAAAAATTATCATTGGGGGGTTTCACATTCTATGACTCCTAGTGGGGTATTACCATAAGTTTAACTCGTCCAATTTGAGCCTGGAGAAAAGAAATTACACGGTTGAGAAAACAGGGTTTTATAGTTATCAATAATATGAGGATTATTATTGGACCGGCCAGGGTTGATAAAAACGTAGTTAACCAGGGGCACTGTGTGAACCAAGACTCAAACAACCCTTTTTGAGTCTCTCTCTCTCTTGTTGATGCTCTTTAATGTGTCTTTTTAATTTACTCATAGATTTTATTACAACTCCAGTATGTTCGGCATAAAAACAACATTCTTCCCTCAATGCAGCACAAAGGCCCCCTTCTTTAATGAAGAGGAGGTCCAAACCTCAACTGTTCTGTAAAACAACTCCAGAGAGAGAGAGGTTAAAGTTTCATGCAAAGCTCTGATGGTGGTTTCTAATATCTTAGTTTTGGTCTATTGCTGCTTCTAATTGGGTCATTTATTGTGTCACATGGACAAGGGCAGTGGTTCCTGGGCCCACCCGTGCAGCAAATCCTATTCCTAATATGATGGCTAAAGTGAGGGATATATGCTCCCAGTGGAACCTGGTTGTATGTCCCCCTATTTGATCTTCAAATGAACCTGCTTCATAATAGAGCACTCTGGGAAACATCTGCACCATTACACGATTAATCACATCTGTTGACCATTTCATGAAAACATAAACAAGGTTTAAGTATATAGAATTATTCTGTTGTAAGGACGGACAAGGCAAGGCACCTAAGATAGCACTAAAGACAGGGAAACAGTCCTATTTGGTTGCAACCGGATACAGAGGGCATTGCTTCTGTTGTAATCAATTAATCCCCTGAAACTCAAGTTTAGGTAGTTTCAGAATTTTGTACCCAACATGTAAGGGAAGGTGCTCAGAAGCTCACAGTCTGCAGAAGTTCAAAAACGCAGTATTTGTTCCTGTTTTTCCCCTGTTCTGGGCAAGTTAACTTTTAAAGGACACCTGGGAGGGGGAGAGCTTTTTCTTCCCTTTCTTATTTTACCCCTGCCAGCTGTTACCATGGAGCTCAGTTGGTAACTTCTTTATCTTAGAAATGTAGCCATCTCTGTGAATCCCCAGCTCAAGGACAGAGGCCTTGTTCACATATTTTGTGAAAAACTAGTAAAAGGGTGTCTACCTGAGAAGTGCTGATTTTTTTAGCCACTGGCCAAGTAGAACAGGGCAACACGAAAAGAGGAAGTTTATCTACATTGAACTCTTTTATAGGGACTCTTTTGCTGAAAGTCCTAAAGTCAGCCATGGTGAAGACTTCTGGAGAAGGTCAGTTAAGACTTTTTTGTGGGCCTAGTGCAGAGGGGGAAGACGGGGAAGGTGGGCTGAGATCAGCTCCGTGGATCTGAGAATGAGGAAGGAGAGATGTAAAAGAATAATGGGAAACGGGTTTGAGATCTTCCTAGCAACAAAAACTTGAGCAGTAGAACAGGTAGAGCAGAGAGGATGATGGGAGTGAGTATCTCAAAACGCATATGAGGGACGTTTAATTATTAGTAAACTGTTTTCAGTGATGACAAACCAACTTTAAAGGCCATTTTTATTACATCTTAGATAGGGGACTGGGGGCTCTCCTCAGCTGGTTTGAGCTTTGGTTTAGCTGGTAAGAAGACCTGGCGGGACCCGGTGCGGGCACTGACAGGACAAGAGAGGAGTGAGTGGGTGGAGGGGTACTTCAGTAACTGCTGCCTCAGCAAGGAGGCAATGGTCTGAGAACCGGCAGAGGTTTGGGTTTTTGATCTAGTAATTGGAGGGGAGAAATCAGGTTGCTGAGGTGGGAGTGACAGCAGAGTGTCTGGAGCAGAAGGCTGAGGGTGAGGATCTATTGGAGAAGCATAGTTCAGGATGTGAGTGAAGGAGGGAAAAGGTCACGCAGAATTTGAGGATCTAGAGACCCCTCTGGGGGCCATCGGTTCTTCTTATCTAATTGGTAATATGGCCAATGATGTGTACTGAATTTGATGAGGAGTTTGAGTTCCATCAGGCAGCCCCTGTTTGCTCACATCCCCATGACTTACAGAAGAAGTCGGCTTTCCCCCCACACAGCCGTGACTGTGGCTTTGAGAGTCTGCCCGGCAAACATAGTAATCTAGGCTAGCCAACCTGCATCTGGCTTGCATGTCCCTTCATCCATAATGTTTGTTTCCATTATCTATGCTACAGAAGTAATTTAATGGAATTTTAGTGGTATCCTCTTCATCAGGGATATCCCAATAGGTAAGACCTATAGCCAGCTGACAAATGTCTGGGAGGAGTGATGGCCACCAGGTCCCTCAGGGGGCTGTATGCGAGATAGATTATACTTCTTTTCCACTAGGATTTGTGATCAGCCATCACTGCTGAATGGGCTGATGTGGCTTAGGACTACTTGTGGCCAAGGAGAGAGTCCACAGGCTTATCCACATGGCGAATACGCAATTTGAAGGTTTTACCAGTCTTTTCCAGTTTCCAGCCAGAGTCTGGACAGGGCGCAGGCTTGAGATGAGAGGCATGGATCCAGAAATTGATTCCGTCTACCTTTACCACTGGAGGTGTTATAAGTAGCACCGGCTATGGTCCTTTCCAGCGGGGTTTCAAGCATGATACCTGATGTCGTCTTACGTAGATGAAGTCTCTTACTTGATATCGATGTGGAGTCCCTTTGTCCCCAGTTTGATAGGCAGTGGCCAGCTGTTTACACAGGTATCACTGAGTTCTTTTTAGAGCTTTAAGTCTGTCAAGCAAGGGGGTGTGGATGGAATGGTTAGGTCTTTGAGTCGGGCTTAGGTCCCTTACTGCAGGAGGGCAACAATAGAGAATTTCACAGGGGCTAAGGTTACTCAAAGAAACAGAGGGAGTATTTCTTGCATGAAACATTGCATAAGGCAGGAGCATAGTCCAATCTTTTATGCTGTTCTCTAAGTTTAATTTTCTTAAGGTCTCTTTAATGGTTCAATTTATTCTATCTGCCTGTCCTGAACTCGGGTATCTATAAGCACAATATAACTTCCAATTAATTCCCTGGTTCCTGGCTAACCCCTGACTTACCTGGGCCATGAACACCGGTCCATTATCAGACCCTATTACCGGCTTAGCTTCCTCCAATGGTAAAGAGGCTGAGTCAGCAGCAGGGAAATCCATTTGAGTGTGTTGTGGGTTAGGGGACAAGGGCAGGGGATTAGTAAGGGAAGAAGAGTCCAGTAGAGTCAAATCTGTGACTCGGGGAGAACAGGGGGTGGAGGAGGAGGAGGTTGAGAGGGTTTGAGAGATCATGGGGGAAGGAGTAGGAGCAGAGGCAGGGGCAAGGAAAGGCTTCACCCATGGAGGAGGAGATTTGCAGATGTTCTGCCAAGTTAAGATATATGGCTGTTGATCCAGATGGCTATGTGTCCCCGGCTGAGATAATATCTCTGAATTTTTAAATTAGTGCGAAGTAGAAAGATCCTTCTAGGTGCCATCCGAATTAAAAGGTGGGCAATTCTGAGGCACAGAGATTCTGCCAGGTCCAGCATTTTACTAAAACAAGAAAGATTCTGAGCTCTTAAGCGGACTTTGTTCCAGTGATCAAGGGTCAGGGACAGAGGCATTGAACTGCTCTGTCCCATAATGAAAGGTACACAAACAGCAAAAGCAAGGAGACATGACACAGATAAGACAAGACCATAAACACAGGCAATGGACGTCAAACACTGAAACCAGGAATGAGTAGCCGGCAAAACCCGATGGGATGACAATACCGAATCTGAAACAAAATATCACTGAGTTGAGGAGACTATTGTTCCTTAATTTCCCGAGTTTTCTGCGGCGTCCCTCAGGGAGGTGCCCTGTGTCTCCGTGACACGTCTCTCAGCCACCTTCGGAGGGAGCTCAGGCTCTTCATCGCCAGAGATTTTGCCAAGCCCTAACATGAAACCTGAACCCAGAAAGAGGCGCCTTACTTTCTCGGAGAGGAGCCCATTGGGGTCTCTCGTCTGCCACTGCCAGAACTCGGTGGAACCTCAATATGTAAAGGTCGGGCGAGTGTCGAAGGAAGAGACCACCAAGAGTCTGTCTCATGCAACAGCAATGGGTTTATTTGGGGTTCAGCATGCTGTGGCTCAGAACTCACTTAAATAGAGCAGAGAGCCCTGAGAACACCTTAAGCACAGCTTATATACTTTCCTTGGAGAGGGAAGAGAGGGAAGTTTACTAATGGGTGAGGGCATGTGGGCGGTTTGCATGACACTGAGTGAGGGAGTACATTCTGCAGTTTGGCAGTTGGGAACAGAACATTCTGGAAACAAGATTAGCAAACATTTCTCAAGATTTCAACAGTGTTTTGTTAAGCATACAGAAAAACAGGAAGTGACAAGTACCTATTTTATTAACCTTTCACTACGGACTATCCCTTTTCGACTAGATGTTCCTTCTACATTAATTCATCCAAGGTACAAGGTCCTATGGCATTGTATATCGATTTAATTGAGACACCTCTGCAGAACGTAATTCAAAGCTGCATATCCAAATCAAGAGCCCAATGCCCTTCTGGACTTCAAATCATACTTAGATTTCTGTTTTCATACATATATTTCACCTATATATTCTTATACACATAGCAAGTTCCCAATACCATTATTCATCCAGCAGAATGATTTCTAACCCAAACCGAACATGTTATTAACCATAACCATACACTGTTCCCTCAATCTAACTTTAAGAAGAGCAGGGAAAGAGTTGATCTTACAATACTGAAATGTAGGGAATCTTCCACCTGCTGAGAACCTCAAAGGTCCATGCAGAAATGATCCCTGGAGAAGAGGTAGGCAGCTATGAAGGACCTGAGAGACCAAAAGTCATCTTCCATGGCAAACAACCTGGTCAGGATAAAAGGTTGTGTATGAATCAGCTTCTCTTCTTAACGTAGAGAAGTTGGACCAAACTAGGCCTGTGTGGAGATCTATTCCTGGGTGCCTATTGTTGATATACCATTCTGACTTGTGAAAGTGTCACAGAAAGTAGGGGCAGCCTCCATATCATGGGACCCTTGAAAGCAACAGTTAGGACAAAGTGGTTGCCAAGACAGTGACCTCATTCAATTTCTGAAGGAAGGGACCTCACTTAACTTCCTTGGTGATGAAACTCTCTGAATTTGGGATCCAGGAAGCCAGGCACCCAGAGCCAGTCCCTGTTCCAGTCCCAGTGGTCTCACTTGTTTGGATTCAGCAAGGACAGAGTCAGTCTTTGTTGGTACCTACAGATGTGAGGAAGGCCAAATGAGAGGAAATCTCTGAAGCGGGGCTTTTCCTGAGAAAGCAGGTAGTGGCTCACCGCTGGCTACTGAGAACTTCACAGAGTTGGCCAAGGAGACCAGATCTGAGACAGGACAGGCCAATTTGGGGGAACATATTATGGCCCACAAGTCAGAGGACACTCTGGATAGTCACAGACCTACTTGGGGGAAGGAGGTGCCTTTGTGGGTGTGGTTGTGGGTTTGTGGTTTTGTCTCATTTTCCTAGAATAGGTATGAAAGTCGGTTTGTTTGGATTGAAGTTTAGTGTTTCTAGTAAGTCTTTTGACATGGCGAGTGTTTCTATGTCTCAGTATTTCACTGTGTCCGTGGTTGTATGCATTAGAAAAGAGAATGCATCAATGGATGTGTCCTGTCTAGTAGAAAGCTTCTCAGCATTCAAATTGCCCCATTTATGAATGGACTGTAGCTTGCCCTATTGATGCGCAACACCTGCTATATTCCTAAGTTCCTGTTTTCTTTCTGAATTCTGGCCACTCTACAGAATAGGACCATGGTTTTTTGTTCACGATATGTACCACCTTCAAGCTCTGTGACTGGCCATGTACTGGATAGCTGAAAGAAATGGCAAGCATCTAAGAAAACTCAAGTATCAGTGTGACCAGGAAATTCTCAGTGGAGCAACCCTGCTTTGGACCATTTGCTTACCTATTGTTCTGTTTTCCTGAATTTCAGGAAGGTCTTTGACTCAGGCCACCCTTTTGTGAAGCCTGAAGAAAACAGTTTTCAAATGGAAATTATTGGGCATACATGTGGCTCTTTCCTTAACTGCTTTGAAAAGGGATGTGTCTGAATCAGCCCCTTGGCTCTGTATGAGGCAGTGGCTTAGATTCTCAGCACCTGAGGGATCTAAAGAAATTTCCCATGCGTGCATTCAAAACCAAAATGGCCAAAAGAGCAGTCATTGGCATGAAGTCTCTCGCCTTCCTCTGTAAGGTTCCTGACCTCCATCAAGGGAGAATAGGAATCCTTTGGGTCAAACGAGTTCTTCAAAACCTGCAGAGGCTAGCCCATAGGTGCTTGGGTTTTCTCATGACTCCAATTCACATAAAGAATCAATATCTGACAGTCAGTAGGCCTCAAATTGGACAAGCAGAACAGTATTAACATCAGGCCTATTTGATCACTCCTGGTTAACAGGAAGCGTGTCCAGGCCACCCTGACTTTAGGCAAATGAGGGGCAAGGTAGATTATTGTGGATACTGTCTTGGTCTGCACCCCTCATGGAAACCTCCAGCCAGAGGTTATGATGAGTGTCTATATGGAAGGAGATGAGGGCCATATGGGAGTGTTTTGGTTTTAATTGTGGTCAATTGTGTGGTAGTTGGAAGAGATGACTGTGTCCACCGGAGCTTGAACTCTGGTGTGATTACCCTTAGAGACTGAGTTCTGGAACTGACCTCAGAGAAGTATTGCAAAAAATAATGTTGGAATTTTAGGAGGTCACGCATGAGAATCACCCTTGTAATCTGAGATCTAGGCCCAGGATGGCTTTCCACAGTGCTCGGGGATTCTGAGCCAGGATATCACATGATTTAATTCTTAAAGACTTGGGACCCTTAGTTGAGAATACAAACACACATGGATCTCACTTTGTATACCTCAATGGGCCTGGATTCATGTGACCTTTTGGCCACTCTTTGGGAAGCCTTCCCCGTGAGTGATCTCCAGAGCTTTCATTGAAATGAGCTTCCTCACCATTTAATGGTTCCTGAATTAATTGAAACCCACAGTGCCTCCAACTACATCCTTGAAAAATGGCTAGATAAATACCATGAAATTTTTGAAATTTCCATTACCAGGTGGCACTGGATAAACTTTGAATGTCCTGTTGCTGATCATGATGGTACCAAACTGTGCCTTGATTGACTGGGTTTCGTGAAAATGTTGTAGAACAGAGATGCCAGTAAGTTGGAGCCTGCTGAGTAGTGGGCATAGAGCAGTGGACTGTAGGTGTGTAAATAAATATTTTTGGTAGGATCACCTGGATCTTCCATTGGCTTCCAAAAGACTTGCGACTGACATGGTGCAGGCAGCCGACCCTTATATGTAAAGGCATCTTTTTATATGGAGAGGTTTCAGGGCAATGTTCAGAATCAGGTTGCTATAGTCAAGTGGGAAAGCTATGTGGGATTAAAGCCTGGTTCGTACATTCTCTTGTCGACCATGACAAACCACACGTGACAGAACTCCCTCTATCATTGTGTCCCAGTTGAACTCCTTGTATTTCAAGAATCTAATACGAAACTCCCAGTTCAGGAGTAAGGAACACCCTGAAAATTGGAGCATGACCAAATGGCTTCACAGACCACACGGGAAGACACTTAGCTCCCAGTGGCCACAGTTTACCTACAAAGAGAGAATTCAGAACTGCTGCCTCATTTTCATTAGAAAATAAGGAACCATGTCCTCCAGGTCACATAGATGCAGACCCAGATTTCATGGTGTCACTACAAACGTAACTAAATTTCCTGACAATTACAAATATTTCATGTGCCCAACCACAGAGGAAGTTTCTCAAGAAGTCTTTAGGCCAGCAGAGCTCCATGTTTGTGAAGTGTTTACCCTCTCCCTTACTTTTGGAAACTGTTCTTCTACTTCCAGTGTTGTGAACTTCTGAGCATTTTACATTTCTCATATGTATTCACAGATTTTCTAACTCCTCTCCTCTAATTGTGTCTTACTTGGAGTGATGGTTATGTCAAGCCATTGTTCTGGAAGAGAGTGGGAAGTTGTTCCTGTAGTACATGTTTGCATACACATTAGATTAATTTTTCTATTTTCCATTTGAAATACTGAATCCCTGACACCAACCCATACCCTACTAGAATCTGACTACTAATCCTAATATGATGGAGAAAAAGAAACCTAACTGAATAGAAATACAGTCCTTTCATAGGAAGCATGGTGTATACTTGTATTTGCCTTCTGCTTTATCAAGAGTATGTGTTTTAAATCTAGTCAACTTTTTATTATAATATTTCTTCATGAGTTTTTAAAGTTATCACATATGTAAATTCCTGTCTCCCTTTCTCTGTATCCTATTCAGCACATGTATTTTTTATGCACATATACTATCCTACCTGGTATCCCACGTACATTCTTGTGAGCTCACTGATATTGGAATATAAAAATTGTGAAAAGAGATGACTCCCCCTAAATACTGATTGAACTGAAAATTCAACCTATGGGTGAGCTTCCTAGTAAAAATCATTATACATAAATCCATGTTAAGTAAAATGAATATTTTTGGATATGTGGATGAATTATATTTTATGATGAATTTCAATTGGCATATATATTTCTACATATTAATTTGTGTGTGTGTGTTTGTGTGTGTATTTGTGTGTGTGTGTGTATATATATATATATATATATATATATATATATATATATATATATATATATTCTCCAGAATTTCCAAAATATGAAATATATGTATCTTATTATACACTCCCTAAATTCATTCGTATTCATGTATTTGGGTGTATAATCAACTTTACACAAGATTATTCTAAGAAATACTCAACCACCTGAAATACATATTGGTTTCCTACTACCGAAAACTAAGTTCAGTGAATGGTGCTTACAAATCCTAATATTTCTACTGTAACTGACCCAGTTTAACATCAATGCAAATAGATTTCTATGGGACATGATGTGTATTTTGAAGTTCCTTTTTATTAAACACTGGTACATTAAAATTTCTTCAGTTTATGTACATCATAGGATATATTTTTTTCATTCACAACTTCACAAATTTATAGGCATTTGGTTCACTTTCAATTACTTACTATTTCAGAACACATGTATTCCTCCATATTTCTCTACTGGTCTTTTCACTTGACTTCATTCTAAACACATTATTTTCGATTCCATTATCATTGTTCAAGCAAAACTCACTCTTCATGATAAACTGTAACCCTAATATTACCATTAGATATATAACAGGTTGGAATGAATGTATGTATATCAATATTAGATTTCATATATTTTTTTCAGATGCAAATTCAATCCATTATTTAAAGTTGGAACCAGTTATATACTTTATTCACAATATGGTCTATTCATGCATCATCTGAATAATCATCAACACAGGGTACACCTTTTCGTATCCCCAGTACTAATTTATAAGTTTTCAGGATATTGCTCCCCATAATGGTGGAAGAAAGACTCATGTCACCTGATCTACATACACATTTATCACAGTAGTATTCTGGACACAAAATGCAAAGGTCACACTTATGATTATACCAAAGCCTAAATGGAAAGTGAGCATGGATTATTAAAAACATCTGTCCAGGTTGAGTAATGCTCTCAAATGTCAATCCTCTTTGTTACTACATATTTGTTTTTTCCTAAGATTATATATTCAACCTCAAGCCTTTTGAAAATATCTAATCCTATCACTCACTTTATACTATGCCTGATTTCTTAATGTCCATATTGATATCTGCTTTTCTACATATTGTCCCCAGTTCATCATTGTGACTGTAACTTCAAATGTGCTGACATTTACATTCACTCTCTATCTGAAACCCTATTGCTAAAGAACTTTTGGTCCAAATCCTATACTCACTATTCTTCCTAAACCTACTGACTATCTTCCTAATCCTACAGACTATCCCTTTTTGACTGCATGTTCTCTTCTACATTCAAACATCCGAGGTACACGGTCCTATGCCATTGTATATCGATTTATCTGAGACCTCGGTGCAGAACATAATTCAAGCTAAGTATACCAATCGTGGTTTCAATTCCTATCTGGGCTTCAAATCTTTCCTAGATCTCTGTTCTCATACATATATTTCATGTCTATATTCTTATAAATATCACAGGTTCCCAATACCATGATTCATCCAGCATAATTATTCCTAACCCAAATCGAACATGCTATTAACCCTAACCATACACTGTTCCCTCAATCTCATTTACAGAAGAGCAGGAACAGAGTTGGTCTTACAATACAGGAAGGTAGGGGATCTTCCACCAGCTGACAACATCAAAAGTCCATGCAGAAATAATCCCTGGAGAAGATGTAGGCAGCTATGAGGAACCTGAGAGAGCAAAAGTCATCTTACATGGAAAACATCCTGGTCATGATGAAAGGATGTGTCTGAATCAGCCTCTCTTTTCTTAATGTAGTGAAGATGGACCAAACCAGGCCTGTGTGGAGAGTTGATCCCGGGTGCCTATGGTTGATATACCATTCTAACTTGTGAAAATGTCAGAGCAAGTAGGTGCAGCCTCCATCTGATGGGACCCTCGGAAGGAACTGTTAGGAATATGTGGTTGCCAGGGTAGTGACCTCATTCAGTTCCTGAAGGAAATGAACTCAACTTACTTCCTTGGTGATGAAACTCTCTGAACATGGGATCCAGGAAGCCAGGCACCCAAAGCCAGTCCCAGTGCAAGTCCCAGTGGTCAAACTTGTTTGGATTTACCAAGGACAGAGTCAGTCTTTCTTGGTACATACTGATGTGAGGTTGGCCAAATGTCAGGAAGAACTGAAGAGGGGCCTTTCCTGAGAAAGCAGGTAGTGGCTCATCGCTGGCTTCTGACAGCATCACAGAGTTGGCCACGGAGACCAGATCAGAGACAGGACACCCCAATATGGGGGAATATATCATGGCCCACCAGTCAGAGGACACTCTGGATAGTCAGAGACCTACTGGGGGAAGGAGGTGCCTTTGTGGGTGTGGTTGTGGGTTTGTTGTTTTGTCTCCTGTTCTCAGAATAGGTAGGAAAGGTGGTTTGTTAGTTTTGGAGTGGACTTATTCTAGTAAGTCATTTGACAAGGCGAGTGTTTCTGTGTCTATATATCCCATTGTGTCCGTGGTTGTAGACATTAGAAAAGAAAATGCATCAAGGGATTTGTCCAGTCTACTAGAAAGCTTCCCAGCATTCATCCTGTGCAATTTATGAATGAACTGCAGCTTGCCTTATAAATGGGCAACACTCGCCATCTTCCTAAGTTCCTGTTTTCTTCCTGAATTCTGGCCACTCTCTAGAATACGCTCATGGTTTTTTGTCCAAGATATGTACCACCCCAAGCACTGTGACATGGCAATGTACTGGATAGCTGAAGGGAATGGCGAGTATCTCAGAAAACTCAGATATCAGTGTGACCAAGAAAGTCTCAGTGGAGAAACTCTGCTTTGGGCCTTTTGCTTCCCTGTCTGTTGCCCTGAATGTCAGGAAGGTCTTTGCCTTCGGCAACCCCTTTGTGAAGACTGAAGAAAACAGTTTTCAAATGGAAATAAATGGGCATCACCTGTGGCTCTTTGCTTAATTGCTTTGGAAAGGGATGTTTCTGAATCTGCATCTAGGCCCTGTGTGAGCCTGTGGCTTAGATTCTCAGCACCTGATGGATCTAAAGAAAGATCCCATGTGTGCATCCAAAACTAAAGTGGCAAAAAGGGCAGTCATAGTGGATGAAGTCTCTTGCCTTCCTCCAGACAAAAGCTGAATAAAGATACTATAGAACTCAATAGCACAATCAATAACCTAGACGTAACCAACATATATAAAATATATCAACCATCATCAAGTGGATACACGTTCTTCTCAGCAGCACATTGATCCTACTCCAATATAGACCATATATTATGCAATAGGGAAACTCTTAGTAAATATAAAGGTATGGAGATAATACCATGCACCATATCTGATGATAATGGATTGAAACTTTAAATCAATGAAAAAAAAAGGAAGGAAAAATTCTACATCACATGGAAAATGCACAATATGTTACTGAATGATCAGTGGGTTACAGAAGACATAAAGGAGGAGATAAAAAAATTCTTAGAGACAAATGACAATAGAGACACAACATAACGGATTGTATGGGACACAATGAAAGCCGTTTTAAGAGGGAAATTCATTTCTTGTAATTCTTTCCTCAAAAAAAGAAAAAAAACAACAACAAATAAATGAACTCACACTACACCTCAAAAACCTAGAAAAGGAAGAGCAAAACAACATCAAATGTAGTAGAAGACAAGAAATAATTGAAATTAGAGGAGAAATCAATGAAATTGAAACAAAAAATCTACATTGTAAAAATTGAAATAAATAAGAGTTGGTTCTTTGAAAAAATAAATATGTTCGACAGGCCCTTAGACATGCTAACGAAGAGAAGAAGAGAGAGAACTCAAATTACTAACATATGGAATAAAGATGGAAATATCACAACACACACTACAGAAACACAGAAGATAATTAGAAAGTATTTTGAAACCCTATATTCCAATAAAATAGAAGATAAAGAAGATATCGATAAATTTCTTAAGTCATATGATCTGCCCAGATTGAGTCAGGAAGACACCCACAATTTAAATAGACCAATAACAAAGGAAGAAAAATAAGAAACCATCAAAAGACAACCAACCAAAAAGAGACCTGGAACGGATAGGTATTCAGTGGAGTTCTACAAAACCCTCAAAGAAGAATTAATACCAATACTTTTCAAGCAATTTCAAAAAATAGAAAAAGAAGGAGTTCCTCCAAATTCATTCTATGAGGCCAACATCACCCTGATTCCAAAACCAGACAAAGACACTTCAAAGAAAGAAAACTACAGACCAATACCTCTAATAAACTTGGATGCAAAAATTCTCAATAAAATCATGGTGAATTGAATACAAAAGCATATCAAAATAATTGTGCTTCATGATCAAGTAGGATTCATCCCTGGGATGCAAGCCTGGATCAATTTATGGAAATCAATAAATGTAATCCACCACATCAATAGACTTAAAGACAAAAACCATATGATCATCTCGATAGATGTAGATAAAGCGTTTGACAAAGTACAGCATTCCTTTATGTTCAAAACACTATAAAAATTAGGGATAACAAGAACTTACCTCAACATGGTAAAAGCTATATATGCTAAACCTCAGGCTAGCATCATCCTAAATGGAGAAAAACTGAAGGCATTCCCTCTAAAATCTGGAACAAGACAGAGATGCCCTCTATCACCACTTCTATTCAGTTTAGTTCTTGAAATACTAGCCAGAGCAATTAGACAGACAAAAGAAATTAAAGGCATAAAAATAGAAAAAGAAGAACTTAAATATTCGCTATTTGAGGATGACATGATAATATATTTAACAAACCCTAAAGTGTATGCAAAGAAACTGCTAGAGTTAATAAATGAATTCAGCAAAGTGCCAGTATATAAAATCAACAAGAAAAAATCAAAGGCATTCCTGTATATCAGCAACAAAACTTCTGAAATTGAAATGAGGAAAACCACTCCATTCACAATATCCTCATAGAAAATAAGATACTTGGGAATCAACCTAAAAAAAGAGGTGAAAGATTTATACAATGAAAGTTACACAACTCTAAAGAAAGAGATAGAAGAAGATGTTAGAAGATGGAAAAATGTACCCTGTTCATGTATAGGCAGAACTAACATCATCAAAATTGCGATATTACCCAAAGTTCTCTACAGGTTTAATGCAATGCCAATCAAAATCCCAATGGCATTTCTTGTAGAAATATATAAAGCAATCATGAATTTCATATGGAAAAACAATAGACACAGAACAGCAATAGCAATTCTAAGCAGGAAGTGTGAATCAGGATGTATAGCGATAACAGAGTTCAAACTGTACTACAAAACAATAGTAACAAAACCAGCGTGGTACTGGTATCACAAAAGTCAGCTGGACCAATGGTACAGAATAGAGGACACAGAAACCAATCCACAAAAGTACAACTTTCGTATATTTGAAAAAGGGCCTAAAAGCATGCAATGGAGGAAGGATAGCATCTTCAGCAAGTGGTCCAGGGAAAATTGGAAATCCATATGCAACAAAATGAAAATAAATCCCTTTCTCTCGCCATGCACAAAAGTTAACTCTAAATGGATCAAGGAGCAAGATATAAAATCAGAGACACTGCATCTAATAGAAGAAAAATTTGGCTACGATGTACATACTGTGGGGTTGGGCTCCAAATTTTTTAATAGGACAGCCATAGCACAAGAGTTAATAACAAGAATCAACAAATGGGACTTACTTAAACTAAAAAGTTTTTTTCGAAACAAGAGAAACAATAAGAGAGGTAAATAGAGAGCCTACATCTTGGGAACAAATTTTTACCCCTCACACTTCAGATAGAGCCCTAATATCTAGAATATACAAAGAACTCAAAAATTAAACAATAAGATAACAAATAAACCAATCCACAAATGGGCCAAGGACCTGAACAGAAACTTCACAGAGGAGGACATACAATCCATCAACAAGAACATGAAAAAATGCCCACCATCTCTAGCAGTTAGGGAAATTCAAGTCAAAACCACCCTAAGATACCATCTCACTCCAGTAAGATTGGCAGCCATTATGAAATCAAACAACAATAAGTGTTGGCGAGGATGTGGGGAAAAGGGTACACTTGTACACTGCTGGTGGGACTGCAAAATGTTGAGGCCAATTTGGAAAGCAGTATGGAGATACCTGGGAAAGCAGGGAAAGGATCCACCATTTGACCCAGCTATCTCACTTCTCGGACTATTCCCTGAGGATCTTAAAAGAGCGCACTATAGGGATACTGCCACATCACTGATCATAGCGGCACAATTCATAATAGCTAAACTGTGGAACCAAACTAGATGACCTTCAATAGGCGAATGGATAAAAAAAGGGGCATCTATACACAATGGAGTATTATGCAGCATTAAAAAATGACAAAAATCATTGAATTTGAAGGGAAATGGATGGCATTAGAACATATAATGCTAAGCAAAGCTAGCCAATCCTTAAAAAACAAATGCCAAATGTTTTCGTTGATATAAAGAGAGCAAATAAGAACAGAACAGGGAAGAAGAGCATGAGGAAAATATTAACACTAAATGGAGATGAGTGGGGGGAGAGAAAGGGAGAGAGAATGGAAAGCATATGGAAATGGTAGGAGACACTAAATGTTACACAAAATTCCATATAAGAGGTTGTGAGGGGAAAGGGGGGGAAACAAGGGAGAGAATTGAACAATAGCAGATGAGGTATAGAGGGTAGATGGTTGGGGAGGGGAGGGGGATAGTAGGGGATAGGAAAGGTAGCAGAATACAACAATCACTAATATGCCATTATGTAAAAACGTTAATGTGTAACTGATGTGATTCTGTGATTTGTATTGGGGTAAAAATGGGAGTTCATAACCCAAATGAGTCAAATGTATGAAAGATGATATAGCATGAGCTTTTGAACAACCAAAAAAAAAAAGAAAAAATAGGAATTTAATTTCCAATATTTGAGACATTTTACAACTTTATTTTTTAATAAAATTGGCTTTTATTTTTTATCTTACTTGCTGTTATCTGCCTTTCAGTTTGAAAAACCGATGTGCTGTAGCCATTCATCCATGTAGTATGTAACAGAAAATTTTCAGTGTCTCCATATAACCAGATTGGCAAGGCATCAAGGTTTCCCTCACAAACAAGATAAAGGCTTTTGCATAAGAAATTTAATATTCTGCAATACATTTTTTTTAACTTTCCAATTAAATTTCAATTTTTTTTTAAAAAGAAGAAACTAAACCCCACAGTAAGAAGGCCTCAAAGTGGAGAAGTGGAGCAGTATTAATGGCAGGCCTATTTAATCACTCCTGGTTCACAGGAAGGGTGTCCAGGCCACCCTGACTTTAGGCAAATGAGGGGCAAGAAAGCTTATTTGGGCCACTGTCTTGGGCTGTGCCCCTCATGAAAAACTCCAGCGAGAGGTTATGAGGAGTGTCTATGTGGAAGAAGATGAGGACAATGTGGGAGTGTTTTGGTTTTAATTGTGGTCATTTGTGTGGCAGATGGAAGAGATGACTGGGTCCAACTGGGCTTGAACACTGGTGTGATTCCCCTTAGAGAATGAGTTCTGGAACTGACCTCAGATAAGTATTGCCATGAATTGTGTTGCGATTTCAGGAGGCCACACATGAGAGTCGCCCTTTGAAACTGAGATCTAGGCCCAGGGTGGCTTTCCCAAGAGTACTGAGAATCTCAGCTAGGATATCACATGATTTTATTCTGAAAGACTTGGCACCCATAGTTGAGAGTCAAAACACACATGGACCTCACATTGTAGACCTCAATGGGCCTGGCTTCATGTGACCTTTTGGCCACTCTTTGGGAAGCCTTGCCTGTGAGTGTTCTCCAGATCTTTCATTGAAATGAGCTTCCTCAACATTTAATGGTCCCTGAATGAATTGAAACCCACAGTGCCTCCACCTTCATCCTTGAAATTTGTCTAGATCAATACCATGAATGTTTAGAAATTTTCATGACCAGATGGCACTGGAGAACCTTTTGATGTACTTTTGCTGATCATGAGTATACCAGACAGTGCCTTGATTGACTGGGCTTCATGAAAATGTTTAGAACAGAGATGCCAGAAAGTTGGAGACTGCAGAATAGTGGGCCTAGAGCAGTGGTGGGAAGGTGTGTGATAAAACATCTGTGGTGGGGCCATGTGGATATGCCATTGACTTTCAATTGTCTTGAGACAGACATGGTGCAGCCATCAGACCATTGTATATAAAGGCATCTTGTTATATGGAGAAGTTTCAGAGTAATGTTTAGAATCAGGTTGCTATGATCAAGGGGGCAAGCTATGTGGGAAAGAAGCCTGGTTGGTGCATTCTACTGTAGACCAGGGTACACGTACCACACGTGACAGAACTCCCTCCAGCACTGTGTCCCAGTTGAACTCCTTGTATTTCGTGATGCCAATACCAAACTACCAGTGCAGCAGCAAGAAACACCACGAAAAGTGGAAGATGACCAAATGGTTTCACAGTCCACACGGGGAGACACTTAGCCCCCAGTGGCAATAGTTTACCTACAGAGAGAGAATTCAGCATTGCTGCCTCATGTTCATTGGAAAATAAGATGCCATGTCCTCCAGGTCACATAGATGCAGACCCAGCTTAGATGGTCTCACTATAAAGGAAGCGAAAGCTCCTGAAAACAACATATATTTCAAGTGCCCAACCTCAAAGGCAGTTTCTCAAGAAGTGTTTAGGCCAGCAGATCTTCATGTCTGTGGAGTATTTCCCATGTCACTTACTTTTGGAAACTCCTCTACCACCTCCAAGGTTGTGCACTCCTGAGCATTTTCATTGCAGATATATATTTACAGATTTTCTAACTCTTCTCCTCTAATTGTGACTTACTTGGGGCAATGGTAATGTCAAGTCATTGTTCTATATGAGAGAAGGAAGATTTTTTTGTAGCACATATTTGCATACACATTGGATTCATTTTTCAATTTTTCATTCGAAATACTGAATCCTTGACACTAGCCCATACCCTTATAGACTCTGACTACTAATACTAATATGATGAGAAAAATAACCAAAACAGAATAGAAATACAAGCAGTTCAGAAGAGGCATGGTGTGTAGTTGTACTTGCCTTTTGCATGATATAAGGTAGGAGTTATAAATCTAGTCAATTATTTGTTGAAATAATTCTCCATGTGTTTTTAAAGTTAAGAAATATGTGAATTTCTGTCTCTCTTTCTCTTTAGCCTATTAAGCACATGTATTTTTATATGCAAAAATAGAATCCTACCTGGTTTCACACGTACATTCTTGTGAGGTGGCTGACTTGGCAGATACAAATTGTGAGAAGAGATCACTTCTCCTAAAGGCTGTTGGAACTAAAAATTCAACCCATGGGTGACCTTCCTAGATGAACAACATTATACATAATCCATGTTCAGTATAATGAATATTTTTTGATATGCAGATGAGTTATTTTTCATGATGAATTTCAATTGGCATATATATTGCTACATTATAATGTGCGTGTGTTTGTGTCTATACATATATAGTCTCCAGATTTTCAAAATATGAAATATAAGTGTCTTACTATACACTGCCTAAATTCATTCATGTTCCTGTATGGGGATATATAATCAATTTTTCACAAGATTATTCTTAGAAATATACATCCACTGAAATACATATTTGTTTCCTAGTACTGAAAACTAACTTCAGGAAATGGTGCTAAGAAATCCTAATATTTCTACAGTGACTCACCCAGTTTAACATCAATGCAAGTAGACACCTATGGGACATGATGTGTATTTTGAAGTTCATTTTTATTCAACACTGGTACATTACTATTTCTGCAGTTTATGGGCAATATAGGATATATCATTTCATCCACAATTTTACAAATTTATAGGCATTTGGTTCAATTTCAATCACTTCCTACTTGAGAAGACATGTATTCCTCCATGTTTCTTGACTGTTCTTTTCATGAGATTCTTTCCAAACACATTATTTTCGATTTCCATAATCACTTTTGAAACAAAACTCACACACTCTTCATAATAAACCGTAACACTAATATTATCATTAGATGTATAACTGTTCGGAATGAATGTATGTATATCAATGTAAGATTTCTTGTATATTTTCAGATATCAATTCAATCCATTATTTAAATTTTGAACCAGTTATATTATTTATTCACAGTATGGTCTATTAAAGAATCATCTCTATATTCATAGACCCAGGGTATACCTATTTGTATCCCCAATACTAATTTATAAGCCTTTAAAATATTGCTTTCAAAAATGGTGGAAGAAATATTCTAGTCACATGATATACATATGCATTTCATCACAGTAATATTCCTGACAAAAAATGCAAGTGTCACACTTATGATTGTACCAAAGCCTATATTGAAAGTGAGCATGTATTACTAACAACATCCATGTCCTGATTCACTAATGATCTCGAATATCATTCCTATTGGTGACTACATATTTGTTTCTTCCTAAGATTGTATATTCAAACTCAACCCTGTTAAAAATGTCTTATCCTATCACTCTCTTTGTACTTTGCCTGATTTCCTAATATCTCTATTGATATCTGCTTTCCTACACATTTTCCCCAGTTCATCACTGTGGCTGACTCTTCACATATGCTGAAATTTACATTCACTCTCTAACCAAAACCCTATATCTAAAGTCTTTTGATCCAACTCCTTGGTTCACTCAAATGGGTTCTTCAAATCCCTTCAGAGGGTAGCCCATAGGTGCTTGGGTTTTCTCATGACCCCAATTCTCATAAAGAATCTATACCCCACAGAGAGTAGGCCTCAAATTGGAGAAGTAGAGCAGTATTAATGGCAGGCCTATTTGATCACCCCTCGTTCACAGGAAGGGTTTCCATGCCACCCTGACTTTAGGCAAATGAGTGGCAAGTGAGCTTATTTTGAACACTGTCTTGGGCTGCGCCCCTCATGGAAACCTCCAACCAGAGTTTATTATGACTGTCTATATGGAAGAAGATGAGGGCCATGTTGGAGTGTTTTGGTTTAATTGTGGTCATTTGTGTTACGGTTGGAAAAGATTCCAGGGTCAACCTGGGCTTTAACTCTTGTGTGATTCCCTTTAGAGACTGAGTTCTGGAACAGATCTCAGCAACGTATTGGCATGAATTGTGTTTGGAATTTAGGAGGCCACACATGAGAGTTGCCCTTGGAGACTGAGATCTAGGCCCAGGTTGGCTTTCCAAAGAGCACTGGGATTCTCAGCCAGGATATCACATGACTTTATTCAGAACGACTTAGCAGCCATAGTTGAGAGTCAAAACACACATGGACCTCAATTGTAAACCTCAATGGGCCTGGTTTCATGTGACCTTTTGGCCACTCCTTGGGAAGCCTTGAGTGTGAGAGTTGTCCCGAGCTTTCATTGAAATGAGCTTCCTCACTATTTCATGGTTCCTGAATGAATTGAAACCCACAGTGCCTCCAACTTCATCCTTGAAAATTGGCTAGATAAACACCATAAAATTTTTGATATTCCTATGAACAGGTGGCACTAGAGAATCTTTGGATGTCTGTTGCTGATCACGAGTATACCAGACAGTGCCCTGATTGACTGGGTTTCATGAAAATGTTGTAGAACAGAGATGCCAGAAAGTTGGAGCCTGCTGAGTAGTGGGCCTAGAGCAGTGGTTGGCAGGTGTATGATAAAACATCTGTCGTGGGGCCACATGGATCTTCCCTTGGCTTCCAAATGGATTGTGACTGACATGGTGCAGCCAGCAGACCCTTACAAATAAAGGGATCTTGTTATATGGAGAGGTTTCATGGCAATGTTCAGAATCAGGTTGCTATGGACATGGGTGCAAGCTTTTTGGGATAGAAGCCTGGTTGGTGCATTCTCCTGCAGACCCTCAATCACCACACATGAGAGTACTCCCTCTAGGACTGTGTCCCAGTTTATCTCCTTGTACTTCATGAAGCCAATACCAAACTCAGAGTACTGCAGTAAATAACACCACAAAAATTCGAGTATGACCAAATGGCTTCACAGACCACACGGTTAGACACTTAGACCCCAGTGGCCTCAGTTTACCTACAAAGAGAGAATTCAGAACTGCTGCCTCATGTTCAATAGAAAATAAGGAACCATGTTATCCAGGTCACATAGATGCTGACCCAGATTTGATGGTCTCACTACAAAGGAACCTAAAGCTCCTGACAACAACAAATATTTCAAGGGCCCAAACTCAGAGGCAGTTTCTCAAAAATTTATTAGGCCACCAGAGCTCCATGTTTGTGGAGTGTTTATCCTTTCTTTTACATTTGGAAATTCCTCTACCACCTCCAAGGTTGTGAACTCCATTCATTTTTTTTCCAGATATATATTCACAGATTTTCAAACTATTCTCCACTAATTGTGTCTTACTTGTGGTGAAGGAAATATCAAGGCATTGTTGTAGAGGACAGTGGGAAGATTTTTGTCTAGCATATATTTGTATACACATTAGATGCATTTTCCTATTTTCTATTTGAAATACTGAATTCCTGACAGTAAGCCATACCCTAGTAGACTCTGACTGTTCCCGGGTGCCTATGGTTGGTATACCATTCTAACTTGTGAATGTGACACAGGAAGTAGGGGCAGCCTCCATGTCATGGAGCCATTGGAAGCAAATGTTAGAACAAAGTGGTTGCCAAGGCAGTGACCTCATTCAGTTCCTGAAGGAAGTGACCTACCTCACTTCCTTGGTGATGGAACCCTCTGAACTTGGGATCCAGGAAGCCAGGCACCAAGAGCCAGTCCCAGTCCCTTTCCCAGTGGGTTCACTTGTTTGGATTTTCCAAGGACAGAGTCAGTCTTTCTTGTGGATCACTAAATGCCAGGAAAGCTCTGAAGAGGGGTCTTTCCTGAGAAAGCAGGTAGTGACTCACCGATGGCTCCTGAAAACTTTAGAGAGTTGGTAACGGAGACCAGATCTGAGACAGGACAGGCCATTTCGGGGGAACATAGTATGGCCTATCAGTCTGAGGACACTCTGGTTACTCACAGACCTATGTGGGTAAAAGATATGCCTTTGTGGGTGTAGATGTGAGTTTATGGTTTTGTCTCATGTTCTGAGAATAGGTAGGAAAGGCAGTTTGTTTGGTTTGGAGTGGACTGTTTTTAATAAGTCATTTGACATGGTGAGTGATTCTATGTCTGTGTATCCCACTTTGTCGGTGGTTGTAGATATGAGAAAAGTGAATGCATCAATGCATGTGTCCTGACAAGTAGAAAGCATTCCAGCACACATCCTGCCCAATTTATGAATGGACTGTTGCTTGTCTTATCAATGGGCAACACCTACTATTTTCCTTAGTTCCTGTTTTCTTCCTGAATTCTGGCCATTCTCCAGAATAGGCTCATTTTTTTTTGTCCAAGATATGTACCACCTCCCAGCTCTGTGACATGGCCATTTACTGGATACCTGAAATGAATGGGGAGGATCTCAGAAAACTCAGATATCAGTGTGACCAGTAAATTCTCAGTAGAGAAACCCTGCTTTGTGCCTTTTGCTTACCTACTGTTCTGTTGACCTGAATGTCAGGTAGGTCTTTGCCTCAGACCACCAGTTTGTGAAGCCTGAAGAAACTGCTTTCAAATGGAAATGAATGAGCATCACCCGTGGCTCTTAGATTAATTGCTTTAGAAAAGGATGTGTCTAAATCATCCTCTCGGCTCTGTGTGAGGCTGTGGCTTAGAATCTCAGCACCTGATGGATCTAAAGAAAGATCCCATGTGTGCATCCAAAACCAAAATGGCAAAAAGATCAGACATTGTGGATGAAGTCTCTTGCTTCCTCTGTTAGGCTCCTCACCTCCATCAAGTACGAATAGGGATCCTTTGGGTCTAATGAGTTCTTCAAAGACGAGAAAAGGTGCTTGGGTTTCACATGACTCCAAATCACATAAAGAATCAATACCTCACGTTCAGTAGGCCTCAAAAAGGAGAAAAAGAGCATTATTAATGGCAGGCCTATTTGATCAATCCTGGTTCACAGGAAGGGTGTCCAGGAAACCCAGACTTTAGGCAAATGAGGGGCAAGGGAACTTATTTTGGACACTGTCTTGGGCTTCGCCCCTTGTGGAAACCTCCAGCCAGAGGTAATGATGAGTGTCTATATGGAAGAATATAAGGGCCATGTGGTAGTGTTTTGGTTTTAATTGAACATGTTAATAACACTAACCATACATTGTTCCATCAATTTAAGTATTCAGAAGAGCAGGGACAGATTTGTTCTTACAATACAGGAATGTAGGGGATCTTCAACCTGCTGAAAACCTCAAAGGTCACAGCAGAAATTATCCCTGGAGAAGATGTAGGCAGCTATGAAGGACCGGAGAGAGCAAAAGTAATCTTCCATCGAAAACAACCTGGTCAGGATGAAGGGTTGAGTCTGAATCAGACTCTCTATCCTTAACGTAGAGGAGATGGAGCAAACCGGGCCTGTGTGGAGAGCTGTTCCTGGGTACCTATGGTTGGTATATCATTCTAACTATTGAAAGTGTCTCAGGAATTAGGGGCAGCCTCCATCTCATGGGACCCTTGGAAGCAAGTGTTAGGACAAAGTGGTTGCCACGGCAGTGACCTCATTCAGTTCCCGAAGAAATGACCTTCCTAACTTCCTTGGTGATGGAACTCTCTGAACTTGTGATCCAAGTAGCCAGGCACCCAGAGCCAGTCCCAGTCACAGTTCCAGTGGGCTCACTTGTTGGATTTACCAAGGACAGAGTCAGTCATTCTTGGTACCTACTGATGTGAGGATGGCCAAATGCCAGGAGTGCTCTGAAGAGGGGCCTTTCCTGAGAAAGCAGGTAGTGGCTCAACACTGGCTCCTGACAACTTCACAGAGTTGGCCAAGGTGACCAGATCTGAGGCAGGACAGGCCATTTCGGGAGAACACAGTATGGCCCACAAGTCAGAGGACATTCCGGATAGTCACAGACCTACTTGGGGGAAGAAGTTGAATTTGTGAGTTTGGGTGGGGTTTGTGGTTTTGTCTCATGTTATCAGAATAGGTAGGAAAGGAGGTTTGTTTGGTTTGGAATTATCTGATTCTTCTAAGTCCTTTGACAATGCGAGTTTTTCTATGTCTGTGTATCCCACTGTGTTAGTGGTTGTAGACATTAGAAAAGAGAATGCATCAATGGATGTGTCCTATCTAGTAGAAAGCTTCCCAGCATTCATCCTGCCCAATTTATGAATGGACTGCGGCTTGCCTTATGGATGGGCAACACCTGCAATCTTCCTAAGTTCCTGATTTCTTACTCAATTCTGGTCACTCTCAAGAATAGACTCATGGTTGTGTGTCCAACATATGTACCACCTCCAAGGTCTGTGAAATGGCCATGTACTGGATAGCTGAATGGAATGGCCGAGCATCTCAGAAAACTCAGATAGCAGTGTGACCAGGAATATCTCAGTGGAGAAACCCTGCTTTGGGCCTTATGCATACATATTTTTCTGTTGCCCTGAATGTCAGGAAGGTGTTTTCCTCAGGCCAACACTTTTGGAAGCCTTAACAAAAGACTTTTCAATTTGAAATAAATGTGCATCTCCTGTGGCTCTTTGCTTAATTGCTTTGGAAAGGGATGTGTCTGAATCAGCCTCTTGGCCCTGTGTGAGGCTGTGGCTTAGATTCTATGCACCTTATGGATCTAAAGAACGATTCCATATGTGCATCCAAAACCAAAATGGCTAAAAGTAGAGTCATTGTGGATGAAGTCTCTTGCCTTCCTCTGGTAGGGCACTTACTTCCATCAAGGAAGAATAGGGATCCTTTGTGTCAAATGGGTTCTTCAAAGCTCTGCAGTGGCTTGCCCATAGTTCTTGTGTTTTCTCATGCGTCCAATTCCCAAAAAGAATTTAAACCCCTCAGTCAGTAGGCCTCAAATTGGAGAAGTGGAGCAGTATAAATGTCAGGCCTATTTGATCACTCCTGGTTCATAGGAAGGGTGTCCAGGCAAACGTGACTTTAGGCAAATGAGGGACAAGGAAGCTTATTTTGGACACTGTCTTGGGCTGTGCCCTCATGGAAACCTCCAGCCAGAGGTTATGATGAGTGTCTATATGGAAGAAGATAAGGGTCATGTGGGAGTGTTTAGGTTTTAATTGTGAGAGATTACTGGTTCAACCTGGGTTGAATTCTGGTGTGATTCCCCTTAGAGACTCAGTTCTTGAACTGACCTCAGAGAAGAATTGTGTTAAGATTTTCGGAGGCAACGCATGAGAGTCGCCATTGGAAGCTGAGATCTAGTCCCAGGGGGACTTTCCACAGTTCACTGGGAATCTCAGGCAGAGAATCACATAATTTTATTCTGAAAGACTTGGCAGCCACAATTGAGAGTCAAAACACACATGGACCTCACATTTTAGACCTCAATGGGCCTGGCTTCAAGTGACGTTTTGGCCACTATTTGGGAAGCCTTGCCTGTGAGAGTTCTCCAGAGCTTTCATTAAAATGAGATTCCTCACCATTTAATGGTTTCTGAATAATTGAAACCCACAATGCCTCCAACTTCATCCTTGAAAATGGTTACATAAATATCATGAAATTTTTAAAATTACCATGACCAGGTGGCACTGGAGAACCTTTGGATGTCCTGTTGCTGATCATGAGTATACCAGAGAGTGCCTAGATTGACTGGGTTTCTTTAACAAGGTGTAGAACACAGATGCCAGTAAGTTGGAGTCTGCTGAGAAGTGGACCTAGAGCAGTGGTGGGCAGGTGTGTGATAAAACATCAGTGGTACGGCCATGAGGATCTACCATTGGATTCCAAATGCCTTGTGACTGACATGGTGCAGGCAGCAGACCCTTATATGTAAAGGCATCTTGTTATATGCAGAGGTTTCAGGGCAATGTTCAGAATCAGGTTGCTATGGTCAAGGGGGAAAGCTATGTGGATAGAAGCCTGGTTGGTGCATTCTCCTGCAGACACTGACCCACCACACGTGACAGAACTCCCTCCAGCACTGTGTCCCAGATAAACTCCTTGTATTTCATGAAGCAAACACCAAACTCCCAGTGCAGCAGCAAGAAACACAACGAAAAGTGGATCATGACCAAATTGCTTCACAGTCCAAACAGGGAGACACTTAGCCCCCAGTGGCCACAGTTTACCTGCAAAGAGAGAAACCAGCACTGCTGCCTCATGTTCATTGAAAAATAAGATGCCACGTCCTCCAGGTCACATAGATGCAGACCCAGCTTTGATGGTCTCACTAGAAAGAAGCTAAAGCTCCTGAAAACAACATATATTTCAAGTGCCCAAACTCAGAGGCATTTCTCAAGAAGTCTTTAGGCCAGCAGAGCTCCATGTTTGTGGAGTGTTTATCCTGTCCCTTACTTTTGGAAACTCCTCTACCACCTCCAAGGTTGTGAACTTCTGAGGATTTTTCATTGAATATATGTATTCACACATTTTCTAATTCTTCTCCTCTAATTGTGTCTTTCTTGGTGCGAAGGTAATGTCAAGGCATTTTTCTGGATGAGAGTGGGAAGATTTTTGTGTAGCATATATTTACATACACATTGGATTCATTTTCCAAATTTCCATTAGAAATACTGAATCCATGACACTAACCACTACATTACTAGACTCTGACTACTAATCCTAATATGATGGAGAATAAAAACCCAAACAGAATAAAAATATAAGCAGTTCAGAGGATGCATGTTGTATAGTGGGACTTGCCTTTTGCATTATATAGGGTAGGAGTTATAAATCTAGTCAATTTTCTGTTGAAATATTTCTCCATGTATTTCTAAAGTTAACAAATATGTGAATACCTGACTCCCTTTCTCTGCAGCCTATTCAGCACATGTAATTTTATATGCACATATAGAATCCTACCTGGAATCACACGTACATTCTTGTGAGATGGCTCACTTGGCAGATACAAATTGTTAGAATAGTTCACTCTTCCTAAATGATGCTGGAACTGAAAATTCAACCAATGGGTGAGCTTCCTGGTTGAACAACTTTACACAAAAACCCATGTTCAGTAAAATAAATATTTCTGATCTGTGGATGATATATATTTCATGGTGAATTTCAATTGGCATATATATTCCTACTTTTTAAAGTCTGTTTGTGTGTGTGTGTGTATACATACTCTCCAGATTTTTCAAAATATGAAATATGTGTCTTATTATACACTCCCTAAAATAATTCATATTCATGTATGTGGATTTTTAATCAACTTTTCACGAGATTATTCCCAGGAATATTCACACACCTTAAAAACATATTTGTTTCCTCGTACTGAGAACTATCTTGAGTGAATGGTGCATACAAATCCTTGTATTTCTGCAGTAACTTACCCAGTTTAACATCAATGCAAATAGATTTCTATGGGACATGATGTGTATTTTGAAATTCATTTTTATTCAACACTGGTACATTGCAATTTCTTCCGTTTATGCACATCATAAAATATATATTTCATCTAGAAATTCGAAAATTAATAGGCATTTGTTTCATTTTCAATCACTTCCTGCTTCAGAACACATGTATAACTCCATGTTTCTTGACTGATCTTTTCATGAGGTTTCTTTTTCGATTTCTTTAATCATTTTTGAAGCAAAACTCACACACTCTTCATGATGAACCATAACCCTAATATTACCATTTGATGTATATTTGGTTTTAATGAATGTATATATATCAAAATAAGATTTCCTCTATATTTTCATTTATCAATTCAATCCATTATTCAAAGTTGGAACCAGTAATACTATTTATTCACAGTATGGTCTATTCATGCATTATCTCTATATTCATAGACACAGGGTACACCTATTTGTACCCCCAGTACTAACTTATACGTCTTCACAATATTGCTCCCAGAAATGGTGGAAGAAATACTCATGTCACCTGATCTACATGTACATGTTATCACAGTAATATTCTGGAAACAAAATGCAAAGGTCACAGTTATGATTGTACCAAAACCTAAATGAAAAGTGAGCATGGATTACTAAAAATATTCCTGTCCAGGTTGCTACCGCTCTCAAATGTCAATCCTATTGGTGACTATATATTTGTTTCCTCCTAAGATTATATATTCAACCTCAAGCCTGTTGAAAATGTGTAATCCTATCACTCACTTTATACTTTGCCTGATATCCTAATGTCTCTATTGATTTCTGCTTTCCTAAATATTTTCCCAGTTTATCATTTTGACTGACTCTTCACATGTGCTGACATTTAAATTCACTTTCTAACCGAAACCCAATTGCTAAAAACATTTCCTCCAAAACCTATAATCACTATTCTTTCTAAACCTACCGACACTTTTCCTAATCCTACCGACTATAGCTTTTTGACTGGATATTCTCGTGACATTCAATCATCCAAGGTACAAGGTTCTATGACATTGTATATGGATTTATTTAAGACATCTGTGCAGAACGTAAGTCAAAGCTAAGTATTCCAATTAAAGGCCCAATGCCCTTCTGGGCTTCAAATTTAACCTAGATTTCTGTTTTCATACTTATATTTCACCTAAATATTCTTGTAAATATCGCACATTCCCAATACCATTATTCATCGCTCAGAATGATTCTTAATCCAAATCGAACCTGTTATTAAGCCTAACCAAACACTGTTCCCTCAATCTAACTTTACAGAAGAGCAGCGACAGAGTTGGTCTTACAATACAGGAATGTAGGGGATCTTCCAGATGCTGAGATCCTCAAAGTTTTAAGCAGAAACGATCCCTGGAGAAGACATAGGCAGCTATGAAGGACCTGAGAGAGCAAAAGTCATCTTCCATGGCAAACAACGTACTCAGGATGAAGCATTGTGTCTGAATCAGCCTCTCTTTTCTTAATGTAGAGAAGAGGGACCGAACCAGGCCTGTGTGGAGAGCTGTTCCCGGATTCCTATGGTTGATATACCATTCTAACTGTTGAAACTGTCTCGGGAAGTAGGGGCAGCCTCCACCTCATGGGAACCTTGCAATCACCTGTTAGGACAAAGTGGTTGCAAAGGCAGTAAACTCACTCAGTTCCTGAATGAAGCGACCTACCTCACTTCCTTGGTGAAGAAACTCCCTGACCTTGGGCTCCAGGAAGACAGAGAATACCAAGACCTTGTCACAGTTCCAGTTCCAGTGGGCTCCATTGTTTGGAAAAACCAAGGATAGACTAAGTATTCCTTGGTACCTACTGATATGAGGATTTCAAATGCCAGGAGAGCTCTGAAGAGGGGCCTTTCCTGAGAAAGCAGGTAGTGGTTCACCGCGACCAGATCTGAGACAGGACAGGCCTTTTGGGGGAACATAGTATGGCCCACCAGTCAGAGGACACTCCAGATAGTCACAGACCTACTTGAATGAAGGAGGTGCATTTGCGTGTGTGTGTGTGATTTTGTGGTTTAGTCTCTTCTTATGAGAATAGGTAGGAAAGGTGGTTTGTTTGGTTTGGAGTGGACTGCTTCTAGTAAGTCGTTTGACAAGGCGATTTTTTGCATGTCTTTGTAACCCACTGTGTTCGTGGTTGTAGACCTTAGAAAAAAGAATGCATCAATGTGTCCTGTCTAGTAGAAATCTTCCCAGCATTCATCCTGCCCAATTTAGGAGTGGACTGCCCCTTGCCTTATGGATGGGCAACACCTGCAATCTTCCTAAGTTCCTGATTTCTTCCTCAATTCTGGTCACTCTCAAGAATAGGCTCATTGTTTTGTGTCCAAGATATGTACCACCTCCAATCTGAGTGACATGGCCATGTACAAGATAGATGAAGGGAATGGCGAGCATCTCAGAAAACTCTAATATCAGTGTGTCCAGGAAAGTCTCAGTGGATAAACCCTGCTTTGGGCCTTTTGCTATTGTTCTGTTGCCCTGAATGTCAGGAAAGTCTTTGCCTCAGGCCATCCCTTTGTGAATCCTGAAGAAAACAGTTTTCAAATGGAAATAAATGGGCATCAACTGTGGCTCTGTGCTTAATTGCCTTGGAAAGGGATGCGTCTGAATCAGCCTCTTGGTCCTATGTGAGGCTATAGCTTAGATTCTCAGCACCTGATGGATCTAAAGAAAGATCCCATGTGTGCATTCAAAACCAAAATGGCAAAAAGATCAGTAATTGTGGATGAAGTCTCTTGCCTTCCTCTGTAAGGTTCCTGACCTCCATCAAGTGAGATTAGGCATTCTTTGGGTCAAATGAGTTCTTCAAAGCCCTGTGGAGGCCATTAACAGGTGGCACTGGAGAACTCTTAAATGGTCTGTTGCTGATCATGAGTATACTAGCCAGGGCCTTTATTGACTGAGTTTCATAAAAATTATCTAGAACAGCGATGCCAATAAGTTGGAGCCTGCTGAGTAGTGGACCTAGAGCAGTAGTGTGTGATAAAATATCTGTGGTGGGACCATGTGGATCTGCTATTGACTTCCAAATGGCTTGTGACTGACGTGGTGCAGCCAGCAGACCCTTCTATGTAAAGGCATCTTGTTATATGGAGAGGTTTCAGGGTAATGTTAAGAATCAGGTTGCTGAGGTTAAGGGGACAAGCTATCTGGTATTGAAGCCTGGTTTGTACATTCTCCTGCAGAACGTGACCCACAACACGTGACAGAACTTCCTCCAGCACTGTGTTCCAGTTGAACTCATTGTATTTCGTGAAGCAAATACCAATGTCCCAGTTCAGCAGCAAGAAACACCACAAAAGTTGGAGGATGAACAAATGGCTTCAGAGTCCACATGGGGTGACACTTAGCCCCCAGTGGCCACAGTTTACATACAAAGAGAGAAATCAGCACTGCTGCCTCAGGATCATTGGAAAATAAGAAACCAAGATCTTCATGTCACATAGATACAGACCCAGCTTTGATGGTCTCACTAGAAAGGAAGCTAAAGCTTCTGACAAACACATATATTTCAAGTGCCCACCCTCAGAGGCAGTTTCTCAAGAAATCTTTTGGCCAACAGAGCTCCATGTTTGTGGAGTGTTTACCCTGTCCCTTACTTTTGGAAACTGCTCCACAACCTCCAAAATTGTGAACTCCTGAGCATATTCCACTACAGATATATACTCACAGATTTTCTACCTCTTCTCTTCTAATTGTGTCTTAATTGGGGTGAAGGTAATTTCAAGGCATTGTTGTGGATGAGAGTGGGAAGATTTTTTTGTAGCACATATTTGCATACACATTGGATTCATTTTCCAATTTTCCATTCGAAATACTGAATTCCTGACACTAACCCATAACCTACTAGAATCTGACTACTAATCCTAATATGATGGAGAACAATAACCCAAACAGAATAGAAATCCAAGAAGTTCAGAGGAGGCATGGTGTATAGTTGAACTTGCCTTTTGCATTATATAGTGTAGGAGTTATAAATCTAATCAATATTTTGTTGACATAGTTGTCCATGTGTTTTTAAATTTAACAAGTATTTGAATTCCTGTCTCCGTTTGTCTGTAGCCTATTCAGCACATGCATTTTTATATGCACATATAGAATCCTACCTGGTATCAAATGTACATTCTTGTGAGGTGGCTGACTTGGCAGATACAAATTATGAGAAGAGATCACTCCTCCTAAACGCTGTTGGAACTGAAAATTTAACCTAAGGGGGAGCTTCCTAGTTGAACAACATTATACACAAATCCATGTTCAGTAAATTAAATATTTTTGGATCTTTGGACGATATGTATTTCTACATCAATTTCAATTGGCATATATATTGCTACATTTCAATGTCTCTGTGTGTATATGTGTTTGTTTGTGTGTGTGTGTGTGTGTGTGTGTGTATATATATATATATATATATATATATATATATATATATATACACTCTCCAAATTTTTAAAAATATGAAATACTTCTGTCTTCTTTTACACACCCTAAATTCATTTATATTCATGTATGTGGATTTATAATAAACTTTTCACAAGATTATTCTCAGAATTATTCATCCACCTGAAATACATATTTGTTTTCTAGTACTGACAAGTAACATCAGTGAATGGTGCATACAAATCCTAATATTTCTACAGTAACTGACCCAGTTTAACATCAATCCTAGTAGATTACTATGGGACATGATGTACATTTTGACGTTCATTTTTATTCAACACTGGTACTTTACTATTTCTTCAGTTTATTCACATCATAGGATATGTATTTCATCCACAAGTTAGCAAAATTATTTGCATTTGTGTCACTTTCAATCACTTTCTACTTCAGAACACATGCATTCCTCTATGTTTCTTGACTGGTCTTTTCATGAGACTTCTTTCCAAATACATTATTTTCCTTTTCCATTCTCACTTTTGAAGCAGATCTCACACACCTTTCATGATAGAATATAACCCTAATATTACCATTAGATGTATAACTCATTGGAATGAATGATTCTATATCAATATAAGATTTCTTATATATTTTCAGATATCAATTCTATCAATCCATTATTTGAAGTGGAATCAGTTATATTATTTATTCACAGTATTGTCAATTCATGAATTACTTCTATATTCATAGACACAGGGTACACCTCTTTGTACCCCCAATAATAATTTATTTTTTTTATTTTGCATTCTTTATTAAAGTATTTTTATATTATTTTCAACAACATTTGAAACAACAGGATTTTCTAAATAGACTTGTCTTTAGCATACCCAGATGAAAAAATATAATTCTATTGCATATCCCTTTGTGGGATAATGTGGGTTTTTTGTACTGAAAAAATGCTAGGAATATTAGAATATATGATCCGTTAGCCAACTTTGTTTGTTTGTTTGTTTGCTTTTGCAAAGCTAGGAATTGAACCCTAGTAGTAACTAGTAATTCTACTCATTCAGAAAAGTTAGTGTGTCATTTTATTGAAATAACCATACTGGATATAAAATAGATACACATGTGATACAATAGATTGCATGGTATATAAATTTGTATCTCAGTAAAGCTGTAATTAAAATAAAATTTAAAGTATTGAAATTCAGGTAAAGGATAGGAAAGATATTTGTGTCTGTTTTTCAGAAGTTTATTGTCATCCATTTAAAAAATCTTTTAAAAGAGATTGCATTTGAACAAAAGGTATTGTTTAGTGTGCTTTCTCTGTATTCTTAGTGGTTCTTCACTATTACTACTTTATTCACACCCTCTTAATTTCTTATTGTTGAGCCAATTCTGCATCTAAATGTAGTGGCAAGATATATTCAGGAGTCTGGTGCAATAGTGCATGCCTGAAATCCCAGCTACTAAGACCCTTTCTCAAAACAACAAAAAAGTAGTGCGGGTGGGGAGCATGGATGTAGTTTAGCAGTCAAGTGCTTTCTGAAGCATGTGGAGGCCCTGGGTTCTATCTGCAGCACCGCAAAAGCAAAACAAACAAAAGACGTATTCCAGAGATTTTGATTATTTCTGCAGGAGACATGCAGTCAAGACTAAGTAATTTGAAACAGGAGTGGCACAAGAAGTGGAAGATAAAGTATCAATTTTTTTTTCTTTTTTTTTTTTGGTTAGAATTAGTTCACTTTGCATTCCTTGCGTATGCGCCTCTACCTTTGGAACCACATTGGTAAAAGTTTGTGTAAGAATTGTTTGTTGGCATATCCTAGAGTCCTCAATTTATACGTCTTCAAAATATTGCTCCCAGAAATTGTGGAAGAAATACTCATGTCACCTGATCTACATATACATTTTATCACAGTAATATTCGGAACACAAAATGCAAAAGTCACACTTATGATTGTACCAAAGGCTAAATAGAAAGTGAACCTGTATTATTAAAAACATTCATGTCCAGGTTGCCTAATACTCTCAAATGTCAATCCTATTGGTGACTACATATTTGTTTCTTCCTAAGATTATATATTGAAACTCAACCCTGTTGATAATGTCTAATCCTATCACTCACTTTATACTTTGCCTGATTTCCTAATGTCTCTATTGATATCTGCTTTCCTACATATTTTCCCCAGTTCATCATTGTGACTCATTCTTCACATGTGCTGACATTTACATTCATTCTCTAACCGAAACCCTATTACTAAAGAACTTTTGGTCCAAATCCTATACTCACTCTTCTTCCTAAACCTACGGACTATATTCCTAATCCCACTGACTATCCCTTTTTGACTGGATGTTCTCTTCTACATTCAATCATCCAAGTAAAGGTCGGTCGAGTGTCGGAAGAGGAGACCACCAAGAGTCTATCTCATGTAACAGCAAAGGGTTTATTGGGGGTCCAGCATGCTGGGGCTCAGAGTTCACTTGAAAAGAGTAGAGAGCCCTGAGAACAGCTTAAGCAGAGGTTAAATACTTTCCCTTGCCAGTGCAGGGAGGGAAGTTTATTGATGTGTCAGGGCGAGTGGTCAATTTGCATGCAACCTGGTGAAGGAGTACATTCTGCAGTTTGACAGTTGGGGACAGCACATTCTGGGAACAAGATTGGCAAACATTTCTCAAGATTTCAACAGTGTTTTGTTAAGCGTACAGAAAAACAGGAAGTGACAACTACATATTTTATTAACCTTTCATTCGACACTTCTTTTTCTGGCTACTTTTAATCATAAAAATGATCATTGGGGGGTGTCACATTCTATGTCTGCTAGTGGGGTATTACCATTAGTTTAACTTGTCCAATTTGAGCTTGGAGAAAATAAATTACATGGTTGAGCAAGCAGGGTTTAATAGTTAGCAATAATATGAGGATTATTATTGGACCGGCCAGGGTTGATAAATGCGTAGTTAACCAGGGGAACTTTGTGAACCAAGATTCAAAACACCCTTTTTTGGCCTCTCTCTGTCGTTGACGCTCTTCAAGTCATCTTTTTAATTTACTCATAGATTTTTTTACAACTCCAATATGGTTGGCATAAAAACAACATTCTTCCATCAATGCAAAACAAAGGCCCTCTTCTCACATGAAGAGGAGTTCCAATCCTCGACTGTTCTGTAAAACAACTTCAGAGAGATAGGTTAAAGATTCCTGCAATGCTGTTATGGAGGTTTCTAATATCTTTAAGTTTTGGTCTATAGCTGCTTCTATTTGGGTCATTTGTTTTGTCCCATGGACCAAGGCAGTGGTTCTTGTGCCCACCCTTGCAGCAACATGTATTCCTAATAAGATCACAAAAGTGAGTGATATATGTTCCCAGTGGAACTAGGTTTTATGCCCCCCCTATTTGATCTTCAAATGAACCTGTGTTGATAGAGCACTCGGGGAAACATTTGCACAACTACACAATTAATCACATCTGTTGACCACTTCATGAAAACATAAACAATGTTTTAATTATATAGAATTATACTGTTGTAGGGACGGACAAGGCAAGGCACCTAAGATAGTACCAAAGACAGGAAAACAGTCCTATTTGTTTGCAACCAGATTCAGAGGGCATTACTTCTGTTGTAATCAATTAAATCCCCGGAACCCCAAGTTTAGGTACTTTCAGAATTTTGTACCCAACATATAAGGGAAGGGGCTCAGAAGTTCACAGTCTTAAGCAGTTCACAAAAAGCAGTTTGTATTCTGTTTTTTTCCTCTGTTGTGGGAAAGTTAACTTTTCAAGGACACCTGGGTGAGGGAGAGCATTATATTCCCTTTATTTTTTCCCCCTCCCAACTGTTACCATGGAGCCCAGTTGGTAACTTCTTTATCTTACAAATGTAGCCATCTCTGTGAAGCCTCAGCTCAAGGCCAAGGCCTTATTCACATATTTTGTGAAAAACTTGTAAGGTGGTGTCTAGCTTAGGATTGCTGATTTTTTTAGCCAGTGGCCAAGTAGAAAAGGGCAACACGAAAAGAGGAAGTTTATGTACTTAGAAATTTTTTATAGGGACTCTTTTTCTGAAAGTCCTAAATTCAGCTATGTTGAAGATTTCTGGAGAAGGTCAGTTAAGACATTTCTGTGGGCCTGGTACAGAGGGGGAAGACGGGGAAGGCGTGGCTGTGAGCAGCTCCGTGGATCTGAGAATGAGGTAGGAGAGATGTAAAAGAATAATGGGAAAGGGGTTTTGGATTTTTCTAGGAACAAATCTTGAGCAGTACAACAGGTAGAGCAGAGGGTAAGATGGGAGTTAGTATCCCCAAAAGCCTGTGAGGGACTTTAAATACTTAGTAACCTGTTTTCAGTGATGACAAAGCAACTTTAAAGGCCATTTACATTACATCTTCGATAAGGGTCTGAGGGCTCTCCTCAGCTGGTTTGAGCTTTGTGTTAGCTAGTAAGAGGACCTGGTGGGACGCGGTGCAGGCAATGACAAGAGAAGAGAGGAGTGAGTGGGTTAAGGTGTACCTCAGTACCTCCTACCATAACAAGGGGGCAATGGTCATAGAATGGGCAGAGGTTTGGGTTTTTGATCTAGTAATTGGAGGGGAGAAATCAGGTTGCTTAGGTGAGAGTAAGAGCAGAGAGTATGGAGCAGATGGCTGAGGGTGAGGATCTATTGGAGAAGCATAGTTCATGACGTGAGCAAAGGAGGGAAAAGGCCTCCACATAGGGGAATCTCCTTTCACACTTTTGAGCACTTGCAAAAGTTAAAAAGGTCACGCAGAATTTGAGGATCTAGAGACCCCTCTGGGGGCTATCAATTTTGGTTATCTAATTGGATATGGCCAATGCTGTGTACAGAATTTGATGAGGAGTTTGGGTTCCATCAAGCAGTCCCTGAATGCTCACATCCCCATGACTTACAGAAGAAGTCGGCTTCCCCCCAACACAGCCGTGACTGTTTGTGGCTTTGATAGTCTGCCAGGCAAACATAGTAATCTAGGCTAGCCAAACTGCATCTGGCTCGCGTGTCCCTACATCCATAATATTTGTTTCCATTTTCTATGGTAGAGAAGGGATTTAATGGAATTTTAGTGGGATCCACTTCATCAGGGATATCCCAATGGAAAAGACCTATAGCCAGCTGACAAATGTCTCTGTGGAGAGATGGCGACCATGTCCTTAAGTGGGCGGTATGCGAGATAGACCATACTTCTTGTCCAGTAAGATTTGTGATCAGCCATTGCTGCTGAATGGGCTGATGAGGGTTAGGACTACTGGTGGTCAAGGGGAGAGTCTATAGCCTTATTGACAAGGCAAATACACAATTTGAAAGGGTTACCTGTCTTTTACAGTTTCCAGCCAGAGTCTGGACAGGGCACAGGCTTGAGATGAGAGGTATGGATCCAGGAAGTGATTCTGTCTACCTTTACTTCTGTAGGTGTTATAAGTAGCACCTTCTATGGTCCCTTTCAGCGGGGTTCCATGGATTACACCTGATGTCATCTAATGTAGACAAGTCTCTTTCTTGATATTGATGTTGATTCCCCTCGTCCCCGGGTTGGTAGGCAGTGGCCATCTGTCTTCACAGGTATCTGTGTGGTCCTGGCTGAAAGACAATATCTCTGACTTTTTAACTTAGTGGGAAGTAGAAAGATCCTTCTAGGGTCCATCCAAATCCAATGGTGAGCCATTCTGTGGCACAGAGAGTCTGCCAGGTCCAGCGTTTTACTAAAAAAGAAAGATTCTGATCCCTTAAGCAAACTTTGGTGCAGTGATCAAGGGTCAGAGACAGAGGCATTGAAGTGCTCTGTCCCATAATGAAAGATACACAAAGAGTAAAAGCAACAACACACGACACAGACAAGACAAGACAATAAAGACAGGATATGGAAGTCCAACACTGAGACCAGGACTTAGTAGTTGGCAGAACCCGATCGGTTGGCAATAACGAATCTGAAACAAAATATCACTGAGTCATGGAGACTATTGTTCCTCAATTTTCTGAGTCCTCTATGACGTCACCCAGGGACTTGGCCTGTGGCTCTGTGACATGACTGTCAGCCATCGTTGGAGAGAGCTCACGCTCTTCATTGACATCCATTTTGCCAAGCCCTGACCTGAAACCTGACCAGAAAGAGGCACCTTACTTACCCTGAGAGGAGTTCGTTGGGGTCTCTTGTCCACCGCTGCCGGATCTCAGTGGAACCTCCATATGTAAAGGTCCGGTGACAATCGGGGGAAGAGACCACCAAGAGACTGTCTCATGCAAAAGCAAAGGGTTTATTGGGGGTCCAGCATGCTGGGGCTCAGAGCTCACTTGAATAGAGCAGAGAGCCCAGAGAACAGCTTAAGCAGAGCTTATATATTTCCCTTGGACAGGGCAGGGGGGTAAGTTTATTGATGGGTCCGGGCGAGTGAGCGGTTTGCGTGCAACCGGTTGAGGGAGTACATTCTGCAGTTTGGCAATTGGGGACAGCACATTCTGGGAATAAGATTAGCAAACAGTTCTCAATATTTCAAAAGTGTTTTGTTAAGCATACAGAAAAACAGGAAGTGACAAGTACTTATTTTATTAACCTTTCACTGCGAACTATAGTTTGCCAGAATTCCTAATGTCTCTATTGTGTTTGTTAAAGTTCATTTTTATTCAAACCTGGTACGTTATTATTTCTTCAGTTCATGGACATCATAAGATATTTCCTTTCATTCACAAGTTCACAAATTTATAAACATTTGGTTCACTTTCAATCACTTCCTCCTTCGGAAGACATATGTTCCTCCATGTTTCTTGACTGGTCTTTTTACTAGACTTCTTTCTAAACATATTATTTTCGATTCCATAATCATTTTTGAGGCAAAACTCACACACTATTCATGATAAATGATAACCCTAACATTACAATTAGATATATAACTGGTTGGAATAAATGTATGTATATCAATATAAGATTTTCTATATATTTTCAGATATCAATACAATCCATTATTTAAATTTGGAACCAGTTATATAATTTATTCACAGTATGGTCTATTAATGCATCATCTCTATATTCATCAAAACAGGGTAAACCTAATAGTATCCCCAGTACTAATTTATAAGTTTTCAAAATACTGCTCACAGAAATGGTGAAAGAAATACTCATGTCACCTTAGCTACATATACATATTATCACACTAATATTCTGGACACAAAATGCAAAGGTCACACAGAACATAATTTAAGCTAATTATCCCAATCAAGGGCCCAAAGTCCTTCTGGGCTTCAAATATTACCTAGATTTCTGTTTTCATACTTATATTTCACCTCCATGTTCTTGTAAATATCACAGGTTCCCAATATCATTATTCATCCAGCAAAATGATTCATAACCCAAATCGAACATGCTATTAACCCTAACCATTCTGTAAACTGAGATTGTTCACTCAATCTCACTTTACAGAAGAGCAGGGACAAAGTTAGTATTACAATACAGGAAGTTAGGAGATCTTCCACCTGCTGAGTACCTCAAAATCCATGCAGAAATGATCCCTGGAGAAGACGTAGGCAGCTATGAAGGACCTGAGACAGCAAAAGTCATCTTCCTTTGCAAACAACCCGATCAGGATGAAAGGATGTGTCTGAATCATCCTATCTCTTCTTAATGTAGGGAAGATGTATGAAACCAGGCATGTGTGGAGAGCTGTTCCCAGGTGCCTATGTTTCTATACCATTCTAACTTGTGAAAGTGTCACAGGAAATAGAGGCAGCCTCCTTTTCCTGAGACACTAGGAAGCAACTGTTAGGACAAAGTGGTGGCCAAGACAGTGGCCTCATTCATTTTCTGAAGAAAGTGACCTCACCTCACTTTTTTCATGATGGAACTCTCTGAATTTTGTGATCCAGGAAGCCAGGCACCAAGAGCCAGTACCAGTCCCAGTCCAAGTGGGCTCACTTGTTTGGATTTACCAAGTAAAGAGTCAGTCTTTCTTGGTACCTACTGATGTGAGGGTGGCCAAATGCCAAGAAAGCTTTGAAGAGGGTCCTTTCCTGAGAGGGCAGGAAATGGCTCACCACTGCCTCCTGAAAACTTCACAGAATTGGCCAAGGAGACCAGATCTGAGACAGGACCGGCCATTTCTGGGGAACATTCTATGGCCTACTAGTCAGAGTACACTCCGGATAGTCACAGACATACTTGGGGAAGGAGGTGACTTTGTGTGTATGGATGTCAGTTTGTGGATTTGTCTCATATTCTGAGAATAGGTAAAAAAGGAGGTTTGTTTGGTTTGGAGTGGACTGTTTCTAGTAAGTCATCTGACAAGGAGACTGTTTCTATGTCTGTGTATCCCACTGTGTCCTTAGTTGTAGATATTAGAAAAGAAAATGGCTCAATGGGTGTGTCCTGTCTAGTAGAAAGCTTCACAGCATTCATCCTGCCCAATTAATGAATGGACTGAGGCTTGACTTATCCATGGGCAACACCTAGTATCATCCTAAGTTCTTGAATTCTTCCTGAATTCTGGCAACTCTCCAGAAAGGCTCATGGTTTTTTGTCCAAGATATGTACCACCTCCAAGCTCTGTGACATGGCCATGTACTAGTTAGCTGAAAGGAATGGCGAGCACACCAGAAAACTCAGATATTGGTGTGACCAGGAAAGTCTCTATGGTGAAACCTGGCTTAGGGCCTTTTGCTTAACTATTGTTCTGTTGCCCTGAATGTCAGGAACCTCTTTGCCTCAGGCCACCCCTTTATAAAGCCAGAAGAAAACAATTTTCAAATGGAAATGAATGGGCATCACCTGTGCCTCTTTGATGAATTGTTTTGGAAATGGTTATGTCTGAATCAGACTCTGGGCCCTGTGTGAGGCTGTGGCTTAAATTGTCAGCACCTCTTGCTGATCATGAGTGTACCAGACAGTGCCTTGATTGACTGGGATTTATGAAAATGGTGTAGAACAGAGATGCCATTAAGTTGGACCCTCCTGAGTAGTGCGCCCTGAGCTGTGGTGTGCAGGTGTGTGATAAATCATCTGTGGTTGCGCCATGTGGTTTTGCCATTGATTTCCAAATGGTTTGTCACTGACACGGTGCAGTGACCAGACACTTATATGTAAAGGTGTCTTGTTAAATGGATAGTTTTCAGGGCAATGTGCAGAATCAGGTTGCTATGGAGAAGGGGGCAAGTTATGTGGGAATGAAGCCTGGTTGGTGCATTCTCTTGTAGACCCTGAAAAACCACAAATGACAGAACTCCCTCCAGGACTGTGTTCCAGTTGAACTCCTTGTATTTTGTGAGGCAAATACCAAACTCTCAGTGCTGCAGCAGGAAACTCTACGAAAATGGAGGATGAACAAAAGGCTTCACAGTCCACACAGGGAGACACTTAGACCCCAGTGGCCACAGTTTACATACGAAGAGAGAATTCAGCACTGCTGCCTCATGTGTATTGGAAAGCAAGAAAGAATGTCCTCCAGGTCACATAGATGCAGACCCAGCTTTGATGATCTCACTACAAAGGAAGCTAAAGCTACTGACAACATATATTTCAAGTGCCCATCCTCAGAGGCAGTTTCTCTAGAAGTCTTTAGGCCAGCAGACCTCCATGTTTGTGCAGTGTTTACCCTGTCCCTTACTTTGGGATACTCCTCTACCACCTCCAAGTTTGTGAACTCCTGAATATTTTCCATTCCAGATATGTATTTACAGATTTTCTAACTCTTCTCCTCTAATTGTTTCTTATTTGGCGTGAAGGTAACGTCAAGGCATTGTTCTGGATGAGAGTGGGAAGATTTTTGTGTAGCACATATTTGCATACACATTGGATTCATTTTCCAATTTTCCATTCCAAAGACTGAATCCCTGACACTAACGCATACCCTACCAAACTCTGACTACTAATCCTAATATGATGAAGAAAAATAACCCAAACAGAATAGAAATACAAGCACTTCTGAAGAGGCATGGTGTATAGTTGGACTTGCCTTTTGCATGATAAAGTGTAGGTGTTATAAACCTAGTCAATTTTTCATTGAAATAGTTCTCCATGTGTTTTTTTTTCCTTTAATATTTATTGTTGGTTCTACAAAACATTACATAGTTCTTGACATGTCATATTTCACACTTTGATTCAAGTAGGTTATGAACTTCCATTTTTCTTCGTATACAGATTGCAGTATCTCATCAGTTACACATCCACTATTTTACATATTGCTATACTAGTGTCTGTTGTATTCTGCTGCCTTTCCTGTCCTCTACTATCTCCCATCCCCTCCCCTCCAATCCTCTCTCTCTACCCCATCTATTGTAATTCATTTCTTCCACTTGTTTTTGTCCCCTTTCCCCTCACTTCATCTTGTATTTAATTTTGTATAACCATGAGGGTTTCCTTCCATTTCTATGTAACTTTCCTTCTCTTTCCTTTTCCCTCCCACCTCTCACCCCTTTTTAATATTAATCATCTTCTCATGCTCTTTCTCCCAACTCTGTTCTTAGTTACTCTCCTTATATCAAAGAAAACATTTGGCATTTTTTTTTTAGTGATTGGCTATCCTCACGTAGCATAATACGTTCTAATGCCATCCATTTCTCTGCAAATTGTATGATTTTGTCATTTTTTAATGCAGAGTAATACTCCATTGTGTATAAATGCCACATTTTTTTTTAATCCATTCATCTATTGAAGGGCATCTAGGTTGGTTCCACAGTCTTCCTATTGTGAATTGTGCTGCTATGAACATAGATTTATCAGTGTCCCTGTAGCATGCACTTTTTGGGTCTATAGGGATTAGACCGAGAAGGGGAATTGCTGGGTCAAATGGCAGTTCCATTCCCAAGTTTCCAAGAAATCTCCATACTGCTTTCCAAATTTGCTGCACCAATTTGCAGTCCCACCAGCAATGTACAGGTGTACCCTTTTTCCCACATCCTCGCCAGCACTTGTTGTCGTTTGACTTCATAATGGCTGCCAAGCTTACTGCAGTGAGATGGTATCTTAGGGTGGGTTTGTTTTGCATTTCTCTGAATGCTCGAGATGGTGAGAATTTTTTGATGTACTTATTGATTGATTGTATGTCCTCCTCTGAGAAGTATCTGTTCAGGTCCTTGGCCCATTTGTTGATTGGGTAATTCATTTGCTTATTGTTTAATTTTTTGAGTTCTTTGTATAACTCTGGATATTAGGGCTCTATCTGAAGTGTGAGGAGTAAGATTTGTTCCCAGGATGTAGGCTCCCTTTTTACCTCTCTTATTGTTTCTTTTTCTGAGAAAAATCTATTTAGTTTGAGTAAGTCCTGTTTGTAGATTCTAATTATTAACTCTTATGCTATGGGTGTCCTATTGAGGAATTTGGAGCCCGACCCCACAGTATGTAGATCATAGCCAAAGTTTTCTTCTATCAGACGCCGTGTCGCTGATTTTATATCAAGCTCCTTGATCCATTTTGAGTTAACTTTTGTGCATGGCGAGAGAAAGGGATTCAGTTTCATTTTCTTACATATGTAATTCCAGTTTTTCCAGCACCATTTGTTGAAGATGCTATCCTTCCTTCAGTTTATGTTTTTAGCTCCTTTATCAAATATAAGATTGCTGTAATTTTGTGGATTGATTTCTGTGTCCTCTATTCTGTACCATTGGTCCACCCGCCAGTTTTGGTACCAGTACCATGCTCTTTTTGTTACTATTGCTCCGTAGTATAGTTTGAGGACATGTATCGCTATACCGCCTGATTCACACTTCCTGCTTAGAGTTGTCTTTGCTATACTGGGTCTTGTATTATTCCATATGAATTTCATAATTGTTTTATCTATTTCTACAGGAAATGCCGTTCGGATTTTGATTGGCATTGCATTAAACCTATAGAGAACTTTTGGTAATATCGCCATTTTGATGATGTTAATTCTGCCTATCCATGAACAGGGTGTATTTTTCCATCTTGTAAGATCTTCTTCTATTTCTCTCTTTAGGGTTCTGTAGTTTTCATTGTGTAAGTCTTTCACATCTTTTGTTACGTTGATAACCAAATATTTTATTTTATTTTTTTTGAGGATACTCTCAATGGAGTGGTTGTCCTCATTTCCGTTTCAGAGGATTTGTTGCTGATATTCAGGAATGCTTTTGATTTATGATTGTTGATTTTATATCATGCCACTTTGCTGAATTCATTTATTATCTCTAATAGTTTCTTGTAGACCCTTTTGGGTCTACTAGGTATAGAATCATGTCATCTGCAAATAGTGATAATTTAAGTTCTTCTTTTCCTATTTTTATGCCTTTAATTTCTTTCATTTGTCTAATTGCTCTGGCCAGTGTTCGAGAACTATGTTGAACAGAAATCGTGAGAGAGGGCATCCCTGTCTTGTTCCAGATTTTAGAGGGAATGCCTTCAATTTTTTCTCAATTCAGAATGATACTAGCCTGAGGCTTAGCATAGATTGCTTTTACAATATTGAGGTATGTTCCTGTTATCCCAGTTTTTCTAGAGTTTTAAACATAAAGGGATGCTGTACTTTATTGAATGCTTTTTCTGCATCTATTGGGGTGATCATATGTTTCTTATTTTTAAGTCTATTGATGTGGTGAATAACATTTATTGATTTCCGTATATTGAACCAGCCTTGTATCCCAGGAATGAATTCTACTTGATCATGTTGCACAATTTTTTAAATATGTTTTTGTATCTGATTCGCCAGAATTTTATTGAGGATTTTTGCATCTAGGTTCATTAGAGAGATTGGTCTGTAAATTTGTTTCTTTGAAGGGTCTTTGTATGGTTTAGGAATCAGGGTGATATTGGCCTCCTCTGCTGTATACCCATTCGGTCCTGGGCTTTTCTTAGTTGGTAGTCTTTGGATGGTTTCTTCTATTTTCTCAATTGATATTGGTCTGCTTAGGTTGTCTATATCCTCCTGACTCAATCTGGGCAGATCATATGACTTAAGAAATTTATTGATGCCTTCACTATCTTCTAATATAATTTCTGATTATCTTCTGTATTTCAGAAGTGTCTGTTGTGATATTGCCTTTTTCATCCCTTATGATAGTAATTTGAGTTCCCTCTCTTCTTCTCTTCATTAACATGGCTAAGAGTCTGTCGATTTTATTAATTTTTCAACTTTTAGTATTTTCAATTTTTTCAATTGTTTCTTTTGTTTCGATTTCATTAATTTCAGCTCTGATTTTAATTATTTCTTGCCTTCTACTTCTTTTTCTGTTGTTTTGCTCTTCTTTTTCTAGGATTTTGAAATGAACTATGAGATCATTTATTTGTTGTTGTTTTTTTTTTCTTTTTTTAAGGAAAGAACTCCAAGCAATGAATTTTCCACTTAGAACTGCTTTCAATGTGTCCCATAGATTCTGATATGTTCTGTCTGTCTTTTTCATTTATGTCTAAGAATTTTTTTTATTTTTCTCCTTGATGTCTTCAATAACCCATTGATCATTCAGTACGTATTGTTCATTCTCCAAGTGATGCATGAATTTTCCTTCCTTCTTTTATTGTTGATTTCAGTTTCATTCCATTACGATCAGATAAGATGCCTGGTATTATCTATACTCCTTTATATTGTCTAAGAGTTGTTCTGTGACATAATATATGATCTATTTTTGAGAGGTATCCATGTGCTGCTGAGAAAACAGTGTAACTGCTTGATGTTGGGTGGTATATTCTATATATGTTAATTAAGTCTAGGTTATTAATTGTGATATTGAGTTCTATAGTTTCCTAATTCAACTTTTGTTTGGAATATCTGTCCAGTAGTGAGAGAGGTGTGTTGAAATCTCCCATGATTATTGTATGGTGGTCTACCAGACTCTTGAACTTGAGCAGAGTTTGTTTGATTAACATAGCTGAACCATTGTTTGGGGCACATATATTTATGATTGTTATGTCTTGTTGGTGTATGGTTCCCTTGAGCAATATGTAGTGTCCCTCTTTATCTCTTTTGATTAACTTTGTCTTGAAATCTATTTTATTTGATATGAGTATGGACACTTCTGCTTGTTTCCGAAGTCAATATGAGTGATATGATTTCTCCCAACCTTTCACATTTAGTCTATATATGTCTTTTCCTATCAAATATATCTCCTGTAGGCAGAAAATTTTTGGGTCTTCTTTCGTGATCCATTCTACTAGCCTGTGTCTCTTAATTGGTGAGTTTAAGGCATTAACATTTAGGGTTATTTTTGAAATATGGGTTGTTCTTCCAGCCATATTTGTTTATTTATGTTACTAAACATGGTTTGTTTTTCTCTTTGATTATTTTTCGCCCCTTTACTGTACTATCTCCCACTGTTGGTTTTCATTGTTATTTTCCATTTCGTCTTCCTATAATGTTTTGCCAAGGATCTTTTGAAGAGATGGTTTTCTAGCTGCAAATTCTTTTAACTTTTGTTTATCATGGAAGGTTTTAATTTCATCTTCCATCCTGAAGATTAAAATCGCTGGATACACAATTCTTGGTTGGAACCCAATTTCTTTCAGTGATTGAAAAATGTTATTCCAGGATCTTCTAGCTTTCAGAGTCTGTGTTGAAAGATCAGCTGTTATCCTGATTGGTTTACCCCTAAATGTAATCTGCTTCCTTTCTCTTGTAGCTTTTAAAATTCTCTCTTTATTCTGTATGTTTGGCATCTTCATTATAATATGTCTAGGTGTTTATCTCTTATGATTTTGCACATTTGGCGTCCTGTAGGCTTCTAGGATTTGGGATTCTGTCTCATTCTTCATGTCTGGAAAGTTTTCTCATATTATTTCATTGAATAGATTGCTCAATCCTGTGGTTTGGACCTGTATACCTTCCTGTATCTCAATTACTCTTTAGTTTGGTCTCTTCATGTTATCCCATATTTCTTGGATGTTCTGCTCATGGTTTCTTAACAGTCTTGCTGAGCTTTCTATGTTCTTTTCAAGTTGAAATACTTTGTCTTCATTGTCTGATGTTCTATCTTCTAAGTGATCTACTCTGCTGGTAGTATTCTCAATTGAGTTTTTAAGTTGGTTTATTGCTTCCTGCATTTCTATGATTTCTGTTTGTGTGTTTTTTATAACCTCTATCTCCCTGTATAGTTGATCTTTTGCTTCTTGGATTTGTTTATGTAATTCATTGTCAAAGTGATCTTTCATTGTCTGATTTTGCTGTCTAATGTCTCCCTGGAGACTCCAGATCATCTGAAGCAAGTATATCCTGATTCTTTATCTGACATTCCATATGCTGCAGATATTACCTCTTCTAATGTTGAGTTGACCTGCGTTGCTTGTGGTCCTTTCTTTCCTTGTCTTTCCCTACTGTTCACGTTTTTTTCGGCTTGGTGAAAATTTTGTGTTATTGAATTTTACCCCTAAATGTTTATATTGCTATTGTATTCTTGAAAAGTCTCCCTCACAGGCCTAAGCAGCGGCTCTGCCCCTCCTCCAATTGTGGCAATGTGCCTACCACACCAGCACGCCGCTGGGCCTGTTCTGCCTCTTGGTAGCTGGTCCGCCTACCTTGCAGGAGCGGGCAGTTGATCTACCCCTCTGCGGGTGCTGGTCCTGTTCAGCCAGTGGGTAACAGGTCCAGCTACCTTGCAGGCACAGGCGTCGGCTCTGCCCCTCCGCGCTCCGCTGGGCCTCTTCTGTCTGTGGGTTGCAGGGCTGTCTACATTGCAGGCGTGAGTGGCATCTCTGCCCCCCCCCAAACCGGGGCGATGTGTCTACCACGCTGGTAGGTCGCTGGGTCTGTTCTGCCTCTGGGTGAGAGGTCCACCTGCTTTGCAGGCACGGGCAGCGGCTCGGCCCCTCCCCAAACCTGGTTATGTGTCTAGCACTCTGGCGGGGCCTAGCACCTGGTCTGTCGGTGTTCGCAGGTCCACCTACTTCGCAGGCGCGGGGGCCGGCTCTGCCCCTCTGAAGGCAGCTGGGCCGCTTCAGCCGGTGGGTCGCAGGTTCACCTATCTTGAAGTCGCAAGGGGTGTCTCTGCCCCTCCGCGGGTGTCTGGTCCTGTTCTGCCTGTGGGTCGCATGTCCGCGTTCCTTGCAGGCGTGCAGTGGCTCTGCCCAACCCCCAACCAGGGTGATGTGTCTTTCATGATGGCGGGCCGCTAGGCTTGTTCTACGGGTGGCTCGCAGGTCCGCCTACCTTACAGGTGCGGTTGGCGGCTCTGCCCCTCCCTTCTCCATGTGTTTTTAAAGTTAACAAATATGAGAATTCCTGTCTCCATTTCTCTGTACCCTATTCAGCACATGCATTTTTATATTCACATATAGAATCCTACCTGGTATCACATGTACATACTTGTGAGGTTGCTGACTTTGCAAATACAAATTGTGAGAAGGGATCACTCCTCCTAAATGCTGTTGGAACTTACAATTCAAACTATGGGTGAGCTCCCTAGTTGAACAACATTATACATAAATCGATGCTCAGGAAAATGAAGATTTTTGGATTTGTGGATGATATATAATTCATGATGTATTTCGATTGGCATATATATTGCTACTTTTTAATGTATACGTGTGTGTGTGTGTGTGTGTGTGTGCGTGTGTGCATATATATATGTATAAACTCTCCAGATTTTTCAAAATATGAAATGTATGTGTCTTATTATATACTCCCTAAATTCATTGATGTTCATGAATGTGGATTTATATTCAACTTTTCATAAGAATGTTCTCAGAAATATTAATCCACCTGAAATACATATTTGTTTCCTAATACTGAAAACTAACTTCAGTGAATGGTGCATACAAATCCTAATATTGCTATAGTAAATGACTCAGTTTAACGTCAATGCAAGTAGATTCCTATGGGACATGATATGTATTTTGACGTTCATTTTTATTCAAAACTGGTACATTAATATTTCTTCAGTTTTTGCACATAATAGAATACATATTTCATTCACAAATTCACAAATTTATAGGCATTTTTTTCACTTTCAATTACTTCCTGCTTCAGAACATATGTATTCCCCCAGGTTTCTTGACTGCTCTTTTAATGAGACTTCTTTCCAAGCTCATTATTTTCAATTTCCATAATCATTTTAGAAGCAAAGCTCACACACACTTCATGATAAACAATAACAGTGATATTACCATTAGATGTATAACTGGTTGGAATGATTGTATGAATATCAATATAAGATTTCCAGTATATATTCAGATATCAATTCAATCCATTATTTAAATTTGAAACCAGTTATATTATTTATTCACAGTATGGTCTATTCATGCATTATCTTTATATTCATATAACACAGAGTATACCTATTTGTACCCACAATACTAAATTATATGTCTTCAAAATATTGCTCCCAGAAATGGTGTAAGAAATACTCATGTCACCTGATCTATATATACATTAATCACAGTAATATTGTGGAAACAAAAAGCAAGGTCACACTTATGATTGTACCAAATCCTAAATGGAAAGTGAGCATGGATTAAAAAAAAATCCATGTCCAGTTTCCCTAATGCTCTCAAAAGTGAATCCTATTGGTGACTACATATTTGTTTCTTCCTGAAATTACATATTCAACCTCAACCCTGTTGAAAATGTCTAATCCTATCACTCACTTTATACTTTGCCTGATTTCCTAATGTCTCTATTGAAATCTGATTTCCTGTATTTTTTCCCCAGTTCATCATTATGACTGACTCTTCACATGTGCTGACATTTACTTTCGCTCTCTACCCAAAACCCTATTGCTAAAGATCTTTTGGTCCAAATGCTATACACACTCTTCATTCTAAATCTACCGAATATCTTCCTAATCCACCAACTATCCCTTTTGGACTGTATTTTCTCTTCGACATTCAATCATCCAAAAGACAAGGTCCTATGCCATTGTATATCAATTAATCTGAGACACCTGTGCAGAACATAATTCAAAGCTAAGAATCCCAATAGTGGGGCCAATTCCCTTCTGTGCTTCAAAAATTACCTAGATTTCTTTTTTCATACTTATATTTCACCTATATATTCTTGAAAATATCGCAAAATTCCAATACCATTATTCATCCAAGAGAATGATTCCTAACCCAAATGGAAGCTGTTATTAACCTTAACCATACAATGTTTCCTCAATCTAACTTTACATAAGAGGAGGGACAGAATTAGTCTTCCAATACAGGAGTGTAGGGGATCTTCCACCTGCTGAGAACCTCAAAGTTCCATGCAGAAATGATCCCTGGAGAAGATGTAGGCAGCTATGAAGGACCTGAGAGAGCAAAAGTCATCTTCCATGGCAAACAACCCGGTCAGGATGAAGGGAAGTGTCAGAATAAGCCTCACTCTTCTTAATGTAGAGAAGATGGACCAAACCATTTCAGTGTAGACAGCTGTTCCCGGCTGCCTATGGTTGATATACAATCCTCAGTTGTGAACGTATCACAGGAAATAGGGGCAGCCTCCATCTCATGGGAACCTTGGAAGCAAATTTTAGGACAAAGTGGTTTCCAAAGCAGTGACCTCATTCAGTTCACAAAGGAGGTGACCTTCCTCACTTCTTTGGTGATAGAACTCTCTGAACTTGGGATCCAGGAAGCCAGGCTACCAGAGGCAGTCCCAGTACCATTCCCAGTGGGCTCACTTATTTGGATTTACCAAGAACAGAGTCAGTCTTTCTTGGTACCTACTGATGTGAGAATGGCCAAATTTCAGGAGAGCTCAGAAGAGGGGCCTTTCCTGAGAAAGCAGGAAGTTGCTCACAGCTGGCTCCTGACCACTTCACAGATTTGGCCAAAAAGACCAGATCTGAGACAGGACAGAACATTTCAGGGAACATAATAAGGCCCACAAGTCAGAGGACACTCCGGATAGTCACAGACCTCTTTGGGGGAAGGAGGTGCCTTTGTGGGTGTGGGTGTGAGTTTGTGGTTTTGTCTCATTTTCTGAGAATAGGTAAAAAAGGCGGTTTGTTTGGTTTGGAGTGGACTGTTCCTAGTAAGTCGTTTCACAAAGTGAGTGTTTCTATGTCTGTGTATTCCACTGTGTCTGTGGTTGTAGACATTTGAAAAGAGAATTCATCAATGGATGTGTCCTGTTTAGTAGAAACCTACCCAGCATTCATTCTGCCCAATTGATGAATGGACTGTGGCTTCCCTTATGGATGGGCAACACCTACTAATTTCCTAAGTTCCTGTTTTCTTCCTGATTCTGGCCACTCTCCAGAATAGGCTCATGGTTTTGTGTCCAAGATATGTACCACCTCCAAGCTCTGTGACAAGGCCATGTAATGGATAGCTAAAGGAAATGGCTAGCATCTCAAAAAACTCAGATATCAGTGTGACCAGGAAAGCCTCAGTGGAGAAACTCTGCTTTGGGTTTTTTGCTAACCAATTCTTCTCTTCCCCTGAATGTGAGGAAGGTCTTGGCCTCAAGACACCGCTTTGTGAAGCCTGAAGAAAACAGTTTTAAAATGGAAATAAATGGGCATCACCTGTGGCTCTTTGTTAATTTCTTTGGAAATGGATGTGTCGGAATCAGTCTCTTGGCCCTGTGTGAGGCTGTGGCTTAGGTTCTCAGCACCTGATGCATCTAAAGAATGATCCCATGTGTGCATCCAAAACCAAAATTGGAAAAAGATCAGTAATTGTTGATGAAGTCTCTCGCCTTCCTCTCTTAGGTTCCTGACCACCATCAAGTGAGAATAGAGATCCTTTGAATCAAATGAGTTCTTCTAAGCCCTGCAAAGGCTATCCCATACATGCCTGTGTTTTCTCATGACTCCAAATCACATAAAGAATCTATACCTGACAGTCAGTAGGCCTCAAATTGGAGAAGCAGAGCAGTATTAAAGGAAGGCATTTTTGATCCCTTGTGGTTCACAGGAAGGGTGTACAGGCCACCCTGCCTTTAGGAAAATGACGGGCAAGTGAGGTTATTTGGACTCTGTGTTGGGCTGCGCCCCTCATGGAAACATCCAGCCAGAGGTTATGAGGAGTGTCTATATGGAAGAAGATGAGGGCCATGTGGGAGTGTTTTGGTTTTAATTGTGGTTATTTGTGTGGAAGTTGGAAGCGATGACTGGGTCCACCTGGGCTTGAACTCTGGTGTGATACCCTATAGAGACTGAGTCCTGGAACTGACCTCAGAGAAGTATTGCCATGAATTGTGTTGGGATATTTGGAGGCCACGCATGAGAGTCACCATTGGAAACTGAGATCTATTCCCAGTGTGGCTTTCCACAGAGCACTGGGAATCTCAGCCAAGGTATCACATAATTTTATTCTGAAACACTTGGCAGCAATAGTTGAGAGTCAAAACACAAATGCACTTCACATTGTAGACGTCAATGGGCCTGGCTTCATGTGGCCTTTTGGCCACTCTTTGGGAAGTCTTGGCAGTGAGAGTTCTCCAGATCCTTCTTTGAAATGAGCTTCTTCACCATTTAATGGTTACCGAATTAAATGAAACATTCAGTGCCTCCAACTTCAACCTTGAAAGATGGGCTCGATAAATACCATGAAATTTTTGAAATTCCCATATCCAGGAGGCACTGGAGAACCATTGGATATCCTGTTGGTGATCATGAGTGCACCAGACAGTGCCTTGATTGGCTGGGTTTCACGAAAATGGTGTAGAATAGAGATTCCAGTAAGTTGGAGCCTGCTGAATAGTGGGCCTAGAGCAAAGGTGGGCATGTGTGAGATAAAACATCTGTGGTGCTTCCATGTGGATTTCCCAATGGCTTCCAAATGGCTTGTGACTGACATGGTGCAGCCAGCAGACCCTTATATGTAAATGATTCTTGTTATATGGATAAGTTTCAGGGCAATGTTCAGAATCAGGTTCCTATGGTCAAGGGGTCAAGCTATGTTGGACAGAAGCCTGGTTTGTGCATTCTCCTGCAGACCCTGTCCCACCACACGTGACAGAACTCCCTCCAGCACTGTGTCCCAGGTGAACTCCTTGTATTTCGTGAAGCAAATACTGAACTCCCAGTGTAGCAGCAAAAAATATCACAAAAATTGGAGGATGATCAAATGGCTTCACAGTCCACATGAGGAGACACTTAGCCCCAAGTGGCCACAGTTGACCCCGAAAGAGAGAATTCAGCAATGCTGCCTCATGATCATTGGTAAATAAGAAAGCATCTCCTCCAGGTCACATAGATGCAGACCCAGCTTTTATGGTCTCACTACAAAATAGCTAAAGCTCCTGACAACAACATATATTTCAAGAGCCCAACATCAGAGACAGTTTTTCCAGAAGCCTTTAGGCTAGCAGAGCTCCATGTTTTTGGAGTGTTTACATTGTCCCTTACTTTTGGAATCTCGCCTTCTACCTGCAAGTTTGTGAACTCCTGAGCATATTAAATTCCAGATATGTATTCACAGATTTTCTTACGCATCTCCTCTACATGTGTTACTTGGAACGAAGTTAAGGTCAAGGCATTGTTGTGGATGAGAGTCGGAAGATTTTTGTGTAGCACATATTTGCATACACATTGGATTCATTTTCCAATTTTCCTTTCGAAATACTGAATCCCTGAAACTAACCCATACCCTACAAGACTCTGACAACTAATCCTAACGTAATGGAGAAAAATAACCCAAACAGAACAGAAATACAAACATATCAGAGGAGGCATGGTGTACCATTGAATTAACTTTTCCATTATATAGGGAAGGAGTTTTAAATCTAGTCAATTTTTTGTTGAAAGAGTTGTCCATGTATTTTTAAACTTATCAAATATGTGAATTCCTGTCTCCCCCATTTCTTTGTATCCTATTCAGCACATGTATTTTTATATGCACATATAGAATTGTACCTTGTATCACACATATATTCTTGTGAGGTGGCTGACTTGGCAGATACAAATTGTGAGAAAAGTTCACTCCTCCTAAACGCTGTTGGAACTGAAAATTCAACCTATGGGTGAGCTTCCTAGTTGAACAACATTATACATAAATCCATGTTCAGTAAAATGAATATTTTTGGATACTTGGATGATATATATTTCATGATGAATTTTGATTGGCATATATATTGCTAGTTTTTAATGTCTGTGTCTGTTTGTATATATATATATATATATATATATATATATATATATATATATATATATTGTCAAGATTTTTCAAAATATGAAATATATGTGTATTTTGGCCACTCTTTGGGAAGCCTTACCTGTGAGAGTTCTCTAGAGCTTTCATTGAAATGATTTTCCTCAACATTTAATGGTTCCTGAATGAATTGAAACCCACAGTGCCTCCAACTTCATCCTTGAAAAATGGCTCTATAAATACCATGAAATTCCCCTGACCAGGTGGCACTGGAGAACCTTTGGATGTCTTGTTGCTGATCATGAGTGTACCAGACAGTGCCTTGACTGTCTCGATTTCATGAAAATTGTGTAGAACAGAGATGCCAGTAAGTTGGAGAGTGCTGAGAAGTGGGCCCAGAGCTGTGGTGTGCAGGTGTATGATAAAACATCTGTGGTGGGGCCATTTGGGTCTGCCATTGACTTCCAAATGGCTTGTGGCTTACATGGTGCAGCTAGCCGACCCTTATCTGTAAAGGCATCTTGTTATATGTAAAGGTTTCAGGACAATGTTCAAAATCAGTTTGCTATGGATAATGTTGCAAGTTATGTGGGATAGAAGTCTGGTTGGTGAATTCTCCTGTAGACCCTGACCCTCCACACGTGACAGAACTCGCTCCAGCACTGTGTCCCAGTTGAACTCCTTGTATTTCATGAAGGAAAAACCAAAAGCCCAGTGCAGCAGCAAGAAACACCACGAAAATTGTAGGATGGCCAATTGGCTTCACAGTCAAGACGGGGAGACACTTACCCCTCCGTGGCCACAGTTTACCTTCAAAGAAAGAATTGAGCACTGCTGCCTCATGTTCTTTTGGAAAATAAGAAACCATGTCCTCCAGGTCAGATAAATGAAGACCCATCTTTGATGGTATCACTACAAAGGAAGCTAAAGCTCCTGACAACAACATATATTTCAAGTGCCCAACTTCAGAGGCAGTTTCTCAAGAAGTCTTTAGGCCAGCAGAGTTCCATGAATTTGGACTGTTTATCCTGTCCCTTAAGTTTGAAAACTCCTCTAAAATGCCCAAGCTTGTGAACTCCTGAGCATTTTCCATTCCAGATATGTATTCACAGATTTTCTAACTCTTGTCCTCTAATTGTGTCTTACTTGGTGAAGGTAATGTCAAGGCATTGCTCTGAATGAGAGTGGAAAGTTTTTTTGTAGCGCATATTTGCATACACAATGGATTCATTTTCCTTTATTTCCATTTGAATTACTGAATCCATGACACTAACGCATACCCTACTAGACTCTGACTACTAATGCTAATATGATGAAGAAAAATAACCCAAACAGAATAGAAATACAAGCAGTTCAGAAGAGGCATGGTGTATAGTTGGACTTGCCTTTTGCATGATAAAGGGTAGTTGTTAAAAATCTGGTTAATTTTTAATTGATATAGTTCTCCATGTGTTTTGAAAGGTATCAAATATGTGAATTCCTGTCTCCCTTTCTCTGTTGCCTATTCAGCACATGTATTTTTATATGCACAAATAGAATCCTACCTGGTACCACACGTACATTATTGTGAGGTGGCCTACTTGGCAGATACAAATTGTGAGAAGAGATCACTCCTCCTAAACGCTGTAGAAACTGAAAATTCAACCTATGTGTGAGCTTCCTAGTTGAACAACATTACACATAAATCCATGTTAAGTAAAATAAATATTTTTGGATCTGTGTATGATATGTATTTCATGATGAATTTTGATTGGCATATATATTGCTACTTTTTAATATCTCTGTATGTGTTTTGTGAAAAATCTGCACTCTATAGATTATTCAAAATATGAAATATATGTGTCTTATTATACACTCCTTAAATTCATTCATGTTCATGTATGAGACCACGGCTCATGCAACAGCAAAAGACATTTATTGAGGATCCAATCCAGTATGCTAGGGCTCCGTGGTCACTCAAGAAGGGAGTGCAGCCCAGATCTCCGAGCTGAGGTTGAGCAGTGCTTAAGTACACTTTTTGGGGAGGGCGAGACTTTACATATATCACAGTATCTTTTAACAAATCATCATACACTGCGGGAAAATCAAACAACAAATCCTAAACATGATTAGTTCATTCATTGGTGGGAACATGTCAGGCAGGAGGGATAGGTCAGTTCTACAGCGGGGTACAGATTCAAATTGATTAGATTAGGCCCTGCGATGCATATGTGCCAAGCCACACAGGGTCCTAGGTTATTAAACAACCAGGCGATCAGGGGGAATATTTACTGGGCAGTCCAGAAATTGTCCTACAAGTAACAGGAATTTCAGATTTTTCATGTAGCATAGGAACTTAACAATACCTGGTCCTTTACATTTTAAATCAGGCCTTGAATCTTAGAAACTTTACAAACCCGGTCTTTTACACTTTAACTTTTACACTTTAATTTCAATTTCTTTTACCCTTAAAGATCACTCCTGGTTCACAAGAAGGGTGTCCAAGCCACCCTGACTTTAGGCAAATGAGGGGCAAGGGAGCTTATTTTGGACACTGTCTTGGGCTGTGCCCCTCATGGAAACCTCCAGCCATATGTTATGATGAGTGTCTTTATGGAAGAAGATGAGGGTCATGTAGGAGTGTTTTGGTTTTAATTGTGGTCATTTGTGTGGCGGTTGGAAGAGATGACTTGGTCCACCAGGGCTTGAACTCTGCTCTGATACTCCTTAGAGACTGAGTTCTGGAACTGACTTGAGAGAAGTATTGCCATGAATTGTTTTGGGATTATAGGAGGCCACACATGAAATTAGCCCTTGGAAACTGAGATTTAGGCCCAGGGTGGCTTTCCACCAAGCACTGGGAATCTCAGCCAGGGTAACACATGATTTTTTTACTGAAAGACTTGGAAGTCATAGTTGAGACTCAAAACACACATGTACCTCATATTGTAGACCTCAATGAGCCTGGCTTCATGTGAACTTTTGGGCACTCATTGGGAAGCCTTGCCTGTGAGAGTTCTTCAGAGCTTTCATTGAAATGAGCTTACTCACCATTTAATGGTTCCTGAATGAATTGAAACCCACAGTGCCTCCAACATCATCCTTGAAAAATGGCTATACAAATACCATGAAATTTTTGAAATTTCCATGACCAGGTGGCACTGGAGAAACTTTGGATGTCCTGTTGCTGATCATGTGTGTACCAGACAGTTCCTTGATTGACTGGTTGTCATGAAAATGGTATAGAACCGAGATGTCAGTAAGTTGGAGCCTGCTGAGTATTGGGGCTAGAGCAGTGGACTATACGTTTGTGAATAAATATCTGTGGTGGGACCAGGTGGATCTGCCTTTGGCTTCCAAAATACTTGTGACTGATATGGTGCAGGCAGCAGACCCTTATATGTAAAGGCAACTTGTTTTATTGAGAGGTTTCAGGGCAATGTTCAGAATCTGGTTGCTATAGTCAAGGGGAAAGCTATGTGGGATAGACCCATGTTTCGAACATTCTCCTGAAGACCCTGACCAATCACACGTGTCAGAGCTCCCTCCAGAATTGTGTCCCAGTTGAACTCCTTGTATTTCATTAAGCCAATTCCAAACTCCCAGTGCAGCAGTAAGAAACACCACAAAAATGGAGGATGACCAAATGGCTTCACAGACCACACGGGGAGACACTTAAATCCCAGTGGCCACAGTTTACCAAGAAAGAATTCAGAACTGCGGCCTCATGTTCATTAGAAAATAAGGAACCATTTCCTCCAGGTCACATAGATGCAGACCCACATTTGATGGTGTCACAATGAGGAAGCTAAATCTCCTGACAACTTCATATATTTCATGTTCCCTACCTGAGAGGCATTTTCTCAAGAAGTCTTAAGGCCAGCAGAGCTCCAAGTTTGTGGAGTGTTTAACCTCTCCCTTACTTTTGGAAACTGCTCTACCACATCCAATGTTGTGAACTCCTGAACATTTTCAGTTCCACATATGTAATCACAGGTTTTCGAACTCCTCTCCAATAATTGTGTCTTACTTGGAGTGAAGTTAATGTAAAGGAATTGTTCTGGATGAGAGTGGCAAGATTTTTGTGTAGCACATATTTGCATACACATTAGATTTATTTTCCTATTTTCATTTGAAATACTGATCCCCGACACTAACACATACCCTAAGAGACTCTGACTACTAATGCTAATATGATGGATAAAAAGAAAACTAACAGAATAGAAATACAGGCCTTTAATAGGAGGCATGGTATATACTTGGAATTGCCTTCTGCTTTATCAAGGGTATGTGTTATAAATCTTGTCAAATTTTCATTGTAATATTTCTCCATGAGTTTTATATGTGTATATATATATATATATATATATATATATATATATATATATATATATATATATATACTCTCTAGATTTTTCAAAATATGAAAAACATGTGTCTTATTAAACACTATCTAAATTCATTCATATTCATGTATGTGGATATAAAATCAACTTTTCATAAGATTATTCTCAGAAACATTCAACCACCTGAAATACATATTTGTTTCCTCGTCCTGAGAACTAACTTCAGTGAATCGTGCTTACAAACCCTAATATTTTTACAGTAACTGACACAGTTTATCATCAAAGCAAGTAGATTCCTATAGGACATGATGTGTATATTGATGTTCATTTTTATTCAACACTGGGACATTAAAATTTCTTCATTTTATGCACATCGTAGGATATATATTTTCTCCACAGGTTAGCAAATATATAGGCATTTGTTTCACTTTCAATCACTTCCTGCTTCAGAACACATGTATTCCTCCATGTTTCTTGACTGGTCTGTTCATGAGACTTCTATCCAAACACATTATTTTCGATTTCCTTTATCACTTTAGAAGCAAAACGGACACACACTTCATGATAAACCATCACTGTAATATCACCATTAGATGTATTACTGGTTGGAATGAATGATTATATATCAATAAAAGATTTTTTATATATTTTCTGATATCAATTCAATGCATTGTTTAAAGTGTAACAAGTTATATTATTTATTCACAGTATGGTCTATTCATGCATTATCTCTATATTCATAGACACAGGGTACACCTGGTTGTACCCCTAATACTAATCTATACATATTTGAAATATTGCTCCCAGAAATGGTGGAAGAAATACTCATGTCACCTGATCTACATATGCATGTTGTCACTGTAATATTCTGGACACAAAATGCAAAAGCCACACGTATGATTGTACCAAAGCCTAAAGGTAAACTGAACATGGATTACTAAAAACATCCCTGACCAGGTTGCCTAATGCTCTCAAATGTCAATACTATTGCTGGCTACATATTTGTTTCTTCCTAAGATTAAATATTCAACCTCAAAACTGTTGAAAATGTTTAATTTTTTCACTCACTTGATACTTTTGCCTGATTTCCTAATGTCTCTATTGATATCTACTTTCCTACATATTTTCCGCAGTTCAACATTGTGACTGACCCTTCACATGTGCTGACATTGACATTCACTCTGTAACGGAAACACTATTGCTAAAGATCTTTGGTCCAAATCCTATACTCGCTCTTCTTCCGAAACATACTGACTATCTTCCTGATCCTATCGACTATCCCTTTTTGAGTAGATGTTCTCTACTACATTCAATCATCCAAGGTACAAGATCCTATGCCATTGTATATCGATTTTTCTGAAACATGTATCTAGAACGTAATTCAAAGCTACGTATCACAATCAGTTGCCCAATGCATTTCTGAGCTTCAAATCTTACCTAGATTTCTGTTTTCATACTTATATTTTATCTCTATATTCCTATAAATATTGCAGGTTCCCAATACCATTATTCATCCCGCATAATGATTCCTTACCCAAATCGAACCTGTTATTAACCCTAACCATACACTGTTGCTTCAATCTAAAATTACAAAAGAGCAGGGACAGAGTTCGCCTTACAATACAGGAATGTAGGGTATCTTCCAACTGCTGAGAACCTCAAAGTTCGATGCAGAAATAATCCCTGGAGAAGATGTCAGCAGCTATGAAGGACCTGTGAGAGCAAAAGCCATCTTCAATGGCAAACAATCTAGACAGGAAAAAGGGATGTGTATGCATCAGCCTCTCTCTTTTTAATGTAGAGAAGATTGACCTAACCAGACCTGCATGGAGAGCTGTTCCCAGGTGCCTATTTTGATATACAATTGAAACTAGTCAAATTTTCAAAGGAAGTAGGGGCAGCCTCTATCTAATGGAACCCTTGGAAGCAACGGTTAGGGCAAAGTTGTTGCCAAGGCAGTGACCTCTTTCAGTTCCTGAAGGAAGTGACCTACCTAACTTCCTTGGTGATGGAACATTCGGAAATTTTGATGCAAGAAGCCAGGCACTGAGAGCCAATCCCAGTCCCTGTCCCAGTGGGCTCACTTGTTTGGATTTACCAAGTACAGATCAGACCTTCTTGGTACCTACTGATGTGAGGATGGCCAAATGTCAGTAGAGCTCTGAAGAGAAGCTTTTCCTGAGATAGCAGGTAGTGGCTAACGGTTGGCTCCTCAAAGCATCACAGAGTTGGCCAAGGAGACAAGATCTGAGACAGGAGAGGCCATTTTGTGGGGAACATAGTATGGCCCACCAGTCAGAAGACATTCCGGATAGTTACAGACCTACTTTTGGGAAGGAGGTGCCTTTGTGTGTGGGTGTGAGTTTGCGGTTTTGTCTCATGTTCTGAGAATAGGTAGGAAAGGTGGTTGGTTTGGTTTGGAGTCGACTGTTTCTAGTAAGTCTTTTGACAAGGCGATTTTCTATGTCTGTGTATCCACTGTGTCCGTGGTTTTAGACATTAGAAAAGAGAATGCATCAATGGAGGTGTCCTGTCTAGTAGAAAGCTTCCCAGCATTCATCCTGCTCAATTGATGAATGGACTGTGGTTTGCCTTATGGATCTTAAACACCTACTAACATCCTAAGTTCCTGTTTTCTTCCTGAATTCTGGCCACTCTCCAGAATAGGCTCATGATTTATTGTGCAAGATATGTACCACCTCCAAGCTCTGTGACATGTCCATGTTCTTGATAGCTGAAGGGAATGGGAACATCTCGGAAAACTCAGACATCAGTGTGAGCAGTAAAGTCTCAGTGGAGAAACCCTGCTTTGGTCCATTTGCTTAACTATGGTTCTATTGCCTTGAATGTCAGGAAGGTCTTTGCCTCAGGCCACCCTTTTGTGAAGCCTGAAGAAACAGTTTTCAAATGAAAATGAATGGGCATCTCCTGTGGCTCTTTGCTTAATTGCTTTGAAAAGGATGGTGTCTTAATCAGACACTAGGCCCTGTTTGAGGCTGTGGCTAAGATTCTCAGCTCCTGATAGATGTAAAGAAGATCCCATGTGTGCATCCAAAACCAAAATGGCAAAAAGATCAGTCATTGTAGATGAAGTCTCTTGCCTTCCTCTGATAGGTTCCGGAACTCCATCAAGTGAGAATAGGATTCCTATGGGTCAAATGAGTTATTCAAATCCTGCAGAAGTACTTGGGTTCTCTCATGATGCCAAATCACATAATGAATCTATACCTGACTGTCAGTAGGCCTCAAATTGGAGAAGCAGAGCAGCATTAACAGCAGGCCTATTTGATCACTCCTGGTTCAAAGGAAGGGTGTCCAGGCCACACTGAATTTAGACAAATGAGGGGCAAGGGTGCATATTTGGGACATTGTCTTTGGCTGCGCCCCTCATGGAAACCTCCAGCTAGAGTTTATGATGAGTGTCTATACGGCTGAAGATGAGGGCCATGTGGGAATGTTTTGGTTTAATTGTGGTCATTTGTGTGGCGGTTGGAAGAGATGACAGGGTCCACATGGTCTTGAACTCAGGTGTGATTCCTCTTAGAGACTGAGTTCTGGAACTGACCTCAGAGAAGTATTGCCATTAATTGTGTTGGCATTGTAGGAGGCCACACATGAGAGTTGCCTTTGAAACCTGAGATCTAGGCCCAGGATGGCTTTCCTCAGAGAACTGAAAATCTCAGCAAGAATATCGCATAATTTTATTCTGAAAAACTTGGCAGCCATAGTTAAGAGTCAAAAGACACATGGACCTCCCGTTGTAGACCTCCATAGGCCTTGCTTCATGTGACCTTTTGGCCAGTGTTTGGGAAGCCTTGCCTGTTAGAGTTCCTCAGAGCTTTCATTGAAATGAGCTTCCTCCCCATGTAATGGTTCCTTGAAGAATGGAAACCCCAAAGTGCCTCCAACTTCATTCTTGAAAAATGGATAGATAAATACCATGATTTTTGAAATTCCCAATGACCAAGTGGCACTGGAGAACCATTGGATGTTCTGTTGCAGACAGTGGCTTGATTGTTGTGTTACAGACAGTGCCTTGATTGACTGGGTTTCATGAAAATGGTGCAGAACAGAGATGCCAGTAAGTTGGAGCCTGCTGAGTAGTGGGCCTAGAGCAGTGGTGGGCAGGTGTGTGATAATACAACTGTGGTGTCGCCATGTGGATCTGCCATTGGCTTCCAAATAGCTTGTGACTGACTTGGTACAGCCAGCAGACCATTATATGAAAAGGCATCTTGTTATATGGAGAGGTTTCAGGGCAATGTTCACAATCAAGTTGCTATGGTCAAGGGGGCAAGTTATGTGGGATAGAACCCTGGTTGGTGAATTCTCCTGCACACCCTGACCCAACACACGTGACAGAACTCCCTCCAGCCCTATATCCTAGTTGAACTCCTTGTATTTCATGAAGCAAATACCAACCTCCCATTGCAGCATCAAGAAACACCACAACCTCGCCAGCACTTGTTGTTGTTTGATTTCATAATGGCTGCCAATCTTACTGGAGTGAGAAAAGGGTTCTCTTGTACATTGCTGGTGGGGCTGCAAATTGGTGCGGCCAATTTGGAAAGCAGTATGGAGATTCCTGGGAAAGCTGGGAATGGAACCACCATTTGACCCAGCTATTGCCCTTCTCGGACTATTCCCTGAAGACCTTGAAAGAGCGTATTACAGGGATACTGCCACATCGATGTTCATAGCAGCACAATTTACAATAGCTAGATTGTGGAACCAACCCAGATGCCCTTCAATGCATGAATGGATTAAAAAAAATGTGGCATCTATACACCATGGAGTATTACGCAGCACTAAAAAATGACAAAATCTTGGAATTTGCAGGGAAATGGATGGCACTAGAGCAGATTATGCTTAGTGAAGCTAGCCAATCCCTAAAAAACAAATACCAAATGTCATCTTTGATATAATGAGAGCAACTAAGAATAAAGCAGGGAGGAAGAGCAGGAAGAAAAGATTAACATTAAACAGAGACATGAGGTGGGACGGAAAGGGAGAGAAAAGGGGAATTGCATGGAAATGGAGGGAGACCCTCATTGTTATACTAAATTACATATAAGAGGTTGTAAGTGGAATGGGAAAATAAACAAGGTGAGAAATGAATTACAGTAGAAGGGGTAGAGAGAGAAGATGGGAGGGGAGGGGAGGGGGGATAGTAGAGGATAGGAAATGTAGCAGAATACAACAGTTACTATTATGGTATTATGTAAAAATGTGGATGTGTAACCCATGTGATTCTGCAATCTGTACTTGGGGCAAAAAAGGGAGTTCATAACTCACTTGAAGCTAATGTATGCTAATGTATGAAATTTGATATGTCAAGAGCTTTGTAGGGTTTTGAACAACCAATAAAAAAATAAAATTAAAAAAAAAGAAAGAAACACCACAAAAAGGGCAGGATGACCAAATGGCTTCACAGTCCACTCAGGGAGACAATAAGCTTCCAGTGGCCACAGTTTACCAACAAAGAGAGAAATCAACACTGGTACCACATGTTCAATGGAAAATAAGAAACGATGTCCTCCAGGTCACATAGATGCAGATCCAGGTTTGATGGTCTCACCAGAAATGAAGCTAAAGCTCCAGACAACAAGATATATTTCAAGTGTCCAAACTCAGTGGCAGTTTTACAAGAAGGCTATTGGCCAGCAGAGTTCCATGTTTGTGGAGTGTTTACACAGTCACTTACTTTTGGAAACTCCTCTACCACCTCCAAGGTTGTGAACTCCTGTGCATTTTCCATTCCAGATATGTATTCACAGATTTTCTAACTCTTCTCTTCGAATTGCATCTTACCTGGGGTGAAGGTAATGTCAAAGGATTTATCTGGATGAGAGTGGGAAGACATTTGTGTAGGACATATTTGCATACATATTGGATTCATTTTCCAATTTTCCATTTCAAATACTTTATCTCTGACACTAAACCACACCCTACTAGTCTCTGACTACTAATCCTAATATGAGGCAGAAAAATAACCCAAACATAATAGAAATACAAGCAGTTCAGAGGAGGCATGGTGTATAGTTGGACTTGCCTTTTGCATTTTAAAGGTTAGGGGTTATAAATCTAGACAATTTTTTGTTGCAATAGTTGTCCATGTGGTTTTAAAGATAACAAATATGTGAATTCTTGTCTCTCTTTCTCTGTAGCCTACTCAGCAAATATATTTTTATATACACATAGAGAATCCTACCTGGTACTACACGTACATTCTTGTGAGGTGGCTAACTTGGCAGATACAAATTGAGAGAAAAGATCACTCCTTCTAAATGTCGTTGGAACTGAAAATTCAACCTATGGGTGAGCTTCCTAGTTGAACAAAATTATACACAAATCCATGTTCAGTACAATGAATATTTTTGGATCTGTGGATGATATATATTTCATGGTGAATTTTGATTGGCATATATTGCTATTTTTAATGTTTCTGGGTGTGTATGTGTGTGTGTCTGTGTGTGTGTGTGTATATATATATATATATATATATATATATATATATATATATATACACTCTCTCCTTCTATTTTTCAAAATATGAAATATATGTGTCTTATATACACTCCCTAATTTTATTCATGTTCATGAATGTGGATTTATAATCAACTTTTCACAAGATTATTCTAAAAAAATTTCATCCACCTGAAATACATATTTGTTTCCTAGTACTGAAAACTAACTTCAGTGAATGGTGCATACAAATCCTAATATTTCTATAGTAACTGACACAGTTTATCATCAATGCAAGTAGATGCCTATGGGACATGATGTGTTTATCGATGTTCATTTTTATTCAACACTGGGACATTACAATTTCTTCAGTTTATGCACATCATAGGATATATATTTCCTCCACAGGTTAGCAAATTTATAGGCATTTGTTTCACTTTCAATCACTTCCTGCTTTAGAACACATGGATTCCTCCATGTTTCTTGACTGATCTTTTCATGAGATTTCTTTCCAAATACATTATTTTCGAATTCCTTTATCACTTTTGAAGCAAAACGGACACACACTGCATGATAAATCATAACTATAATATCACTATTAGATGTATAACTGGTTGGAATGAATGATTTTATATTAATATAAGATTTCTTATATATTTTCAGATATCAATTCAATACATTTTGTAAAGTGGAACCAGTTATATTATCTATTCACAGTATGGTCTATTCATGCATTATCTCTATATTCATAGACACAGGTTACACCTCTTTGTACCCCCAATACTAATTTATACATCTTCAAAATATTGCTCCCAGAAATGGTGGAAGAAATACTCATGTCACCTGATCTACATATGCATGTTATCACAGTAGTATTCTGGACACAAAATGCAAAAGTCACACGTATGACTGTAACAAAGCCTAAACGGAAACTGAACATGGATTACTAAAAACATCCATGTCCAGGTTGCCTAATGCTCTCAAATGATCATCCTGTTGGTGACTACATATTTGTTTCTTCCTAAGATTATATATTCAACCTCAATACCATTGAAAATGTCTAATTTTTTCACTCACTTTGTACTTTGCCTGATTTCCTAATGTCTCTATTGATATCTACTTTCCTACATATTTTCTCCAGTTCAACATTGTGACTGACCCTTCACATGTGCTGACATTGACATTCACTCTCTAACCGAAACCCTATTGCTTATGAACTTTGGTCCAAATCCTATACTCACTCTTCTTCCGAAACATACTGACTATCTTCCTGATCCTATCAACTATCCCTTTTTGAGTAGATGTTCTCTACTACATTCAATCATCCAAGGTACAAGATCCTATGCCATTGTATATCGATTTTTCTGAAACATGTATCTAGAACGTAATTCAAAGCTACGTATCGCAATCAGTTGCCCAATGCATTTCTGAGCTTCAAATCTTACCTAGATTTCTGTTTTCATACTTATATTTCATCTCTATATTCCTATAAGTATTGCAGGTTCCCAATACCATTATTCATCCCGCATAATGATTCCTTGCCCAAATCGAACCTGTTATTAACCCTAACCATACACTGTTGCTTCAATCTAAAATTACAAAAGAGCAGGGACAGAGTTTGCCTTACAATACAGGAATGTAGGGTATCTTCCAACTGCTGAGAACCTCAAAGTTCGATGCAGAAATGATCCCTGGAGAAGATGTAGGCAGCTATGAAGGATCTGAGAGAGCAAAATCCATCTTCATGGCAAACAACCTGAACAGGACGAAGGGATGTGTATGCATCAGCCTTTCTCTTCTTAATGTAGAGAAGATGGACCTAAGCAGGCCTGCGTGGAGAGCTGTTCCCAGGTGCCTATTTTGATATACCACTGTAACAAGTCAAATTGTCACACAAAGTAGGAGCAGCCTCCATCTCATGGAACCCTTGAAAGCAACGGTTAGGACAAAGTTGTTGCCAAGGCAGTGACCTCATTCAGTTCCTGAAGGAAGTGTCCTAGCTAACTTCCTTGGTGATGGAACTCTCTGAAATTGTGATGCAAGAAGTCAGGCACCGAGAGCCAGTCCCAGTCCCAGTCCCAGTGGGCTCACTTGTTTGTATTTACCAAGTACAGATTCAGACCTTCTTGGTACCTACTTATTTGAGGATGGCCAAATGCCAATTGAGCTCTGAAGAGAGGCCTTTCCTGAGATAGCAGGTAGTGGCTAACTGCAGGCTCCTCAAAGCATCACAGAGTTGGCCAAGGAGTCAAATCTGAGAGAGGAAAGGCCATTTCGAGAGGAACATAGTATGGCCCACCAGTCAGAGGACACTCCAGATAGTCACAGATCCACTTTTGGGAATGAGGTGACTTTATGTGTGTGGGTGTGAGTTTGTGGTTTTGTCTCATATTCTGCGAATAGGTAAAAAAGGTGGTTCGTTTGCTTTGGAGTCTACTGTTGATAGTAACTCTTTTGACAAGGCAAGTGTTTCTATGTCTGTGTATCCACTGTGTCCGTGGTTTTAGACATTAGAAAAGAGAATGCATCAATGGAGGTGTCCTGTCTAGTAGAAAGCTTCCCAGCATTCATCGTTCATAAGTGATGAATAGACTGTGGCTTGTCTTATGGATAGGAAACAACTACTAACTTCCTAAGTTCCGGTTTTCTTCCTGAATTCTGGCCACTCTCCGGAATGAGCTCATGATTTATTGTCCAAGATATGTACAACCTCCATGCTCTGTGACATGGCCATGTTCTTGATAGCTGAAGGGAATGGGAACATCTCAGATATTAGTGTGACCAGTAAAGTCTCATTGGAGAAACCCTGCTTTGGGCCATTTGCTTACCTATGGTTCTGTTGCCTTGAATGTCAGGAAGGTCTTTGTTTCAGGCCACCCCTTTTTGAAGCCTGAAGAAACAGTTTTCAAATGAAAATGAATGGGCATCACCTGTGGCTCTTTGCTTAATTTCTTTGGAAAGGGATGTGTCTTAATCAGACACTAGGCCCTGGTTGAGGCTGTGGCTAAGATTCTCAGCTCGTGATAAATCTAAAGAAGATCCCATGTGTGCATCCAAAACCAAAATGGCAAAAGGATCAGTCATTGTGGATGAAGTCTCTTGCCTTCCTCTGTTAGGTTCCTGACGTCCATCAAGTGAGAATAGGATTCCTATAGGTCAAATGAGTTATTCAAAGTCCTGCATAAGTGCTTGGTTTCTCTCATGATGCCAAATCACATAAGCAATCTATACCTGACAGTCAGTAGGCCTCAAATTGGAGAAGCAGAGCAGTATTAACGGCACGCCTATTTGATCACTCTTGGTTCACAGAAAGGGTTTCCAGACCACCCTAAATTTAGACAAATGAGGGGCAATGGTGGATATTTTGGACACTGTCTTGGGCTGCATCCCTCATGGAAACCTCCAGCCAGAGTTTATGATGAGTGCCTATATGGATGAAGATGAGGGCCATGTGGGAATGTTTTGGTTTTAATTGTGGTCATTTGTGTGGCGGTTGGAAGAGATGACAGGGTCCACATGGGCTTGAACTCTGGTGTGATTCTCCTTGGAGACTGAGTTCTGGAACTGACCTCAGAGAAGTATTGATATTAATTGTGTTGGCATTGTAGGAGGCCACACATGAGAGTTGCCCTTGAAACCTGAGATCTAGGCCCAGGATGGCTTTCCACAGAGAGCTGAAAATCTCAGCAAGGATATCACATGATTTTATTCTGAAAAACTTGGCAGCCATAGTTAGAGTCAAAGGACACATGGACCTCACGTTGTAGACCTCAATGGGCCTGGCTTCATGTGACCTTTTGGCCAGTGTTTGGGAAGCCTTGCCTGTTAGAGTTCCTCAGAGCTTTCATTGAAATGAGCTTCCTCCCCATGTAATGGTTCCTGGATGAATGGAAACCCCAAAGTGCCTCCAACTTCATTCTTGAAAAATGGAAAGATAAACACCATGAAATTTTTGAAATTCCCAATGACCAGATGGCACTAGAGAACCATTGGATGTCCTGTTGCTGATCATGAGTGTAACAGACAGTGCCTTGATTGACTGGGTTTCATGAAAATGGTGTAGAACAGAGATGCCAGTAAGTTGGAGCCTGCTGAGTAGTGGGCCTAGAGCAGTGGTAGGCAGGTGTGTGATAATACATCTGTGATGTGGCCATGTGGATCTGCCATTGGCGTCCAAATGGCTTGTGACTGACTTGATGCAGCCAGGAGACCATTATATGAAAAGGCATCTTGTTATATGCAGAGTTTTCAGGGCAATGTTCAGAATTAGGTTGCTATGGTCAAGGCGGCAAGCAATGTGGGATAGAAGCCCAGTTGGTGCATTCTCCTGCAGAGCCTGACCCACCACACGTTACAAGACTCCCTCATGCACTGTGTCCCAGTTGAACTCCTTGTATGTCATGAATCAAATACCAAACTCCCAGTGCAGCAGCAAAAAACACCACGAAAAGTGGAGGATGACCAAATGGCTTCAAAGTCCACACGGGGAGTCACTTTGCCCGAAGAGGCCACAGTTTACCTACAAAGAGACTTCAGCACTGCTGCCTCATGTTCATCGGAAAATAAGAAACCATGTCCTCCAGGTCACATACATACTGACCCAGGTTTGATGGTCTCACTTCAAAGGAAGCTAAAGCTCCTGACAACAACATATATTTCAAATGCCCAAACTCAGAGGCAGTTTCTCAAGAAGTCTTTAGGCCAGCATAGCTCCATGATTGTGGAGTGTTTACACTGTCCCTTACTTTTGGAAACTCCTCTACCACCTCCAAGGTTGTGAACTCCTGAGCATTTTCCATTCCACATATGTATTCACAGATTTTCTAACTCTTCTTTTCTAATTGTGTTTTACCTGGGGCGAAGATAATTTCAAGGCATTTTTCTGGATGAGAGTGGGGATATTTTTTGTGGCACATATTTGCATACACATTGGATTTATTTTCCTATTTTCCATTTGAAATACTGAATCCGTGACACTAACCCATACCCTACTTCTCTCTGACTACTAATCCTAATAAGATGGAGAAAAATAACCCAAACAGAATATAAATACAAGCAGTTCAGAGGAGGCATGGTGTATAGTTGGACATGGCTTTTGCATGACAAAATGTAGATGCTATAAATCTAGTCGATTTAAATTGAAATAGTTCTCCATGTATTTTTAAATTTAACAAATATGTGAATTCCTCTCTCCCATTTTATGTAACCAATTGAGCACATCTATTTTTATATGCACATATAGAATACTACCTGGTATCAAACATACGTTCTTGTGAGGTGTCTGACTTGACAGATACAAATGATGAGAAGTGATCACTCCACCTAAACGCTATGGGATTTGAAAATTCATCCTATGTGTGAGCCTCCTAGTTGAACAATATTATACATAAATCCATGTTCAGTAAATTGAATATTTTTCTATCTGTGTAAGATATATATATCATGGTGAATTTCGATTGGCATATATATTGCTACTTTTTAATGTCTCTCTCTCTCTCTCTGTGTATATATACACACTCCAGATTTTTTTAAAATATAAAATATAAATGCCTTATTATACACTCCCTAAATTTTTTCATATTCATGTATGTGGATTTATGGTCAACATTTCAAAAGGTTATTCTCTGAAATATTCATCCACCTGAAATACATATTTGCTTCCTAGTAGTGAAAACTAACTTCAGTGAATGGTGCATACATATCCTAATATTTCCAGAATAATTGACCCAGTTTCTCATTAATGCAAGTAGATTCATATGGGACATGATGTGTATTTTCATGTTCATTCTTATTCGCCACTGGTACATTACTATTTCTTCAGGTAATGCACATAATAGGGTATATATTTCATCCACAAGTTAGCAAAATTATGGGTATGTGTTTCACTTTCAATAATTTTCTGTTTCAGAACACATGTATTCCTCCATGTTTCTTGACTGGTCTTTTCATGAGACTTCTTACCAAACCCATTATTTTCGATTTCCATAATCCCTTTTGAAGCAAAACTCACACACCGTTCATGATAAACCATTACCCTAATATTACCATTAGATGTATAACTGGATGGAATGAATGATTGTATATCAATATAAGATTTCTTATATATTTTCAGATATCAAATCAATCCATTATTTAAAGTGGAACCAGTTATATTATTTATTCACAGTATAGTCTATTCATGCATTGTCTCTATATTCATAGACACAGGTTTACACCTCATTGTAAACTCAATACTAATTTATATGTATTCAAATTATGGCTCCCAGAAATGGTGGAAGAAATATTCATGTCACCTGATCTACATATACAATTTAACCCAGTAATATTCTGGACACAAAAAGAAAAGGTCACACTTATGTTTCTACCAAAGCCTAAATGTAAAGTGAACATGGATTACTAAAAACATCCATGTCCAGGTTGCCTAATGCTCTCAAAAGTCAATCCTATTTGTGACAATATATTCGTTTCTTCCTAAGATAATATATCCAAAATCAACCCTGTTGAAAATGCCTAATTCTATCACACACTTTATACTTTGCCTGATTTCGTAATGTCTCTATTGATATCTGCTTTCCTACATATTTTCCCCAGTTCATCATTGTGATGGTTCATATGTGCTCACATTTACATTCACTCTCTAACCAAAACCCTATTGCTAAAAAACTTTTGTTCCAAATCCTATACTCACTCTCCTTCCTAAACATACTGACTATCTTCCTAATCCTACCGACTATCCCTTTTTGACTGGATGTTCTTTTCTACATTCAATCATCCAAGTAATGTTCAGGTGAGCGTTGGAGGAAGAGACCACCAAGAGACTGTCTCATGGAACAGCAAAGGGTTTATTGGGGGTCCAGCATGCTGGGGCTCAGAGCTCCCTTGAATCGAGCAGAGAGCCCTGAGGACATCTTAAGCAGAGCTTATGTGTTTTCCTTGTAGAGGGCAGGGAGGGAACTTTATTGATGGGTCAGGGCGAGTGGGCAGTTTGCATGCAACCGGGAGAGGGTGTACATTATATATTTTGGAAGTTGGAGACAGCACATTCTGGGAACAAGATTAGCAAACAGTTCTCAAGATTTCAACAGTGTTTTGTTAAGCATACAGAAAAAGAGGAAGTGACAAGTACCATTTTATTAACCTTTCATTCCCCACGTCTTCTTCTGGCTACTTTTAATCATAAAAGTGATCATTGGAGTGGTGTCACATTCTATGTCTGCTAGTGGGGTATTACCATAAGTTTAACTTGTCTAATTTGAGCTTGGAGAAATGAAAATACATGGTTGAGCAAACAGGGTTTTATAGTTAGCAAGAATGTGAGTATTATTATTGGACTGGCCAAGGTTGATAAACGTATAGTTAACCAGGGGGACTGTGTGAACCAAGACTCAAACCACCCTTTTTGGGCCTCTCTCTTTCGTTGACACTCTTCAAGGCATCCTTTTATTTTACTCATAAATTTTTTACAACTCCAGTATTGTTGCCATAAAAATAACATTCTTCCCTCAATGCAGCACAAAGGCACCATTCTCTCATGAAGAGGAGGTCCAACCCTCGATTGTTGTATGAAACAACATCAGAGAGAGAGGTTAAAGATTCCCACAAAGCTGTGATGGAGGTTTCTAATATCTTTAAGTTTTGGTCTATTGCTGCTTCTAATTGGGTATTTTGCTGTGTACCATGGACCAAGGCAGTGGTTTCTGTGACCTCCCCTGCAGCAACTCGTATTCCTAATAGGATGGCTGAAGTGAGGGATATATGTTCCCTGTGGAACCGGCTTGTATGCCCCCCTGTTTGATCTTCAAATGAACCTGCATCATGATAGAGCACTCTGGGTAACCTCTGCACCATTACACATTTAATCACCACTGTTGACCATTTAATGAAAACATAAAAATGTTTAAGTATATAGAATTATACTGTTGTAGGAACAGTCAAGACAAGGCACCTAAGATAGCACCAAAGCTAGGGAAACAGTCCTATTTGGTTGCAAACGGATTCAGAGGGCATTGCTTCTGTTGTAATCAATTAATCCCATGAACCCCAAGTTTAGGAAGTTTCAGAATTTTGTACCCAACATGTAAGGGAATGTGCTCAGAAGTTCACAGTCAGCAGAAATTCACAAAAAGCAGTTTTTTAATGTTTTTTTCCTCTGTTCTGAGCAAATTAACTTTTCAAGGACACCTGGGGGGGGGAGAGATATTTCATCCCTTTCTTTTTTCCGCTTGCCAGCTATTACCATGGAGCCAGTTGGTAACTTCTTTATCATAGAAATGTAGCCATCTCTTTGAAGCCCCAGCTCAAAGTCAGAGGCCTTGTTCACATATTTTGTGAAAAACTAGTAAGGGGGTGTCTAGCTTACAAGTACTGATTGTTTTAGCCAGTGGCCAAGTAGAACAGGGCCACATGAAAACAGGAAGTTTGTCTACACTGAACTCTTTTATAGGGACTCTTTTGCTGAACGTCCTAAAGTCAGCCATGGTGAAGACATCTGGAGAAGATCAGTTAAGACTTTTCTGTGGGTGTGGAACAGAGGGGAAAGAGAGGGAAGGCGGGACTTAGAGCAGTTCCGAGGATCTGAGAATGAGTACGGAGAGATGTAAAAGAATAATGGGAAAGGGGTTTGGGATTTTCTAGCAACAAAAACTTGAGCAGTAGAACAGGTAGAAAAGAGGGGAAGATGGGAGTGTGTATCCAAAAAGCCTGTGAGGGACTTTAAATTCTTAGTAACCTGTTTTCAGTGATGACAAAGCAACTTTAAAGACCATTTTTATTACATCTTGGATAGGGGTCTTCTCAGCTGTTTTGAGCTTTAGGTTAGCTGGTAAAAGGACCTGGTGAAACCCCGTATAGGTGCTGACAGGAGAAGAGAGCAGTGAGTGGGTAGAGTGGTAACTAAGTACCTGCTACCTCAGCAAGGGGGCAATGGTCTGAGAACCGGCGGATGTTTGGGTTGTTGATCTAGTAACGGGATGGGAGAAATCAGGTTGTTGAGGTGGGAGTGACAGCAGAGAGACTAGAGCAGAAGGCTGAGGGTGAGGATCTATTGGAGAAGCATAGTTCAGGATGTGAGCGAAGGACGGAAAAGGCCTCCACATAGGGGAATCTCTTTTCACGCCTTTGAGCCCTTCCCAAAGTTAAAAAGGTTCCACAGAATTTGAGGATCTAGAGACCTCTCTGGGGGCCATCGATTTAGATTATCTTATTCGTAATATGGCCAATGCTGTGTATTGAATTTGATTAGGAGTTTGGGTTCCATCGTGCAGCCCCTGTATGCTCACATTCCCTTGATTACAGAAGAAGTCGGCTTTTCCCACACACAGCCATGGCTGTTTGTGGCTTTGATAGTTCACCGGGCAAACATAGTAATCTAGGCTAGCCGACCTGCATCTGGCTCACGTGTCCCTACATCCATAATGTTTGTTTCCATTACATATGATACGGAAGGAATTTAATGGAATTTTAGTGGGATCCTCTTCTTCAGGGATATCTGAATAGGAAAGACATATAGCCAGCTGACAAATGTCTGGGTGGAGAGATGGCCACCAGGTCCCTAAGGGGGCTGTATGCAAGATTGATTAAACTTCTTGTCCAGTAGGATTTGTGATCAGCCATCGCTGCTGAAAGGGGTGATGAGGGTTAGAAATACTGGTGGTCAAGGGGAGAGTCTATAGCCTTACCACATGGCGAATGTGCAATTTGAAAGGGTTACCAGTCTTTTCCAGTTTCCAGCCAATTCCAGTTTCCAGTCAATGTCTGGACAGGGCGCAGGCTTGAGATGAGAGGCATGGATCCAGGAAGTGATTCCATCTACCTTTACCACTGTAGGTGTTATAAGTAGCACCTGGAATGGTCCTTTCCAGCGGGGTTCCAGCAATGTCACCTGATGTCGTCTTACGAAGACAAAGTCTCTTACTTGATATCGATGTGGAGTCCCCTCGTCCCCAGTTTGGTAGGCAGTGGCCAGCTGTTTTCACAGGTGTCACTGAATTCTTTCAAGAGCTTTAAGTCTGTCAAGCAAGCTGGTGTGGAAGGGATTGTAAGGTCTTAGAGTTGGTGTTAGGTCCCTTACTGGAGGAGGGGCACCATAGAGAATTTCATAGGGGGTGAGGTTACACTAAAATCAGAGTGAGTATTTTCTTCATTTAACAGTGCATAAGGCAGGAGCATAGTACAATCTTTTATTCCGGTCTCTAAGCTTAATTTTGTTAAGGTCTGTTTAATGGTTTGGTTCATTCTTTCTACCTGTCCTAAACTCTGGGGTCTATAAGCACAATGTAACTTCCAATTAATCCCCAGGGTCCTGGCTAACCCCTGACTTACCTGGGCCATGAACGCCGGTCCATTATCAGACCCTATTAACTTAGGCAGGCTGTATCTTGGAAAAATATCTTCTAGGATATTCTTGACCAAAATTTGCGCTATTTCTTTTCTTTTTTTTTCTTTTTTTTTGTGGGGAAGGCTTCAATGCATCCTGAAAATGTATCTACAAAGACTAGGAGATATTTAAGTCCATACGTTGCTGGCTTTATTTCAGTAATGTCCACTTCCCAGTATTGTCCTGGTTTGGTTCCTCGTATGTGCTTTCATACAGGAAGCTTGGAAGGGTAAGCATTTACCAATTGATGAACCCAACAGGCTTTTGTTACCCATTCAGTTATTTTCTTCACTGTGAGTCTGTTAGTGGAAAACTCTGTTCTTGATCCTTCAGGAATGCCTGCAGTTTCTTTGAACCAAGGTGAGTGAGTTGATGTACATTTTCTACTGACATAGTTAGAGCCGTGGCTCTTGGAGTTTTTACTGAAAGATTTAGAAATTCCACTTAAGGGCCTTCAGGGTTAAAATTTATTTTGGCCCAGAGCTTGGTGAGCAGATCTCCGCCGATCAATGGGGCCAGGCATTCTGGGACTACTAGGAAGGAGTGATGGATTTTTCCTTTTCCCAGGTCCATGGTCCTCTTAGTTGTCCAAGCCCGATATTTACTGCCATTAGCCCCTTGAAATAGAGATTTTTTATTTGATAGAGGGCCCAATGTGGCCTTATGGGCTGAGTATATTGCCCCTGTATCCACTTCAAAGTTTACTGGGGTCCCCTCCACTTCAAAAGTTACTCTGAGCTCGGGGAGGGGATCTGAGCCCCGACTTTCTTAGTCATCCTCCAGAGTCAGAATGGCTGGCTGGCGTGGCTGTCGCTTTCTATGTCAATTTTGGCCCAGTGTCCTTTTTGTTTGAGTAGGCACATTGATCTGAGGCCAAGGGTGGCCTCTGTCGTGGGCCAACGTATACCTTCTTGTCTCCCTGTTTCTTAATTTTTGGCCTATTTGTTGTTGTGACCTGGACCTTAGTCAACGCCTTACTCTGCCTTTTGTTTCTTTTATCCTCCATTTGCTCCCTTCTCTTCCTCAGTTTCTCTCTTATAGTATACCTTCTCAGCTTCTCTGACTAAATCTCTCAAAGTCATATCTTGTAATCAATCTAAGCTTTGTAACTTTGTTTTAATATCCAGGGCAGTTTGCCCAATAAAGGCCATCGTGACAGATGCCTTTTGATTCTCTGCCTGACGATAAAAAGGATTATAGCTCCTATATGCCTCCATAATTCTCTCTAGAAACATAGAGGGAGATTCATCAGGCCCCTGATAATCTCTCTTACCTTGGCCAAATTAGTTGGTCACTAGCGGCTGCTCGGAGACCCACTATTAGAGCCCGGCGATAAGTGGACAGATGCTCCCTACCTTCAAAGGTGTTGGGGTCCCAGTTGGGTCGGTTCAAGGGAAAGCCGGCTTTGATTATGTTGGTAAGTTGTGTCGGATGCACACCTGGACAAGGATTTTTTTTTAGGTTCCTGGAGAATTCCCTTTTTTTCCTCTGTCATGAAGAAAGTCCCTAGCAGTTGTTGGCTGTCATCCGAAGTAGGCTGGTGTGAAAACATCAATGACTCAACCACACCTGAGAGCCGGGTGGGGTCCTCGGAAAAAGGGGGATTGTAATTTTTTAAGTTACATAGGTCTGAAGAGAAGAACGGCCAATACTGGTAGGCTTGAATTTTCCCCCAATGGCCATTGTCAATCATTGGTCCATAGGGTCGAAGGGGAGGCATCACAAGAGTTCCAGGGTTTTCAATCATTCACCGCCAGCGAGTTCCTTTAGCAGGGCCAGCTTCCTCCATGGGAGGAGGTGCTGTGTGTGCTGCAGGGGAATTACCTGGAGGACGCTGGGCCGGCTTAGCTTCCTTCAATGGAGGAGAGGCTGAGTCAGCAGCAGGGGTATCACTTAGAGGGTGTTGGGGGTTAGAGGATGAGGGCAGGGGATAAGGAGGGGGAGGAGAGTCCAGTAGACTCAAATCTGGTGACACAGGGAAAACAGAGTGTGGAGGAAGAGGAGGAGCAGAGTGTTTGTGAGTTCCTGGGGGAAGGAGTCATTGTGGGGGCAGGGGCAAGGAAAGGCTTGACCCATTGAGGAGGAAATTTGCAGAGGTCCTGCTGAATTAAAATATATGGCTGTTGATCCAGATGACTATCTGGCCACGGCTGAAAGACAATATCTCTGAATTATAAATTAGTGGGAAGTAGAAAGATCCTTCTAGGGGCCATTCGACTCCAAAGGTGGGACATTCTGAGGTACAGAGAGTCTGCCACATCCGGGGCTTTACTGAAATAAAGAGATTCTGAGCCCTTAAACGGACTTTGGTATAGTGATCAAGGGTCAGGGACAGAGGCATTGAAGTGCTCTGTTCCATAATGAGAGATACACAAACAGTGAAAGCAAGACACATGACACAGGCAAGACAAGACAATAAAGACAGGCAATGGACGTTCAACACTGAGACCATGACTGAGTAGCCGGCAAAATCCGATGGACTGGCAATACTGAATCCGAAACAAAATATCACTGAGTCAAGGAGACTATTGTTCCTCAATTTCCCGAGTCCTCTCAGGCGTCCTCCAGGGACGTGGCCTGTGGTTCTGTAACACGACTGTCAGCCACCATCAGAGAGAGCTCACACTCTTCATTGACAGCCATTTTGCCAAACCCTAACCTGAAACCTGAAACCAGAAAGAGGTGCCTTACTTATCTGAGGGGGGTCCATTGGGGTCTCTCGTCCACTGCTGCTTGATCTCTGTGGAACCTCCATATGTAAAGGTCGGGCTAGTGTCAGAGGAAGGGACAACCAAGAGACTTTAACATGCAACAGCAAAGGATTTACTGGGGGTCCAGCATGCTGGGGCTCAGAGTTCACTTGAATAGAGCAGAGAGCCCTGAGAACAGCTTCAGCAGAGCTTATATACTTTTCTTGGAGAGGGCAGGGAGGGAAGTTTATTGATGGGTAAGGGTCAGTGGGCGGTTAGCGCTTAACCGGGTGAGGGAGTACAATCTGCAGTTTGGCAGATGGGGACAGCACATTCTGGGAACAAGATTAGCAAACAATTCTCAAGATTTCAACAGTGTTTTATTAAGCGTACAGAAACACAGGAAGTGACAAGTACCTATTTTATTAAACTTTCACTACCAACTATCCCTTTTTGACTGGATGTTTGCTTCTACATTCAATCATCCAAGGTACAAGGTCCTATGTCATTGTATATGGATTTATCTGAGACAACTTTGCAGAAAGTAATTCAAAGCTAAGTAGTCCCAATCAAGGGACCAATGCCCTTCTGGGCTTCAAATCTTACTTAGATTTCTGTTTTCATACATATATTTTACCTATGTATTCTACATATATTCAAATATATATATCTCATAGTATATATATTTCATCCAGAGTTTCACAAATTTATAAGAATTTTTTTTCATGTTTAATCAATTCCTTCTTCAGAACACATTTATTCCTCCAGGTCTCTTGACTGGTCTTTTCATGAGACTTCTTGCCAAACACATTATTTTTGACTTCCACAATCACTTTTGAAGCAAAACTCACACACTCTTCATGATAAACCATAACACTCCTATTACCATTAGAATGTAACAGGATGGAATGAATGATTGTATAGCAATATAAGATTTTCTGTATATTTTCAGATATCAATTCAAAAAATTATTTAAAGTTGGAACCAGTTATATTATTTATTCTCAGGATGGTCTATTCATGCATTATCTCTATATCCAAAGACTCCAGGTATACCTAATTTTACACCCAACACTTATTTATACGTCTTCAAAATATTGCTCACAGAAATGGTGGAAGAAATACTCATGTCACCTGATGTCCATATACATTTTATCACAGTAATATTCTCGACAAAAAAGCAAAGGTCACACTTTGATTGTACGAAAGCCTAAATGGAAAGTGAGCATGGATTACTAAAAACATCTATGTGCAGGTTGCCTAATGCTCTCAAATGTCAATCCTATTGTTGAGTACATATTTGTTTCTTCCTTAGATTATATATTCAACAACAACCCTGTTAAAAATGCCTAATCCTATCACTGACTTTATACTTTGCCTGATTTCATAATGTCTGTATTCATATCTGCTTTCCTATATATTTTCCCCAGTTCATCATTGTGACTGACTCTTCACATATACTAACTTTTACATTCACTCTCTATCTGAAACCCAATTGCTAAAGAACTTTTGCTGCCAATCCTATACTCACCCTTCTTCCTAAACCTACCAACTATCTTTCTAATAATACTGACTATCCCTGTTTGACTGGATGTTCTCTTCAACATTCAATCATCCAAGGTACAAGGTCCTATGCCATGGTATATCGATTTATCTGACACATCTGTGCAGAACAAAATTCAAAGCTAAGTATCCCAATCAAGGGCCTAATGCTCTTCTGGGCTTCATATCTTACCTAGATTTCTGTTTTCTTACTTATATTTCACTTGTATATTCTTGTAAATATCACAGGTACCCAATACCATTATTCATCAATCAGAATGATTCCTAAGCCAAATCGAACCTGTTATTAAGCCTTACCATACACTTTTCCCTCAATCTAACTATACAGAAGAGCAGGGACAGAGTTTGTCTTACAATACAGAAATAGAGGGGATCTTCCACCGCCAGAGAACCTCAAGGTCCATGCAGAAATGATCCCTGGAGAAGATGTATGCAGCTATTTAGGACCTGAGAGAGCAAAAGTCATCTTCCATGGCAAACAACCTGCTCAGAATGAAGGGATTTGTCTGAATCAGCCACTTTCTTCTTTATGTAGAGAAGACGGACCAAACAAGGCTTGTATCGTGAGCTGTTCCCAGGTGCCTATGGTTGATATACCATTTTAACTTGTGAAACTGTCACAGGAAGTAGAGGCAGCCTCCATCACATGAGACCCTTCGAAGCTACTGTTAAAACAAAGTGGTTGCCAAGGCAGTGTCATAATTCAGTTCCTGAAGGAAGTGAACTAACTAATTTATTGGTGATGGAGCTCTCTGAACTTGGGATCCAAGAAGCCTGGCATCCAGAGACAGTCCCAGTCACAGTCCCAGTGGGCTAACTTATTTGGATTTACCAAGAACAGAGTAAGTCTTTTTTGGTACCTACTGATATGAGGATGGCCAAATGCCAGGAAAGCTCTGGAGAGGGGTCTTTCATGAAAAAGCAGGTAGTGGCTCACCCCTGGCTCCTGACAACTTCACAGTGTTGGCCAAGGAGACCAGATCTGAGACAGGACAGGCCATTTTGGGGGAACAAATAATGGCCAACCAGTCAGAGGACACTCCGGATATCCACAGACCTTCTTGGGTAAAGAAGTTGCCTTTGTGGGTGTGGGTGTGTGTTTGTGGCTTTGTCACATGTTCTGAGAATTGATAGGAAAAGCAGTTTGTTTGGTTTGGAGTGGACTATTTCTAGTAAGTCATTTGACAAGGCGAGTGTTTCTAGGTCTGTGTATCCCACTGTGTCCGTGGTTGTCGACATTAGAAAAGAGAATGTATCAATGGATGTGTCCTGTCTAGTAGAAAGCTTCCCAGCATTCATTCTGCCCAATTTGTGAATGGACTGCGGTTTGACTTTTCGATTGGCAACACCTCCTATCTCCTTAAGTTTCTGTTTTCTTCCTGAATTGTGGGCACTGTCTAGAATGGGCAAATGGTTTTGTGTTCAAGATATGTACCACCACCAAACTCTGTGACATGGCCATGTACTGGATAGCTGAAGGATATGGCGAGCATCTCAGAAAACTCAGATACCAGCGTGACCAGAAGAGTCTCAGTGGGAAACCCTGCTTTGGGCCTTTTGCTTACTTATTGTTCTGTTGCCCTGAATGTCAGGAAGGTCTTTGCCTCAGGCCACCCCTTGGTGAAGGCAGAAGCAAACAGTTTTCAAATTGTAATGAATGGGCATCACCTGTGGCTCTTTGCTTAATTGCTTTGAAATGGGATGGGTCTGAATAAGCCTCTTTGCCCTCTGTGATGCTGTGGTTAGATTTTCAGCACCTGAGGGATCTAAAGAAAAATCTCTTCTGTATCCAAAACCAAAATGGCCAAAAGAGCAGTCATTGTGGATGAAGTCTCTCGCCTTCCTCAAAGGATCCTGACCTTTATCAATTGTGAATCGGGATCTTTCGGTCAAATGAGTTCTTCAAAGCCCTGCAGAGGCTAGCCCAGAGATGCGTGGGTTTTCTCATAACTCCAATTCACATAAAGAATCTAAACCCCAGAGCCAGTAGGCCTCAAATTGGAGAATTGGAACAGTATTAACAGCAGTCCTATTTGATCACTCATGGTTAACAGGAAGGGTGTCCAGGACACCCTGACTTTAGGCAAATGAGGGGCAAGGAAGTTTTTTTGGACACTGTCTTGCACAGCGCCCCTCATGAAAACCCCCAGCCAATGGTTATTATGTGTGTCTATTGGAAGAAGATAAGGGCCATGTGGGAGTGTTTTGGTTTTAATTGTGGTCATTTGTTTGGCGTTTGGAAGAGATGACTGGGTCCACCTAGGATTGAACTCAGGTGTGATTCCCCTTAGAGACTGTGTTCTGTAACTGACCTCAGAGAAGTATTGCCATGTATTGTGTTTGGATTTTAGGAGTCCACCCATGAGAGTCGTCCTTGGAAACTGAGATCTACGCCCAGGGGGGCTTTCCACAGAGCACTGGGAATCTCATCCAAGATATGCCATGATTTTATTCTGAAAGATTGGCAGCCGTAGTTGAGAGTAAAAACACACATGGACCTCACATTGTAGACCACAATGTGACCTTTTGCCTACTCTTTGGGAAGCCTTGTATCTGAGAGTTCTCCAGAGCTTTAATTGAAATGAGCTTCCTCATCATTTAATGGTTCCTGAATGAATTGAAACCCACAGTGCCTTCAACTTCATTTATGAAATTTCAAAAACTTCATTTTTGAAATTTCCATGACCAGGTGGCACTGGAGAACCTTAGGACGTCCTCTTGCTGATCATGAGGGTACCAGAGAGTGCCTAGAACTGAGATGTCAGTAAGTTGGAGCTTTCTGAGTAGTAGGCCTAGAGCAGTGGTGTGCAGGTGTGTGCTAAAACATCTGTGGTGGGGTCATGTGGATCTTACACTGGCTCCAAATGGCTTGTGAATGACATGGTGCAGCCAGCACACCCTTGTATATAAAGGCATATTGTTACATAGAGAGTTTTCAGGGCAATGTTCACAATCTGGTTGCTATGATCAAGGGGGGAAGCAATGTTGGATAGAAGCCTGGTTGTTGCATTCTCCTGCAGACCCTGACCCCCCACATATTACAGGACACCCTCCAGGACTGTGTCTCAGTTGAACTCCTTATATGCCTTGAAGCAAATACAAAACACCCAGTGCAGGAGCAAGAAATAACACGAACACTGGAGGATGACCAAATGGCTTTCAATTCCACATGGGGAGACACTTAGCCCTGAGTGGTCACAGTTTAGCTACAAAGAGAAAATTCAACACTGCTGCCTCATGTTCATTGAAAAATAGGAAACCATGTCCTCCAGGTCACATAGATGCAGACTCAGCTTTGATGTTCTCACTAAAAAGGAAGCTAAAGCTCCTGACAACAACGTATATTTCAAGTGCCCAACCTCATTGTCAGTATCTCCAGAAGTCTTTAGGCCAGTAGAGTTCCATGTTTGTGGAGTTTTACCCTGTCCCTAAGTTTTGGAAGCTCCTCTAAAGCCTCAAAAGTTTTAAACTTCTGAGAATTTTCCATTCCATATATGTATTTACAGATTTTCTGACTCTTCTCCTCTAATTTTGTCTTTCTTTGGGCGAAGGTTATGTCAAGCCATTTTCTGAATTAGAGTGGGAAGTTATTTGTGTAACACATATTGCATACACATTGGATTCATTTTCCAATTTTCCATTTGAAATACTGAATCCCTGACACTAACTTATACCCTACTACACTCTGACTACTAATTCTAATATGATGCAGAAAAGTAAGCAAATCAGAATTGAAATACAAGCAGTTCAGAAGAGGCATGGTGTATTCTTGAACTTGCCTTTTGCATGATAATGGTTAGGTGTTATAAATCCAGTCTATTTTTAATTGAAATAGATATCCATGTGTTTTTAAAGTTAACAAATATGTGAATTCCTGTCTCCCTTTGTGTGTAGCCTATTCAGCACATGTATTTTTATATGCACATATCGAATCCCAGCTGGTATCACACCTACATTCTTGTGAGGTGGCTGACTTTGCAGATACAAATTTTGAGAAGGGATCACTCCTCGTAAACGCTGTTGGAACTGAAATTCAAACTATGGGAGAGCCTCCTAGTAGAACAACATTATACATAAATCCCTGTTAAGTAAATTGAATATGTTTGGATCTGTGAATGATGTGTATTTCATGGTGAATTTCGATTGGCATATATGTTGCTACATTTTAATATCTGTGTTTGTGTGTGTGTGTGTGTGTGTGTGTGTGTATACACACACACTCTACAGATTTTTCAAAATATGAAATATATATGTCTTATTTGCACTCCCTAAATTCATTCATGTTCAAGTATGTGGATTTATAATCAACTTTTCACCAGATTATTGTCAGAAATATTCATTCACCTGAAATACATATTTGTTTCCTAGTACTGAAAACTACCTTCAGTGAATGGTGCATACAACTCCTGTTCATAGCTGCAGCCTAAAAGGCCCAGCAAACTTCCAGCTGCCTGCAAACTTTCAGCTGCCGGCTGATGATTGGCTCACAGTGGCCCCAGCAACATCTAGCTGATTGGCTCCTCTGCGGTGATGCTCATTGGAGATGCTCATTGAGCTGTTTCCCCACCCTTTCAGACTGCCAGCTGATATTTGGCTCACAGTGGCCCCAGCAACATCTAGCTGATTGGCTCCTCTGCGGTGATGCTCATTGGGCTGCTTCCCTGCCTTTTCAGATCACAGAGCTGCTCATTGGGGGACTTTTTTGACTCCACACGTGACCCAGCCAATCGGCCTCAAGAGCAGGAGGATTGTGGGAAGTGGAGAGAGGCTTGTGTGGGAGGGAAAGGCTTGTGGGAAGCCGGTGGTGACAGTTGGGGCTCTGAGGGTTTTTCCTGAGAGGCTCTTTTGCTTGGCGTGTGTGGTTCTAAAAATAAACTTGCTTTCTTTTGAAAAGTGGCTCCTGATTGTGCCCAGCCAGTCTGCAGCATTTGGTGGCTCGCATGGGGAGCGACTGAGGGTAACTGATAAGGTAAACTGCTCGCCCCTGAGGGCAGGACAAGAGGATGGGTAGCCATTTTAATATTCCTCTTTTGTTTTGCTTCACATTTGCTTTAAATTGCCTGTCCCTGGAGACGAGTGAGACGGAAGAAAAACTGCTCACATCTGAGGAAAAACTATTTGTGTCTGAGGAACAGATAGAGAGAAAGGCTATAATGATATTTTGTTTTTCCATTTTTATTTCATTCTATCTCTGTTTTGTTTGGTGTTATCTTGTTGGGTTGTATTATAGTAGAAATATGGCATCAGAAATTAGAAAAAAAAACAAACTGAAAAAGTGTTAAGTAAATTGTTAGAGGAAGGAGGCATCCCAGTAAAATTAAGAGCAGTCAGGGCATACGTTGATACAATACAAAAATGTAGCCCATGGCTTTTTAAGGAGGAGTTGTTAAATATATCACAATGGAACCATCATGGTGAAGATTTAAAAAGAATAGAAAAGAAAAGCCCAGGGACTCTGCCAGTTGGCACATTGCCATTGTGGACTTTCGTATCTTGTTTGTTTAGTCAAAAGCCTTCAGTTCAGACAATGGTAGTGGAAGGAGAGGACATATTGATTCAAGTAAAAGAGAAGGTCTCTCAAGTTAGTCAGACAGAGGAAAAAATTCAAGTAAAAGAGAAGGTCTCTCGAACCAGTCAGACAGAGGAAAAAAATCATGTAAAAGAGAAGGCCTCTCAAGCTAGTCAGACAGAGAAAGAAAGTGTAAAACAGTAAAAGCCATCAGGGGGAAATTTACAACAGGAGACTACTACTAACACCTTTCTATCACCAGAGGGTGTAAGTGTCCAACCAACAGAACCACCTCTACAGGAGACTGCTACTAATACTTTTCTATCACCAGAGGACGTAAGTGTCCAACTAACAAGGCCACCTCCATATGCTGGGAAGCCCCCAACCCCCACAGTTGATAGTTGGGATCCTGAGACAAGATCTCAAATATTAACATGCCCTATATTTGAGGTAGGAGGGCAGCGAGTTTACCATGCTTTAAATTTCAAAACAGTGAAGCAGATAAAAGAGGCTGTAACAACCTATGGTCCTCAAGCACCCTTCACTGTAAGCATGGTCGAAACCATTAACAACTTGAACATGAAGCCAGCGGATTGCGCTAATATGTGTAAAGTTGTGCTAAATGGAGGACAATACCTGTTATGGAAGGTTGACAATGAGGAATTTTGCAAGGAGACGGCTATGCGAAATGCAGCAGCTGGTTATCCTCAGAGAAATCTAGATATGTTGTTAGGAAAAGGACCTTATGAGGATCAGCAGCAACAAATTGCATATGATTCTGGTGTATGTGCATAAATTGCTGTAGATGCAATTAAGTCATGGAAGACTTTACAAGGACTTGGAGGTTTACAAGGTCAATTATCTAAAGTAATACAAGGAGCTAATTAACTTTATGCTGAATTTGTCGATAGGCTTATTCAAACAGGTACCAGAGGTTCTGGGAAAACAGAACAAGCAATGCTATTACTAAAAAAACTGGCTTTTGAGCAAGCGAATAGTTGGTGCAGAGATATAATTAGACCATGGAAACATGAAGATTTAAACACATATATTAAATTATGTAGAGACATTAATGAACAAGAGCAAGTCGTGGCAACTGCAGTAAAACAGGCTTTAGATGCCAGAGACATTAATGAAGAAGGGCAAATTGTGGCAGCTGCACTAAAACAGGCATTAGATGCCAGGCCAAGAACATGCTACAATTGTGAACAAACAGGACATTTTAAAAGGAATTGCCCATAGGAGGAGGGTTTAACAAAATTACTTATAGATATTAAAGGTTTTTTTTTTTTTTTCAATTCCAATTCATCCTGAGGATAGTTCACGTTTTGCATTTACTATCCCTGCACTGAATCATGAAGGTTCTGATCAGAGATATGAATGGAAAGTACTGCCTCAAGGGATGGCTAACAGCCCAACAATGTGTCAAATTTATTTTAACAAAGTAATCAAGCCACTTAGAAATCAAAATCCTGAACTACAAATATTTCACTATATGGATGATGTATTATTAGCACACAAAGCTAAAAACACATTGCTAGAATGTTATGCCACACTTACAAACTTATTAAAAAATAATCTAGATATAGCAATAGATAAAGTACAATTAAATTTTCCAATTAATTATTTAGGTGTTCTATTATCCTCAACCATGTACCGCCACCAAACATTCAAATACAAGTAGATCAACTCAAATCACATAACGACTTTCAAAAGTTATTAGGAGACATAAATTGGATAAGGCCTTATCTAGGTATACCAACAGGAGAGTTGGGATATTTATTTGATATCCTAAAAGGTCCATCATATCCCAATTAACGGTACATGTTAACGCCTGAAGCAAGAAAGGCATTAAAAAACATTGAAACATATATGGAAAATATGCAATTGGATAGAATTGATATAAGTTTGCCTTTATTATTTATTGTCTACCAACAAAAAATATTCCTACAGGAGTATTTTTGCAAGAAGGTCCATTATTATAGATACATTTATCTTATTCTCCTAACACTATTCTTACTAGGTACCCTGAGGCTATAGGACAATTAATACTCAAAGGAATAAAAGCAGCAAAGTGAGTGCTTGGGATTGCTCCCAATAAAATTATTACTCCACATACTCTGAATCAAATTGATGAGTTAGTTAATGAGTTAAATACTTGGGCAATAATCATGTGCAAATCTAATGTTTCATTTCATAATCACTTACCATCTAATCCTTTATTGTCTTTTTGGTCATCGCATCCTGTAATTTTTCCAAAATTGACAAGAAAAACACCTATCATGAATGCTCCAAATATATTTACTGATGGATCAAATAATGGTACAGCAGCAATAGTTACACCTGATCAAACTTTTACATTTCTAGTACCCAAACAATCAGCTCAAAATGTAGAGCTTAATGCAGTATTACAAGCTTTTGTGATGTTTAAAGATTCTGTATTTAATTTATTTTTGATAGTCAGCATATAGTTAATGCTATAGTATGCCTTGAAGATGCTGGTAGGATTTCCCATTCCTCTACTGTTTTCTCCTTGCTTTCCACTATACAAAGTATAATCTGGGACAGAAAAGATCCATTCTTTATAGGACATATCAGGGCACATACAGGATTGCCTGGAGCCATCAGTTTGGGCAATGATTTAGCAAATAAAAGTACACATGACATACATATTTTCTCTACACTAGAAGAAGCTATAAATTTTCGTAAAAAGTTCCATGTCAAAGCTAATACCTTACAAAAGCCTTCTAAAATAACTAAGGAAAAAGCTAGACAAATAATAAAACAATGTCAAAATTGTGTGACCTTTTTACCACAAGTTAATCTTGGAGTCAATCCTAGAGGATTGATACCTAATCATATTTGGCCGATGGACATCACACACTTGCCAGGATTTGGAAAATTAAAATATTTGTATGTTACAGTTGATACTTCTTCTGGATTTTTGATGGGCACCCTTCATGCCGGAGAAAAAACTAAAGATATTATCACTCATTGCTTACAAAATTTTGCCACTGTGGGCGTTCCCAAACAGTTAAAAACAGATAATGCCCCTGGTTATACTTCTACCTCTTTTAAACAATTTTGGTCATCATTTGGCATTACTCATATAACATTAATCCCATACAATCCACAGGGACAAGGCATAGTTGAAAAAGCTCATCAAACTATTAAAAAGTACTTATTAAAGCAAAAAAGACGCAATTGGGAAAGGGTATATATTCCCCAAAGACAAACTTAAAATAACCCTTTTTATTCTAAACTTTTAAAATTTGGATTCATCAGGACTTAGTGCTGGGGAAAGGCATATGTGTCCAAAAAATGTGCATAAGCCCAAGGTTCTTTGGAAAGATATTCTAACAGGACAATGGAAAGGTCCTGACCCAGTAATTGTCTGGAGTCGGGGGTCTGTTTGTCTGTTTCCACAGGAAAAACAGTAGCCGATTTGGATTCCAGAGAGATTAACCAAGGTTCTGACCCAATGATTGTCTGGAGCCAGGGGCCTGTTTGTGTGTTTCCACAGAGAGAACAACAGCCGATTTGGATTCCAGAGAGATTAACTGAAGCGATTTCTACAGAACAAAAAGAAGATGATTTGACTCAAGTCCATATCAGCTGATATCCAAAATTCCAGTTTGGCTACCCTTACATCTAAGATAGAACCAGGATGCTTTTTTCAATATCTATTTTATTATTGCCTTTTCCCACATTTTATTTTGTTTTTTTGAGCTCATACATACCTAGTTTAATGTTTTGGTGATCAGTTCTATTTTTTGACAATAGAGTTTTTAAACATTGCAATGGAGATTTCACATGTAAAAAGTTATAAGGCCTTTACTATTAGGTTATGTGTTGTATGTATTATATTATGTGTGCACACTTGTGTTTTGTGTTATATGTTTGAATGTTCATATGTCCATATATCATATATGATGAGGGCTCATGAAAAAATTGATCCAAATATTTTTTTATTCACATTATTTAAATAGTTTAATTTAAATTGGGTAAACAGCTGTTGAGGATTGTTTTAAAATGTGAACAAAAAAGGAGGTTAACAGATCTGTTTGTTTTCTTTCACATTTCCTTTTCATTATATTTAATAATTCTCTCCAAGACAATGTAAATTGTTAAGAAAATTGTTTTCTTTCAGTGTTTTCTGGAATGTTACATAATTTTTTCTTTAGTCATTATTGCCAGAATTTCTAT